>NC_052163.1:10492429-11169929 GCF_902713615.1 Scyliorhinus canicula
TCCAACACTAAAGGCCACCCAGCCCCAGCTGAATACTATCCCTGTGCTATCAGTTCTAGCCGCCACGTGAATAGTGCATTCACTGTGCTTTGCTTCTGGGGTCATTGTGTGCTTACAACTCAGGATGGATTTTAATAGCTGGCTCCACAGTGAAGTCTGGCATGCAAGAGCTAACGAGGATAAAACTTCCTGTTGACTGTGCTGACATTTGTTCAGGGAGGGAGATGGAGAGGGAATGAAGCCCATCTTATTTGTAGTGCAGTCTCCAGTCCCATGCAAGAGGAAACTTACACGTCATGCACACACAAGCAGGAACAGTACTCAGACTTGGCAAACGCAACTCATCTCTTGGAGCACTGATCTTTGCCCTGGAATGTCTCGAGATAGAAGCGACACAGGCAATGGAGACCATAATAACATCCAGTTTGCCAGTGTTTAGACACAGATGGTTGAAGCAATTTAAGTTGATTTGCTTTGTTGAGATAACTTTGTTTTGCCACTTTAAATAGCCATGAGGTTTTTAAAAAAAATAGTATCAAACACTTTAAAATGAGTCTTCTTCTTTTTCACATCAAGATGCAAGATCTTGTTGCACGGTTTATATATTCTTTTGAATTCCGATATTTTGTAAATGCAGTTCTGTGGCTGTTTTAGAATTATTTATTCTGTTGGAGCCTTTGGGAACCTGTGGTACCTCTCAGCTTTTGAATTTAGATTGGCAACCAGCCAGAAATAAAATTAGATGAAATATGTCTCTGACTTGCTCTCTTTCGTATTGAGGTTCCTTCAGATTGAAATCAATTGAACCAGTTCATAGAGAAATTGAAGTGTCACACTAGTGCCTTATTAATAGATTTAGATTTATTGTCACGTGTGCTGAGGTGCAGTGAAAAGTATTGTTCTGTGTCCAGTCCAGGAAGATCATTCCATACGTAAATACATAGAACATACTATAAATACACAATGTAAATAGATAAAGATAAGACATTGGGTGCAGCATACTGATTATTGTGCTATAAGTGTAGTGAAGAAGCATAGAAAGATCAGTTTATTCCATAAGAAGGCCCTTCTGGAGTCTGGTAACAACAGGGAAGAAGCTGTTTTTGAACCTGTTAGTGCGTGTTCTCAGACTTCTGTGTTTCCTGCCTATGTTCTTATGATGAAAGAGGTTGGAAGAGAGAATAACCCGGGTGGGTTGCTTGATTCTGCCCGCTTTCCCAAGGCAACGGGAGGTGCAGATAGATTCAATAGATGGGAGGTGGGCTCAAGTGATGGGCTGGTCTGTGTTTACGACTCTTTGTAGTTTCTGAGATCTGGTTTAATGCACCCAGTTGGGATGGATCACAAGGGGCTTCAATCTGCTATAATGTGCTATACCTGTCATTGGAATTCTTGTCGTGGATATCAATGGTGGTGTTCGGGGAAAGACATAGAAGGGGAGGCATGCTTGCGCAGTGGTTAGCACTGCTGCCTCACGGCGCCGAGGACCCGGATTTGATCCTGGCCCCGGGCCTCTGTTCGTGTGAAGTTTGCACATTCTTCCCGTGGTCTCATCCCCACAACCCAAAAAGATGTGCAAGGTAGGTGGATTGGCCATAATAAATTGCTCCTTAATTAGAAAAAAATAATTGAGTACTCGTAAATTTATTTTTTTTAAATGGGAAAGACATAAAAATGATCAGTATTTAATTTGTTATTGCTGATGTTCCTCACTTTGATAGTTCAAGAAAAGTTTTTTTTAAAAACTTGTATTTAGTACATGGCTGTGCAATTTGGCACTGGGCTACATAGACAATGATAATTCCAGGTTTGATCTATGGTCTCTGCTAAATTGGCCAAATTCAGAAAAGTAAAAATCTGAGCTTGAACTCCGGAATGCACTTCTGCAACTCCAGTACCCACCCACCCCAACACAGACCCCTCGGCCCCTTCGCCGTTTGAGTGTACAGCACAGAAACTGCCCACTCGACCCATTTGATTTATGCCAGCGTTTATATGCCACATGAGCAGCCTACCACTCCATCTAATCCCATAAATTTGACCTCCTTTTCTCCCTCCAGTGCTGTCCCTCACTGTCGAAATGTATCCGAGTAAGGGTCGCCACCTTCAGTGGTGAAGGTGAGGGAGAAAATATTTGAGGAAAAGGTCACCGTTCAAACACTTATTAAACATACAGATTTCAGTAAACGGTTCAAACAAAGCCAAGTTTTTAAAAATAAGACAGAGTTCAGACTTGGCCATGTGCCTTTTCTGAAACATATACCTCAAGGTTGTCTGACAGGTGGTTAATGGCAAAGTCTGAGGTTGAAAAGGCAGACACTGAAGCTTCATTTGTGGTATCAAAAAAAAAATCCACCAATGAGATGGATGCGTCAGTTATTTTGAAACAATTTGTGTAATGTGGAGAACTCTGCAATGAGTGGTTTATTTTACTTGTAAATAAAGGAAACGTCTCAGGCATGCAGTTTTGTGGTCATGATCACTCACTCACATCCTCGTGAGCATTTATCAAGTAAGTGAATAATTTCCCTATTGTACATATGAAGTGTAACTTTTAAATTTATTTTTATAGTGCCTTGAACATAGTAAAAATGTCCCAGTGCTGTGCATCAGTATTTTGCACACAATCAGATTAGTTCTTCAAGGGTACATTCTTCTGTTGATGGGAAGATCTAAACACAGCCAAATTCTGTGGTAACCACTTACCTGCCCAAAGACTTTCTATAGGATTTTACACTGGAACTTACTGTGATTAGAGAGCCATTACAACATAGTGCCCTCTACAGGGAATCAGAGACCTGTGTGACTGGTTCAAGCAACTACTGCCTTAAGATCAGATTGAAGAATAGTTGCCGAACCATGCAGAGTTCGAACCAGCAAGTGTCAGCTATTTAATAATTAATTGACTGACGAATAATTTCAGTAAGTGAAAGAGATGGGGAAAAGAAGATGGGATTAAGAAAGAGAAAAAAAGGAAGGAATAAATAAAAGCTGAAGAATGAATCTCAACACTATAAAAGTTCACTTTCAGTGCCAAAGAGAGCATTGGCAATAATTAAGACTTGACACAACATTAAAAAGCCTCCCAAACCTGCGACCTTTACCATCTAGACGGACACTGGCAGTAGCTGCATGGGAACAACACCACCACCTGCAAGTTCCCCTTTAAGCCACACACCGTCCTGATTTTGAACTATATCACTGTTCTTTCACTGTCACTGGGTCACAATCCTGGAACACTCTTCCTAACCACTGTGGGGTGGACGAATATCACATTGACTTGCAGCTCAAGGAGGTGGCTCACCACAACCTTCTCAAGGGAAGTTAGGATGGGCAGCAAATGCTGGCCTAGCTAGCGCGTCCACATCCTGCGAAAGAATTTTAAAAAGATATATTTTGAATGGGTATGCCTTCATTTTCTCTGGCACGTTCAATGCATGCTTATCAAGTAAGTACAGGAACTTGCTGCTGTTCCATGTGTTTCAATGCTGAGTCTCAGCGCGATATCACAATGCATAGCCTAGCTCTGGAGAAAGGGGATGATTCCAACAGTAACCTGATTTTCACATTTAACTGTGCATGTACGGTCGCCAGAATTTGCTGTCTGATTTACACTTTAATTATGGTGAGCACTGATGACTCCACCGTAATCGCGACTGCAAAATCTGAGCCATGCTGTACAATGTTGCATGTGTCTTTTGTGTGGTGTCCCATGATATGTAGTCAAGTAAGACGTTGGTTAGTACAGTTCCATAGTACCACTGCTGTGGTCACATTGGTGGAGATATGAATTGGGCGTGCTCTGGGAAGAAAGTCAGTTTTTTGTTTTGAAATTATTAATTTGGAGTTCAAGTTTGTACATTTTCCTGTACTGATCTTTCATAGTTGCAAGTATTGTGGATCTTGCAAAAATGTTGAGATTGTTCAGCTGAGTAGGTGAGTCCTATCATAAATATCCACATGGCAAGACTTGTGCTGCTGCCAGTAGAGGTCTGCTCAATAGCAGTAGAGTGTGGCCATGTAACCGAGATGCAAGATCATCCAAAAATAGCAAATTTTGCTTGCATTAAAAGCTACTGGAGGAAAGGGAAGTTGCTTTGAGTTTGTCTGTGCCTATGACCGTGAAAGAAGCAAAAGACCAGAGAACAACCAGAATAACTACTTTGTAAGGAGAAGTGTTTCCAATTTTTGTGATGTTTTTCACCCTGTGTTCTGTACAGAGAATTTGGTAACGCCTAACAAATACTTGGAAGAAACTTAAAAGGATCTAATGAGCTACTGTGTGGCCCCAACAGATCAGTTTCACTGACTTAGTGTTCTGAAGAAGGTGGACCTCAAGATGCTACCCCAGTTGTGCAAATGTGAATTCAAATTTTATCTTCCTGAAAACATTTTAAAACATTGGTTCTCAAGAAATACTAAAGATTTCCCCAAGATTTTCATTGAAATTTATTTTCAATAATGGATCAGCTTTCACTTGAATTCGACTTGACTCCCTATTTCACATTTTCTGTAGATATTAATTCCTGTTTTAACAACTCATTTGCAGCACAGAAAAATGATTTTCATTAAACGAACGGGAATGACCCGCTTGAAATAATTTTTTTTTAAAAAAAGGTGTTTTAGATCACTAAGCAATGTGTAACAGACATAGAACTTAATTGCTCTTCAAATTATAGTTATTCAAAACTTAGCGTTAAAACAACAAACCAAAAGTACCTGAAAAGCCATCTGTTTATGAGCTGCAGAAGTCTGCAAATATTGCCAAGATTTTTTTAGTTTTATTGCTAGTGGGCAGTACTGAAAAATTCCCTCATTCCTGTGGTCAGCCAGCCAGGGATGGTGTCCTAGCCAGGTTGCTAACACAAACAGCATTTTGTAAGCAAAAACCTCTTGCCAATCAGTTCCTTGGAACATGCTCTGGTACTGAACTTAGATCAAAGGTGTAACGATTGGCATGCTGTTATATTTTGAAATGCTACTCGTAAATTTGAGATCTTTTTTCATCTTGATAGTAGGTGGAAGCAAGTATCAGCAGTTCAGTATTAACATTGCTTTCACAACGGCCCTGTTTAGTCTATGAAAGTGTTTTTTCTCATGCAGCTGCTGCATAAATTAGATCATGGATCAGGCTGAAGAAGAGTTCCGATTTGGCAGAAGGCTGTTTAAAATTTGTTTTTTCTTCAGTCTTGGATCCTCGAATTGCACTGCATCAGGATCCCTGCTGTGAAGTTCAGAGAATTGCTGTCAACCCTGCTTTATAATAATGGTGCAAATATGGAAAATATTCCTAATATGTGCCAGTTTAATCTCCCTCTAGTGTCATTCACTGGGGTTCAGGGGAGAAATTTCTGTTTTGTTTCTCTCTCCCTAAAAGAAAGAACTTGCCAAGTATATGCTTTTCACAACCTCAGCCTCCAAACACACTTCACAACCAATGGATTTCTTTTGAAATGTAGTCACTGTTGCAATGTAGGAAATCGTCATCTTTCTTCCTCTCCCAATTCCTTTGTGTTTCTCCTCTTCACCACGCACGCATGCATTGATAATGCAATGATGTACAGATTCTATGATAATATGAGGGGGCATGTTAAATCCAGGAGGGCCACCTGGCCGCCACTTACTAATCTGCCAGGAAACCAAAAGGCAGATATGCTTAACTTTTTGATGTATTGGCTTTTAAAATAGCCCATATCTTCCAATAACTGATTTGGTAAATGCACCATCTGATATGGAACTGGTATAGTGCTATGGCAGCTCTTTGTTCCTACTTGAAGGGGCAAAAGCTGCCACCCCCCCCCCCAAGCCCAGCTAAAATGTCTGGAGAACACCAACTGAGAGGAACACCAGTTGCTCTGCTGCCATTTAACGGTGAGTTGGCTTTTGATAGTCTTGAGGTTGGACATCTGCCCTTCTGAATTAGAGACTCTCACTTCTGCCAGCCAATCACAGGCTGGCAGCTCTAGAGCACTTTGGGTACGTGTTACAGGGTGTGGCCAAATGTTTGTCCCCGGTGAGAGGAGCTGGGATGTGAGAGGCCATGGAAGAAGGCAGTCGGTAGCATCTTGTGGGGAGGGGGCTCTCCCATTAATGATGGTGGCGCAGTAGAAAACTTACTGGACTGGGGGTTGGGTGTGGTTGTCGTCTACTGCTGGTTAATCCCAGTGGTGGCAGGTTAAGTGCTTAAATCGTGTTAATTATCCATTTAAGGACTTCAATTGGCCCCTTGGTCGGCAGCCTTGCTGATGGCACTCCTGCTGCTGGTATAATTGCAGTGATGTCAGGGCAGATTGGTAAGTGGTGGCCAGGTGGCCCTCCTGGATTTAACACGCCCCCTCATATTATCATAGAATCTGTTTATCATGGCATTATCATAGAATCTCTACAGTGCAGAGGGAGGCCATTCGGCCCATCGAGTCTGCACCACTCTTGGAAAGAGTACCCTGCCTAGGCTCAGACCCGACCCAATCCCAGTAACCCCACCCAACCTTTTGGTCACGAATGGGGAAATTTATCACTGCCAACCCATCTGCATATCTTTGAACTGTGAGAGGAAACGGAGCACCCGGAGGAAATCCACGCAGACATGGGGAGAACGTGCAGACTCCACACAGGCAGTTACCCGGGGCCAGAATTGAACCTCGGTTCCCCTCACGCTGTGAGGCAGCAGTGCTAACCACTGTGCCACCATTCAAACCCATTGGAAGGGAATCGTAAAATCCAGACCCAGGTCTCATTATCGCCATCTAGTATTTCCTGATGAAACCTCTATGCAACTGGCTAATGGGTGAGGAAAAGACATAATATTTTTGCTATCACCTCTGTGGCAACAGCCAGCTGACACTATCTGTACTCGTACCGAATAAATAAATACTCAAACGTGTAAGTGATTTGGTGAAAACCACCCGTGGCCTACGTTTTTCTCTCCTTTCCTTGTGCCGTATCTAAGCTTGTCTTGTCTGTGTGACCCACCGTCTGTTCCTTGACTCCATTCCTACAAAATTATTGACCGCTCATCTCCCCTTCCTGGCCCCCATGCTAACTGACATCATAAATGACTTCATCTTCTCTGATACTGTTCCCCTCCCTTTCAAAATCATCATCTAATGAATGGTTCTGCCTGAAACATCAACATAGTTTGGATTCTTTACAGATGCTGCCTGAGTATTTTGAGCATTTTTAAATTTTGGTTTAAAAGAATCACTCATTTTTATTAATCTCTTAGGATTGTTTTTGAAAATTTTGTCCAAAACTGTTGACATACTAGAAACTTGGAGAAAATAGTTAATTTGAAAAGTTTGCACAATTAGTTTGTCCATTTTTTTAAATTAAAATCATTTTGCATCTGAAAAAGAATCCTTTGTTAACAGCAAGCATACCTTCAAGTATATATTCTAATACTGTCAGTGAACAGAGCCACAGTAAAATCATTAATTTTAAACTGCAATAAATGGTAATACTGTTCGATGCGGTAGCACAGTTGTTAGCACTGATGCTTCACAGCGCCAGGGACTCGGGTTCAATTCCCGGCTAGGGTCACCGACTGTGGAGTCTGTGCTTTCTCCCTGTGTCTGCATGGGTTTCCTCCGGGTGCTCCGGTTTCATCCCACAAGTCCCAAAAGATGTGCTGTCAAGTGAATTGAACATTCTGAATTCTCCCTCTATGTATCCGAACAGGCGCCAGAGTGTGGCGATTAGGGGATTTTCACAGTAACTTCATTGCAGTGGTAATGTAAGCCGAATTGTGACAATAATAAAGATTATTATTATATGTGTTTTTGTAGAGACAATTTTGAAGGTGTAATTCATTTTTTAAATGTTGTACTAATTACTCCAATTATGCAAAGATTTCTGTTGGAAAAAATGCCTAATGCAAATTATAATTTCTACTGTGCTAACATTTGTAATCTGTGCTGATGTACAGTGTTTAGATCAGCTTTAAACTGTTTGTGTTCTCCTTCTTCCTGCTTTTGATTCTCCATCCAGCCGTCAGAACCACCTGAAAGAGCAACAGCAGCAGCAACCACCACCAGCACCTCCGATCCTCCTGCCAGATGATGCTGAATGCTTGACTGTGCCACGGTATAAGCGAGACCTGGTCCAGAAGCTCAAGATCCTGAGGCAAGAGCTCTCGCAGCAGCAGCCACAGGCTGGTCACTGTCGCATTGAAGTTTCTAGGGAAGAGATATTTGAGGTATAGAATAGAGATTGACCCTTTATTTTCTTCTTTGCAGACGCAAAACAAAGCAGCTGATTGTTAATTAGTTGTTCTGCCATGATATGATTTGTAACTTTAAATGTTTTCAGAGATTCCAGGACTCTTGTTATTTACAGGATATAAATGATCAAATCAAGAACCTGATGCTGAAATTATTGTCAGTCAGCCTGCAAACAGCAGTGTAATGAGTATTTCTTCCAATTCAGTGCCTCTGCAGTGATCTTTATTAATCAGTGTTCTTGGTGGTTGACATAAGCAAAGATCTTGCATGACAGACACCTTATTCAGATATTCAAGGCCTGAACAATCTTTATTCTCTCTTCTGGATATGTTTCTCTGTTACAGCAGTACTGTTGTACGATTGCTAAGCAATTGAACCCTTTAAAAGTAGACATTTTGATTATTCAAAAGTAGATCCAGAGCAGCTTGGATTTCTAGGGTGGGGGCTTGACCCTAGGTAGGGTACCCTTTCAGAGGGTCAGTCCAGACTTGATGGGCCAAATGGCCTGCTCCTGCATTGTACTGATTCTATGACCTTCCAATCAGGCACGTTACAACCTTCTGAACCCAACATTGAGTTCAACAACTTTTGACTGAACTCTTCCCCCCACCCCCACCCCCACCTTGAATTTCTCCCCCACATGGTCACTGTCCCTTTGTTGTTGTTCAGTTTTGCTCCCATTGAACACTGATTTTTGTTCTCCTATTAATACATTTTTTAAATCCTACCTTTCCCACTATTAACACTCCAGTCCCTAATGACACCATTAGCTGCCACTTTGGCCCATGTCCATGACACCTTTGTCAATCGCTTTTTAGCTCCTACCTGTCACTGACTTTTCATTCTGCCCCACCCCTCTCTCCCAAGTATATACTTTGTCACATTTCTACCCCTTTTCAGTTCTGTCAAAAGGCCATATAGACTGGAAACGTTAACTCTATTTCTCTCTCAACAGATGCTGCCAGACCTGCTGAGTTTATCCAGCATTTTCTGTTTTTATTCCATGTTTTGTATTTGTTGGTTCTTCACATTAAGATTACCACTTTACAGAGTTGTGACCAAGTGTGTGATGGCAGCGATTTGCATACCAACTATCCCGAGTCCCTATCGATAAGTGTACCTAGCTTCCACATTGTACTTTCATTGCCTAGAGTTCTCATTTATACTTTTCTGTTTCTAAATTGCATTTATTTGTACAGATTATTCGGGAAAAGAGTTTCCTTTATTTATGTTTTGTTTGTGTATTTGTTTTCCTTCTGTTTTATAAAATTTAGAGTACCCAATAATTTTTTTTTCCAATTAGGGGTACACCTACCCTGCATATCTTTTTTTGGGTTGTGGGGGTGGAACCCACGCAAACACGGGGAGAATGTGCAAACTCCACACGGATAGTAACCCGGGGCCGGGATCGAACCCGGAGCATCGGCACCGTGAAGCAGCAGTGCTAACCACTGCACCACCCTTTGTTTTCTGTTCTTTGGTTCAAAAGATGATAGCAATCTGATTGTGATTGAACAAAGGTTCGAGAGCCACCACGCTGATACAGTATGACACTGAGCAGTCACCAGGGAGGGAGCAGAGTTCTAACTCTTTTCATTAAGGACTTCTTCCTTGGGCAGGTCCTGTGGAGTATTTTATTACCACTGGAATACTGTGGAATATTTTATTACCACTGGATAACAGTGACAACTAATCTTTTTGAGACTAACATCACAGGGGCGCACATTCAGAAAGCTCCTTGGGGAGCTGTTGTGTGTTATAATTTATAGAACACAATTATGGATTGGATTGCTGCCTACATCCTTACGTGGTTAGTGGTGTGTTTTTGGAATGGGAAGTGGGAACCGTAATAGTTCTTTTTTGAATGGGATCTTACATTTCTAGTATGTCATTCTTTTGGTTAATAATCTAGACCTATGTTTTAACTAATGGATAGATAAATATTATTTTTCTAGGAGTCTTATAGACAAGTAATGAAGATGAGACCGAAAGATTTATGGAAACGGCTAATGGTAAAATTCCGTGGTGAAGAGGGATTAGATTATGGAGGTGTTGCCAGGTAAGTGACTTTAAAAAAAAATTTAGAGTACCCAATTCATTCTTTTTTCCAATTAAGGGGAAATTTAGCATGGCCAGTCCACCTAGCCTGCACATCTTTGGGTTGTGGGGATGCAACCCATGCAAACATGGGGAGAATGTGCAAACTCCACACGGACAGTGACTCGGTGCCGGGATTGAACCTGGGTCCTCAGTGCCGTGAGGCAGCAGTGCTAACCACTGCACCACCGTGCTGCCCCTGAGTAATTTGTAATCCAGTGCATGTAGAATACCATTTTACTTTGTCCCTCTTTCCACTGCCACCAAGCTGTGTAGGTTCCTTTTTTGATAGAAGGAAATTGACCAATGCTACTGTAACAACTCATTAAAATGCACCATAGCTGTACGAGGTGACTTTCTCTACAGACTTTCCCCTTTGAGCATAAATTACTAACTTTAAAATATTTTAAAATTAATTTACAGGATGTGGGCATCGCTGGTTAGGCCAGCATTTATTGCCTATCCCTAGTTGCCATTCAGAAGGTCGTGCTGTGTTGCCTTCTTGCTCCGCTGCAGTCCTTGAGGTGTAGGTGCACCACTGTTCTGTTAGGGAGGGAGTCTCAGGATTTTGGCCCAGCGACTCAACTCGCTGACCGTTGAATAGGCAAGGCAAACAGAGAACCAGAATTTACCATTTGGGGAACTTGAGACCCAAACTAATGCACCAACCCGTGGGTCTTGTGATGTTGCCCCACGACTAGTTTGTATTGTATACTTCGAAACCTTAAGACTGTGTAATTGATGATCTGTAAGTGTCACTACTAGCTGCAGCTAATAAATACATTTCTGCAAATTTATTTTTAAATGTGCTGAAGGAGACTTAAGGCAATATCCTTGCAAATGTTTATTTAAAAATGGTCATAAGTAAATTGAGTACCGTTATAGATAATAACATTAATATTTGTATTGTTCCTTCTCCCAGTTAAACACTAATCCTGCGATCACAGTTCTGTCTTAAATCGGTCTGCGTGCAGCACCACCTTGTGGATACTTTCTTGAACAAAATAGAAATTTATCAAACCCAAATCCAGCCACATAGAACAGTACAGCACAGAACAGGCCCTTCGGCCCTCGATATTGTGCCAAGCTTTGTCCGAAACCAAGATCAAGCTATCCCACTCCCTGTCATTCTGGTGTGCTCCATGTGCCTATCCAATAACCGCCTGATTGTTCATCTTCTAGCCTGATGCTGGCATACACACAAAGCAATTTATAGTATGTTTCTACTTTAAGACCATAAGAAGGAGGAGCAGCAGGAGGCCATTCGGCCCATCCAGTCTGCTCGGCATTCAGTGAGATCATGGCTAATCATCCTCAATTCGATTTTCCCGCGCTTATCTCCACAACCCTTAATCCTCTTACTGATTAAAAATCTGTATCTCAGTCTTGATGAGCTAGCAACTCATCCTCTGCGGTAAATATTTCCACAGATTCACTACCCTCTGAGAAGAGACATTCCTCCTCATCCCTGTCTTAAATGGGTGACCCTCATTCTGAGATTATACCCTCTTTGTATAATCTGCATCAAAAGAAGCTTCTTACTTTAAAAAAAAACGAAACTTTCTGAAGAAGCTGAACAAGACAAAAGAGTGCAGATAAAGGACATTTCTGTATTTTGTCTTTCTGGTAATTTTCAGACAATGTTAAGTGAACGTTTTTGGGTATTTTATATAATTTCAGGACAATGAAGTATTTTGTTTGGAGAAATATGAATTGTGATGTTAACTGCAAATGAGCCTGTGTTGGGGAGCAGTACAAGTGGAGAATGTAGTGAAGGGCCGTCAAAGGAAAGGAGCATTCTATTTACATGTGGAAGCCCTGACAATAATATGGAATGAAGCCTATCTTTCATTTTATTTTTGTCCCTCATTTCATTCTGCCAATTGTTTCCTTCTGAAAGTGCTGATTTCTTGTTGCTGTTCTTAGTGCATGAGTTAAGGGTGAGCATTGGCAGGCTGATTGTTTGTGGAGGTACTATAGCTGCACCTGATGCTGTTTTTTCCTGACCTCTTACCTCTCTGGAGACTGATTCCTAATGCTTTTACTGAACCCTAGCTGGGATTTGCTAACTCAGCACAGACTTGGAATCGAACCAGGGAACTTGCTGCCGTAACCACCTGAGCCATTTACAAAGCTTGACATTTATTTTCTTTCTGCTTTGCCTTACCTTTTTTAGTTCAATTCTTTCTCGTCCCCCTTCCGGAATTATGAACACTCAACTTTAGTGCCTCAATCAATGGGCAGGCTTTTCCACTTGGCAAATAGGGGATTAATAACCCCTGGACTGCCAGCTGCTCCATGGGAGAGATTGGTGTTTCCCTGGACTGGCTGACTATTATTTTCACTCAAGCGCTTTTGCACTTGGTGGGTGGTGAGGGAGGGAGATTGTTTTTTTTAAAAAAAATACCCAAGAATTAACAATTGCTTTATAACTGTTATATTAACATTGGACATTAATATTAAAATGTTTAATGTCTTTTTAAAACAAAAACATTTTTGGTAATTTTTATTGCTGCCTCCTTTTTTCCACCATCTTTTTTGGTTTGGGTGCAATGCTGCCATTTGACAGACTTATGAATTGTTGTTATTTATCAACAAGTCAAATGTCAAAGCTTTCCAGATTGACGTGGTGGTGACTATGATGCCTGGTTCAGTCCTTGATTCATGACCAAACAGAAGGAAGCTGCTGGCTACTGATTATGTTGATTGCCTTCACTGAATGGGTCATACTATCTGCAACTCTCCACTGATGAGTCTTTGCTCTGTAGAGATTTTCTATTTCAGTTCTGCAAATAATTGTGATGACTGAAGGGCATTTTATACGGCCTGAATATTTTTCTGCTGAAGCAATTTATTCTGCCAATTACAGATCGGCAGTGGAAACTGATCAACAACTTCCTACTTTCTTCTCCAGCATTTAGCATTTAAATTCTGCTTCATCTGAGCCACTGCCTTCTTCTTAGCCTTTTCACTCCTTGATGGAGCATCGGCCGTGAACAAATTCTCCATCTAATCCTGCCTTAGGCTAAAATCTCTAGTTGTTGCCATGTATAACCCTCTGCACTCACCACCTTTTCTGTATCCTGCATCCATGTTTTCTTGGTCTGCCTTACTTTCTCTTTCCTTGCGGGTTCCATGTGAGAGCTTGCTGTGTATAGTTGTTCCGTGGCTTCCTCAACGTATGTCCTATATAGTTCTACTTTCGTCTTTTGACTTGGAGGACCATTGGGTTTTGTCGTCTCCCATATCCTAATGTGGAGATGCCGGCCTTGGACTGGTGTGGGCACAGTAAGAAGTCGTACAACACCAGGTTAAAGTCCAACAGGTTTGTTTGGAATCACCAGCTTTTGGAGCGTTGCTCCTTCAAACACTGGGAGAATGTGCAAACTCCACACGGACAGTGACCCAGAGCCGGGATCGAGCCTGGGACCTCGGCGGCGTGAGGCAGCAGTGCTAACCCACTGCGCCACCGTGCTGCCCTATTTCGTGGTCTCTCTTGATTTCTAGATGTTGGTGATAGTGATGAATGCTGCTCCTGCCTTCCCAATAAATCCTTGTCTGTCACACCGGTAGTACTTACTACATGTCCCAGATATGTAAAAGACATTACTTCATCCAGCTCAGTGTTCGTTATCTTAATGGAGGAGTTATTCCTCATATTTATTTGCAATATCTTTATTTTTTCTATATTGATGTTAAGGCCAACGTTGGCCGTTATTTACGTCAAGTGACCAGTATTATCGTGCATATGTATGTGGTTTGTGGATAATAAAGCCAAGTCATCCGCAAAGTCTATATCTTCCTGCTGTTGTGTGAAGGGTCCATTTGTGTGCCATTTCTTCTGTCTAATGTTGTTTGCCTCAAAATCCAACCAATCGCAAGCAAAGATAGGAATGGTGACATCAAACAGCCTTGTCTCGCACCAGTTTGTAGATTGAATTTTATCTAAGCCTAGGTGACTTTAAGTGTTTTAAAAAGGGTAAAGAAAGTGCTCTGACCTATATCTGACCTCAGATTGGTTTTAGCATTGTCATAGAATTTACAGTGCAGAAGGAGGCCATTCGGCCCATCGAGTCTGCACCGGCTCTTGGAAAGAGCACCCTACCCAAGGCCAACACCTCCACCCCATCCCCACAACCCAGTAACCCCACCCAACACTAAGGGCAATTTTGGACACCAAGGGCAATTTATCATGGCCAATCCACCTAACCTGCACATCTTTGGACTGTAGGAGGAAACCGGAGCACCCGGAGGAAACCCACGCACACACGGGGAGGATGTGCAGACTCCGCAGAGACCCAAGCCGGAATCGAACCTGGGACCCTGGAGCTGTGAAGCGATTGTGCTATCCACAATGCTACTGTGCTACCCACTGTGCAGAGTATTTGCACCTTGTAGCTTTACAGGAATGCGCACACCTACACATTAACAACAGAAGAATATATTGTGCATTGCATGCTCTTGTCTTTGCAAAGCAGCCTATGGGACCGGCACAGTGGTTAGCACTGCTGCCTCACAGCTCCAAAGTTCCGGGTTCAATTCCGGCCTCTGGTTACTGTCTGTGTGAAGTTTGCGCTTTCTCCCCGTGTGTGCGTGGGTTTCCTCCGGGTGCTCCGAAGGTTCCTCCCACAGTCCAAAGATGTGCAGGTTAGGTGGATTGGTCTTGCTAAATTGCCCTTTAGTGTCCAAAAGGTTAGGTGGGGTTACAGGGATAGGGTGGAGGCGTGCACTTTAAGTAGGGTGCTCCTTCTCGGGGCCAGTGCAGACTTGATTATCTTTGTTTTCTCTATACATCCTTCTCTGAATGGCCTCCTTCTGCACTGTAAATTCTGTGATATCCTCTAACTGTTAGAGAACCACCACTGAATATCTATGAATATTGAATAAAAATGTGTCCGCTTTCTTTCTTGCAGGGAATGGCTCTATCTTTTGTCCCATGAAATGTTGAACCCATATTACGGACTGTTCCAGTACTCCAGAGATGATATCTACACATTACAGATCAACCCAGATTCTGCGGTCAATCCTGTAAGCACACAGTCTCCTCTTAATTGATAGCTCCCCTACTCCACTACATAGTTTTTGTAGTGGTGGTTTGTTATTTCATAGTAAAATAAGGAGAATAACCTGTAGGCCAGATGCCCTGTAACTAATTACTGCAAGAAATCCAATGGGATTAACCTGAGAAAGTGGAAGCAGAAGGGGCTGGATTAATGATGAAAACCCACAGATCTTTATGTGCATGTGTTATGGCTTTTAATAAAGTACTCTGTCTGGTTGAGTAATTGACTGTTGATGGACAAAAGTTGAATGAGAACTTCCAGTGAGAGATGGTATTTTAAAATGTGACTACAGTGAGATATGAGGGATGAACACCGGTTGTTTATTGGATTTAATCTATATAGCTGTAACTGTGCAGTATGAATGGTTAATTCATAGGCATGTTTTTAAAAGTTGAATTTTCTGTTCATTTGTTGAATTATCTGTGTCTCGTCAGCCTAAAATTTAAGCTCTTGAAGTGGGAGAACTATGCATGAATGGGAGAACTATGCATGAATGAAAGTATGTCTTTAACTTTGCCGCATGCTGAGAATAATTCTTATTTTACTAAGGTAGCTGGTTAATAAAACTAATGTATTTTTTTGCCATGGTAGGTGATTATAGTGCCATTGCACATGTGTCAAGTAGAATGGTAGTTACATCGGAAAATAATGGGTAATAGGAGACGACATTCAACCAAATAAATGTGTCGATAATAAAATAACAGATTTGTGTCTGCATGAGTAAGCAGCAGCTTAAACCAAAGTTTGCCTGGATCAGCCCTTGTGGAGCATTGATGGGGTGCAAATTTGGGGAATGATCTTTGGTGCAGGAAACCCAAAGAGGAGGGAAAAATAACAAAATTGTAAAGGGGTTGTGAGCGGTACACTTGAACTTGACATGGAATTAGTTAATTGAACAATTTTAAATAGTTAAGAAAGTTTAAACCTTCCTTGGACTTTGGGCAAGTTCAGATTTTCAAACCCTTCCAGCATTCAGCTGGAGATATGTTGCCCAAAAATGAATGGAGTCTCCCAGTTGGTTCATATGGTGAAAAGCTGTTGAAATACTTATTTTTCTTTATTATTGTCACAAGTAGGCTTACATTAACACCGCAATGAAGTTACTGTGAAAATCCCCTAGTAGCCACACACCGGCGCCTGTTCGGGTCCACAGGAAGAATTCAAAATGTCCAATTCACTACCTGATGTGCTAGTTTCAGATTTAAGGATTGAGGATTAAATCCACAAAACTCATTGTAAGCTTTCCAGCTGCAACCCCAGAGAAAATGCCTTTATACTTTGGAGAGTTTCAATCCCACCACTACCAAATAACCCTTGTCATTTACCGTAGAAATTTGAAGAAAGAAAATAGGTAACATTGATAAAACTAGTTTGTCTAAGCCCATTCTTGACATCATGTTGCTGGAATTTGTAAATGTCACGGGTTTTGCCTACCATTTTAAGTTGCCACCTCAACCAGGACAACACCAGTTTGATCTTTAAAATTAAATTTCTATATTGCATTTCTGTATTTAAAAATGAGTGGAGCGCTCTACAGAAATGCACATTACATTGTTCTTTAATCTTTCGAGCATTATTTATTTTAGTTTCTAAAATATGAGCATGTTTTCTGCCTTCAACATCTGCAAAGCTTTTTTAAAAAATGTTTAGAGTACCCAATTCATCTTTTTTTTCAATTAACGGGCAATTTAGTGTGGCCAATCCACCTACCCTGCACATCTTTGAGTTGTGGGAGCAAAACCCCCGTAAACTGGGGAGAATGACAGTGACCCAGAGCTGGGATCGAACCTGGGACCTTGGCGCCGTGAGGCAGCATTGCTAACCACTGCGCCACCGTGCTGCCCTAACATCTGCAAGGCTCCTTTTGCTTTTGTAATTGAGCTTTTACATATTCAGAATGTACACATGGCTTTGAGTTTTAAAAAAAGTACTTTGTAAATGTTAGTTTCTTGTTGAAATCTGAGAATGGCTGGATCCAAGTGTAATAACTAATGCAGTGAGACAGATGCCTCTTGGAAAATGCAATGGTGAAAAGACCTACCTACATTCTTAATATGAAATCTGGACTCAACACTTCATTTTTAAACAAAGTTACAAATGAAAAGGATTAAAGCATAACCAACAATTCCTAGTTTTTTGGTATAATTTATTTATGATTCATTTATCTGATAAAGAATCCCGACAAAATGTTAATTGAGGACAAATGATTGTTTCGTACTAAATAACCGTCTTCATTTTCCTTTCTTTCAAACTAGGAGCACTTGTCTTATTTCCATTTTGTTGGTCGGATTATGGGGATGGCAGTGTTTCACGGGCACTACATTGATGGGGGCTTCACCCTCCCCTTCTATAAACAGCTGCTGGGAAAGTCAATCACACTGGATGACATGGAGTCTGTGGACCCAGATCTACACAACAGCTTAGTCTGGATCCTGTATGTATGCTGCTGCTTTACTCCATACGATGCTTAACTCTATCCATGTGGAGAACCATTTCAGTAATTCCATTTTAGATTTTAAGTTAAATCAGCTTAAAAAAAAAAGGGGTGCAATGGGATAGAGATTGTTTTAACTCACTTCTGCATAGGCAAAGCTGGATGTTTTAAAACCTGTGGGTTTACACACACCATCTTCATATTGCGCGCTGATGGAGCAATTGTGGACATGAATGTGTGTCCTAGAATGCCAGTTTGAGTATTTCCTGTACAGTAGGATGTTGTGATATTGACTACTTAATTTTGGCATTATGCATAAAAAGTTTAACCAAGTTTCAATCCGCAAAATGCTCGGCCTATTTAACTTGGTACACTACTGCAACAATTAGCATAGTTGTCGTTGGGTAATTTTCCAAGGGAGGAACAAAGTCATTCAATTCAAAAACAAGCATCTTGTCTGATTAGTTTCCTTCTATATTTTTGGTTGGCTATTTAAATTCACTGGGTCCTCATCACTATGTTGAAGATAATCATCATCCTGTTTTTCCCCCCCAAATCAGTGAATATAACAAATCTTTGAAGGCCAGATAACATCCATAGTTGCTGATAGAAGATTAAAGAACATGTACCTATGAAACTGCCTAGTCATTTATTTTGGCATAATAGATGTAAAGTGTTTATTTTCTATTAAAGCAAGGAACCAGCTAAAGTTAATGGCTGTAAAAAATCTCTGTTACTTTACTGCAATTGTTTGCATCTTCTGTTGGTATTTAATTAATGTGTCTGGCAGTTAACATCCAAAACAGAGTCTAGTATTGTATCCTGCTGCCTTTCAGAGTTCATGAAGACCGTTTGAAGATTTTAAACAAAACTAGTGGCTGAAACAACATGGAAAGGGTTCACTGTTAATTAGCCAGGCATGCTCCAAGTTTTACTCAGATACTGAGGAAAGTAAATACCCTCTCAGAAACATGGATAACAATGATTACTGATTAAAGTTGTTCAAAACACACTAAAGATCTCTGCTGTCGAAAGTAGGAGTGGCATGGTGGTTAGCATTGCTGCCTCACAGAAGCAGGTAGCCAGGTTCAATTCCGGCATTGAGTGACTGTGGAGTTTGTACTTTCTCTTGGTGTCTGTGTGGGTTTCCTCCGGTTTCCTCCCACAGTCAAAAGATGTGCCGGTTAGGTGGACTGGCCATGCTAAATTGTTCCTTAGTGTCCAAAGATGTGCAGGTTAGGTGGGGTTAATGGGATAGGGCGGGGGAGTGTATCTGGGTGTGCTTTCAGAGGGTCAGTGTAAACTCGATGGGCTGAATAGCTTTCCGCACTGTCGGAATTCTCTGGTTCTGTCTAGAATTTTAAAAAAAGATTTAAAGTGGCCAACTCTTTTTTTCCAATTAAGGGGCAATTTAGGGTTACCAATCCACCTACCCTGCACAACTTGTAGGTTGTGGGGGCGAAACCCACGCAAACACGGGAGGGAATGTGCAAACTCCGCACAGTGACCCAGAGCCGGATCGTTCCTGGGACCTCGGCGTTGTGAGACAGCAGTGCTAACCACTGCGCCACCGTGCTGCCCTTGTTCTATCTAGAATTAAAGAAAAATATAAAGAAAGCCCAAAAGCATCATGAGTTTCCAATTATGTATAGAATACTAACTTATTTTGTGTCATACGCTATTCTGTATATTTAAATTGTTCCAAATTGCCTCACAATTAGAATCATTTTCCATAATAGTACCCAAATATTCAGTGTTTGAACATGTGACAATCTGTTTTTTTAATCAAATTTTGTCATGTGTAAGGTTTTTTGTTAATTTTCTGTGTATCTTTTCAATGATCATATTTCAAATATATTGCTATTTAATAGTACAAAATAAGAGCTATAGTATATTTTTATTGTAGCAGGGTTTTAAACTTTTAGAAATCTGTTAGTTGAAACCTCTGTTTTAGCTAGCAGTAATGGCATCTCTATCTTGGGATAGCATTTTTAAAAATATTCATTCGTGGGATGTGGGCATTGCTGGTGGGCGGGCATTTATTGCACATACAGAGGGCATTTAAGGGTTAACCACATTGCTGTGGGTCTGGAGTCACATGTAGGCCAGACCAGGTAAGGATGGCAGATTTCCTTCCTTAAAGGGCATTCGTGATCCAGATGGGTTTTTACGACAATCGGCAATGGTTTCATGGCCATCATTTTGATTCCAGATTTTTATTAAATTCAAATTCCACCAACTGCAAGAGAGCATTACCCTGGATCTCTGGATTCCTAGTCCAGTGACAATACCACTACACCACTGCCTTTCCTATTGCTTTGGATGGGGTTAGAAAATCTGTTATGTTGCGTAATGGCCCCCCCCCCCCCCCCCCCCCCCAAACACTTAAATTTGCATTGTTGTAAAATGAAGAACAATATTAATTGCGTCATATGTGCCTTTTGAACTATATCCACTCTCATTCTAAAAACACTGAAGGATTTTGAAAAAAGGTTTCTTCGAACAAAATTTTCCACAAATCTTATTCCCCATTAGGTCATGTTTATGGTCTCATTCTGACTGCTGATATATAATTTTTTTAAATTTAGAGTACCAATTCATTTTTTCCAATTAAGGGGCAATTTAGCATGGCCAATCCACCTAACCTGCACATCTTTGTATTGTGGGGGCAAAACCCACGCAGACACGAGGAGAATGTGCAAACTCCACACGGACAGTGACCCAGAGCCAGGATCGAACCTGGGACCTCGGCGCCATGAGGCAGCAATGCTGCCACTGTGCCACCGTGCTGCCCAACTGCCGATATTTAGGGTGAACTGTTTGCAAACTCATACTATTTATAAAGTTGAAACACAGGATGCATCAGCTATTCCGGAGAGTATGATAGATTTTTCCGTCTGGAAAACTTTATCTCTTTATCACCTGATTATGCACGACCTGTACTAGACAAAACGTATGTATCCTTTGAGAGATGAATAGTTTACGTGAGCAGAGTTTTATTTTTCTCCTATGCAGTGAAAATGACATCACAGGTGTCTTAGACCACACATTCTGTGTGGAGCACAACGCCTATGGGGAAATTATTCAACATGAACTGAAACCAAATGGGAAAAGCATTCCTGTAACAGAGGAGACCAAGAAAGAGTATGTTCGGTAAGGGCAAAAAATCAATCTGTTCAGCTTACTGCTCTTGTGTGGCTCTACTTAAAAATATTTTGTCTAATTAGCAAAACAGCCTGTTTACTATTTATTCCGAGTGTCTGTTGTTTATTTGTGAGCTGAGAGGGGGAATGATTGTTTTTCAAAAATGTACTTGAATCCAGTATGTTACATGACCATTCAAAGTTGACATTACATCAGGTGCATACCAAATCTGTCTTTTCCAATACTATGTTACTCACTGCATTTGCAATTGTGTTTACTGTATTTACAGTTTTCATTACATGTTAAACATACAGCCCAAGGGGTTTTAGCCTGTTTCCAGTGTTAAGAACCCTGCTGATGTTAAATGCGAGGGTATCCCAAAACTCAGAAGGGCAATTTGGACCAGTTCTTAGTGGTGTATATTTTCAATTTGGTTTACTGGGAGGAAAGATATGCAAATTAGGAAGGAACAGTTTTGTGATCAATTAACAAAGAATATTTACTAATTTACAAGGAAAACATGACGAGAAGGACTCTAATACACTACAAGGTACATTTAACTACACTAATGGCTATATATATATATATATACACACACACACACACACACAATCTCATGAAGTTACTCCTTTGTTTCCAACTACCTGCGTTTCCTTAACTCTGAAACTCCCCTTTTCCCCAAACGACATGCAATATTATATAACTCTGAACAAAGCACCACAGCCTCCAGATCGATGCCACTAACATCCGCAGCCAGTTGAAACTGCCATAATCTGCTGTGGTTAACACTGATACTATTGTCAACATGGTTTTTAAATGTTGGAATACATTTGGCTGCCCTCCGTACAGTTCCATTTCTTGTTCTTCAAGTGGTGCTACCACACTGCTAAAGTTTGGCATGAGCTTATGATAAAATCCACTCATTCCCAGAAATCGTAACCTCTTGTTATAGATTGTGGGAAATCCCTAATGGCCTGAATTTTTACATCTCGTGGAGCCATCTGACCATATTGCACAATATGCCCTAAATATGAAACCTTGAGCTTCAGCAAATTCACTTTTTGCCAAATTCTAGATTGGCTTCTTTTAAGCGTTTGACCAGTTCTTTTAGGTGTTGCAGATGTTCCTCCAACTTCGGCCAAACACCACTAAGTCGTCAATGTAACCTCAGTGACTCAGTCCCTGAATAACTTCATTTGTTAATCTCTGAAATGTTGTGGGTGCGTTCTTCATCCCGAAAGGCATAACTTTAAATTAATAAAGTCCATCTGACGTCACAAATGCTGTAATTTCCTTGGCAAGCCTATCTGTGTAATTAATTTTGACTGTCAAACTCATTCAATACAATCCTCTAACCGTGGTGTAAGAAACGAATCCCTCTTGATGACGACATTCTCTTTCCTGTAATCCACACAAAGTTGTGTTCCATCAGCCATTGGCACCATTACAATACGTGAACTCCAATCACGAGAACTCAACTCAATAATGTCATTTTGGACCATATATTCAATTTCCTTCTGTACTTGTAATAACGTTGCTGGATTTAACCTATAAGGAGTTGCTTTTTTTGTAACTGTTCAACCCACTTCTATCATGCATCGCAATCTCCGTTCTTCTTAAGCATGTTATTATAACATACCCTGAGATTTACGTCTGTCTGGATCAATCTAACGCATTTCATAATTTCCTCTGGGGATTCCAACTCCTCGTATCTCTCCCCTTCCACAGCTGGGATGGATGGATGGGATGGATAATCTATCCAAAAAATTAGTCATGATCAAACCCTCAGCCGGAGGCTTCATGGAGGTCACAAGGAGGGACCTCGGGTCTCTATCTGTAGAGACCCCGATAGAATGATTCAAAAACTGCATTAACCTAAGGAGGGGAGGAAACCAGGCTGCCGCTCAAGTCACGCACCTGTACGATCTCCCAGGAGGCCGCCTATCGCCTCAGCTGGTAGGCTAAGAGGTGACTGGTCTTCTCCCTGTATTCGTAAAACATACCCCTCGAGCTTCGCACCTGGCCACAGCCCTATCCGTTGACAATAATTCAAATCGTGTCTGCAGCTTTTTCCTACTTGCCAACAACTCCGGGGTTGGGGCAAGTGAGTACTGGTGGTCCAGCTCAAGAATGGAGTCCACCAGCCTCTGCTGCTCCGCCCTCTTTACCTTGTGCACTTTGTAGGAAATTATCTCCCCCTGATGACCATCTTCAGGGCTTCTCACAGCGAAGAAGGTGAGAGAAACTAATTTCTATTAAATTTAAAATATTCCCAATGGTGGCAGACATGTGTTGACAGAATCTCCTATTCGCTAATAATGTCATATCCAACCTCCATGGTGGTCGCAGGGAGGGACCTGATTATAGTGCCAAGTCAACAAAGTCTGAAATCACAATTGCTGATATCCAGCCACCATCACCAAAGGGAGGAGAGACCTTTCGACCACAAAGCAGTTGTGTGAGTATACCTAGTGCAGATGGGAGAACAGTGAAAATCTCTATCACCTGGGAACAAAAAGTGTCTAGGATCTACACCCCCTCCCCAAATTTTGTTCCATGAGAAACAACAAGTGGAGTCAGAGGTTTGGGTTTCGACCAATCCAGATTGGGATCCAGAACACAATTTAAGTCACCACCCAAAATAAGCTTTAGTGAGTCTACATCGGGGATGGAGGCCAGCAGATTAGTAATACAATTTATATCGTCCCAGATTGGAGGATAGATATTAACCAGAACCAGTGGCGTGCCCGTCGAGAGCCCCAGACAGTAACATGTCGACCATTGGGGTCATCCAAGGTTTTAGTGGCAGAAAACTGAACCATTTTATTAATTAATATTACGGCACCTTGGGTCTTGCCATCAAAATCCAAATGGAAACGCTTGTCCACCCACCCCTTCCACAACCGTGACTGGTCTCTGACCCACAAGTGAGTTTCTTGCAGAATGTGTCGGAATTTCAACTTTTACGGTGAGCCTCGGCCTTTTTACTGGGCCACTTAACCCCCTGACATTCCAGGTGACCAAATGAATTGGGAGCCTCCCACTCCCCTCAATCCGGAGAAAGCCATTTCCACCAAGAGAGATTATCCAGCGGATACATAGAAGGTACAGCAACCAGGGCCACCCGAGATGGCCGCCAAACTTACTCTCAAGACTGAACAAAGAAAAATCGTTAGTCACCGTCAGCAAACTATCCCCACCCCCCCTCGTCCTCACCCTCGGCCATTGCCACGCCCAAATATGCATACAGAAAACAGCATGGTGAACATAAACGACTAAAACCTATCACTAAACCTAAACAAAACAAGAATACTAAAGCTCATTATCTAAAACACAACTACTATAATGAGCTGCAGTCAAGCCCTCACCACCGCTCTCGTTAGCTAACTCTTTGGTTAGCAAGGCAGCTCACACCCAGAGTGAAGAAAAATGTTTTAAAAAATAACAAAGTATAAAAACCCCTTTTAAAAATTGTTCCCCCAACAGGGAGCTATATATTTTCATAACAATTAGACCAGAACCCCACAGAAAACTAAACCCCAAACTATAAAGAATTCAACCCAACAAGGACAGGAAATGCAAACATGAACATTGAACCCCAACAATTCAAAATGCCCGTCCCCAATACCCAAAAAACTCCGTCATACCACGCCCAACCCAAGTTTCTTTATAAGGGGGTCCGTCTCTGCTGGCGCATCAAAATAATAGCCCTTTCTCTCACTTTGGTCCAGGGCGGCTAAGGCTTTCTTGAACACAGCACTCTTCTTTACCAGCTCCACTCCCATGTCCTGGTAGAACCTGATGGCATGACCTTCCCATTTGTCGTTGCGATGCTCTTTCGCCCATCTCAGGAGCTGCTCCTTTTCTTTGAAGCTATGAAAATTCACAATTACCGCAAGCGGTGGTGCCTCAGGGCAAGGATTCTGCCTGAGTGTATGGTGGCTCGTTCCAACTCATGAGGGAATGTGCATCCACCCTCTACCTCCATCTTCCCGAACATCATGGATGGCACAGTGGTAGCACTGCTGCTTCACAGCGCCAGGGCCACGTGTTCAATTCTGGCGTCGGGTGACTGTGTGGAGTTTGCACTTTCTCCCCGTGTTTGCATGGGTTTCCTCCGGATTACTGGGTTACAGGGATAGGGTGGGGGCCTGAAGAAAGAAAATACCCTCTGGAGCTAAAAGAAAAGGGCTATAAGTATAGTACTCCAGCGGGAGCCGCCTCGTGCATGCTTTCCCTCTACACAACAGCACCGGAAGTCTGCCAAGCTCTTTATGACTTCAAATAATCCTGACCTAAAATTTGACCCGTGATCCGATTGTATCTCTTTCGGTAAGTCATATCTAGCATAGAACTTGGTTAATTCATCGACCACTCTCTTGGCTGTGATGCTTCTTAATGACACGAGTTCAGGAAATCTAATGGATATATCCATAATAGTTAACAAATATTGATTCCATCGTGTTTTCGAAAGTGATCCAACACAGTCAACTAGGTGCTTTGAAAGCTGGATTAATGATCAACGGTGCTGGCTTTATTGTAGCTCGTGGTTTCCATATTGCTTGATGTGTTGGACAAAATTTACTGCATCTTTATGTAGTCCCTTCCAGTAAAACTGTTTCTGTATCTTTACTTGTATTTTTGTTGTTCCCAAATATCCTCCTGCTGGAATTTCATGAGCAATCCTTAGGATTTCTTTTCTATACTCAGGAGCTCAACCTGATAGATTAACCTTTCTGTGATGTGTAACGATTGCAGCATCACGTGTGAAACACACTAACTCGAGGAAATGTTTCTTGTGTAGGCTATACGTGAACTGGCGATTTCTGCGAGGTATCGAAGCCCAGTTTCTTGCTCTGCAGAAAGGATTCAATGAGGTGATCCCACAACATCTGTTGAAAACATTTGATGAGAAGGAGTTGGAGGTGAGTGCTGTTTTTACCCATTAAGACACTGCATCAGTGTTTCAGACATATGTACCTAAGTGTTACCGTTGTATAGGTAAATGGAGGTTACAGGTGGATCCCTGCTTTTACAGATTGCAAAACCTGAACATTTTAGATTTCCACCAAGAAGTGTGTGTCACCACTGCGCTGATTCTGAAGCAGCTAACTGGAATTTGATCAAGTCTGTAATGTCACCCATCCTTAGTGGGCACTTTGTTTGAGCATTAATTCTCCACTACCTCCACTTTGTGAATTTAAATAAATTGAACTGGGGCTGAAAATCTAAAATTTAAAATGAACCTCAAATTTAAATGTTATCTGTTATTTTTAAGGTATTGGAAGTATCCCGATTGCTCGAAGTCATGTCCCTGTTTGATCCGCAAGTCCAGAAAGTAACCATATTCAATCTTTGCTGAGTTAGTTAATCTCAGATAAACAGGTGTGGAGGTGCAATAGTTGGGTTAGGGTAATTGACCAGATTCATAGAAGCAGAAGCAGGAATAGATCAAAATCAAGGATGATCTTCAAACCTAATTCCACTTTCCCGCCTGACCCCCATATCCCTCGATTCCCTTAGGATTCAAAAATCCCCCTGTCTACGCCTTGAATGTACTCGAAGACTGAGCATTTGTAACTCTTCAAGTGAAGAAATCTTTTCTCTTCTCAGTCTTAAGTGGCTGGCCTCTTATTCTGAAATGATGGCTCCGGTTCAAGACTTTCCAGCTGGGGAAACAGCACCTCAATGTTGACCCTGTTCAGGTCGTTCAGAATCCTGTGCGTCTCAATGACTGACTCAGTGAGAGGGTTGACACTAGAAGGAAGGGAAGGAATCAGATTATAGGAAGAAAAATACAATATTAGGTTCAAGAGAAGGTTCCAAAAGTAAGCTTCTTTCATGGCTTCGGGACATCCCAAAGCATTTATCAGGCAAAGAAAGACTAATATAAAAAATTGAATATCAAAAGCTAAAATAATACCAGGGAAATTGAACATTGAAAATTGAAACCATCACAAAATAACATTTTATATTTAGTACATGAACAAGTTGGATGAGGCTAGCAGAATATAAAGTAGGTTCATATACTAAAAAAAAATGAAACAGTTTATTAATGTGTCATTACAGCTGTTAACCTACTTTATATAGATAATGGTCGGGGGGGGGGGGGGGTAAAACTGCCTCCATATGTTAATTTGGCTAATTTTCTATTGACTCTTCCCAGCTAATTATCTGCGGACTTGGCAAGATTGATATCAATGACTGGAAATCAAACACTAGGTTAAAACACTGTACGCCAGATAGCAATATTGTGAAGTGGTTCTGGAAGGCAGTGGAGTCTTTTGATGAGGAAAGGAGAGCCCGATTGCTCCAGTTCGTGACAGGATCCTCTCGAGTTCCTCTGCAGGGTTTCAAAGCATTGCAAGGTGAGTGTGAATTTGTGGCAGTGTATTGCTATGCATGTAGCAAAAAAGTAAATTTGATCACTTCCTTCTACCAAAAGGGATGGGGGAGAGGGGGCTGTCACTTTCTCAACATTACATTGGGGTGAGAGGAGGCATCAGTTTACAAAGTGCAGAAAGTTTGGATCTGAAATACTATGAAACCTGCAATGTTTTTGCTAATATTACAGCCTATTTTAAGTTTGTTAATATTTAAAACAATCTTTATATTATTGCAGGTGCAGCAGGCCCAAGGCTCTTCACTATTCACCAAATCGATGCCAGCACCAACAACCTCCCCAAAGCACATACCTGGTAGGGGATTGCACTTTCTTTTCCTTCTTAGTTTTCTGTTAATTTAAAACGAGTCCAAATCCAAATTTATTGATTAATAGTACTGTTACCTTTAAGCTGCCTTTAGAATGAAAAAGCCGGAAAGTGGAAGTGAAAGGTTCTGTAAATTAAAATGAAGCAGTGATCGGTGCAGCATTATGAGTAATTTAGCTTTTGGCACAGTCAATCCACCCCATTAAATTTGTACTAGACTTGGCAAGAATTCACTAAAGGAATGAGGGGATAGTCTTATAAATAGAATCTGCCATTAATAATTTTCAGTCATCTTGCGGCTCTTTCACACTTGTTCCCTGGAATGAACAGATCACAGTATCATACACTGAAGTGAGAGTTACTGCATAATTTGTACTGTGATATATATATAGTTGGCCTATAAAGATTATGATGACAGCTTAGCGGGATGTTACAGACAATAAGACAATGTGATATAATAAAAGGAGTTCTCGAAAACAACTGTGCACATTTATGTCAAAGAATAAACTTTAAGGCAATGCAGCTGTGACTTGATTAATAGGCTGTTCAGATCTGGGTAGTAAAACACATATCTTGACTGTTTTCTTCCTAGCTTTAATAGAATTGACATTCCTCCCTACGAGAACTATGAAAAGCTCTATGAGAAGCTGCTAACAGCCATTGAAGAGACTTGTGGGTTTGCTGTGGAATGATTGCTTTGTGAATCATGGGACTTCCGTACACACCTGCTCCTGAGGGCTTTCTCCTGCCGAGGTTCCAGCAGTGCTTGGAATATACAGGATGTCTTTCCCTTACTCAGCAAGAGGACAGCAAGAGGGATTGAATGATTAGGGAACTTTGAGGAAACCGGTCACCTGGCTTTTGCCTTGAGACTTATCAGCTGCTAAACTAATATCTGGAAAATTACAGACTGCTAGCTTTTTATGATTTGACCAGTTAGCAGTATTCTTGATAGCATTTTTGATTTAAAAGACTACTACAACAATTTAGTCATCTGTCTTAAGCCCATCTGCTCCTTACTAATTGTTAATATCCCCATGCATCATGATGTAGACTGCAGCAGTCAGTACAACGTAACTATTGTTCGGCTGCCATGACTATACCATAATTGCACCTTTTTTCCTATTGGTCATTCATTTGGGTATGAAGTATAGGAGTTAGCAACAGTACAGTAACTGAGCTCGAGTAAACTTACTATTCCAAGTGGATTCTCAAATGGAAAACAGGCTGAATTATTTTGTTTCATCAATGTTCTTCCTGTTGTGCTGCAGACTTGAGTCGATGTCTGTTCGACCAGTTTATTTTATACAAGATCATCGCAGGAGGAAACATTCCACTTCATTTCAGCAAACTCGGCCATAACCACTTTTCTCCTACTCCTTCCAAATTGACCGGGAGGAATCTTTTTATGAAATGCATATTACCAGCCAGCATTGCTAACTGGGAAGTTTATTTTGTAATTTTTCTTTTGTTATTGCATCAGTTATTTACATGACATAAGGGATAAATACTCCTTTATAGTATATTAAAAGCAGCAACACTCTACAATGCTATGTTGGTTTATGCTCCCAGAACGTTTTCTAACATTAATTGAAGGGTGTGAGTTACATTCCACCTTCTATTAGTTATAGCTGGACTGGGATGAGCTCCATTGTATAGCCAGCAACAATTATTAAAATGGAAATTAAATATATAAATTGAAGAGAGTTGTTCTCGGTTATGCTTTTCTATCCATAGTTGAATTATGATGACCTGTATATTAAACTGAGGCAGCTCAAGACCCGCCTTGACTTTTTTATAAAGAGTTTGAGATCATTGTATTTTTTTTGTAATTTTAATGATAGGAAATGTTCTGCAGATCCTATACATTCACATGAGTTTTAATATATTTATAATCTATTGACATTCTTGTCAATTAGTATTTCTGTACTGGGAGCACCTGTTGATACAGCAATCTTATAATTTTTTTGCCCTGCACTGCTGCCTATCAATTGCAAGAACATCATCCGATGGGAAAGTGTCCTGCAATGGTGCTTTGTACAGTCTTGGGTGAGGCATGATATATAAATCTGAGGCTAATACTGTGACTATTACAACTTTTAAGTTAATTGTATCTTAACTTTTATTTTAAACCACTTTTTGCACATCTTAGGACTGTAGTTCTGTTCAGCTTGTTGACCTCTTATCCCAACCCCCTCCCTCCCATTCTAAAAGGTTGACAGCTGACATCCCATTCCCAGAACAAAGTCGCCAATGGACATTTACTGATAAATGTCCAATGCACACGTGGTCTATTTTCATGATCATTCTCGAAACCATCGTAACACTACACCCAAGTTTATCAATAATGGATTTTAAATGGGCTGCGTACCGAGAAATAAAAGCTAAAGTCAGCAATTAGAGTGTTGCTCTTGTAATAAAACGCATGCTTCATCATACAGCTGATAGCTCCTAGCATGCACCCATGGCTTCACAGACTTGAAATAATACATTATAGCAGATAGGAGCAGTTCACTGTATGTAACACTTATTGGTTAATAGAGTATTGTCTACCAGTTGTTAAAATCTTTCCTTTATATAGATGTAATTAGTTTACAATTAACCCCTTGGCTTTACTTCCCAGTTCTTAAAAACACCATATTTTATTTTGTTTTTAGGTTTTTCTCATTTCCATTTTATTTTGTATTTATTACAGAGTGTTTTAGCGTCGTTAACACATTGTATTTCACTCCCTCTGTTACATGGGCTTTAATTAAAAAAAACTGTATGGAAGCAAACTTTGCGTGTGTACCCATGCAGAATGAGCAATAAAAGTCTATGCTGTTTGCACCCTCACAGCATAACCAGTTCAGTTTTATAGTTTTATGTTTGTCTTCTATTTATTCACTGCTCAGCCATTAAATCAATATTGGAAAAAGTAGCATCAACTGCAGCTGATCCTGAAACTTAATTCATTTGATTCAATTTGGACCCAATTTAAATTCATTACATCATGATGTAACTGGACTAAGTAGTGAACCATTCAGAGTGGGAAAGGATCTCCAGTTTGATCTAAAGTCTGTGCTGTGTTAACTGATCTCAGCCAGTGCGGAATTGGAGATGTTCTACAATTGATTTCAGTAGTGTTGAGGAAGGGTTCCCACCCTTGATCACTGTTCACGACTGGCAAGTGGATGTCAACCCTCCATGATTTTCCTGGAATCTCTAGGGGTTAAGATCAAAGTTCCTGAACACTGATGCTAGCAACTGGGGAGAAAATTCATGGGGGCATTGAAAAAAGTTTTAAAAAAATATTTCCTTGGATATTTTTATTGGTTATAAAAATATTGAAGACTGAGAAAAGAACGACTGTCGTTGGGGTGGTGGTTGCAGGCAGGTGGTCATATGTTGAAATTCCAGGGACATGACCAACCAAAGTTGCCAGCACTAATAGCAGGTGAAAGCAGGATCATGTTGTCAGGTTTGTATGATTCAGTACCACAGCATGTGATGCATCTTCCCACCTAGCCATCTGGGGGAGCCCTTACATGAGCATCCTGATCGAAGAAATACACTTGGTGCTGCTGACTCAGTGGTGCCTCTTGGTGGCAGCAGTTCAGTGGCTTTTTCTTGACCAAAGAGACACCAGGTCTCCATGAGACAAAGGCAAGACCTTCAAAAGAAAACTGTAGATTCTTGTATCAGGTAAGAAAAAGGCGACATAACATTCCTGAAACACTTGAGTTTTGACGTGAATTGTGTTATTGTACAAACACTTTTTGCCAAACACTTATGAAGGTGAAGATCTCTTTAAATAACTTTGTTACAGTGAATGGGCAAGTAGTAGTATTTCACATTGAAAATACGTAGAATCATACTGACACGGCACAGAAGATGGCTATTTGTCCCACTCTGTCTGGGCAGACTCTGAAGCGCTATCCAATTGGTTAGTCTCCCCTGCTATTTTCCCTCTGCCCTGCAAATTCCACATAGATTTACCATTTGAAAGTTACTATTGAATCAGCTTCCACCACTTTTTCAGGCAGTGCATTCTAGATCTTCTGTATAAAAAGAAAATCCTCCTTTTCTCCCCTGACTTTTCGCCAATTATATATAAGGCCGTAAGACATAGGAGCAGAATTAGGCCATTTGGCCTATCAAATCTGCTCCGCCATTCAATTATGGCTGATATATTTCTCCCCCATTTGCCTGCCTCCTTCACATAACCCAATCCCTTTATTAATCAAGATCTATCTATCTCCGTCTTAAAGACACTCAGTGACAGCCTCCACAGCTTTCTGTGGCAAAGAGTTCCAGATTCACCATCCCCTGGCTGAAGAAATTCTTCCTCCCCTCTTTTAAAGGATCGTCCCTTCAGTCAGAGGCTGTGCCTTCAGGTTCTAGTTTCTCCTACTTGTGGAAACATCCTCTCCACGTTCACTCTATCTCGGCTACTCCATATTCTGTAAGTTTCAATGCGAACCCCCCCCATATCCTTCTAAACTCCATCAAGTACATATCCAGAGTCCTCAACTGCTCCTGAAGATGACAAGTCCTTCATTCTGGTGAACCTCCTCTGGACCCTCTAAGGCCAGCACAACTATCATCTATTATGTCTTCCCTTAAACTTTGCTTTTCTGAGAATAATCCCAGCTTCTTTAATCTTGCGACTAAACCTGTCCTGTCAAGTATCTTTATAAAATATCCTCTGCACACTTTCCAATGCCAGGTTTGCTTTAAGCACCGGGCAGCACAGTGGCGCAGTGGGTTAGCCCTGCTGCCTCATGGCGCCAAGGTCCCAGGTTCAATTCCGGCCCTGGGTCACTGTCCATGTGGAGTTTGCACGTTCTTCCCGTGTTTGTGTGGGTTTCACCCTCACAACCCAAAGATGTGCAGGCTAGGTGGATTGGCCATGCTAAATTGCCCCTCAATTGGAAAGATAATTGGTTACTCTAAATTTATTTTTAAAAGTAAAAAGGCTTGCTTTAAACACAACCCTCTCAATTTGTCCTGTCACCTTCAAGGAAATATCCTCATCTAATGAGTTGTGCATCGGTCATATTGCAGCCATTGGTTAGTGACTTCTTGAAAGTTGTGCTGTAAAGATGTCAGTTTAGGATTTCTTTACTGTGATATGTTACTGGCAGATTGAATTAATAAACACAAAAAAGCCACAGAATTAAGCCAAAAAATTTATTTCACAGCATATAATAAATTGCAAAAGTAACAAGGAATTAGAGCGACTTGGAGGCGGTGATCTATTTTTGGGCATCAGATAGTTATTCTATATATCCAATACTTATCATCTATTACAGTTCTTTATTTGATTTTTTTTGACCAGGTTTAAATCACTTAATGAGCCTGTCTTTTTAATTTGTATTTATGGAATTGCTTTTTGAGTGCTCTCATGATGTGTGCTGTGCACTAAGTTAGGATAACTAAGGGAATCAATCACCCATAAATGGAAACATCTCTAAATCTACCCTATCAAACTTTCACAATCTTAATCATATCTAATAATAAAAATCGCTTATTGTCACGAGTAGGCTTCAATGAAGTTACTGTGAAAAGCCCCTAGTCGCCACATTCCGGCACCTGTTCGGTGAGGCCGGTACAGAAATTGAACCCGCGCTGCTGCCTTCTTCTGCATTACAAGCCAGCTATTTAGCCCAGTGTGCTAAACCAGCCCAGATCACAACAACCCTCCACCTAGTCTCCTTGATTGAAAGGATCCCTGTTCTTTCCTGAAGGTTTATTTATCAGTTCTGGTATTATTCAAATAAAACCTTTTTGCACTTTCATCAGTGCTTGGTTTTATAAAATGGTGGCCAAATTTTCACTGTCCATGTGTAGTCCAACCAAGATTTTATAAATTTTCTCATAGAGAATAACAAGTTTGAAGTACACACCATCCTCGTCTGAGGTGTGGTGATCCTCAGGTTAAATCACCACCAGTCAGCTCTCCCCCTCAAAGGGGAAAGCAGCCTATGCCACCTGGGACTATGGTGACTTTACTTAATTCAATACTAAGAATCAAGAATATTATGCTCTTTTAAATAAAGGGGTATCTTGGAAACTTGTATCATTGAATAAAGCAAACAGATTGGACAGATGTAATTTAATGCCACAATTAAATCAGTCCTTAAATTATTTTCAAAAGGATACAGTTGATCATAAGAGAAATATTAAAGAGTAAGGAAAAAACTAAGGATAGAGGTTAATGGCTTGTAGAGAAAAAACATCAGCACAGAGACTTGGTGGGCTGAATGACTCGATGCTATTTCCAGAAATGTATATTCCTAGTACCTGTGGGAGGTGCTGGGCAGGTTTGGGTTCGGGGAGGGGTTCATAGGGTGGGTTAAATTGTTGTACCAGGCCCCGGTGGTGAATGTATCAACGAACCGGCTGAGGTCAGAGTACTTTAGACTACCGTGGAACGAGGCATGGGTGGGGTGCCCCCTGTCTTCCCCCCCCCCCCCCTCCCCCTGCTGTTTGCCCTGGCGATTGAGCCCCTGGTCATGGCACTGAGGGAGTCCAGAAGCTGGAGGGGTTCGGCCGGGGGGGGGGGGGGGGAGGAGGAGGAGAAGTACCGTGTCTCACTATACGCGGATGACCTGCTTCTATACATCGTGGATCCGGTGGAGGGGATGGGGGAGGTCATGCAGACCCTTAGGGAGTTTGGAGACTTCTCAGGATATAAGTTCAACGTTGGGAAGAGCGAGCTTTGTGGTGCATGCGAGGGGCCAGGAAAAGAGGTTGGAGGGACTGCCGCTCAAGATGGTGGAGAGGAGTTTTCGGTATTTGGGTATCCAGGTGATCAAGAGTTGGGGCGTCTTGCATAAGCTCAATCTGACGCGGTTGGTGGACCAGATGGAGGAGGACTTCAGGAGGTGGGACATGCTACCACTCTCCCTGGCGGGCATGGTATAGTCAGTTAAGATGACGGTTCTTCCTAGGTTCTTGTTCGTTTTTCAGTGCTTGCCTATTCTCATCCCTAAGGCCTTTTTCAAGCGAGTGAGCAAGAGTATTATGGGATTTGTGTGGGCAAATAAGACCTCGAGGGTCAAGAGATTGTTTTGGGAGCGCAGTCGGGGGAGTGGCTGGCGCTGCCGAACCTGCAGCTACTACTGGGCAGCAAATGTGTCAATGATTCGGAAATGGCTAATGGAGGGAGAGGGAGTGGCATGGCAAAGACTAGAGGCGGCGTCCTGTGTTGGTACTAGCCTGGGGGCACTGGTGATGGCACCGTTGCCGCTTCCACCGACGCGGTATACCACGAGCCTGGTGGTGGCGGCGACACTGAGGATTTGGGGGCATTGGAGACGGCACGGGGGGGAGATGGGGGCCGCAGTCTGGTCCCCAATATGAAACAACCATAGGTTTGCCCTGGGCAGGATAGATGGTGGGTTCCGTAGCTGGCACCGGGCAGGAGTTAGAAGGATGGGGGACTTATTCATCGATGGGACTTTTGCCAGTCTGAGGGCGCTGGAGGAGTAATTTGGGTTACCCCCGGGAAATGCCTTCAGGTACATGCAGGTTTGGGCGTTCGTCAGGAGGCAGGTAGGGGAATTCCTGCTGCTGCCTGCCTGAAGGATACAGGACAGGGTGATCTCTGGCGTGTGGGTTGGGGATGGTAAGATCCTTGTTTGCGGAGTTTTGGAAGTGCTTTGCAAAGGCTATGTCTAAGGTCTTGGATACTTGAGTAAAACCGAGTTGGGTGATAGCGATTTTTGGGGTATCGGAGGATCCGGGAGTGCAGGAGTCGAAAGAGGCCGGAGTTCTGGCCTTTGCCTCCTTGGTAGCCCGGAGAAGGCTCTTGTTAATGTGGAGGGACGCGAAGCCCCCAACCGTAGAGGCTTGGGTCAACGACATGGCAGGGTTTCTCAAGTTGAAGATAAAGTTTGCCTTGCGTGGGTCCTTGCAGGGGTTCTCCAGGCGATGGCAAACGTTCCTTGACTTTCTCGCGGAATGTTAGGTGGAGGTCAGCAACGGCAGCAACCTGGGGGGGGGGGGGGGGGGGGGGCTGATTTATTTTCCTTTTTTGTAAGGGGTGTATGCCCTATTCTGTTTTGAGTTGGGTGTTAACTTGTTAAAACTGTTTATTGTTTAGAGGGTTAAGTTGTTTTGTTGGCATGTTGCCCTTCTTTCTTTGTATTATTTTCCTTTTTGGAGTGTTTTGTAAACTTATTGAAAAACTTTGAATAAATACATTTTTAAAAATGTACATTCCTTTAAACATTTACAGCTGACTTAATTTGGTTGTCAGAATCCAAGATGTGAATGTCTGTTATTCAAACTATAGCTTGTCTATTGCCCATACATTAATGGCAGCAGAAAACACTAGTGCTGTTGGTTAGCATGTCAGATACCAATCTTTCAAATAGATTCTCCAATATCCAAACAGACACTTGCATGGTTGGTGTGGGGGGAATATTTCAGTAAGCATCTGGCAGAATGTTATAAAACAGCATTCCATTGTGGTGCAGCCACCTTTTTGGTAATGTGCACCATACAGGCCCTCTGCAATCTAGCTTTGTGGAACATGCTAACACTAGAAATTATAGCTTTGCTGTATTTCCTATTAAAAATAGGTAAAATGTGAAATATTGAATATTTGATTTGTGTATCACATGTTTTGCACCTTTCACATCCCACCCATATCACTTTAGCTCCCCACAGCACTAAATTTACTTGTTTTGTTTTTTTGTAAATGATTCATGCATGCCTCAGAGGGCACTTACAAGTCAGCCACACTGCTGTGAATCTCAAATCATATGTAAGCCAGACCATATGAGGATGGCAAATCTCCTTCTCTAAAAGGACATGGATTTTTATTCCAGATGTCATGGGGAAAACATGTCTGAATTGTTAGTCTAGCTGCAACAGTAACTGGATGTCAAGGTGAAGATCACTATTTTAAATGGTATACAAAAACTTTCTAATGGCTATTAGTGACTCTCCCATTCCTCTCTAAACAGTCAAGAAAGGATGTCAATGACAAGTTCTTGCCCATTGTTAGAATTTATTTTTATTCTCCCTTTATAATGTGGCTGTAGGTTCCACGTTTGACACTGTGGCTGGATCCTGAGTAACCTATGCCTCCACTGTCCCCAATAGAAGTGACGTGGTTGGCTTGGCTTCAATTATTTCCATTGCTGAAAATCCTTCCTGACTCTTTAAAGTGGAGTTAGTTGGCCTAAAGAACATTGGTGTTCCTATTCAGGCAAGTAGGCCTCTGTAAGATAGCATCACCTCAATAGTGGACTGAATTGTCTGCCTAGATTACATGTGATTTAAAACAACATCTCTTGATGCAGATGCCTAATGGACAGAGGTAACAACAGCCGTCATCTTTGTGATAAAAGAACTGTGTAAACAGATGAAGTAAACATGTAGCAGCTGCATCCAACCTGTGACCCTCAAAGCTTTAGTTAAGGTGGCTTTTACTTTGCTGGTTGGTGCTGATTAAATGTTTGGAAAAGACTTGTATTATTTGAATTAAGCCAGAACACTACTGTCAGCACTTGATTACAACATTAATTTAAAATATCTGCAGGTGCTACAACTTTGCCAAAAGTCTTGCAAACCTGGGGAATAGAATAGCTGAGCAATATTTTACTTTTCATAGTAACATCCCTGTTAATGATGCAGGTACTGCCACAGCAAGCCTCAAATCACCGCAAGCGTTTGCTTGGAAACATTTTTAGAAAAAGGTTTAATAAATTAGTCTCTCAACATGATCATATAGAAAACATTAGATCAATACAACTACCCCATATCTGCTAGTAAATTTGTATGTATAGATTTATCCACTGTACAGGATTTTAAAAAATGTACAAAGTAATTTTTGGATTAAATGAGCTTTACAGTATTAGTGTCCAATCATCTTGTAAGCATCCATGGCCCCCTACAGCTGAAGGTAGTCATGTAACAATCTTTTAACATGAAACAACCAGCCAGCATTTGAAGACCCTGACATTATAAAAGATCCACTCATCTATCCAGCATAACAATTACTGCCCTTCCAGGGTGTTAAAGCGGTATTTATATTAAAAAATCTCAACCTAGGAATTGTACAAAAAATGATAAGTTTTCACACAATGTAGAAGTTAGATCGCCAGTAATTATTGAGAATGTATCCCACATTTTCCCTATTATGTACATCTGCTCAATTTCTCTGACTGGTGTGAACAGTAAATGCATTTGAGCTTTTAGGAAAGTATCGTTGTGCTTTGGTTACCTGAGCCCTTTGTACAGGTGCCCAAGAACTCATTTCTCAGAACAGCAAATGTTCATAGTGGAGTATTACTGTGCTGGAATGATGCCATCTGGAGTCGCCGCTGTACCCTTTCTGCCTCCAGTTCTCTGAAGTACACATCATCATCATCCCGTATGATCATTTCCTGTAGTTCGTGGATCTCCTTTTCCATCTTTGCACGTAGTTCTTTCTTCCATTTTTGGAGTGCCTAGATATTTAAATAGATTTAGCAACTTGGAAGTAAGCATCCTCAAACTTACAGCAAGGACTATATAATTTTCTGCTGCCTACGGCACTGAGGACCGGGTTCAATCCTGACCCCGGGTCACTGTCCGTATGGAGTTTGCACATTCTCCCCGTGGCTACATGGGTTACACTCCCCCAGCCTAAAGATGTGCAGGTTACGTAGATTGGCCATGCTAGCCCCTTAATTAGAAAATAAATAAATCGGATACTCTAAAATAAATTTTAAAAAAATTAAATTTGAAAGGACTATCATTTTCTTTTGAATCTGCTAAACAATTTAGCTCAAGTTACAGCAATGTGATTCAAACATTGTATTGGATTACTTACTGATAATTGGTCAGAGAAAAAAAATAATGGTAAAGGAGCTACATAAAAGGAACTTGAAATAAAGTGTCTACAGTTTGCCATTGTTATACTGCTTCTGTACAAGGAGAAATGAAAGTTGGTTGTAAAAATATCAATTACTCTGCGGACTCTCCTGGAGAGAATGGCTATGTTCTTGTAGCGGAAGAAAATGAAAAGTTACCTTGTTTTGTGCAGTCTCTCGGATGCTAACTTTATGCCGCTCCTGTGCCAGTGTTTCAGCCAACATTACAAACTAGATTTAAACAAAAGACTTTCAGCTGGTAGTTGCAGGCAACTCTGATAATTACCAATTATAAAACTACACTTTTACACATACACAATTATAAACCTCATTCAGAACATAATTCTGTTAAGAAAATCTTCATTTGTGATTTGATTATGAATAACTTGTGAAATTTTGCATCACCCTGAAAAATCAGTTAAAAATACTAATTCCAATTGCTAGTACAATATTTTAAGAGAATTTTAGTTATGCTAAATTACTGTCAAAGCAATACTTTTTTTCCCCCCCCTCTTGTTTCCACTATGCCACAGTAGGCCGAGGTTCAGTCTGTTTTGCAAACTGATCACTTGGTGAATGTATAAAAGCTGGTCTGGGGGAAAATGAATGGATTCCAATTCCAGTTTACTTTTTTGGTACGGGTAATGTGAAATTGGGCTTGAACCCAAGATCCTCCGATTCAGACTGGAGCACATAAGCCAGGCTGTCATTCAGCACTGGGCCTTTCAAAGTCCCATCTGTTCCCTCAAGTATGCATGAAAGATTCCCTAGTACTATTTCAAAAAGCAGGTGAGTTCTACCAATGTCGCAATTAACGCTCAAACATTAGGGGGTGGTAGGTCCCAGGCTCGATCCTGGCTCTGGGTCACAAGTGTGGAGTTTGCACATTCTCCCAGTGTTTGTGGGTTTCGGCCCCACAACCCAAAGATGTGCAGAGTAGGCGGATTAGCCACGCTAAATTGCTCCTAAATCTATTTTTAAAACTCTCAAGCATTATCTGCCACTTCATTACATGGCTGCTTATGGAAACTTACATAGCATTTCTGTACAATGCCTTCATTTAGGGCTGTCTGTGGCAGTGCTTTGGGAAGTCAGGTCATGAAAGGTACATTTAAGAGTTTATTCTTCCATGTTAGGCACATATTGTAGTTTTCTATTGGAGCAGAATATTATCAAAATAGAGGCTAAGTTTGAACCTTATACTAGTACCTGATCTCTATAGTAATTCTCCATTGACTGCAGTTCTTCCTTTTGACGTTTATTGTACTCCTGACGCTTCTCTTTGGTGTAAGTCTTCAAGTCACGCAATCGCTGTTTCTGAATCTCCAAACCCTCCTCAAACAGGTTTTTAAAAATCTTTAAGGGAAATAACGAATTAGGCTGTTGCATACAATTATGTATACATTTACACTAACTTATTTACAGAACACTGGTTCTCACTCTATACAATTGTACTTTGTAATTCAGAGATGCATGTCCTGCAACAGCAATTACTGGCTTGTCACTTTTGTAACGTGCCCACCAATAATTGTGACTTTTATGGTGCCTTCAATATAGCAACAGGCAAGTCAAACAGAATGGCTTTGGTCTTGATACAATTGGAGGAAGTTCATGCTCATCTGGAAAAGATCAGAGCGAGGAAAGACCAGAAAAAAATAACAGTAATGAAGCTACTCCCAAGCAAGGTGATTGGAGAGGGACAATACGGAGTACCTAAGCAGGAGGCCCAAAAGATATGTTGGAATACTGGCTGTACAGAGCTGAAATGAGAACATTTCAGGAATTCTGAGGCTACATGAAGACAGATGAGCATGAAACCAAGTGAGGGCAGTGCCAGAAAGCACGTTAGAAAAGGCAGTTTTTATAAAAAGCAAATACTATGATAGACTGGCCTGTAAAACATGTTTTTTTTGGGGGGGGGGGGGGGGGGGGAGTACTATAAACAGTAATACAAGTGTAAAGTGAAATCAGGGCCTAGTTGGACTCTGGTCCGTTGAAGGAATGAATTTCACTGCTTTATTCCAGCCAACGACTCCTTTTCACTGACAACAAAAATGGCATTGCAAAATGATCTGCTTGACATCAACATTGCTGCTGCACTGTAGATGAATGCCCAAGAGTATGGTGCTGGTAACACAAATTAACACAATAATTCATAAACCTGTACAGCACAGGAGGCCACCTGGCCCATTGTGTCAGCCACACTCACCCTTTCTTCCCGAGTCCTTGCTCGCATCATTTTTGCACGCAGTTGAACATGGTAGTCAGTATAGTATTTCTTAGCACGGGCAATTTGCTGTCTTTGCTCCTTCATCTTGTTCTGGGAAGATTTCTGCTGTCGGATTCGTTCTTTAAAATCTTTCTGAAGGCGAAGTAGAAAAGAGGGGATTATTTTCATGCAAAGGAGGTACCACAAGGAGCTCCTGGAGCAGACATTTAAATGCAACTGAAGCCAAAACATAAAAATGTTAGACTAGATAGCTCCCGGTAGAAAACTAAAACATGATACGTTCCCAAAGGAGAGTTCAGACCAAGGTCTCTTCCCTGCCACCCACCCCAACAGTGTCAATAACAATGTTGTTTTTTTACAACAGGTACATTATTGGAAAGTGAAAGTAAGACTTTAATAAAAAAAAGTATTTAATGTTTTGTTAAATATGCTCCTGCTTGCATTCGTTATTAAGCCTCACCAGACGCTGATTATGATCCTGCTCCTTTCTCATGATATTGATCAGGAGATCGTGCTTTTTCTGAGCATCTTCAATCTGATGAGAAAATAGTTATAATTGGAGAGTCATCAGGAATTTACAGCTTAGTTGTATCCCAGCAAACACCGAATATAAAAGCTGCGCGCACACTTTTGGCCAGGTCATCCGAAGCAAGCAAAAATATCAAAGCACAAACAGCTAAACAGAGCAGGTGAGGGATGAGACTCAACTCACTGCTGATTGAAGCTTGGTTTGGTTCCGGTCCTGATCAAGACCGGACTTGATCAATTGTTCTATCTGCTTAAACTGCTGCTTCCACATCCGGTTCAGAGTGTGCGGCGATATCGGCAGATAAGGAAACTCTTCCAATAATAACGGTAGGAGGTCATTATCTTGTATCTTCACTGCAAAAAGAAAACCAAAAGACACACTTAAATGTCCTTGTCTAGAGAAAACTGCACATCGAATAAATCTTAATACCTCATAGAAAAGTAAGTATGCAGGGCGGCATGTGGTGCAGTGGTTAGCACTGGGACTGAGGACCCGGGTTCAAATACAAGCTCTGGGTCACTGTCCGTGTGGAGTTTGCACATTCTCCCCGCGTCTGCATGGGTTTCACCCAAACAACCCAAAGATGCGCAGGTTAGGTGGATTGGCTACGCTAAATTGCTCCTTAATTGGAGAGAAGAAATTATTGGGTACTCGAAAATTTATTAAAATAAAAGTATGCAATTCAAGCATGATATTCAGGGCAGTCAATCCTGCAGTTTTAAAAGACAGAATTTTGACATACTGTCAGATTGGGACATGTGTAGGCGTTGGATGTAATGCAGGTTGTGTGTATGCAGTTTATCAACTATGCACTGGATGGCAGCAACCAAATTTGGCATCAATTAATGAAGACAAGGTTCCAGCACCAGAGGGCAACAATGAGTGCACTTGAGCCCCAATTCTTTGAAGAGAATAGAATCCCTACAGTGAAGAAGGAGGCCATTCAGCCACCAAGTCTGCACCAACCCTCAAAAGAGCACCCTAACCTTGCCCTAGCCCCGTAACCCCACCTAACTTTTCAACAAGGGGCAATTTGGCATTACCAATCCACCCAACATGCACATCTTTGGACTGTGGGAAGAAACTGGAGCACCTGGAGGAAACCCACACAGACAAGGAAAGAAAGTACAAACTCCAGTCACCCAAGGGTGGAATTTATCCTGGGTCCCTGGTGCTGTGAGGCTGTTATTATACAGGTGCTACCACTTATATGATGTGGAGATGCCGGCGTTGGACTGGGGTGAGCACAGTAAAGAGTCTTACGACACCAGGTTAAAGTCCAACAGGTTTGTTTCAAACACGAGCTTTCTGAGCGCAGCTCCTTCCTCAGGTGAATGGCGAGGTATGTTCCAGAAACATTTATATAGACAAAGTCAGAGATGCTGGACAATGCTTGGAATGCGAGCATTTGCAGGTAATCAAATCATTACAGATCCAGGGAGAGGGATAATCACAGGTTAAAGAGGTGTGAATTGTCTCAAGCCAGAACAGTTGGTAGGATTTTGCAAGTCCAGGCCAGATGGTGGGGGGGTGGATGTAATGCGACATGAATCCAAGATCCCTGTTGAGGCCGCACTCATGCGTGCAGAACTTAGCTATAAGTTTTTGCTCGGCAATTCTGCGTTGTCACGTGTCCTGAAGACTGCCTTGGAGAACGCTTACCCGGAGATCAGAGGCTGAATGCCCTTGACTGCTGAAGTGTTCCCCGACTGTAATGATTTGATTACCTGCAAATGCTCGCATTCCAAGCATTGTCCAGCATCTCTGACTTTGTCTATATAAATGTTTCTGGAACATACCTCTCCATTCACCTGAGGAAGGAGCTGCGCTCCGAAAGCTCGTGTTTGAAACAAACCTGTTGGACTTTAACCTGGTGTTGTAAGACTCCTTACTACACCACTTATATTGGAATAGACCTGCTGTCATGTAATATTTCACCACAATGTTGCAGTACAAAGTGATGCTGACTGCATTAATATGACAACCAAAAGTCAAGCACACTAGTTATAAACTGTAAACAGTTCATAAAGAGCTTGGATCAGCAAATATATAAACATATATGGAACACGGTGCCTGGGGGAGGTGCTGGGAGCAGATATGATAGGGGCAACTAGACAAATATGAATAGGGTGGGAATGGAAAAATACGGCCTCCGTAAGTGCAGACAGTTTTAGTTTAGGCAGGTACCATGATCGGTACAGGCTTGGAGGGCCGAAGGGCCTGTTCTTGTGCTGTATTGTTCTTGGTTCTTAATACCCAAGCATTAGAAAAAAATATTACCTCAGCACCCACTGAAGAGTAAATCATTAAATTTATGTATAAAAAAAAGAATTAGGAGCCATGATCTGGGGTAGACTGTCTGAAATCTTTCAGCGGATGAAAATTGGATAGTTTTCAGAAAGGGAATTGAATAAATACTTGCTCATGGAGAAAGAGGACGAAGGCTAATTGGAAAATTCTCTGAATCGGCCAGCGGGCTACTACTTCACAGAAATGAGGGGAGTGAAGTTCAAATATCTTGCATATAGTCCTACGACCCTAAAATGCACAGAGCTGGAAAATATGTAAAGTGATTTAAAGAGGACTGAAGACCTCTTTGTTCTTACAGATGAAATGGCAGAATTTATTAATAAAAAGGTCTTCAGGTTAAAAATATTGACTGAAGACAGACGACGTACAATTGGATGCAGGCAATAGATAAGATAGGTTGCAACTAATTTGAAGTGGCGCTGAGGCTGGCAAAGTGCTAACAGGGAGAGCAAGTTGATCTTGTCAAGGGAGAAAGTAGCCACTATTGGAAAAATCAACTCTGCAGGTGGTTAAGATCTGGAGGAGCTTCAGTAGGGTGAGATGTGTGATTATTGCCTGTGCTAAGATAGAAATTGGAAGATTGCTGGAGGCCATTCCCAATTTTGACTGATAAAAACTTGATGAGGGTTGAGACTGTCAATCTGAATAAAAATGGACTGGTTTAATAGTACACAAACATTGAAAACATGCGACACTATTCAATTTGTGGGCCATCTTGAATAGCTTAAAAGCTAATCTGCTGGTCCTCCTTTCCCATGTTTTATCTTTCTTACAGCTTAACCATGGCTTTAGCCATCTGTTGTATCCCAGCTCACTCTCCCATCTTCGGAATCCAACTCGCTGCTCATTTTCTTGCTTCCCCTGGCACGGTAGTTTTCTGCCGACGAGGTCCAGCATTCTATCCCCAAATTCTTCCAACTTGCTTCATCTCTGTCCAAGCCCAATGTTTAGCCACTTCTTTGATCATCTTCCCAGGCTCTTGCCTTGGCGCCTGCTCGGCATCCGTTCACCTCTCCCTCCCATTCATGAGCCACCTGGGTAGGCTCCGTTATGCGAAAGAAACTGTACAATTGCTTGTTGTTGATGACTATAGCAGACTTTCATAGCCCAGCCCCTCCTCTGAACTCAACAGAATGAAAGTAAAAACACAGGTTAAAATTACAGCAAATACTAGGGCAAGGTTCGAAGGGTGGCCAGGGGGTGCTGATTTATCCAGTGTATTTTGGCTCAAGGTTACAATTATCCTTGGTGGTTCCACAACTTAACACATTTCTCTCAATCACAATTTTCCACTTGGCAGAATCAAGCCATTTCTTTGAATTCTTACTTGGAGTTGCTTTCCTTGGCTTTGCCACTCCTGTCGGTGTCCACTGGCTGTGCTTTGGCTTTCGTGGTGTGGTTTTTGCAGAGTAAACTTTCGCTGGCTGTGGGGTTTTTGGAGTCTCTTTGAAGATATTTTCCTTGTATTCTTGTTCCTTTATAGCAGATATAGAACAGATGTGTCAAGTACGCAATAGGAATAGACTGTTCATTTTATTTTGAGCCTGGAGCTTAGCAAGGTCATGTGACGAGTTCGCACAAATATTTTAAAGACAAACAGCAACAGGGAATTAAAAATGGACTGAATATTGAGTCACGGTGATGTGTGAATTGTGACATTAATTATGGATGGTTCTGTGGAACAGTGGTTAGCACTGCTGCCACAAAGCACCAGGGACACCGATTCAATTCCAGCCTTGGGCGACTGTCTGGAGTTTGCACTTCCTCCCTGTAGGTTTCCTCCGGGTGCCCCAGTTTCCTCCCACAGTCCAAAGATGTGCAGGATCGGTGGATTGGCAGTGATAAATTACCAAAGATTAGGAGGGGTTACAGGGATAGGGTGGGGGAGTGGACTGAGGTAGGGTCCTCTTTTGAAGGGTCGCTGCAGACTTTTTTTTTTTAAATAAACATTTTATTGAGGTATTTTTGGTTTTACAACAACAAAATAAACAATGTACATGAATCTATAAACATAGTGCAAAACCCGGCTTCCTCCCTTACAGGTGGCACCTTTATTAACCCCCTACTCGAAGTTAAAATAACCCCCCTCCTTCTGCTGACAATTAATTTTCCGCAAAGAAGTCGATGAACAGTTGCCACCTCCGGGTGAACCCCAACAGTGACCCGCTCAAGACGAACTTGATTTTCTCCAAACAGAAAGCCAGCCATGTCCGATAGCCAGGTCTCCGACTTCGGGGGCTTGGAGTCCCTCCAAGCAAATAATATCCGTTTCCAGGCTACCAGGGAAGCAAAGGCCAGAACATCTGCCTCTTTCTCCTCCTGGATCTTCCAACACCCTGACAATCGCCACCTCCGGACTCGGTGCCACCCTTGTTTTTAACATCATTGACATGACATCTGCAAACCCCTGCCAGAATCTCCTAAGCTTTGGACATGTCCAAAGCATGTGGACATGGTTCACTAGTCCTTCCGCACACCTATCTTCTACCCCAAAGAACCTGCTCATCCAGACCACTGTCATGGGAGCCCGGTGAACGACCTTGAATTGTATCAGGCTGAACCTGGCACATGTGGACACGTTGACTCTACTCAACGGATCCGCCCAGAGACCATCAACTCTCCTCCCACTTGTGCTTCAACTCCTCAGTCTGCGTATCCTCTAACCTCACGAGTTCCTTTATAGATGTTGGAGATCTTCCCGTCTCCCACCCACACTCTGGAAATACCCTATCCTGCATCCCCCTTGGTGGTAGGAGTGGGTAGGTTGAGACCTGCCTACGTAGGAAGTCCTACACCTGCAGGTACCTAAATTCATTTCCCCACACCAATCCAAATTTCTCCTCCAGCTCCCTCAAGCTAGGAAAGATCCCCTCCTATCAACATATCCCCCATCCTCTCAATCCGTGCTCTCTGCAATCTCCAAAACCCCCCTGTCCATCCTTCCCGGGGCAAACTGGTGATTATTGCAGATTGGAGATCAGACCGATGCTCCCTCCGCTCCCACATGCTTCCTCCATTGCCACCAGACTCTCAGGGCCGCCACCACCACGGGGCTGATGGAGTACCGTGCCGGCAGGAATGGCAGAGGTGCCCCCAAGCTGGTGCCATTACATGATGCCACCTCCATGCCGACCCTCCCCCCCACCACCCACTTCCTAACCATGGCTATACTGGCCGCCCAATAGTAGTTACGGAGGTTTGGCAGCCCCAGCCCGCCCTCTCCCCGGCTCCGCTCAAGCATCCCTTTTTACTCGCGGGGTCTTGCCCGCCCATACAAAGCCAGTGATCACTTTGTTAACCCGTTTTAAAAAAGGACCGCGGAATAAAGATGGAGACTGTGGTGATATGAGTGGGAGCACTGCCATTGGTGCAGAGCATTGGTTTCCCATTGGCTCTGGCTGGTCATGTGCCTCTCGTCTGATTGGCTGGGACTAGTCATGTGACTGCTCACCAATTGGTCGAGAGGCAAGTAAACCCCGCCTCCGAGGCGGGGTATAAGTACCCAGGTTTCCCAGCGGTCGGCCTTTCTCTGTAGTCGACCACCGGGCTAACAACTAGCTGATTAAAGCCACCATTTGGATCTTCATCGTGTCTCGCGTCCAATTGATGGTACATCAGAGACACAAACACAAACAGGAATCTCGGGAGGACCGTCATCTTCACAGTCTGCACCCTCTCAGCTAATGACAGACGGGAGCGTGTCCCGCCTTCGGAAATAGTCCTTCATTTGGTCTACTAGTTGGGCCAGATTAAGTTTGTGCAAACGTTCCCATTCCCTCGCCACTTGGATGCCTAGATACCTAAAGCTTCCCCCTACTAATCTGAACGGCAGTCGCCTCTCCTGTCCCCTTGCCTGGATCGCAAACATCTCACTTTTCCCCATATTTAGTTTGTACCCCAAAAACTGGCAGAATTCCCCCAGAATCCTGATGATTTCTTCCATCCCCTCTGCTGGGTCCAATATATACAGGAGCAGGTCGTCTGCTTAAAGAAAGACTCTAATGTTCTCTTTCCCTCCCTCCTCCCAGCCCCGCCTCAGGACCAGCCCCTTGAAGCTCTGTGCAATTGCCAACGGCTCTATGGCTAACGCAACAGTGGGGAGAGGGGGCATCCCTGTCTTGTCCCCTGATGCAGCCTAAAATAGTCTGATGTTGTCCTAGTCATCCGTACGCTCGCCACAGATGCCTGATACAGCAACCTGACCCAGTCAATAAAGCCCCACCCAAATCCGAACCATCCCAGTACCTCCCACAGATATTCCCATTCTACTTGATCAAAGGCCTTCTGTTCTGTGCCAAAGGCCGACCTTCTGGGGGCATCATGATTATATTTAACAACCATATTACATTGGCCACCAACTGCCTTCCCGGAACACAATCCTCGAGGACAAAATTTTGGCCAGCAGTTTGACGTCCACATTCAATAGGGATATCGGCCTGTAGGACCCACACAGCTCCAGGTCCTTGGTCGTTGCAGACTTGATGGGCCAAAAATCTGCCATGCTTATTCAAACTGCTATGTACGTTACTCCATACCCACAACAATGTGATTCATTGTTAATTGCCCTCTCTTGAAATGCTCTTGCAAGGCATAAGTATAGTGATGGTAACATTATAATAATAATGATAATATGTCACAAGTGGGCTTACATTAACACTGCAATGAAGTTACTGTGAAAAGCCCCTAGTCGCCATATTCCGGCGCCTGCTCGGGTACACTGAGAATTCAGAATGTCCAAATTACCCAACAGCACGTCTTTTGGGCCTTGTGGGAGAAAACCGGAGCAAACCCACGCAGACACGGGGAGAACATACAGACTCCACACAGTCACCCAAGCCGGAATCAAACCTGGGATCCTGGAGCTGTGAAACAACAGTGCTAACCACTGTGCTACCCACAAATGTTTGCCATGCTAACGATGCCCACATTGAGTGTTTTAAAAAAAATAAAAAGTGATGAGCTGGTAGCCTGTGGATTACTGATAGTCAAGAAACTCAAATGAAGACATTTAGCACAGGATGACTTACTGCTTTCTTGACACTTTTTTTCTCTTTTTCAATTTTAGATTTCTCTTTTATTTTGTAGGTCTCCAGCTCTTCTCTGTAACATTCACTCACTGCCTGCAAGAGGTGGGGGTTTAAAAAAAAGTCAGCCAATATTTATGTGGAAACATCACTATCACAGACAGAATGGATAGTCAGAGGCTTTTTCCCAGGGTAGAGGGGTCAATTACTAGGGGGCATAGGTTTAGGGGAGATGTACGAGGCAAGTTTTTAAAAAAAAAAACAACGGGCAGTGGGTGTCTGGAACTCGCTGCCGGAGGTGGTGGTGGAAGCAGGGACGATAGTGACGTTTAAGGGGAATCTTGACAAATACATGAATAGGATGGGAATAGAGAAGATTGGAGTTTAGACGGGCAACATTGTTGGCGCAGGCTTGGAGGGCCGAAGGGCCTGTTCCTGTGCTGTACTTTTCTATGTTCTATTAATGACCGTTGATTAAAAGACCTGCATTGTGATTGGTATTCACAGCCACTATCACCAACCTCTCTACAGGAAAGCTTTGACATGGTTTGGGATAATGGAAATGAATTGGGCGTCACGGTAGCACAGCGCCAGGGACCCGGGTTTGATTCCCAGCCTGGGTCACTGTCTATGCGGAGTCTGCACATTCTCCCAGTGTCTGCGTGGGTTTCCTCCCACGAGTCCGAAAGACGTACTTGTTAGGTGAATTGGACATTCTTAATTCTCCCTCTGTGTACCCAAACAGGCGCCGGAGTGTGGCAACTAGGGGATTTTTATAGTAACTCAACTGCAGTGTTAATGTGAGCCTACTTGTGACACTAATAATGATTATTAACTTTTTTTTAAAAAATAAGAGTAGATCACTGTCCATCACTTTGCTGATCCGACATCTCCCAGCAACAGATTGGCTTTTGATGCTGTAGTTCTGTTTTGGAAATTATGACGGCAACTATCCAACTCCTATTTCTAAAGAACATTTAGTGTACTAAAACATGCCACATACTTCACATGTGTATTACGAAACAAAACATCTCCAAGCCACATTGATATTGGGTCAAATAACCAAAAGCTTTGTCAAGAAAAGTAAGTTTTAAGCAGTGTCTTAAAGGACGAAAGTGAGACAGACATGTAGGGAGTACCTCGGAGCTTAGGTCTGAGTCAATTGAAGGCATGGGCACCAATGTTCTCATTATTTTACAGGATGTGGGCATTGCTGGGTAGGCCAGCATTTATTACCTATTCCTAATTGCCCCAAGGTGGTGAATCGTCTTCTTGAACCAATTCAGCTGGATTAGTGGACAGTTTTCCAAGGAAAGATATTCTGGCATTGGAGGCAGTCCAGAGAAGGTTCACGAGGTTGATCCTGGGTATGGAGGCATTTCATTATGAGGAGAGTCTAAGACCAGAGGGCATAATCTCAGAGTAAGGGGTCACCCATTTAGGCCATACGAGGAGGAATTTCTTCTGAGGGCAGTGAATCTGTGGAATTCTTTACTGCAGGTGGTTAAGCATTTTCAAGGCTGATAGACAGATTTTAAAAATCGGTAAGGGAACCAGAGGTTATAGGGATAAGGCGGGAAAGTGAAGATGAGGATTATCATATCAGTCATGATTTCATTGAATGCGGAGCAGACTCAATGGGCAGAATTGCCTACTTCTGCATCCAAATCTTATGCAGTCTGTGTGGTGTATGTATACCCACAATTCTGATTTGGAATGATTTCCAGTATTTTGACCCAGCAACAGTAATATATGGCGATAGTCATCCAAGTCAGGATGGCTTGGGGAATTTGCAGGTGGTAGCATTCCCATGCATCAGCTGCCCTTATCCCTCTTGGTAATAGCGGGTGTGGCTTTGAAAGGTGCTGTCGAAGGAACCTTGGCAAGTTGTTGCAGTGCATTTTGTAGATTGTACACTGCTGCCACCGTTAATCAGTGGTAAGGTGGTTGATGATGTGCCAATCAAGTGGGCTGCTTAGCCACTCAGTGGGTAAAACTGGAGATGCACAATAGGCCAGAATTAGAGAAGGACATATCTCACATGGTTCCGGAACTGGAGGAGATTGCAGAGATGGGGAAGGATGAGGTCATGGAGGAATTTGGGGGGAAAAAAGATGAGGGTTTTAAAATTCAGACTTTGCTCGACCATTGATCAACGTAGGAAAGTGAACATGGGTGTAATAGGTGAATGGGACTTGGTGCAAGTTTAAGACATGGACAGCTGAGTTTTGGATGACCAATTTATGGAGAGTAAAATATGGGAACCCAGCCAGGAGTGCACTGGAATTGTTAAGCCTAAAGTTAACAAAAAGTCACAAAATGAATTTTCAGCAAGGAAGGACTAAGTTAGATAGAAATAGGCAATCTTAATAAAGGGACGAATGAGGTCAGAAAACTCAACCTGTGGTCAAACTCGATACCAAAGGTAGTGAGCAGACACTCTTAATCTCAGACTCAGGTAATTATGGAATGGAGTTTGGAGCAGAGTCAAAAACAGTGGCTTCAGTCTTCCCAATATTTAATTGGAGTTTTTGCTAATTTAGTACTGGATGTTGGATAAGCAGTCTGACAATTTATCAGCATTCGAGGAGTCGGAGAGGTGATGGTGGTGTAGAGTTGGGTGTTATCAGCTTTTACATGAAAACTGGCTTGTTGTCCAGAATTATCATTTGTTTGTGCTTGAAGCCATTGAAGTTTATAGCACAGAAGGAATCCATTCAGCCTCAAGTTCCTTTATTTCGGGTAGTCTGTAATTGTACTTTTCCATGCCTTCTCCATTGCCCTGCACCTTTCTCTTTGTTTCAAATGCTTATCTAAACTCAATAGTGTTGCATCTTTTAAGTAAGCATTGGAAGTTCTGAATTGTCTACTTGATGTTTTATTCACTGATTATCCAATAAAATGACTGGACACCACTGATTCCCCAACTACAGGAAGGCAGCTTTTCACCCATTTGCTCTTTTTCTTTGGGTCTGCATGGATTTCACCTCCATAACCTAAAGATGCGCAGCGCAGGTGGATTGACCACGCTAAATTCCCTCAAATTGTAAAAATAAATAATTGGGTACTCATTTCTTCATTTTAAGTTTTAAAAGCTCAAATCTCTCAACCTAGCCACAAATTTCCTCTTTGATCTTAATGCCAATGTTTTGTGTCACAGACACAGAATTGTAAAATACCTAAATGCTTTTTAAAAATAAATTTAGAGTACCGAATTATTTTTTTTCCAATTAAGGGGCAATTTAGTGTGGCCAATCCACCTAGCCTTCACATCTTTGGGTTGTGGGGGTGAAAACGATGTAGACACAGTGAGAATGTGCAAACTCCACATAGACAGTGACTCAGGGCTGGGATTGAATCATGGGCCTCGGCACCGTACCTCAAGAGCATCTCTTCTTTCAAACATTCAAATAGTAAAGGACCCAATTAAATGTCTGCAATGTGGAACTGAATGAAACTTGGTCACTTATGTACAGAACAGAGCTGAATATTTTATTACATTTACATATCAGTAAAAAGGTCCAGTAAAATTTCTCAAATTCCAACACATTTACGAAAAGCACTGCTCATACGAGTTTGTCAGGTTCTGGGGTGAACTAACTTTACCTTTGCTTTCATCCTTTGATGGTCCATTTCTTTTTGCAGCTCTCTGCGAATTCTCCTCATTTGTCCCTTTGAGTCTTTATTGAGGGCATCTTCAAATTCAGCTGGTAGAGTTCGCCGTGGTGGTGATGGAGATAGGGAGCGCGCACGAGCTGGCTTCCTGCTATGTTGTGGTGCTTTATAATAGGTGGAAAAGAAATGATACTAATCTAATATTTAAAATTTTTACAAAGCAATTGATTATATATTTATTAAACTCTCACATCCAGGACTGTAAAAACACTGTTACTTCAGTACAGTCTTCATCAAAATGTCCAAGTTTAAACGTCCACTGACAGCGTTCTGTTTATTTTGTGCAGAAACAGCTTTGTTTCCTCACCAGTTCCAAAGTCTGATAAATTAGAAACTAATTGCACTTCATTTTACCCGAGTGCGTTTCTAAAATTCAGATGGCCGGACCAAACATCAGAAGCTGAATTAATGGTTTCCTGCAAAGCACCAGTTATGTAATTTTTCTGCGTTGAAATGATTAAGTCTTGCCGCAGCAAGTAAACCTCCCTGAACAATTGCATAGAGTGAACCAGATTATTTCAGACATTGCCAGCCTACAGTACCAGCTACGGTTTTTAAACATTTTCAAACAGTAAATTTTAAAATCTAAAAGCGGATGAGAGCGGCTTGCACATTCCACTCCACACTGCCCACCAACTCCAGGCTCCCAGCAGTCAGGTTACATCAGGGGAAAAATAATCACATTCTCACAAACACATCTGCTATAAGCAATGGAGGCAGTACAGTTTTAGCAAAACAGTATCTTGTGCTACAATTCTGCAGCACTGGGTTGCCACCAGCAGAGGTCTTCATAGATTCAGGGTGATGGTAGGTTAGGTTAGTGACAATAATCTAGAATTGCAGCATTTTCAAATTCGCCTAACAGATCATCATTTTTTAGTGTTATATTTTTAACTAGTGCCAACCCATTCCCCACCAACACACATCTTACAATGGCAGCTCCTTAAATAGGCTATACATCCAGAAAATATTTTTAAAAAAGCAATGCATGCAGAATGATAGAGAAACAAATCGACAGGATACACCCAGAAATCCCCTCCCAGGGTCCATGTTTTATATGAAAATCTTTTGTGCAGCAACGTTTGTCTCGTGAATGCCGATGATATCAATTAACTTGGAATTGTTACTAAACCCAATAGTGAGGAGGAAGTGGAAAAGATGTCAGGAAACAAAACTTGAAGGAGAGTCATCAGATTTGAGAATTCATTTGTGTTTATCAACTCCAGATTCAGTGAACCACCACAGCTCATTTGCCTAGCTAAAATTTAATATCTCACAATTAAAAATTTTGAAATGAACTGAAATTTACTTTAGAAGCAGTTAATGAAGGTCTTCAAAGTTATGAAGGGTTTGATAGGGTAGACAGAGGATATTTCCATTTGTAGCGGACATCAAAACCAGGGGCCATCTGCAGAAAATAGTCACTAATATATCCATTAGAAGCTTTTTTACCCCGAGATTCCTGGGGATTTGCTGCCACAAGGACTAGTTTTGAAGCAAATAGCATTGATGCTTTCAAATGCAAGCTAGATGAGCACTTGATGGAGAACAAATAGGACATATTGATGGACTAAGATGAAGAGGGGTAGATGGAAGGTAGTGTAGCGGACATCAAAACCAGGGGCCATCTGCAGAAAATAGTCACTAATATATCCATTGGAAGCTTTTTTACCCTGAGATTCCTGGGAATTTGCTGCCACAAGGACTAGTTTTGAAGCAAATAGCATTGATGCTTTCAAATGCAAGCTAGATGAGCACTTGATGGAGAACAAATAGGACATATTGATGGACTAAGATGAAGAGGGGTAGATGGAAGGTAGTGTAGAGTATTAAGCAGTTGGGCTGAATGGCCTGCTTCGGTGCTACACATTCTATTAAACTAACCCCATAACTGTGCTGATCTCAGTTTCAAGTATCTATTCTAAATCCCTAGCAGTTTAACAGGCTTGAGCTTTCTCACCAGGTAACTGTTGAATTCTTCTATAGTCCGTGATGCTGTCACTGTGTTGAGACAACTTATCTTCTTCCTTGGAATTATGAGCTTCATATTTGTCACCCAATGCTTGTTTCAGCATCTGTTAAATGGCAAAACAATACCAGTCAATTAACAGACAGCTCACAGACCATCACTTCTTAGAGCATGAATGATGTAACAGAAGGATGGCATTTGACCTATTGCGCCTGTTCTTTTTTTTTTAAGCTATTAATTCATCTGCTTTCCCCAGAATCCTGCAAAATATTTACCTGCATATTGAAGGATCAACCTTGCATGAAGTGCATGCTTGATCATAACTCATTGCATTTAAAAATTCTGTTAATCTCACATCTGCCTCTTCTGATAATTACCTTGAGTCTCAGTCTTGCGCTTACCAACCCCTCTTTAGGGAAACAGTTTCTCCTTATTTACTTTGTCAAATCTCTTTGAACACTTATAAATCTCAATTTCCCTTAAACCTCATTGCCCCAGTTTCTCTAGTCTCTCAACATAACAGAATTATTTCATCCTGGTATCATTTTAATAAATCGACACCCTCTCCTAGGCCTGAACATTTTAGTATGAACATACCAATTAGGAGCAGGACGAGGAGCAGGCCACTTGGCCCCTCAAACCTGCTCTGCCATTTAATAAAATCACAACTGATTTGATGTAACCTCAACTCCACATTACCACCTATCTATCTCTACCTTAAAAATATTCAAAGACTCACAACCCTCAGATAACAAACAATTCTCAGTTTAAATGGGCAAACCCTTATTATTAAACTGCGACTCCTAGTTCGAGATTCTCCCACTATTTTCCACATCCACCATGTCAAATCCCCTCAGGATCTTATGTTTCAATCAAGTGACCCCTTACTCTTCTAAACTGTGGATACAAACACAACTTCAACTAATCTTTCTTCGTAAATCAAGTTACCCATTCCAGGTATTAGTCTAGTAAATCTTCACCGATATACTTCCAATGAATTTACATCCTTCTTTAAATGACAGCAATATTGGGGGCAGCATGGTGGCGCAGTGGTTATCACTACTGCCTCACGGCACTGAGGACCCAGGTTCGATCCCGGCCCCAGGTCACTGTCTGTGTGGAGTTTACACATTCTCCCCATGTCTGTATGGGTCTCACCCCCACAACACAAGATGTGCAGAGTAGATGGATTGGCCATGCTAAATTGTCCCTTAATTGGAAAAATATAATTGGGTACTCGAGACCAATAACGTATGTACGTAGTACTCCAGATGTGGTCTCACCAATACCCTGCATACCTGAAGCATAAACATCCCTACTAGTGTATTTAATTCCCTCCACAATGAACAACAACATTCTATTAGTTTTTCTAATTACTACTGTACCTGCATACTAACCCTTTGTGATTTGTGCACTAGGACATCCAGATCCCTCTGCAATCTCACCATTTAGATAATATGCTTTTTAAAAATTCTTTCTGCCAAAATGGACAATTTCACAATCTATGTCTCTATGTATTCTATGTCTCTATTTAGAAGGCCATGGATTCTCTTATTTAGTGCTCCCTACCCCTTTCCATCAGAATGACAGGACTGTTCCTGCCAATCAGCACAGACAGTGCCTGTGGAATATGGACACATGTGGCCTTCCTGCTATTCAACATTTCATGTCACATTCTGACTCAAATGAACAGAACTCACTGTTTGTCAAATTGCCAAAAGTAATTTTAACTGGTTAGTCATTAATTGCAGGGAGAAGTGACAATCCTGTGCCTCTCAGATTTTAGAATGTAAGCCTTACCATTGAATATAAGCCTTACCATATCGAGTTGACGCAGCTTTTGAGACAGCTTTTCAGACATCTCATGCAGCTCCTCCTCTGCGAGGATATTCTGTGCTCTTCGGTGAGATAGAGGTTCATCTCCAAATGAATTGCTTACATCACCTTGGTCTTTATGGTTACTACAGAAAGTGAAGAAGTTCCCTTCAGAAAAGATTGTAGCATTTTCATATATTCGCACAGGTCAATTTTAAACCATGAAAATCAAACCCTGCTGCTTAGCATCTGACTTTTTTTAGAGAATGTTCTGGTCATCAAAACTAAGATGTCTGTGGTACTACAATCCTTTACATTTTGCATCTAGCATCTAATATCACAATCAAATGCAGGTTGGATACAGAGCAGTGACTGTACCTTAATTATGACCAGATCCCCACCAGAAAGTCTCCTACCAAGCCATCCTTGTGGAATTGGAATGAGTGAGTAACCAAACTAAAATGGTAGGCTTGTTTTACACAAGTGCAGAGGAACTGTGTTGAGAAGGTCACAAACCAATGTCTCTTAGTATCCTTAGAGATATCAAGAAAAAAAAAGGAGTGTTTCATCCTCGTAATCTGGGTGGATTTGATGGCCAAGGTCCCAGGTTTGATCCCGGCTCTGGGTCACTGTCCGTGTGAAGTTTGCACGTTCTCCCCGTGTTCGCGTAGGTTTCGTCCCCACAATCAAAGATGTGCAGGGTAGGTGGATTGGCCACGTTAAATTGCCTCTCAATTGAAAAATGGGTACTCTAAAATAAAAATAAAAATTTTAAAAACAGAATTATGACACTTCTGTGGCTCAGTGGGTAGCGTTCTCAGTTCAACTCCAGTTCAGAGATTTGAGCACATATGCAGGTTGAGACTTCAGCAAAAGCATTGCTATTATTTTGGATGAGATGCAAAACAGAGGTCTCTCTTGCCCACCTAGGTGGACATAAAATCTCCTAGCACCATTTGCAAGAAGCAAGTTCTCCCAGTCTTCAACCAATATTGCTAAAATGGTTCATCACCTTTGGATATAAATTAGCTGCTCTGGTTCCCTCCACATACATTGGTACCTTTCAAGCATTTTCGGATATCTAGAGGTTATGACAAAGTGCTACATATAAATAGTAACTACAATGCGATTAGCATATATAGTAAATGATAAACATACAATGAAAGTGAACGGTCTTCTTTACTCCTGAAGTCATGCTGGTTGGATTCTAGCGTTGCTGAAGCCTCTCCATGTAGTGCATCCCACTGGTCAGTTTTACTCTGCATGGTCACAAATTGAATGTCCGGCTGGGTTTGAAAAGCAACTCGTTTCTGTACATTGACCGAGTTCTGCAAGAGGGGGGGGGGGGGGGGGGGGAAAAGAAAACCCTTGTAGAATTTACTGGAATCATTTTTACCTTGGTGATAGTAGTAGAATGTCAACTTTAAACATAGGGCAATGAGGGCTGCAGAGGGCTTCAGCTCCTACTGGTTTGAAAGAATTCCCATTCTAATGTGTCAGTCCAAGTCACGGTTGAACACAGGGCAAAGAAAAAGTCAGATTTTAAATTCTTAGTGACCACAGCATTTGCCTTTTTATAATGATCAATATCAACAAAAAATTAGAAAAGACCAATAGGCTGATTTTTTCCCTCATCTTTGGATGAAACACAAGCCTCTGTGACTACAAGTGTCACAGATAGGGCATCCTGAGCTTTGCAACCAAGCTAAGAAATAGAAAGTAAGGTACTAGTAATGCTAACCCCTGGACAAAAAAAAAGGGGGGAGGGAAAAGGAAGAAATGAACTGACCAATGACAAAACAAAGGGGAATTCACCCTGCTCCTGACTCCCCAGTGTTAATCAAGAATATTCCAGACCATCAGTTATTCGTGATGCATTCCTCGGCTAATATAACCAACAATCCTCGGCCAAGAAATAAAACTTTTGGAAGAAAAGCAAAGAAGTGGCATAAGCCAGCTGTAACATTGGACCTGGTTGAATATCACTCAATTTCTTCAGCAGCAGAACAGTTTCCAGGATCAAAAAAGGTTATTTCCTGCCATTAGATCAGTTGCAAACGGAATGCAGGAGAGATAAAGTAATAGAACGCAGCACAGGGCAGTGCCTGAGCAGGACTCTTATCTTCCCACTCAATCAGGTGCACGTCGTGGGGGACCCATCACGACTCACGGCAATTAGATGTGGGCATGCCTATCAGGCATAAAGGCTGATAATTAAATTTTAATATATGAAAATTGAGATCCTCACTTTTAAAGTCAGTTCCAAGTTAATTCCAGTTAAGTCATAGGTGGGTAGAATCGATCGGGTAAATCCCATCAGCATAAAATCCATTCTGGGACTCCCTTGGGAGGGAATTGGTGATATGATGAAACAGTTAAAGGAGGCAATGGAATGCAGTAGGGTGGGGGGGGGGGGGGGGGGGGGGCGGGAGAGAAAAGAGTCCAGTGACTTGTGCAGGGACATTTTAAAAGGTTGTTGGAGGTTATGGGCAATTTAGCATGGCCAATCCACCTAACCCACACATCTTTGGACTGTGGGAGGAAACCGGAGCACCCGGAGGAAACCCACGCACACAGGGGGAGGACGTGCAGACTCCACACAGACAGTGACCCAGCCGGGAATTGAACCTGGGACCCTGGAGCTGTGAAGCATTTATGCTAACCACCATGCTACCCTGCTGCCCTTGAATCACACAAGTCAAAATACCTCCTGCTGATACGAACACTATACATAATACATATATGCACATTTCAAACAAATTACTGAGATTTTAAAAAGTTAGAACGTCCCAAAACATTAGAAGGTGCAACACTAACTACTACAGTAGTTCCTGCAGTGTTCTGTGATTCCTGATGCTTTTTTGTACCATGTCCTGCAGATAATTGAGACTCTTGGGGTGCCAATACTTTTATGGAATCTACCAAAAAAAAATATAAATACATATTAGAAAAGGGTGCCAATACTGTAATGGAACCAACCAAAAAAAAAATATATCAATTAGAAAGGGTATTTAAATATTTGTACAATTGGGCATCACTCAAGATTCTGCTCCCCACCTCAAAAGCTCAGTTACTCAGTTACATAGTCTAAAAGAAATCTGCGGGTCCGCATTTGTCTTGTGTTAGCTCATCTCAGTTCAGCTGATGGGCAAAACATTCTTTCTGCAAATAGAGTATTTACATCATTTTCGGTTTCAGATTTAATCACCTGAAATGCTTTTTGTTTGCAAAACAAAAATCGGACATAAATGGGGCAGGTAACCATATTGAATATACAAAAAAAAATGCAGCGGGATGCGAAGTAGTAAACAATACTCACCTGGATATGACCTTGATAGTGTCATTTTTGTAGGAATATTTTCATGCTTATCTGGAAACTAAAGATAAAAGGGCAATTTAAGACATCAAAGGAAACAAAAAGATCATTTAGCATTTGCTTGACTCAAAGCAGCAAATTGCAGAAATTTACAAGTTATTAAGTAAAAGATAAGCCCAAGGGAAAAAAGAGAGATAGCAATCTTGGAACCCTTCAATCTCAAATGCATATTTTTCCACATTCATCCAGACACAGATCACCCTTCCACGATCCAGGCACAGATCACCCTTCTACTGTGAAACAGTCAGTAGGCACGTATTAAACTCAAATTGTTTTCAGAGATTCATTTTCCAAAGTGCTAAACATTTAGCAGGTGTTTATATTGTGCACTTACATCCACACTGAGACATCATTACACCGAGATATCATTACAACGAGTCAGGCTTCTTCAAATTCACTAAGCAACCCTCGTGTTCTTCTACCCTTTTACAGCAGAATGTTGCTTCTAATTTGTATAAAACAGACTATTACCGCTCCATGCTTTTGTACCATTCTACCGATCTGCATATTCTCTTTTTTCACTACTTCCCCAGAGTGATCCTTCAGATTTATTTAAACATTTCCTGCAGTTTGTAGAAGGATTCAACTATTAATTTCAGGTGCAACTTGGGAGCATTTGTTGCTTCTTTCCCCTTTTAAACTGCTCTTTCCCCACCTCAAAACCGGCTTAAAATACTCATTTTAGCCAGATGCTGTTTTTCGTTTCATTTTAGAATTTCCAGCATTTGAAGTTCCCTCTCCCCCTTTTTACTGTACCAAGTTTGTTTTTATTAAAGTGCTCGAATCAACATTTTTTTTTACAAATTTAGAATGCCCAATTCATCTTTTCCAATTAAGGGGCAATTTAGCCTGGCCAATCTACCTACCCTGCACATCTTTGGGTTATGGGGGCAAAACCCACGCAAACACGGGGAGAATGTGCAAACTCCACACGGACAGTGACCCAGAGCCGGGATCGAACCTAGGACCTCGGCGCCGTGAGGCATCAGGGCTAACCCACTGCGCCACTGTACTGCCCCTCGAATCAACATGATTAGCCCAAACAACCAGTGACAGCTACATTTACTGTGAAACGCAAACATTGTAATGTTAATATTTAAGGAAGGGTAATCTTAACACAGGCTCCACACAATGACTTACAATAAAATATTTCAGCCTACTCACATGCTGAACAGCGGACACGGATTTCACTTTTTGCCCTCCTGCAAGAATCGGAGTTTGTCTCTGTGAACTGGGTTCGTCTTTCTGATGGCCCATTAATGTTGTACCCGAGCCAGACTGATAACTGGTCAGATGTGCATCTTGGACTGCAGGCCTATAGTCAAGAGGGTGGTAAGGAGACTGCAAAGGAATAGCAGGTCGAATGGGCTCCCCAAGCTGTAGGGCATTAGTGTTTAATTCAGTGGAATGATTTATGGAAAGCATGTTGTCAGCAGACCCTTTTAAAAAAGAGATAAAGTATTTTTTTAAAAACTTGTCCAGTATAAAAGATAACAGCCAATACATGCACTATTTGAAACAGCAATATTTGAAACAACACCCATTAAGTTAAACTGCTATGTCCCCCAATCGTAGTGGCAATTCACACCACAATAACTAGAAAACTTATTAGAATATGCAGTACTTAAGACTTGGCCTTCCACACCATTCTTATAAGTATTGGCATCAGATGGAGGACGGGCATTTTCAGCAAGTGCAAGGGTCTACACCAGGGGTGGGCAAACTTTTCCGTGCAAGGGCCACATTCAGAAATTCACAATTTTAAAGGGCCGCATAGTATATTAAGTAAAATAATTAATATTTAAAATAGCCAAAATAAAAGGTTTTTAAAGAAAGAAAAAACAATTAATTTTTATTAATTAATATTTTAACGTAGAAACTTCACATGAAACACATGTTGTGCCAAGCAATGATCACCCTACTCAAGTCAACGTATCCACCCTATACCAGTAACCCAACAGCCCCCCCATTAACCTTAAAATTAAAAAAAATCTTTTTTTTTTATGACTTGATCTTGGTGGGCCGCATAAAGACCTTTGGCGGGCCGCATGCGGCCCGCGGGCCGTAGTTTGCCCACCCCTGGTCTACAGGATAGCTGAATTGGCTAGTCTTGATAGAAAATAGGATTCTTAAGGGGCTTGATAGAGTAAATACTGAGAGGATTTATCCCCTCATACTTCTTATGGTCTTAATATCTACACAGTCCAGTACCGTGTACCAGGCTTAATGCAGTCCATCATTTCACATGTGCTTTGGCAATGCTGGCAAGCTGTGATGGATTAAGCACACTAGACCCTTGTGAGAGTGCACCACTAGCACAGTAATATAAAGGGGGGGGGGGGGGGGAAAGAGATCCAACAGCACTTTGTCTGTTTGACTTGGCCCTGTGACCTCTAACACCAAACATTTTTGCCCACTAATTTGCTGAAAGAGCAAGCTGATAAACTGTGTAGTAAGGGATGGAGAATCTTAATGAGCAACTAACCATGTATCATCTTATCCAGGCTGAAGGATTGAAAAATAAATAAATAGTGGAAGTAGATGTAAATTGAGCACGTTGGAATTCAATCTCAAATCAGGTTACGAAAAGAGAAATAGAAAGAGATATAAAAGGATATTGGAGATCTGTAATGGTAACTTTTCCATTAATTAATGTCTGGAATTTTACTAGAAAGACAGGTCCTTACATCTGCTCCTGACAATCATGTATTACAGTTATGGATTGTTATATCTGCTTTTCAACATTTTGGGTATTACCAGTAACTGACTTCAAATAAATATTATCTAATGTAATTAGAGAAATAATGGGTTTTAAATAACAATGTCAAATTGCTTCAATTGCAACTTGTAAGCATCAGACTGCTTTCGGTATTGTTGGTACAGCACTCCAGCACTAAATAAATGATCTATTGCTACTCCTCAGGTGACTAGATTTATACTGGATGAGCAGGTTTAATTTATGCTTCATTCCCCTAGAGATAGAATGTCCTTAATAAAAACATAAAATGCTGCAAAAAACAGCTGAGGCAGCATCTGTAGGGAGAGAAACATCATTAATGTCTCAGGTCAATGACCTTTCTTCAGAACTGGAAAATTTGAGATGTAAACTTTTCGTCCTTTAATTAATAAATTCCTTCCATTCATCCTATCTATCTCTTTTGTTCTCTCTTCCCATTGCCACCTTTTCCAGTTTTTGCTTACTTAAAACCAGGGGGAATTTATTGGGAAATCCCATTGACAGCAGTCGGACCGTTAGACCCCACCACCCTTCCTCCTCGGAGAAATGCCATGGGGGGGGGGGGGGGGGGGGGGGGGGGGGGGGGGGGGCGGGAATTATCTCCCATTATCTCTGTTTCTTGGGTATTTATAGCATCGGTTGTCTTTTGCTTTTATAATGTCCTTAATTTTGCCCAGAAAAAAAAAAAGTGGTCAGGCTGTTTTTTCAAAAATATAAATTCAGGCTGTTTTTCAAAAATATAAATTCAAGAGTACCCAATTCTATTACCCCCCCCCCTCCCAGGGCAATTTAACGTGGCCAGTTAATAATAATCACTTACTTAGTGTCACAAGTAGGCTTCAATGAAGTTACTGTGAAAAGCCCCTAGTCCGTTGCCTGTTCGGGGAGGCTGGTACAGGAATTGAACCTGCGCTGTTGGTCTTGTTCTGCATTACAAGCCAGCTGTTTTGCTCACTGTGCTAAACCAGCCCCTATATTTACCAACCCGGCGCATCTTTTTGGGTTGTGGGAGTGAGGCACACGCAGACATGGGGAGAATGTGCAAAATCCACACAGACAGTGACCGGGGCCTGGTTCAAACCTGGGTCCTTGGCACCATGAGGCAGCAGTGCTACCCACTGCACCACCATGTTGCCCCCAAGACAGCCACTGGATTCAAATTCATAAACTCCTAGACAAAAATTATTAGGTTTCCATGCAGGCAGAAGAATTATTTAATGAAATAAAATAAAGTTGCCACCCATTTATAGGATATTGCTGTTTATAAACAAACATTATTTTCCTACTTACTTTCTGGTTTTAGCATTTCTTCCCCATTAGTGTCAGGTACAGTGGCAAAATCAGAAGGAAAGGTCCAATTGTTTCCTTGGTCCAAGGCCTTCAACTTCTGCTCCGATTGCTTCTGATAAAATTGAGCAGGCAGGTCTCAAGAAAGAGAAAAGGCAAAATAAGGACCAAAAATAAATTTTTTAAGTTTTAAAGTTTCACTGCAGACTCCAATAGAAAAGGTAATATAGTGGAAACAGGCAAAGCAATTTTTTTTTATTCAAATAAAATAAAATTTCTAATATAAAGCACATTTGACAGGAATTCAGCTGTTGGAGTGGGCGGAGCTGCTTCAACAGCGGCCACAGGGTCTTTGGGGATAAATTTGTGTGTGACATCACAGCAAAGCAGTGACCTGATTGGCTGGTAAGGAAAGTGTCCAATTAGCAGTAGTTGGGAGAAATTTAACTCTTCGTGTGTTGGTAAGTGTGATTGGTAAGTAAAATCTTTATTCTTTTCACTTATTCATTATTTGATATTGTATTTGTAATCAATCAGTTAAGGTAAAGTGTAAAAATGGCAGGAGATCCCAGACCCATGTTATGCTCCTTGTGCTCAATGTGAGAGTTCAGGGACGTGGCCAATTTACCTGACTCCTTCATGTGCGGGAAGTGTGTCCAGCTGCAGCTCCTGTTAGACCGCATGACGGCTCAAGAGCTGCGGATGGACTCACTTTGGAGCATCCGCGATACCGAGGTCGTGGATAGCACGTTCAGCGAGTTGGTCACACCGCAGGTTAGGATTGCTGAGGGAGATAGGGAATGGGTGACCAAAAAGGCAGAGAAAGAGCAGGAAGGCAGTGCAGGTGTCACCTGCGGTCATCTCTATCCAAAACAGGTATACCGTTTTGGATACTGTTGGGGGGAGATGACTCACTAGGGGAAGGCAATAGTAGCCAGGTTCATGGCACCGTAGCTGGCTCTGCTGCACAGAAGGGCGGGAAAAAGACTGGCAGGGCTATAGTCATAGGGGATTCAATCATAAAGGGAGTAGACAGGCGTTTCGGTGGTCGAAAAAGAGACTCCCGAATGGTATGTTGCCTCCCGGGTGCACAGGTCAGGGATGTCTCAGATCAGCTGCAGGACATACTGAAGGGGGAGGGTGAACAGCCAGTTGTCGTGGTGCATATAGGCACCAACGATATAGGTAAAAAAATGGGATGAGGTCCTACAATCAGAATTTAGGGAGTTAGGAGATAAGTTGAAAAGTAGGACCTCAAAAGGTAGCAATCTCAGGATTGCTACCAGTGCCACAAGACAGTCAGAGTAGAAATTCAAGAATAGTCAGAATGAATATGTGGCTTGAAAGATGGTGCAGGAGGGAGGGGTTCAGATTTTTGGGACATTGGACCCGGTTCTGGGGGCAGTGGGACCATTACAAACCGGATGGTCTATACCTGGGCAGGACTGGAACCAATGTCCTAGGGGTGCTTTTGCTAACACTGTGGGTGAGGTTTTAAACTAATGTGGCAGGGGGATGGGAACCAGATTAGGAAGTCAGAGGTCAGTAAAGAGGCAGCAACTAAAGCCAGTAAGGTACTAGATAATAAACTCATTGTGACTAAGGGGAAGAGTAAACAGGGAAGAGATGATGAATGCTAAGGGACAGGAGGTCGGAGGTGCATTTGTTTTTCATAGAATTTACAGTGCAGAAGGAGGCCATTCAGCCCATCGTGTCTGCACCGGCTCTTGGAAAGAGCATCCTACCCAAGCCTATACCTCCATCCTATCCCCATAACCGAGTAACCCCACATAACACTAAGGGCAATCTGGACCCTAAGGGAAATTTAGGACTGTGGGAGGAAACCAGAGCACCCGGAGGAAACCCACGCAGACACGGGGAGAACGTTCAGACTCTACACAGACAGTGACCCAAGCCGGGATTCGAACCTGGGACCCTGGAGCTTTGAAGCATTTGTGCTAACCACTATGCTACCGTGCTGCCCCACGAGAAGTGTAGCAGGTAAGGCAGATGAACTTAGGGCTTGGATTAGTACCTGGGAATATGATGTGATTGGTATTACTGACACTTAGTCGAGGGAAGGGCAAGATTGGCAACTAAATATCCCATTGTATAGATGCTTCAGGGGGGATCGAGTGTAAAAGGGGTGGAGAAGTTGCATTACTGGTCAGAGATGATATCACAGCTGTGATTAAGGAGGGCACTATGGAGGATTGGAGCACTGAGGCAATATGGGTAGAGCTAAGAAATAGGAAGGGTGCAGTAACATTGTTGGGACTTTACTACAGGCCTCCCAAAAGCGAGCGTGAAGTAGAGGTACAAATACGTAGACATATTATGGAAAAATGTAGGAGCAATAGGGTGGTCGTGATGGAAAATTTTAACTTCCCCGACATTGAATGGGACTCGTGTAGTATTGGAGGCGTAGATGGAACAGAATTTGTAAAGAGCATCCAGGAGAGTTTTTTTTAGAGCAGTATATAAATAGTCCAACTCGGGAAGGGGCCATACTGGCCCTGGTACTGGGGAATGATCTCGGCCAGGTGGTTGAAGTTTCAGTCGGTGATTACTTTGGGAAGAGCAATCACAATTCCGTACGTTTTAGAATACTCATGGACAAAGACAACAGTGGTCCTAAAGGAAGAGTGCTAAATTGGGGAAAGGCCAAGTATAACAAAATTCGGCGGAGCTGGGGAATGTGGATTGGGAGTAGCTATTTAAGGGAAAATCCACATTTGAAATGTGGGAGTCTTTTAAGGAAAGGTTGATTAGAGTGCAGGACAGACATGTCCCTGTGAAAATGAGAGATAGAAATGGCAAGATTAGGGAACCATGGATGGCAGGTGGAAATGTGAGACTAGCTAAGGTTTAAAACAGTAAGAAGGCAACTTAGAACAGATGAAGCTTTGGAGGAATATTGGGAAAGTAGGACAAATCTCAAACGTGCAATAAAGAGGGCTAAAAGGGGTCATGAAATATATTTGGCTAACAGGGTTAAGGAAAATCCCAAAGCCTTTTATTCGTATACAAGGAGCAAGACGGTAATTAGTGAAAGGATTGGCCCACTCAAAGACAAAAGAGGGAATTTATGCGTGGAGTCAGAGGAAATGGGTGTGATCTTTTCATCGGTATTCACCAAGGAGGGGGACATGACAGATGTTAAGGTTAGGGATGGATGTTTAAATACTCTAGGTCAAGTCGGCATAAGGAAGGGGGACGTTTTGGGTATTGTAAAAGGCATTAAGGTGGACAAGACCCCAGGTCCAGATGGGATATATCCCAGGTTACTGAGGGAAGCGAGGGACAAAATAGCTGGCCTTAACAGATATCTTTGCAGCATCCTTGAGCACAGGCGAGGTCCCGGAGGACTGGAGAATTGCTAATGTTGTCCCTTTGTTTAAGAAGGGTAGCAGGGATAATCCAGGGAATTGTAGACTTGACGTCAGTGGTAGGCAAACTGTTGGAGAAGATACTGAGGGATAGGGTCTATTCACATTTGGAAGAAAATAGACTCATCAGTAATGGGCAGCATGGTTTTGTGCAGGGAAGGTCATGTCTTACAAACCTAATAGAATTCTTTGAGGAAGTGACAAAGTTAATTGATGAGGGAAGGGCTGTAGATGTCGTATACATGGACTTCAGTAAGGCATTTGATAAAGTTTCCCATGGCAGGTTGATGGAAAAAGTGAAGTCTCATGGGGTTCAGGGTGTACTAGCTAGATGGATAAAGAACTGGTTGGGCAACAGGAGACAGAGAGTAGTGGTGGAAGGGAGTGTCTCAAAATGGAGAAAAGTGACTAGTGGTGTTCCACAGGGATCTGTGCTCGGACCACTATTGTTTGTGATATACATAAAATGATCTGGACGAAGGTATAGGAGGTCTAATTAGCAAGTTTGCAGATGATACTAAGATTGGTGGAGTTGCAGATAGCGAGAGGGACTGTCAGAGAATACAGCAAAATATAGATAGATTATAGTTGGGCAGAGAAATGGCAGATGGAGTTCAATCCAGGCAAATGAAAGGTGATGCATTTTGGAAGAGCCAATTCAAGAGCGGACTATATGGTCAATGGAAGAGTCCTGGGGAAAATTGATGTACACAGAGATCTGGGAGTTCAGATCCATTGAACCCTGAAGGTGGCAACGCAGGTCGATAGAGTGGTCAAGAAGGCATACAGCATGCTTTCCTTCATCGGACGGGGTATTGAGTACAAGAGTCGGCAGGTCATGTTACAGTTGTATAGGACATTGGTTAGGCCACATTTGGAATACTGCATGCAGTTCTGGTCGCCACATTACCAAAAGGAAGTGGATGCTTTAGAGGGGGTGCGAGGAGGTTCACCGGGATGTTGCCTGGTATGGAGGGTGCTAGCTTTGAAGAAAGGTGGAGTAGATTAGGATTGTTTTCGGTGGAAAGACAGAGGCTGAGGGGGGACCTGATTGAGGTCTACAAAATTATGAGAGGTATGGACAGGGTGCATAGCAACAAGCTTTTTCTAAGAGTGGGGGTTTCAATTACAAAGGGTCACTATTTCAAGGTGAGAGGGGGAAAGTTTAAGGGAGATGTGAGTGGAAAGTTTTTTTTTTAAATGCAGAGGGTGGTGGGTTCCTGGAATGCTTTACCAGCAGAGGTGGTAGAGGCGGGCACGATAGCATCATTTAAGATGCATCTGGATAGATATATGAACGAGCGGGGAACAGAGGGAAGTAGATCCTTGGAAAATAGGCGACCGGTTTAGATAAAGGATCTGGATCGGCGCAGGCTGGGAGGGTCGAAGGGCCTGTTCCTGTGCTGTGATTTTCTTTTGTTCTTTTTTCACATGGTAAATGCAAACATAGACCTCTTACAGAGACCTCTCACAGGCATGACACAGCATAGTGGTTGGCACTGCTGCCTCACGCCGCCAAGTACCCGGGTTCGATCCCAGCTCACTGTGCGTGTGGGGTTTGCTCAGTTTGCATGGGTCTCACCCCCACAACCCAAAAGATGTGCAGGGTAGGTTTGGGCAGCAGGGTAGCATGGTGGTTAGCATAAATGCTTCACAGCTCCAGGGTCCCAGGTTCGATTCCCGGCTGGGTCACTGTCTGTGCGGAGTCTGCACGTCCTCCCCCTGTGTGCGTGGGTTTCCTCCGGGTGTTCCGGTTTCCTCCCACAGTCCAAAGATGTGCGGGTTAGGTGGATTGGCCATGCTAAATTGCCCATAGTGTCCTAATAAATGTAAGGTTAAGGGGGGGTTGTTGGGTTACGGGTATAGGGTGGATACGTGGGTTTGAGTAGGGTGATCATGGCTCGGCACAACATTGAGGGCCGAAGGGCCTGTTCTGTGCTGTACTGTTCTATGTTCTATGTAGGTGGTTTGGCCATGCTAAATTGCCCCTTAATTGGAAAAAATGAATTGGGTACTTATATTTTAACATGTTTAATCAGTTATTACCTGTACTCTTTCTGTGGGTGAATGTACAAGCAGATTCACCAAGCCGGATGAGCTCATTGGTGGATTCAGATCCATCTTCATTCCAGGTGGGAACAGAAGATGATGAGCTAGATTAGTTAAAAATAAATATCCCTTTAAAATAAATGAGAAAATTCCGATCCTAATAACATGTACATTCATACAAGTTTTAACAACCCATTAAAAATATTGTCGGGCTGGTGGTTAGAGGTAGCAACAATAGTAAAACAAACTTGCATTAATATCAAGTTATCAAATCCTTGGAACTCCCCAAATTACTTCACAGTCAATCAAGTTGTTTTGAAATGCTATCACCATGATGACATAACTTGGAATTGCTTTGTAGTTATGTGTTGGATTCAGTTGCATGAATTGTTCTCACAAAAGGCTTTTATTATCACTCATGACGACCTGTTCCCAGGCGGCACAGTGGTTTGTACTGCTGCCTCATGACAGAGGACCCAGGTTCGATCCCGGCCCACTGCTCATGTGGAGTTTGCACATTCTCCCAGTGTCTGCATGGGTCTCACCCCCACAACCAGTTCCAACCACCTATTGCACGGTAGCATTGTGGATAGCACAATTGCTTGACAGCTCCAGGGTCCCAGGTTCGATTCCGGCTTGGGTCACTGTTTGTGCAGAGTCTGCACATCCTCCCCGTGTGCGCGTGGGTTTCCTCCGGGTGCTCCGGTTTCCTCCCACAGTCCAAAGATGTGGTTAGGTGAATTGGCCATGACAAAGTGCCCTTAGTGTTGGGTAGGGTTACTGGGTTATAGGGATAGGGTGGAGGGTGTTCACCTTGGGTAGGGTGCTCTTTCCAAGAGCCGGTGCAGACTCGATGGGCCGAATGGCCTCCTTCTGTACTGTAAATTCTATGTCTATTGCCCACATTTCGGCACACCATATGGAACACTTTCTGTGCAAGATCTACCAGCAGATATCCTTTGGGTCAAGGAATGGGAAACACAGGAAATCAGTAACAAGTTCCTTGTGACAAACCCCATCTGTCAAATGACATGGCTTTGACCTGCGAGGGAGCGTGGTTCTCACCCCCACAATCCAAAAAGATGTACTTCTTGTACAGAATTAATTCAGTCTTATCTTTCAATTCTGGAAACAGATTACTTAAGTTCTCTATAAAAGTCAAAAAATACTCTACGCTTTTGATGAAGGTGTTCCTGCTCCAGGTACCCTCTCTTTGCATGGGTTCCCAAGTTCCTCTTGAAGTACACCTCTGATTACAGTTATTGCTTCACTGGACAGCAAGTCAGGATCACCTATTTTAAAATATAAAATTCTATTTGAAAGTGGAAGAAAAAAAAGTTAAACTGTGCAGTTTTTGTATTTACCAAAATATAACCACAATGATTTTTGTTATCTCTTCTCTGCCAATTTTATCCTCTCCTCCCAAAAGGAATTAACTTCATGCTAAGAAAATTTGCACACAATCTTGTCATGCTTTGGTTTAGTACATTACCTGACTGGTCACTATTCACGTGAACCTTGACAGGTTATCTTGAGATAGTGCATTACAGCTGGGCACTTGGGCTTGTATTGTGCATTGTTGGTTAGTAACAGTGCAAGAAGCATGACCAATAAGTGGTGCATCGAGGCCAAGTGTACCATCCCTTTTGCTGTCTCCACAGAGATCAGATAACTGACCTGTGCAGACTGGGGGTCAAATCTTTTTCCTGTTAATGTGGTTACTTCCAAAAACAAGTAGCAGGTCAGAGAGTAAAGAAATAGTTAGTAACCCAACTTCTGGAACTGCAGCTAATGGCAAAACTACAAGTAGTATACTGGTTAAACCAAATAGCAAATAAAGCATCACGCTGAGGGTATAGTCCAATTAAGAATTCTATACACTAATGCATCGAGTTTAAACAATAAACTGGATGAGCTGCAGGTGCAAATTGAACATTACGATGTAGCAACTATTAGAGACAGGCTGCAGGATGGTTAAACTGGGAACTAAATATACCTGGTTATAAAGTTTACAGGCGGGACAGGGAAGATGGCAGAAGGGGTGGAGTAGCCTCACTGATTAGAAATATTACCACCCCAATGGTGAGGGAAGATATAATGATGGGAAAGCATCCAGTGGAGACCTTATGGGTGGAACAGAGTAACAAAACAAAAAAAGGATCGAAAACTATAACGAGTGTTTTGTATTGACCCCCTGGTAACAGTTGAAGTGTTAGATTTTATAAATGCAGACATTAGGCAAGAGTGAAGCAACGGCAATGTAGTATTAATGGGGGATTTTAACTTGCACATAGATTGGGAGAGGCAGACAAGCACCCGTCAGAAAGGTAGTGAATTTCTGGAATGTTTCCAGGATATTTTCCTGCAGCAATATTAGATTTAGTTATGAGCAATGACCCAAATTTAATTTGTAGCCTAACTGTGTGTGAACATTTATCAAATAGTGATCACAACATGATTGAAGTCTTCTACACTGAATTCAATGTAGTGTAACGTTTGAAAGTGAAAAGTATGATTCAGAATTTTAGACTTGGGTAAGGCTAACTTTAATGGGATGAGACAGGGACTGCTTATGGTAAGCTGGGAAGATCTGTTCATGGGTCAAATGACTGAAGATCAGTGAGGAATACTGAAAGAAACATCCAACAAGATAGAAAGTGACATTCTCTCTCTCTCCTCCTCCCCCCCCCCCCCCCCCCCCCCCGCCCGAGAGGAAGGAAAAGGTTCCACTTCACAAAAAAACAAAAACAAAACAGCCATGGACAACTAAAGAGGTTAGGGAAAGCATAAAACTAAATGGCTAGCGTGACACAGTGGTGCAGTGGTTAGCACTGCTGCTCGATCCCAGCCCACTGTCCGTGCGGAGTTTGCACATTCTTCCAGTGTTTGCGTGGGTCCCACCCCAACAATCCCAAAAATGTGCAGAGTAGGTGAATTCGCCATGCTAAATTGCCCCTTAATTAATTGGGCACACTAAATTTATTTTCTTTCAAATGGCTACAAAAATACAATTGCACAGATTGGACAAATGGGATAGATACAAGACCAGCAAAGGGTCACAAAGCTGCTTGTAAGAGCTACAAAAAGGGATTATGAATGGAAACTTGCAAGAGACATCACAAATCAGCAAGAAGAAATGTTATACTTGTTTAAAAAGAAAGTGGGTGGTCAAGAGCACCTGAATGGAAAAACTCTAAAAATTGAGAGAGAGACTGTTCAGGAGAGATGATCAGAAGAACGTCTTGGCTCAGGGTGGTAGAGGTTTGGAACTGGCTCTCACAAACAGCAGTTGTAGCTAGAACAGTTATTTTTTAAGTTGGAGTCTGATAATATATTTGCTTAATAAAAATCTAAGGGATATCAGCTGCGATCAAATGGCAGAACAGGCTCGGGGGTCTGAATGGCTACTCGTGTTCCTAATGCAGCAACTTCAAAAATCACATTTGAGGAAAATAGCTGTGCACAAATCCTTGACAGTATATACCTGAAAACAGAATATTTCATCCAAATAAATAACAAAGTACAAAGCTGCAGGATTTCTGTAAATCAAGAATCATTGCATAATATGGAAAAGTTTATTTTAGATCAATTATTAGTTTGCATTTTAAGCAGATGGTACAGAAGGGACGAATGATGGAAAGAGTAAGTGGAACCTGTACTACAAAACTACTATCTGTATGTGATGCCCCAAAGACCATCAGCAATACAAAAAAAAAAGATACTGTTGTGCTCAACCTTAAAAATCAAGATCTAGGGTTCACGGTGGTGCTCAGCAATTACAAAAAGCTTTGGCAAACTGGCAGATGCCAGGTACAGCACTGAAAAGTAATTTGATCCAACTAGTCATTGCCAGTGTTTATGCTTCTAACTTGCTATTTCATACCCACCCGAGTAAAACTTCACAAAAAATAGGTTAACTCCCTTAATGATGTCTCTGTTACAGGAGAAGCCTCTTCAGATCATCCTCTAACAGATGCCATGCTACCACTACCTTCCAAGGAGGAGGAAGAAAAACCCTCGCAGGATGCAGCATTACTTCCTCTCTCTACTCAAAGCACCATCGCAGATTCTGGCACCTCAGCAGGGATTATAGCGTTGTACAGACTGTTGAGGGCACTTCACACTCACGTGCAGCTGCCAGACAGAGTCATTGAGTGGACCTCAGTCAGTTGGGGTTATTTGAAGTCAGATGCTGGATGTCCAGTGAGAGGTCAAGAAAAGTTGGTGGGTATATGGGAAGGGTTACATACTCTGGACTGGACAGTAGAAGTGTCCATCCAGGCCATGTGCCACATGATCATCCACTCTTTTGGAGTGCCAAGCTTTCTTCATACAGTCTGGTGACTGTCCTAGAGGGTCAAACTGAGAACATTGCAGACACAATCGTCTGTGTGTACAACTTTCCATACATTTGCCCTAGATTTGATGCCAGGGCATATGGGGAACCGACAGCTTGAGCAGACCCAATTCCTGTAACCTCACGGTTGGCAGGAAAGACGAGGTGATCCTCGAGGCGGAGGATGAACAGCATTGGCTGTCATCTGGAATCACCTCACAGGTCACTTCAGATAGGGTCCCCTATGTCCATTCACCACTGACAGTCCTAGTGTAATGCCAAGACAACCAAAGATTCGCCTGTCTCTCAGCAATCAATTGGGTCATTAACCTTAATTGTCCTCTTAATTGGCAGTTACACAACAGTAGCAAGGTTCCAACCTTTAATAATAATCTTTATTAGAGTCATAAGTAGGCTTACATTAACACTGCAATGAAGTTTACTGTGAAAATCCTCCAGTCGCCACATTCCGGCACCTGTTCGGGTAAAATGATGGACAATTCAGAATGTCCAATTCACCCAACAAGCACGTCTAATGCGACTTTGTGGGAGGAAACTCACGCAGACACAGGGAGAACGTGCAGACGCCGCATAGACAGCGCCCCAAGCCAGGAATCAAACCAGAGTCCCTGGAGCTGTGATGCAGCAGTGCTAACCACTGTGTCACCATACCACCCAGTCCATGTACCAATGTCACCTGGCATCATCATGCCTCATAATATGTCTCTGGCCGCGCAGGAATGCTTGGGAGTTTGTGTCCAAAGAAAAAAGGATTATCCGGCAAAATAAAAATATTAAATTTCAGATGCATGAAACACCAAAAGAGTTTTCAGAACCCAATTCATTCAGGAGATGTGGGCATTGTTGACTAGGCCAACATTTATTGCTTATCCTCAATTGCCCTCAAGATACTGGTGAGCTGCCTTCTTGAATTGCTGCGATGCATGTGTGGCTACACCCATGTCAGGGAGGGCAATTACAGAAGGTACATCAGCAAGCCAAGGTTCAAATCAATGTATCATTTTAAAGTTAAGCAGATTGTGACAACTAATTAGTGATTAAAGTGAATCATTTTGAAGATTAGTCAAACTAGGATACTGATGGTTGTGCTTGGTTTATAAAACCACAATTACTTACCATGTTGAGATGAAGCTTCACTTATTTGTTCTGTGAGATATTCTAGCAAGCCATCAAAGATCTCTAACAGATTACGTATACTTTCTTTGTCATTCTGAATAATATTCTCTCCTGGGCGAGGGAGGGAGAGGAAAAAAAGGCACCAATTTACACAAATTAATTTTGTCAAATTACTTCAGTATCACCCTCAAGTTATATTGTTACATACATGGCTCTAAGCAAGCATACTAGCTCTCACAAACATTACTTGGAAGCAATTGTGCAGGCAGAGCCTTGTACATTTGTTTCAGTGTTGCCACTAGTGCTATAAAAAAAAATCAGCCTGGAACTCAAAACAAATTCTGAACACCCGCAGCCTTAACACTTGAACACAACATAAAACACCCAATCGCTGCATACAAAAGAAGCTGAACTTTGTTTCAAAACATATTTTCCATTTTGAGACAGAAAGTTGCCTTTTTTTAAATTACTCACCAGTTATATGTGACAAACTGATTTGTAAGTAGTCCAAAGCCAATGAATCTATCACTGCCTGCACATTATGGGCATCGTCTTCCTGACTTTTGGGAGTATCTATATAATCTGTAATAGATTAAAAGGTTACATGCAAAATTTCTCATTAAATATAGCAGCATAGCATGCCACCTTTGAAACCATTATGGTGCTGTGCAGGATTTCTTGATTACAAATTATCAGTTGTGACTCACTTACCTGGGACCTTTTCACCAAGAATAGCTTTATAAAGGGCAATAAATACACCTGCGTCACATTCACAGAGCTTGGTCATCCTCTGATTAATGTGGCACTTGTGAAGAAGATTATTGGCAACAGCAATCCAATCTAGAACAAGGGCCACGAAAAAAAGAGCAAAATTAAATTTTAATTTTTTGTGTGGTAGGCAAGCCTGCAGAGTGAGACAGATTACATTAGATTAACAAATTAAATGGCATGTATAATTTTCCATGAGAATATGAAGTTCACTGGGCCAAGTATATTTTTAAATAATGTAACCACAGAGAGATCAGGAAATAAATAAATTTTAAAATGAATGACATCCACTGAAGCACATTTATATTCCTTCACTGGTTCTTCAAGAAATCAAACACAGGGCAGCATGGTGGCGTAGTGGATAGCACTGAGACTGCGGCGCTGAGGACCCGGGTCAGTGTCCAGGAGAATCCCAACCCTGGGTCACTGTCCGTGTGGCGTTTGCACATTCTCCCCATGTCTGCATGGGTCTCAACCCCCACAACCCAAAGACGTGTAGGTCAAGTGGATTGGCCACGCTAAATTGGGAAAAAAAAAAATTGGGTACTCTAAATTTTTTTTATTTTTTTTTTAAATCAAACATATAGACATCAAGCTAGAAACTAAATTTCCAATGTTTAGTGTTCTTTAACATAAAAACAATGCATGGTGACCCTATAAACACAGTGACTCAGTTTTACTTTTCTGGCCTAAAGCCTCACGCTATGCTTCAAACCAAATACTTGTTAATTCACAGTTTCAGTTTGCTCAATATGGAGACTAAAACTTCCATTGTTAAGGGCTCATGTTAATTACTGAAGCCCAAAGAGGGGCTTGGTGTCACCGAGGCTTTGGGAGCATTCCCCACACAGGTTATTCCAGGATTTCAACTGGATAAAAACAAGTGACTTACCAGCAAAAAGATCTACCAGCTTAGCCGATACAAGAGCACTGGTTTTTGTGTGTTATCTGAAGCGGAGTGAGAAGAATCCAGTCACAGTAAGAAGCTCCCAGTCAACATTTACACCTCCAAATCCTATCAATGTGACTAGCCAGTCAGCTAAACTATGCCCTGGAATTTCTGTAGCGTTGCCTGGCTCAAATGACTAGATTATGAAAGTTTACTGCACCGCACCTACAGGACTAAAATATAATCTCCCAAGAGTAGGCATGTCCACTTTGTCTCAAAATTGACCTCCGAGGCGATGCCTATTTCCTAACCATATTGGAAGTCACACTTGAAATATGAGAAAGGAATGAGGAGACTGTCCATTTACATCCAATCTCAAAACCGCGAGTCACCATCGCCTCACATACTTGCAAATGATGATCAGTTTCATTCTTCAAGTTAACAACGTCATCTTCAACATAGACATTTTCAAAATAGACAAGCGCGCCTTCGGAATTATTTGCCTCCACAACATATCATTCATTCACTTCCATAAATCTTATGCCAACATACTATGCACAGGATTTGATTTCTACAAAAGACGATTCAGTTTGAATCTTAAAAACGGTGGAACTCGAGCGCAATAAGCTAACTTTTATTTTTTGAACATGAACACAAGATTTCCATCTCCCACTACTGCCCAGGATTACTGAGTTTTCAAACTCATTTGTTTGTAATATATTCCACACATCTGGTGCATCAAATTAAGTGACCCATCGGAGGTCTCAAGAGGCAGGAAGGAGAGTCGATTTTGGGTGGGGGCTGGTGGTTGTGGGTTGGGTACGAGAGTCCAAGTGCAAGAAAGCTTAATGTGTGTGGTAGACTGGATTATTATTTTAATCATGATTTGCCAAGTTATTTGACTCCTTGGGAATGGGTGAGTAAGATCTCAAGGGTTAATTTTTGCTTCAGGTTCATACAACAACTCATCTTTGCTTTCGTAATTGGTCTCCTAACCTATCCTTGGCCACCAATCACCCATCACAAACCCACATCTTGCCTCTCCTCTTTCTCCCCCCCGCTTCTGCTATCAGATGGGCTATTTATTTATTTTTAAATATAAATTTACCCAATTACTTTTTTTTTCTCCAATTAAGGGGCAATTTAACGTGGCCAATCTACCTACCCTTCACATCTTTGGGTTGTGGGGGTGAGACCCACGAAAAAACGAAGAAGGACACCTTTCTTCTCTTTGCTGCCCCCCCCCCCCCCCCCCCCCCCTCACACACCTACAGTTCATCCTCTGATGTTAGTTTCACTGCTGATTGACCTTTCACATCTTGTGTCTTCTCTGGGGACTGCCATTAACACTCTTTTACCTTGGTATCTGTGGCCATTAGCACCCGGTTGCCCTGGGTTTGACTCATCTTTCATTCTCACTCCACAGTATAAATATTTCCCACTTTCTCTGTCTGTTAGCTTTGACAAAGAGTCATCGCTCTCGAAACGTTAGCTCTTTTCTCTCCCTACAGATGCTGTTAGACTTGCTGAGATTTTCCAACATTTTCCATTACTTAGGCTGGCAGTTTCCCAAATTGTATCTACTTTCTAGAGGTTGACATTTACTCTGGGCTCACAATCTATTCCATACCTGCTTCTTCCTCTCTCATGGGCACGGGTTTAATTAAATGCAAAATTTGGAATGCATAGGGCAGGATTGGCAGGAGATGTAGGAACATGCAAATGACATGAAATGCAATAATCTTAAGTGCCAAAATTAAGAGACAAAACCAACAAAAGCTGAAGAACCACATAAAAACAGCACACAAGCAAGACTGGCACGTAAAGGTGTGTTGGTGGCATGGGCAAGACAAGCAAAGAAGGGGAAAGCAGAAGAAGAAACACTTATACAGCATCTGATTTCAGGACATCCCAAAGTGCAAGGGTAGGATAAACAACCTACCAATGTGTAAAACACTCCTGGTTTGTAGCCAGGGGCAGAATCTACTTCTGTAGTTGGTTTGAACAGTGGGACCAGAACTGCACAGCACTTCCGCTCAGAGGTGGAATTGTGTACAATCACACAGTAGCCAGCCAATTAGATATGCAGAGGGAATCATATAGCACGAACAGGCAAGAAGTTGCAAACATCATGGGGTCAAATCTCAAGAGCACCATACTCACGCATCATCAGAGCATTCCATGTCATCCAGCAATATCAGTTGAGTAGTTTGAGAGGAGTTTATAATCCTTGGAAATGCTGCTTGGAACTGCAACCTCCCATCTTTAACCTTCCGATCATCCTTGACCATCACTCATCATCTTTGCACCGCCTTCAGTGAATCTTGACCCTCCCCCATCACCCTCGACTATCATTCCCCCTGCCGCCCCATCACCCAGCCCCTCAACACACTTAAAGCTACCCCTTGCGACATTCTACCCACCATCCCTCATCCTTGACCTGCCCTCTGTTACCCTCGACTTGGGACCTCACCAGTAAGCTTTCCCTCTCGTTTCCCACAAGCCTTTGTAGGGTTTCCACCTCCCTCCTTCGGTCAGCTATTCTCTGGCCCTTCACAGCTGCCACCTGATCTCAATGCACCAATAACTTCCCTCTGCTGAGTCAAAAAGACTTCCCACACAAATAAACATTCACCTGAGGAAGGAGCTACGCTCTGAAAGCTCGTGTTTGAAACAAACCTGTTGGACTTTAACCTGGTGTTGTAAGACTTCTTACTGTGCTCACCCCAGTCCAACGCCGGCATCTCCACATCATGGCACACAAATAAAAGCAGGCCTTACTCCAGTTTAAAATCTGACAGGAATACCACCTCACATGCTGCTCGCCACTTTTGACCAGTCATGAGTCTGAAGGCAAACGTTACTTGGTTGCTGCATACTTAATTCCAAAGCTACATTTTAATCTGTCGGTTGTATTTGATGAGTATGCAATTACATACGTTAAAAAAAGTGGCTACCACCCCTTAGGAAACACAATCTGCCCTCAAGTCTGCCACCAACTTAATAACCAACTTTCATTCCGCTGACATTTTGCCTTCTGTTCATTTAAGGGAGGCAGTGGAGAAGTGGCATTGTCACTGGACTAGTAATCCAGTGATGTAGGGTAATGCTCTGGGGACCTTGGTTCAAATCCCACTATGCTGGAATTGAAAGTCTAATGATGACCATCGTCAATTGACATAAAAACTCAAAGGTTCACAAATGTCTTTTAAGGAAGGAAATTTGCCATCCTTACCTGGTCTGGCCTATATGTGACACCAGATCCATGGAGATGTGGTTGACTCGCCTCAGTTCACCCTGCAAGCCACTCAGTTCAACGGTAATTAGGGGTGGCAACACCCACATCCCCATGAATGAAAAAGTGCCCTGGCTCACCTTGTTTCCTGCCCCCCCCCGGGTTCACAAGATTCCACCCTAGTGTGCCCATATGGTAAAGTCACTGTGACAAAATGGAAATGCAGTTGTCAATTTACAAAAGTCCACAAACATGAATGAAATAATAACTGGATAATATGTCTGCAATGTGTAGGTATAAATATTAGCCAGGACAGTAGGGAGGAATTCCTTGCTTTTCTTTGAATAGTCAAGGGAGTGGTCTTGTAATGCAGCGAGTAGCAACCCTGCCTCTGAGCCAGAAGCTTTGGGTTCAAGTCCCACTCCAGGATGTCATGGCCAAGGAAGGCGTGTTCATAAAGTGGCCAAAGAGTCAGAGTATCAACTTGCAAATCCTTCTAACATAAACTAATGGCATGCACTAAGAGTAGGAGACATTCCTAGATCAGCCATGTGATGAAAATAAATTGGAACTTCCATCACTATGCATAATTGCAACCTATGTTGCCACAGCGACTCAGGTTCCCTGGGGAACCAGTTGGCTGGACACCCAGTGTGGATCACATTGGCGCTTGTAAGGATCCTCCTATTTAAACCTGGTTTTCCTTGTGTATTCCTTTAATCTTTCTGTTATTCTTTGCTATTATACCTTTTGGTGCTTGGACAGTTGCCGAGATTTATGCCTTTCGGATGGGCTACAGTTTTAATTTTTAAACGATTACTGAAACCACCCCGGCAGATGTGCTATTGGGTGCGGCCCAGTGGAGGGTGTTCTGGAATGTTCTGCAGAACTCAGACGGACTCCATTTTGTAAAGGGAAGAACATTTCTTTTGATATAGGCCTGAAGAGAGACAGTTAATTTCTCTCTCCTGATGAACAACATTTGATTAATAAGCTTGAAGAGGCAGTTTCTCTCTCTCTCTGCCTGGCAATTTAGAGAGCATTCTACAGCCTGCAGGTTCTGGTTGGAGACATCATTAGGAGGTCCCATCAGCAGAGAAGATCGCAGTGGGTCAGGCCTGCCTTCAGGCAGAGAAGAAGAGGAACTTCTGTGCACCTGAGAGCACAGACAAGGCCTCAGTTTGTTACTATTCCCTCAGTAGTGCAATGGAGTGTCAACCTAGAAGATTATGACGCCAAGTGTCTAGAGTGGGACTTGAACCCACAACATACTAACACAAAGGAGAGAGTATTTCCACACTGTCAAAGCCAACACCCAATTTAAATTAAGAGACTATAGAGGATGAGTGCAGTGTGTCATCGGAATCCATTTCCCCCCTAAATTTAGAGTATCCAATTTATTTTTTCCAATTAAGAGACAATTTAGCGTGGCCAATCCACCTACCCTTCACATCTTTTGGGTTGTGGGAGTGAAACACGCAAACACGGGGAGAATGTGCAAACTCCACACGGACAGTGACCCAGAGCCGGGATCGAACCTGGGACCTCAGTGCTGTGAGGCAGCAGTGCTTTTTTTTTTTTTATTGGAATTTTTTGCAGAAAATATAACAAAAAGTATAGCAAAAAGCAGTAATATGCAACTAACAGCCCCATAACACCCACAATTCCCCCCATACCGTAACATCACATGTATCACATTCCCCCACACCCCCCCCCCAAACAAGAGAACTTAACCATAAATTAAAATTAGATAAATCAAATTTAAATAAAATAAGCTAACATAATCAACGCCCCCCCCCCCCCCCCCCCCCCCCCGGGTTGCTGCTGCTACTGTCCCAGTACCCTATCGTTGAGCCAGAAAGTCGAGGAAAGGTTGCCACCATTTAAAGAACCCTTGCACCGATCCTCTCAGGGCGAATTTAACCTTCTCAAGCTTTTTTTTTTTTTAAATTTAGATTACCCAATTATTTTTTCCAATTAAGGGGCAATTTATTGTAGCCAATCCACCTACCCTGCACATTTTTTTGGGTTGTGGGGGCTAAACCCACGCAGACATGGGGAGAATGTGCAAACTTCACACGGACAGTGACCCAGAGCCGGGATCGAACCTGGGACCTCAGCGCCGTGAGGCGGTTGTGCTAACCACTAGGCCACCGTGCTGCCCAACCTTCTCAAGCTTAATGAAGCCCGCCATGTCATTGATCCAGGTCTCCACGCTTGGGGGCCTCGCGTCCTTCCACTGTAGCAAAATCCTTCGCCGGGCTACTAGGGACGCAAAGGCCAGCACACCGGCCTCTTTCGCCTCCTGCACTCCCGGCTCTACCCCAACCCCAAAGATCGCGAGTCCCCATCCTGGCTTGACCCTGGATCCCACCACCCTTGACACCGTCCTCGCCACCCCCTTCCAGAACTCCTCCAATGCCGGGCATGCCCAGAACATATGGGCATGGTTCGCTGGACTCCCCGAGCACCTGGCACACCTATCATCACCCCCAAAGAACCTATTCATCCTCGTCCCAGTCATGTGGGCCCTATGCAGCACCTTGAATTGGATGAGGCTAAGCCGCGCACACGAGGAGGAAGAATTTACCCTCTCCAGGGCATCAGCCCATGTCCCGTCTTCGATCTGTTCCCCCAGTTCCCCCTCCCACTTCGTTTTCAGCTCCTCTACTGACGCCTCTTCCTTCTCCTGCATAAGCTTGTAGATATCGGATATCTTCCCCTCCCCGACCCCCGAGAGCACCCTGTCACTCACCCCCTTCGCGGGGAGCGCAGGGAATCCCTCCACCTGCCGTCTAGCAAATGCCTTTACCTGCAGATATCTAAACATGTTTCCCGGCGGGAGCCCAAATTTCTCTTCCAACTCCCCCAGGCTCGCAAACCTTCCGTCGATAAACAGGTCCTTCAGCTGTCTAATGCCCGCTCTATACCATCCCCGAAATCCCCCATCCATGTTCCCCGGGACGAACCTATGGTTCCCCCTTAACGGAGCCTCCATTGAGCCCCCCACTTCTCCCCTATGTCACCTCCACTGCCCCCAAATCTTGAGGGTAGCCGCCACCACCGGACTCGTGGTATACCTCGTGGGAGGGAGCGGCCACGGCGCCGTTACCAGGGCCCCCAGGCTTGTATCCCCACAGGACGCTCTCTCCATCCGTTTCCATGCTGCCCCCTCCCCCTCCATCACCCACTTACGCACCATCGACACGTTGGCCGCCCAATAATACACCGAGAGGTTGGGCAACGCCAGCCCCCCCCCATCCCTACTCCGCTCCAAGAAGACCCTCTTCACCCTCGGGGTGCCATGTGCCCAAACAAATCCCATGATGCTGCTGGTCACCCTTTTAAAAAAGGCCCTAGGGATAAAGATGGGCAAGCACTGGAAGAGGAACAAGAACCTCGGGAGAACCGTCATTTTGACGGATTGCACTCTGCCCGCCAGCGATAGCGGCACCATGTCCCACCTTTTAAATTCCTCCTCCATCTGTTCCACTAGTCTGGTGAAGTTAAGCTTATGAAGAGCCCCCCAACTCCTGGCCACCTGCACCCCCAGGTACCTGAAACTCTTCACTGCCCTCCTGAAGGGGAGCCTCCCAATTCCCTCCTCCTGATCTCCCGGGTGCACTACAAATACCTCGCTCTTTCCTAAGTTCAGCTTATAGCCCGAGAAGCCCCCAAATTCCGCCGGCAGCAGTGCTAACCACTGCACCACCATGTTGCCCTTTTGTCATCGGAATCCTAAATTGAAGTCACTCCTGTGTACTGATGTTTCAAACAAACATTGTCAGCAATTTTGTGGTAAAGTTCATTATTGCTAAAAGTGACAGCAACTGAGCTGTTCAGGTAAATCTAGCCATGTAAACATACATAATAAGCATGTGCTTGGTTTGCCTTATGGTTTTGCCTCACCAAATACAGGAAAGGATAAAATCTAAATAAATCATTCTAAGGATTAATGATTGTCACAATTACTGTAAATTAAGTAATAAAATCCAGTTGAAGGCAGGAAATGATAGCCAACATTTATACAACACTATACACCTGTACTGCCAAGCATCTTTCCCATGCCGATATTGGTTAAGCCCTGGAAACAAATCAACTCACTGCCCTGAGGATTGTGAAAAATGTTGCCTTAGCACCCGGTGTGCTCTAGCTATCGCCATATGGAAATTGTCATTAACCTTTAGAGATTGTTAATGTTAGGGTCTTGTTGTACATTCACTATTTATATACTAGGATAGGTGCTTAATTCGCATACTGCTACAGGAATAACCATAAACCCATGTACATTTTGTTTTTAATTTGTAGGAATATTAAAAAGGACCATTATGCTTTGGAAGGGATAGTAGAAATGGAAGAAGTTAAGTTAAAGAGAACTAATAGGCAAGATAAACTATTAAGTAGAATTAACAGAACTGCAGAACAGCAGAAGCAGCATCATTCCCAAAGGAATCAAGATGAGGTGCTTGAGTGATGCCAAGATGGTGGCTGCAAATCAATGAGCGGTTGAGAGAAATTTAGTGGTTTGGGATTATAAAAAGATATTTAAAGGGGAGGGGGTAAACAGATTGAAGATATTGAAGACTCCAAAGACACCAGAGATGAGGCAGGGGTTCGAGCTAGGGAGAGAAGGCACTTTTACTCAAGACTTAAACAGGGTAATACATCTCTTAAATTATACTAGTGTTTGACTAGTTTATAATGTACGTCAGTATCATTTTTGCTGAAAAGTTTATTACTACCAATATGGGTCTACAATGAATCATTGTTATAGTCACAATGAAAACTCAAGACCACACCTTAAACATTTTTTCCACCTGCTTCAGTAATTTTTCCTCGTATTCCTGGAGTGCAGTGTGGTAGCATAGTGGTTAGCACTGTGGCTTCACAGCACCAGGGTCCCAGGTTCGATTCCCTGCTGGGTCACTGTCTGTGCGGAGTCTGCATGTTCTCCCGTGTCTGCGTGGGTTTCCTCCCACAGCCCAAAGACGTGAAAGTTAGGTGGATTGGCCATGCTAAATTGCCCTTGGGTGTCCAAAAAGGTTAGGAGGGGTTATTGGGTTAGGGTGGAAATGATGGTTTAAGTGGGTCAGTGCAGACTCGATGGGCTGAATGGCCTCCTTCTGCACTGTATGTTCTTTGTATACTCATGTTTGGGTGGCAAGGTAGAACAGTGGTTAGCACTGTTACATCACAGCACCAGGGACCCAGGTTTGATTCCCGCCTTGAGTGGAGTCTGCACGTTTTCCCCATGTCTGCATGGGTTTCCTCCAGGTGCTCCGGTTTCCTCCCACAAGTTCTGAAAGACGTGCTGGTTAGGTGAATTGGACATTCTGATTCTCCTTCATTGTACCCGAACCGGCGCTGGAGTGTGGCGATTAGGGGATTTTCACAGTAACTTCATTGTTGTGTTAATGTAAGCCTACTTGTGACACTAAAAAGATTATTATTATTCAGTATTCACCCTGCCGACGTGCATAACACAGAACTTTTCTAAATTAATCTTCTTTTGTCAGGCAGAACACAATCCCCCTGCACATCTACATCTATAAAAGCAACACAAGAATGAGGAGAAGACCATATGGTCCATCTTACCTGCTCTGCCATTCATCATTGATTTTGGTTTTCCACTGCATTTTCCCACCTGCTCCCTATATCCCTTAATTTCCCGAGAAACCAAACAGCCATCTAACCCGGCCTTAAATGTATTCATGGAAGGAGCATTCACAACCCTGAGTGAAGTAATTTTTCCTCACCTCAGGCTAAACGATTGGCTCTTTATATTGAGACTATGCCCCTGTTTTAGACTCCAAAGCAAGCAAATACAATCTTTGTGTCTACCCTACTACCAAGCAGAATTTGATTTGATTTATTGCCACATGTACCAAAGTACAGTGAAAAGTATTACTCTGCAGCCAAGGGAACGTACACAGTACGTACATAGCAGACAAATAATGGACAGAGTACATTGACAAACAATGATTGGTTACAGTGGAGAACAAGGGGCCAAACAAAACAAATACATGAGCAAGAGCAGCATACTGCATTGTGAATAGTGTTCTTACAGGGAACAGATCAGTCAGAGGGAGAGTCGTTGAAGAGTCTAATAGCTGTGGGAAAGAAGCTGTTCCTATATCTGTGTGTGTGGGTCTTCAGACTTCTGTACCTTCTGCCTGATGGAAGGGTCTGGAATAAGGCAAAGCCTGGGAGGGCTCTCTGATAATGCTGTCTGCCTTCTTAAGGCAGCGGGAGGTGTATACAGAATCAATTTGGGGGTGGCAAGCTTGTGTGATGCGTTGGGCCGAGTTCACCACACTCTGCTGTTTCTTGCGATCTTGGGTCAAGCAGTTGCCATACCAAGCTGTGATGCAGCTGGGTAGGATGCTCTCTATGGCACATCTGTACATTGCGAGTCCACTCACATCCTTCTAAATTCCAGAGAATATAAGAAGCAATATGCTATAACATATCCCCCTGCTCCTTTTTTCAATGTTTCTATAGATACTGTATAGCACTTAGGACAAAGGAGAGCAAAGGCTATAGGAAAGCGGAATTGGGCTATCGAATTGAATGATCGGGCACGAATATACTGAATGGTCTCCTCCTGCTCCTATTATCTATGTTTCTATAATCATTTTAGCTCCATCGTTTACATCCAAATATTTTAGCTCCTATTATATATAAAAGATATATTCAGGCTCCAGAAATAAAATCACACTAAGGTCAATCAGAGGTAGGGAAAAGTAGTAACCAAAGCAGTAGGGAGGATTCCTGGAGAATGCAGCCCAGCTAGAGAATATGCTGCGACACAGATCAGCACTTTTGATTCGACAACACGGAAAGGCAGACTGCCTCGCCTACCTGCAAGGGAGGGCGAACCCAGAAGAGAGTAGATTTCAATATGATTAATATGAATAAAAGTTTCTTTAGAGTCGTTTTTGACATCACACTAATTCCCTCAGCCACATTAAAAAAACTACAGGGTGGGGTGGGGGAAAACAACAAAATAAAAACTAGCATGGAAATGAAAGTGGGAGTGGTGAATAGGAGAGGGAATGGCCACCTCCAGCACTAGACGGGCTGTCGTATTTGATTAAGAGTTGTGCTGGGGCTACCACCTCCCCACCCATCATTTTAACCGCCTGGGCTGGAGCCTCCAAACAAGCTGCCGGTCCGGTTGGTTACCGTGACACTTTTGGCTTGCTCAGTTGGCAGGGGGTGTGATGCAGAATGGCACCGACCCCCCCAGGCCGGTTGTAGGGCCTTTTTTAAGCTTATACACACCTTATTTTATAGAGAGGGAGAGAGAAAGCTGCCCTTTTTGGCACAGCTAAGGGGGGGGGAAGCAAAAAAAATAAACATTTCCTGGTTGACACAACTCGACAATCCTTGGAAACGACAATTAAAAGGGGACTGGGGAAGTTTCTTGGGGGGGGGGGGTGGGAAGTTTCTTCTGGGGGGGGGGAAATTCCTTCTTGGGGGGGGGGAAAGTTCCTTTGGGGGGGGGAAAGTTCCTTCTGGGGGGGGAGAAAAGTTCCTTCGGGGGGGGGGGGAGGAGAAAAGTTCCTTCGGGGGGGGGAGGGGGAGAAAGGTTCCTTCTTGGGGGGGGGGGGGTTCCTTCTTGGGGGGGGGGGGGAGTTTCTTCTTGGGGGGGGGGGGAGTTTCTTCTTGGGGGGGGGGGGGGAGTTTCTTCTTGGGGGGGGGAAGTTTCTTCTTGGGGGGGGGGGGGGGGAGTTTCTTCTTGGGGGGGGAAGTTTCTTCTTGGGGGGGGGGAAGTTTCTTCTTGGGGGGGGAGTTTCTTCTTGGGGGGGGAGTTTCTTCTTGGGGGGGGGGGAGTTTCTTCTTGGGGGGGGAAGTTTCTTCTTGGGGGGGGAAGTTTCTTCTTGGGGGGGGGGGAAGTTTCTTCTTGGGGGGGGGGGAAGTTTCTTCTTGGGGGGGGAAGTTTCTTCTTGGGGGGGGAAGTTTCTTCTTGGGGGGGGGAAGTTTCTTCTTGGGGGGGGGGGAAGTTTCTTCTTGGGGGGGGGGGAAGTTTCTTCTTGGGGGGGGAAGTTTCTTCTTGGGGGGGGAAGTTTCTTCTTGGGGGGGAAGTTTCTTCTTGGGGGGGGGGAAGTTTCTTCTTGGGGGGGGGAAGTTTCTTCTTGGGGGGGGGGGAAGTTTCTTCTTGGGGGGGGGAAGTTTCTTCTTGGGGGGGGGGAAGTTTCTTCTTGGGGGGGGGGAAGTTTCTTCTTGGGGGGGGGGAAGTTTCTTCTTGGGGGGGGGGGGAAGTTTCTTCTTGGGGGGGGAAGTTTTTTCTTGGGGGGGGAAGTTTCTTCTTGGGGGGGGAAGTTTCTTCTTGGGGGGGGAAGTTTCTTCTTGGGGGGGAAGTTTCTTCTTGGGGGGGGGGAAGTTTCTTCTTGGGGGGGGGAAGTTTCTTCTTGGGGGGGGAAGTTTCTTCTTGGGGGGGGGGGAAGTTTCTTCTTGGGGGGGGGAAGTTTCTTCTTGGGGGGGGGAAGTTTCTTCTTGGGGGGGGGGGAAGTTTCTTCTTGGGGGGGGGGGAAGTTTCTTCTTGGGGGGGGGGGAAGTTTCTTCTTGGGGGGGGAAGTTTCTTCTGGGGGGGGGAAGTTTCTTCTTGGGGGTGGGGGGAAAGTTTCTTATTGGGGGGTGGGGGGAAAGTTTCTTATTGGGGGGTGGGGGGAAAGTTTCTTATTGGGGGGTGGGGGGAAAGTTTCTTATTGGGGGGTGGGGGGATAGTTTCTTCTTGGGGGGGGGGGGGGTTTCTTCTGGGGGGGGGGGGTTTCTTCTTGGGGGGTGGGGGGGGAAGTTTCTTCTTGGGGGGTGGGGGGGAAGTTTCTTCTTGGGGGGTGGGGGGGAAGTTTCTTCTTGGGGGGGTGGGGGGGAAGTTTCTTCTTGGGGGGTGGGGGGGAAGTTTCTTCTTGGGGGGTGGGGGGGAAGTTTCTTCTTGGGGGGTGGGGGGGAAGTTTCTTCTTGGGGGGTGGGGGGGAAGTTTCTTCTTGGGGGGTGGGGGGGAAGTTTCTTATTGGGGGTGAGGGGGAAGTTTCTTATTGGGGGGTGAGGGGGAAGTTTTTATTGCGGGGGGGGAGAGAAGTTTTTATTGCAGGGGGGGGGGAAGAGAAGTTTTTATTGCGGGGGGGGGGGAGAGAAGTTTTTATTGGGGGGGAGAAGTTTTTATTGCGGGCGGGGGGGTGGGGTGGGGTGTGGGGGGTGTGGTGTGGGGGGTGTGGTGTGGGGGGTGTGGTGTGGGTGGGGTGGGGTGGTGGGGGTGTGTGTGGGGGGGGTGGGGGTGTGTGTGGGGGGGGGGGGTGGTGGGGGAGTTTGCAGTGCTCCTGCTGGAAGACAAGTCAGTCAAGACGGACCAACCTCTCTCCTCCTGGCTCTCCATCCTCCCGTCACGATTCCTTCCACACACCCTCCTTCGACCGAACGAACGAGCGGCTGCTTAGGGAGATTTTAAATAAAAAGGCCAATTCTTCTCTTCTCCCGCCGGGCTGCCGACACTTGGCCCATCGGGCTGTCAGTCAGCTCACTTCCATACTCCCTGGGCCCTTGTGCATTTAAACCGTCTCTCGCCGCCGGTTGGCCGTCCGCGCGACGTCACCAACCGCCCACCGGCGGAACTGCGTCACCAGCTCCAGCCCCGCCCCCCTTTTTTATTTTTTTCTCTAAAATTAAAAAAAAAAGATCGTGTACATTTTTTCGCCCTCGCCCGCCCGCCGCGTCTAACCGGCATTCTCCGGCAATTTTTATCCGTCCATTTAATTCCCTCCCCTCTCTCTTTCTGCCGTTTGATTGACGTCATCCGGTCGTCAAGGGGAAGAAAGAACCTCTCGCTCTCCTCGCTCGCCTGTAGCCGTCAGCGAGACGAAGTAGTTCCTGTCAAACCGGGGGCGGGGAAAGGCTTTTTTTGGGGGGGTGGGGGAGCAGCCCCCGATGCTAGGGGAAATGGGGCAAATGTGTGGTCGAGGGGTGGGGTTGGGGCCCGCCGGGGTACAGTGTGTGTGGTGGGGAGGGGGAGGGGTATCTGGGTCAGAGTTGGAGCGGCGTCGTGTTTGAATTGCGCAGGGATACGCGGAAGGAGTTCCGGGCTCTCTCTCGCCGGCTTTGGACTAAAGGCGGACAAGGAACCGGCATTTTGGCTTCAGCTTCCGACCGGCTTATTGGGTAGCAGCGCTCTCCGGCCGAGCGGCAAAAAGCAATTCCCACCGCCAACCCAACCCCCTCCTATCACTTTAAATGATGCCTGGTTACGAAAGAGGTGACCGTAGTCGAGAGCGCGGCGGGTGAGTCTGGCGTTTTTTTCCCCCTTTTATTATTTTTTAAAAGGATGCGCATTCGGCGTTTTGGGAGAAAAGCCGGTTCCGTTCTGGCGGGCGAGCGGCCGCCATGCGGTCCGTTAAAAACCCCCCACTGGCGTATATCGTGTGGAGTTTGTATTTACAAAAAAAAATACTCGATAATGTGAAGACGGTTCTGTGGCAAATTAAATTTAATCATTTTATCCTCTCGTTTTAAACGTCCAAATGTGTTTTTTTTGTCTTGTCACGGTTTCATCAATATAATTTTTATTTCGATGTTCAATTTGACCTCGTGTCGCAGGTTTCTTCCTTGTATCTAAAATGGCCGGGAGGTTTTTTTTTGTGGGGGGGGGTGGTGGTGATGGGAACATCTATAAGTTACCTGATGCAATGTTCTGTCTGCCCCTGGTTTGTGGTGAGGGGTGATTTTTTTTCTGTATCTTTAAAACCTGCGCCTCGTTTTCCATTTTTTAAAAATAAAGGTGTGCGATTTTTTTTCTTATTTTTAAACGTGGTCCCTTTTTCTCTCTCTCTCTCTTTCTCCCTCCCAATTCCAGGTTCGGTTCGGGTGGACCTCGCTTCGGTGGCAGCAGGAACGCGCCTCCACCCGGCAGGAAATTCGGGCAGCCGGGGGAGAAGCTGAGGAAAAGAAAATGGGACATGGAGGAGCTGCCCAAATTCGAGAAGAACTTCTACGTCGAACACATAGACGTGCTGAACCGACCTGTGGTATGACCGGCAGGACATCCCTTTTCTCTTTCTTCCCCGCCCCCCCCCCCCCTCCTATTTTTTTTGTACCACATAGATTCCTGGAATCAAATAACCATTAGGTCCCCAAGAAATTGATGGTCCCTAGGTTTTTGAAGTAAATTTTAGACTGGGTTTGTATGGGGAGGGGGTTCAGCTATGGGGTTGTAAGGGGGATGTCACCGAAATCCGCTTTTATCCAATATGTCACCTAAATCAATCTCAGCGTGATAATGTGCTTTGACTTGGCAACGGTTGTGGAGGATGTTGGGATGACGCTTGTAGCTGATGGGTTATTCCTAAGTGTGGCAATGATTCATTCCTATGAGTCACAAATGGACCATCTTTCCCCACCCACTAGCTTACCCATACCGTTGAATGGAAATGTTTCAATAAATATAGCGTGTTCTGAGCTAATGTTTGGTTTCCCCCTGGTGGACATGTTCCCCTAACGAATGAAAGCAAATCACAGGCATGAATCTTGGTGTTTTTCAATGAGGAAGTATTAGTCACAAAATGCCGGTGGCTTATGAACTTGCCTTTTTTTAATTCCTGTTAAACTTGCCGAAGCTTGTCGAAGTAATATCTAGCTTTTGGTGGTAATGCACTTTACATCTAATACAAATTCATATTATTGGGTCTACATGTGGCAGATGACTGGAATACTTCTGTAATTTGGTTTGGGCCAGTCAATTTTTAATCTGAAATGAACTAAATCTATATAAGGGCTATGGGGGAAGCCAAGTTGGTGCACTAATCAGCCATCATCTCATTGAACGGCAGACCATTAGAAGGGTTGAGGTTAAGTGGGTTTAAATCTCACCAACATTGAGGGCATTTAAAAGTTTATTGGATAAGCATATGGATGATAAGGGCATAGTGTAGGTTAGCTGGCCTTTAGTTTTTTTTTTCCATGTCGGTGCAACATTGAGGGCCGAAGGGCCTGTACTGCGCTGTATCGTTCTATGTTCTATGTTCTAAATGTTAATAATTTGATCTGACAATGTTGTTCATTATTGCAGCAAGATATTGAACAATACAGAAGAACCAAAGAAATCACAGTAAAAGGAATTATTTGTCCTAAACCAGTTTTGAACTTTGTTGAAGCAAGTTTTCCAAGTAAGTATAGCCACTATTGGATTGGGTTTATTTATTGTCACGTGTACTGAGGTACAGTGAAAAGTATTTTTCTGTGAGCAGCTCGAGCAGATGATTTAGTACATGCAAATAATATAAAACGAAAATACATTATAGGGCAACGCGAGGTCCACAATATAAATAAATAGACACCGACATCGGGTGAAGCATACAAGAGTATATTAATCTGGTTATAACCTTTACACTGCCAGAGCTGTGTTTGTAATCATGCTGTTAATTCCATACAATCCCTACAGTACAGAAGGAGGCTATTTGATCTATCGAGTCTGCACTGACCCTCTGAAAGAACATTGCCTGGGCCCATTCTCCTGCCTAACCATAAGATGTAGGAGCAGAATGAGGCCCTTTGGCCCATTGCGTCTGCTCAACCATTTGATAATGGCTGATGTGTTCCTCATCCCTGTTCTCATGCCTTCTCCCCATAACCCCAAATCTCCATATTGGTCAAGAAATCCCCTTATTACAACAGATTTGTGCTTGAGGTGCTGTCATCTGTAGGGCCACAGACCAAGAGCTGATGGAACAGATCATCTGAACTAGGGGCAGGCAATTCAGCACCTCAAGCCTTCTCCGACTTTCAATACGATTTTGGCCCACTCCTACCTGGCTATATCCATTTGTACGGTTCTCATTTTCTCATTGCAACTAACTGTCGTACGTATTTTGTTTGTCGTCTGCAAATTTGACTACAGAATCTTTTTGTCCCTGTATCAGTTTGTTATAGATTGTAAATGGTTGGGGCCCAAGGACTGAACCCTGAGGCATCCCACCAGTTACATTTTGCCATCCAAGAAGACCCATTTATCCCAACTCTCTTCTGTTAGCCAGTGTACTATCCAGCAATAAATTAATCCTAACCCCATGTGATAACCTTGTGTATTGACTTGTGTGGCAACTTATTAAACACCTTCTGGAAATGCAGATATACTACATCTACAGGATCCCCAATATCCACTTTGCTTATTTCATCTTCAAATATCCCTAACCCAGTGCACTGATCACGGCTAATCCACCTAACCTGCACACCTTTGGACTGAGGGGAAACTGGAGCACCTGGAGGAGGAGAACATGCAAACTCCACACTACACCCAGGTCTGGAATTGACCCTGGGTCCCTGACACTGAGGCAGCAGTGTTTGGTGCTGTGCAATCTAGTCCTTAATATGATGTACTATGCATAGGGTTCCAGTCTGTTAACCTGAGGTTATGATGTCCCGAATTGGTCAGAATGGCCTTGTTTGGTAACTCCCAGTCACTATTCCGTGGCATCTGGTGGTGGTGTGAAACCCAAGATACCTCTGGGGATTGCATTGCCTGTAGCACTGTGGGGATGGTGAGAAATGAGGTCAGGTTCTCGTCTGGGCTTGAGTTACTAGAATCTAGTTTGAGGTGTGCTTAATTTAAGGGTAGCCATAATGTGGAGATGCTGGCGTTGGATTGGGTTGAGCACAGTAAGAAGTCTTACAACAACAGGTTTGTTTCGAATCATCTGAGCACTGATCATTCGAATCCTGATCATTCACCTGAAGAAGGAGCTGTGCTCCGAAAGCTGGTGAATCGAAACAAACCTGTTGGACTTTAACCTGGTGTTGTAAGACTTACTGTACTTGATAGAGGTGTGGTCTACTGGTTTTAAATATCAAATCTGTTGAGTGATTCTCTAACACCGTGCACCTTTCAATCTAATATTATTAAATATATTGAAATGGAATGTCTTAATTTTCTTAACCCTGCTTGGAGATTTCTCTATGCATACTGGAGTAACATCGGAGTGAATGAGTGGAGGAGAGGGAATAGTAAGCAATATCATATCATTTCTGAACTGCTTGAAACAAACTACCATAGATGTAACGGCAAACTATTTCTGGTGGTATCTGTCTTGTCAGCAAAATGGCTTGGGCAGAGACGAGTAACTTGAGAATCGTAGCTCGTAGAAAATTGACACAATGGACAATATAAAGACCCATATTTGCCTTTGTCCATTCCACAGCATACGTATTGGATGTTTTAATGCAGCAAAATTTCACAGAACCGACTGCTATTCAGGCTCAAGGTTGGCCTGTTGCGCTTAGTGGCAAGGACATGGTTGGGATTGCACAGACTGGATCTGGTAAAACACTTGCTGTAAGTATACTTGTGTGCTGTTGTCTTGTCTGAACCAGACGATGTAGAATTTGTCCAAATCCAGATTACCTGGTTATTTTCGTATTATCTATAGGACCTCGTTGTGTACAAATGAAGTTGCTTGTAGTATAGAAAGCAAAAGGTCAATTTGTGCACAGTTAGCTCCTGCACACAGCAGTGTGATGACTAGAGAATGAGTAAATATTGACCAGGATGCTAACTCCACTGCCCCTCTTTACAATAGTACAGTGAGGTCTTTTTATTTTACATTTCAAACACTGTTTTAAAGCACTTTCGGGAAATCTTGAGAATTAGAAGGCATTGTATAAATGAGTTTCTCTAATTTGCTGTGCTGGGTGAAGTAACTTGCATATCAGACTGCATAAATCATTAATTACGTGGAAGAGATTTTAATGCTTTATTAATTAGGTTATTCTGATATCCAATTTTTTTATAAATTTAGAGTGCCCAATTATTTTTTCCAATTAAGGGGCAATTTAGCCTGGCCAATTCACCTAACCTGCCCATCTTTTTGGGTTGTGGGGGCGAAACCCACGCAGACACGGGGAGAATGTGCAAACTCCACACGGACAGTGACCCAGGGCCGGGATTCGAACCTGGGACCTCAGCGCCGTAGGCAGCAATGCTAACCACTGTGCCACCGTGCTGCCCCAATTGTGAATTCTTAATGGTATCGATAAGAATTTTGAAACTAAGCTTCTGACCCTCTTATCCTAAGGCTATATAATTAAGCTTTGGCAATTGATTTTTCTTTTTGCAGTACTTGCTACCTGCCATTGTGCACATAAATCACCAGCCTTTCCTGGAACGTGGAGATGGTCCCATTGTAAGTAGCATGTTAACTTGGGTTACAAGAATTGGTAATAGATTGAAATTTGACATTTTGACATTGGAGAATAAACTTTCTTTCAGTGTCTGGTACTGGCACCAACCAGAGAGCTGGCTCAACAAGTACAACATGTGGCACATGATTATGGAAGAGCATCTCGCCTAAAATCAACATGTATTTATGGAGGAGCGCCAAAGGGCCCACAGATTCGGGATCTTGAAAGAGGTATTGTTTGCTCTGACTTCGATATTATTACCTGCATTTCTCTGTAATGTTTTGATAAATCACAATCTTGTATACCTTCGATGCTTTAGGTGTGGAAATCTGTATTGCAACACCTGGTAGATTGATAGACTTTTTGGAAGCTGGGAAGACCAATCTCAGGAGATGTACATATCTGGTACTTGATGAAGCAGACCGCATGCTTGATATGGGCTTTGAACCACAGATCCGTAAAATTGTTGAACAGATCCGGGTAAGTTACTTTTTTTCACAGGATCCAGAACTTGACAATGTGTTCTTAAAATGTCTGACTAATTGTCTATTCAGAGCCATCTTAAAGCTGATTACAAATGTCTTTGTTGCAATTTGTTAATTGACCAAGTGTGTCACTGTGGAGCGGCTGCAGCTCCAAATTAAATTATTTTTTGTTTGGTTTTTAAACTCTGGTTTTTGTCCAATGTTTATTCGGATGTCTTGGTGGGTGGAAAGGAAGGGATAAAATGTTTAACTTAGAAATTGATTTCTTGTTCATTTCAATTTGTTTTCTTCTATAGCCTGACCGGCAAACCTTGATGTGGAGTGCAACTTGGCCCAAAGAGGTTCGACAGTTGGCTGAAGATTTCTTGAAAGAATATGTTCAAATTAACATTGGTGCATTGGAACTTAGTGCCAATCACAACATCCTGCAGATTATAGATGTGTGCCAAGAGGTTGAGAAAGACGATAAGTAAGTGAGATTTGGATAAGATTTTTGGACAGATGTTGCTAGGTATTAAGTAAACTCTTGCCTTTGCATCATATCATGTAAAGGGTACAACTTGGAATGTGTCTGCTGGAGCCTTGAGCTCTCCTGGCATAGGAAGGTAGCTCCTTTTTATCCAAGTAACCATCTTAAAAGTGGTTAACTTGCCTACCCCTTGTTGTGTTTTCTGATATCCGGTCCAGATCTTTCTTTCTGTAGTATTATAGTAGGCAGAGATTGTCTAGCGTCTCCATGATTTCCTGCCATTTCTTCCACAGATGGGACATTTGGAAATGTTCCTGACATCAGTACCCATAACCATGTATATCTGAACTTCTAATCTCAAACCAATGACCTGTTTCTCCAATGTGGTTTCACTTTTTGGGTAAAAGATTCTGCCAGTTTGAAGACATGGCTACCATGTTCTTGCCACCTACTGTGCCATTTAATTTCTTTCAAATGGTTTCTTTGACAGTACTATCAAAACAAATTTAGTGAGCTGTGAAGCTGGTGTCATAGCAAAGCTTTAACTGTTCATGCACCTGAACTTTCCAGATCATTAGACAGGGAAGAAAACATTTGTGAATCCAAGATTTAAGGTCAGTTGCTTTGACTACCAGAACTTGGTCTATGTCTTAGTGCAATACTAAGGTATTTGCAAATCTACATTGAAAATTCTTTGATTTTTATACTTACTAGATAATTCAGTTCAGTCACAAGAACATAAATAGAAGCAGGAATAGACCATATGGCCCATTTGAGCCTGCTTAGTTATTTGCTACGATCATGTTTGAACATCATCAATTCTGCCAGCTCCCCATATCCTTTCCCCGAGATGAAAAACCCTCATCCACGTCCTCTTGTCTCAGTCCTGAATGTCCTATTGAGCTCCTTTAATGCATCTTGTCGATGGTACATATTGCTGCCTGTTGCCACTGTCAGGGGTGCCAATCACACGAGCTGCTTTGTCCTGGATGGTGTCAAGCTTTTTGAGTGTTGGAGCAGCACTCATCCAGGCAAGTGGAAAGTATTCCCTGATCTGATGTGCCTTGTAAATGGTGGACAGGCTTTGGGGAATCAGGTAAGTTACACTTCATAGAACTTTTTCAGCTTCTGACTGTGGTTCGGTTTCTGGTCCATAGTAACCACTAGAATGTTGATAGCTGTTGACTGCAAGCTATCTTGATTTCTCTCTCAAAATCGCTACATTTTGCGCACTTTAACACAAAAATTCTGCTTTTCCGTTCTCCGGCCATTTCTTTTTCCCACCCCACATACTCCAACTTCCACAACGTTGCCCACATGTCATCTCTTTGCAGCCTCTTGTTTGAATGTTGCTCTGCTAGAAATGCTCTAATTTTATTGCTGGTTAATACATTTCTAGATTGCTGAGGTTGATGGAGGAAATAATGAGTGAAAAAGAAAACAAAACTATAATTTTTGTGGAGACCAAACGGAGATGCGATGAACTTACAAGGCGAATGAGGAGAGATGGGTGAGTGTACTTGTCAAACTTGCCTACATTTGTTAAATCACATGGTAAAATAGAGTTGTGTTGTCTGTCTGACCAGATGTTTGGCTTATTTACATGAAATTGAGTTGATTGTTGCTGTCCACAAACCTTTTTTCCACTTAAGCTTTCCATTTTGAACTAGTGCCAAGTTGAACTGCTTTCTGTGTAGAATTGGATTTGTAAATACACATTTGGTATTGCCCATAGTTAAGGATTGGGTACATTGATTGATTAGAGATTCATAACCGAACAAAGTAGATAAACTTTTTTTAATGCAATGGTTTGGTTAACATATGTATGTTTGAACTAAAACCCAGGAAGCCTTCTGGTGCAATGGTAGCAACCCTGCTGCTGGGCCTGAAGCTCTAGGTTTGAGTCCAGTACTAGGACCTGGCCACAGAAGAAGTGTTCAGCAGGTTGGTACTCGTGAAAATCCTTCCACCACTTTCTGCCATACTCCTCAAAAGGTTAAAGTGTGTCTGTGAACATGCACTTAAAGTAGATCACTGCAGGTATTAAGTTTTGAACTTAAAACTGAAATTTCTGTAGTCAGGAAAGATTAGTTTTAGAGTTAAAGGGAATGGAGATGGGGCAAGAAAGGAAACAAGGGGTGTCAAGTGAGAGATTTGTCTTAGGCTAGGCACTTTATGGCTTTGATGTAAGATTTCAACTTCAGACTAAACAGTGTCCCTGTTTTGCTTCCTCCTTTGCATGTTTAAATTTTTCTTTTGCTTTGGATCTGAGTTTCCAGCATTTTCTGTTTTACACAATTTGTAGCCTACAGCATTTGTGGTTTGAATTCTGGTAGATCAGCATAAAAGTGGCTATTGTGTCCCTTGCTAAAACATGACATGTAGCTCTCCTCCACAGTTCCCAATGTGAGGCCTGACAGAGTAGCAATAATGAATAAGCCAGCAAAAGCGAAATGGTATTTTAAAGGCTTGCATAATTTTGGTTAAGTAGGTTGCCACCTTCAAGTCAAATGAACGCTTTTAGTTAACTATGATATTCCTCTTCATCTGTGCCTATAGTTTAATTTAGTTGAGGCTAAGTGGAAACTTTTGCTTCATGAGGAATCATACAGTACAGAAGAGCAGCCCACTCAGTCTGGATCAGCAAAAAAAACCCAGAATCTACACTAATCCCACTTCCCAGCACTTGGCCCCATAGCCTTGAATGTTATGCCGTTTCAAGTGCTCCTCCAAGTACTTGTTTAAAGATTATTTTCTGCCTCAACTACCCTCCCAGGCAGTGCATTCCAGATTCCCACCACCAAAACAAATTTTGCAGTGGCTGAGCAAAGATATCCAACGGAGACTGATTTGAACTGTAAAATTGTGCTTCGTTTGTAGTTAACGCTTTTAATGCAATTTCATCTAGAACACTGACTTAAAATTCTGAACTATTTCATGTATGTCAATTGTAATCTGTTTGTTGTTATAGATGGCCGGCAATGTGTATTCATGGTGATAAGAGTCAGCCAGAGCGTGACTGGGTTCTAAATGGTAAGTAGTGCTCAGCTTGAACTTGGTCCACTTGCAATTTGAGCATGCAAGATCTAACTGTTTCTAATTTTTCCTATAGAGTTTCGGTCAGGCAAAGCACCAATCCTTATTGCCACAGATGTTGCATCTAGAGGTTTAGGTTAGTAATGCCAGTTCAACTTCTGTCTTTCCCCACTTTTATTCAAAGATTTAAAGAAAGTATATCATTGCTTTCTTTAACATTTCTTTGCGTTTTTTTTTCTAAGTTGTGTAAAGGTGCAGTCTTTGTGGCAGGGCCTAGGCATGACAGTTCGAGGACTCGAGAGGGGGAAGGAGGACTAATCGATGTGATCGGCTGGCAGCTACCCAGTCGAGTACAGAGATGCTGAGCAGAGAGCATTGTGTGCCAGTAATCTTCAAACGGGAGAATGGTCAACATTGGCCCACCACCCTAAAAACCTGTTCTTGTCCTGGATAACTTGAAGCACTTGCCACATCTCATTCACTAAATCTTTGGTTCATTTGTTTACTTTTATTCACTCTATTGTACCCTAGTTTTTTCAGTTTTCTCCCTTAGCTAAATTATAACTTTAAAAAAAATTATAGCGAGTTTTCCAAAATATGCGCTGAACAAGTATCTAATTGTTAAAACTTTGTTCAATGCTTCATGTTTCTATTTATTTTAATGGAGAGCAGCGTTAACATCAGAAAGATCCTCTTTCAGAAATTGGTGGTGAGTACTGGCACAAGTTAGTGAAGATTAGTAGACCCCAGCTTCAGATGACACTGATAATCTAGCAGTGTAATGCCCTCATCTTCTGAAGTTCCTCCCTCACCTAATGCATATTAGTCATGTCAGGACCTGCCAAACAGAGACATTTTCTCAAGTGGACACTGGCTTCTTAGAAGTGCTTGCCTAGACAAGATGTCAAAAGAAAAACTGAGTAGGGAGGTATTGGGGATATAGGTGTCCATTGGGTTTTGTTTAATTGTAGTCTATTTTGGTCTTGGCAAGACGTGCAGTGTGGCCTGAATCCTGAGCTTCTCATGAATGTGTAGGAAGGACCTTGCCTGACTGTTCTAAGGTCCTGAATGGCACATGAAGAGGCAACAATGTACAAAGTGGCCCCAACTGTGTAGAAGCATCCGGATGTCACTTGATAACATGTGGGGAGTTCGCTGACTTGGGAATGGACTAGTGAATGCATACTCCCAATGGTAAGATCTCAAAGTATCTCTCTTTAAGATTTTGGGTTTTTTTTTAAGGGGAGTGTGCATTGTTTTCTCTTCCCACAGTAGTATTCCCACAGGATTTGAACTTAAGGGTTGTTTTAACATTTGCTTTACAGTCATGATGCTGCAGCTGTTTGCTCAATTGCTAACTCCTGTTTTTGATCTGACTGTTGTGGTGTGCATAATTTGCACCTGTTTTTGCAACACTGCAACACTTTACAGATGTTGAAGATGTGAAATTTGTCATCAATTATGACTACCCTAACTCTTCTGAAGACTATATTCACCGCATTGGGCGAACTGCCCGCAGTTCCAAAACTGGCACCGCTTACACGTTCTTTACTCCTGGCAACATAAAGCAAGCAAATGACCTTATCTCTGTGCTTCGTGAAGCAAATCAGGCTCTCAACCCAAAACTAATACAGATGGTAGAAGACAGAGGTTCAGGTAATATATTCTACAAATATTAAATTTTGAGCTGGGATTTTAATAGCTGCTGTTATTTTTTCTATATGCTTTAAATCTATTCCCAGTTGCTTGAGGGGTTCTGTGCCCAAAGGAGAACTTAGATTTGGGATTTTTAAATAAAACAGGGAGTTTTGAACCGTTTGGGGAAGAAAATTCTGTGAACTAAGTGGCTGGAAATATGGCTGCTGCTGGGGTGCAGAAGGGTTAGTGGCAAGAGGGCCATAATGTGATTACTGGCCATGAAACGCATGAAGGCCTAGGAGGGGGTAAGGCCAAGGGGAAATTTATTCCAGAAGGGAGAGAATCCAATCCAGCTAGAAGGGGCACTTGGTGCAAGTATTATTTGAGTGATTTCTCAGTTAGTTGAGATTGTACAGGATTCTGAAGTGCTGTCTATTTTGTATTTGTACTAATTAATGTCTTTGTTTTATTCAACAGGTCGTTCCAGGGGTAGAGGTGGCTATAAAGATGATCGCCGTGATGATAGAAGAGACAGATTCTCTGGTTCCAACAGGGGTGGGGGTTATAATGGCTTTAGGAATAGGGATAGCTTGGACAGGGTATACGGACAAGGAGGAAGGGAGAATGGTTTCAACACTCAAAGTTACACCTCAGCCGGCCAAAATGCCTTTGGTTCTGGGAAATTCGGCTCCACGAACAATTTCGGAAGTATGTCTCGGTTTGGAAATTCCTCCAGTTTTCCAGGATCTGTTAGCCAGGGAGCTGGTTCATATGGCAGTCAGAATCAAAATGGTTACAAGGCTATTGGTGGCAAAGTGCAGCAGTTTGGAAGTGGTCATTCTGGTCCTAATGCCATGCAGAGCAATGGCATTGGTCAGCAGCCATCTGTTGGAGCTCCGTATCAGTATCCACCCCCACCTTTAATGGGGATGGGTTTCCAGGCACAAACTGGTTACCCTATGCCTCTTGCATATGGAGGAATTCAGAAGTAACTTATTGAACTAGATGTTGAGTTTTTTCATTCTCTTCTGACTTGTACTGTATCTTTTTGTTTGAGGAGAGGATGAGAAAGTTCTTTAAGATTAGAAACCATTGATATTCCAGGAAAGACTGCAGTGCAGCAGTAGGATTGGTGCACTTTCCCCACTATTTAATTTTTTTGTTACTTTACATTCCTTGGAAATTTTTTGTTAGTGTTTTTCTATTAGAATGGCAGATTAATATTATACAAGTTTAACTTATGCATAAAAGTACAACAGCGTATGTAAAGATGCATGTCCTTCCAATAAGGAAGTTTGAAAGTCTTGGAGTTCTGTATGTATGTAACTGCCAAAAGTGTCATTTTAAATAAAAAATTAAAAAAATTGATTCCTTGGCCTATAATTGAGCATGAATTAATTCACTTCAGTTTACATTGTTAATTTAATTGTTAGTTCTGTATGTCTTGACCATGTACCTTTTTAAATTTGTGGTTGAGGGCAGAATATGTTGGGGGTTATCTATAGATCACCAAACAGTGCATGCAGTAAGGGTACAGCGATATCATGAATAGCTTTAATTTAAATATAAATTGGACTAACCAAACTAGCAATGGTACAGTGGATTTTTTTATTGGGAGTGTACATGATGATTTTTGTTTTGGACTAATAGATTGATCAACCAACCAGAGAACAGGCTATTATCGACTGGGTACTGTGGAATGAGGGGATTAATTAACACGTGTGGAATCCCTTGGGAGAGCAACCATAATATGTTCTTCCAAGATGGAAAGTGAAGTAGTCCAATCCAAAACTACGGTCTTGAAACTAAATAAAAGGAACAGTGAGGGTATGATTGGGAACTGTACTAAAGGGGTTAATGGTGATGGGCACTGGTTCATATTTGAATAATGTGCATGGAAAGAGGAGACATCTAAAATTGTCAGGAAAAGCAGCAAGCCTGAGGATTGGGAACATTATAGAATTCTGCAAAAGAGGACAAAAAATTTGACGGGGGGTGGGGGGCTGCGGGAATAGAATGAGTAAAACCGCAGGGTCCATACATGAAGAACAAGATTAGTAAAGATAAAAGTAGTTCACTTATAAGCTAGAGGGAAAAGTGGCAGAAGAATTCAACACCTATTTGTGGGTTCTATCTTCACAAAAGAGGACACAAATAATCTCCCAGAAATGTTAGCGAGGGTCTAGTGAGGGCAGCATTAAAGGAATATAGTGAGAAAATGGTGCTGGGGAAATTAATGGGGTTAAAAGCTAACAAATCACCATGGTATTAAAGGAAGTGGCTGTGGAAATAGATGCATTGGTTAAACACTAATTACTGTGGATGCTGGAATCTGAAACCAATGGTAAAATGCTGGAAAATCTCTGGTCTGGCAGCATCTGTAGGGAGAGAAAAGAGCTAATGTTTCAAGTGGGGTAGCATGGTGGTTAGCATAAATGCTTCACAGCTCCAGGGTCCCAGGTTCGATTCCCGGCTGGGTCGCTGTCTGTGTGGAGTCTGCACGTCCTCCCCCTGTGTGCGTGGGTTTCCTCCGGGTGCTCCGGTTTCCTCCCACAGTCCAAAGATGTGCGGGTTAGGTGGATTGGCCATGCTAAATTGCCCGTAGTGTCCTAATAAAAGTAAGGTTAAGGGGGGGGGTTGTTGGGTTACGGGTATAGGGTGGATACGTGGGTTTGAGTAGGGTGATCATGGCTCGGCACAACATTGAGGGCCGAAGGGCCTGTTCTGTGCTGTACTGTTCTATGTTCTAAGTCCCAATGACTTCACTTGGCAGATGCCAGGATTGGTGGGACTGTCCCATGAAGAGAGATTGGTTTATCTGGGCCTGTACTTAGTGTTTGGGGTGGGGGAGAGAATGAGGGGAGATCTGGTTGAAAAGTATACTGGACAGACGAGATGCAAGGACGACATTTCCCCTGATTAGGGAAACTAGAATCTGGGGACACAGGGTAGACCATTTAAGATGAATGAGGAAACAACATTTCTTCATTCAAAGGGTACTGAACCTTTGGCATTCTCTACCACAGAAGCTGGTGGATGCCAAGTCACAATGTATTCAAGAAAGCTATTTTTTAGATTTTAATGTCATCAAAGGGCATGGGGAGAAAGCTGGAATATGGCAATGAAATAGAGGATCAGCCATAATCCTATTGAATGGGTGCAGGCTCAAAGGGCTGAATGCATTTAATTGAAGACAAAACTTTATGGTTGAGTCATGTATTATTTTAGATGAACAGTAGATATTGGTCTCAAACAGCCCCCATGTGAGTATATTTATTGTCTAAAATCTAGAATATGATAACATGACTGGCCTAATCAAGCTGGATTCTGTAAACTCTCCACAGTGACGCCAAACTGGAAATTGACCCTGGAACAATGAAACGACAGTGCTAACCACTGTGCTACCATGCCGTTCCTGATTTATAGTTAATGATTTTACTTTGAGGGTAGGTTGATCCAGGATATCAAATCAAAAATAGTGCTCCAGGAGCAATTAAATGAAATTGAAAGATGTAATGAGAAGGAAGTTAAAGTGGGATAAATACCAATGATCTAGCTTAGAATACTATTATGGTAATTAAACAAAATGGCTGTTCTTGTACCCAGACAATGGGTGTTAGCAATTAACCTGACCAGAGGACCATGACTAATTATTTCTTCCCACTCTAGTCAAAGGGCACTGGTGTAATTCTACTGTTTCACTTCTACCCTATTTGAGATGACTTGCTGATATTTGTTACATGAGGCATCTGAATTGGGGACCCTGGAATTCTGTTCATTTTTAACCGTGCACGCTCTAGTCAAATCATTGTACTTTCAGCACTTGTCTGCAGTTCTGGTATATGAAGTTGATACTTATTGCCAATCCTTCCATAGATCAGAAGACACCTTTTGAGGATTTCGTATTTGTATCTCCTGTGCTCGGTCTCAGTCAGTTTGGAAAAATGTTGGCATTGAGCTCTTCCAATTTCCAATATTCAGCATTCTTGTGGACAATAAACCATCCAGTGCAGTAATGTAGAGGTCCAAACATCTTGTCTGCTGCATCGCCACCCTTTAATGGCAATTTCCAAAATTGGCATTTTAAAGGTATATGATATCCAAATACTCTGATGATTTCCATTTTAAGTCATATGCCAATGAGAACCCCTGAAATTGTATGCAACCCACTGGTGCAAATGGAGTGCAACTCCAAGCCTTTTTGTCCATACCATTTGATGGTGCAAAAAAAAAAGGATGCCGTGCAACCAGCATTTATTTTTCAGACCATGATCTGTACAAGTTTCAACAATTGGCCTCAATATATTTTACATGCAGGGGGCAGCGCCAATGATTCTTTTTATTCTCTTTGGACAGTTGATTGAAGAGCTTCATGATTATAGCTAGTATTTGGTTGGATGAACTGAATTAGTAGATTCCACACTTATGTTTTTTTTTAATGTATTTTATTACCAACATGTATCAAAACAGGTTACAAGACAAACACTCTGGGAAACATATTTCCCAGCAGTCTGTACAAATGTTTTCACCCCTCCCTCCTCCCCCCCCCCCCCCCTGCAACAAACAGTTCCTCAAAGTCATAAACAGCCCCCACCTTTACTCAAACCCCTCTGCAGAGCCCCATAACTAATTTTACCTGAGTAGCATGGTGGCACAGTGGTTAGCACTGCTGCCTCACCGCACCAAGGTCCCAGGTTCGATCCCGACTCTGGGTCACTGTCATGTGGAGTTTGCACATTCTCCCTGTGTTTGTGTGGGTTTTGCCCCCACAACCCAAAGATGTGCAGGGTAGGTGGATTCACCGTGCTAAAATTGCCCTTTAATTTGAAAAAATGAATTGGTATTCCACTCCCAGCCACAGGAAGGACAGTATATATTCAATTTACCTACCAAAGACAAGGTCTTCTGGTACCGTGTGAGATATATTTGACTAACAAGTAGTACAGTCTTTCTGTTGAATCTCATTAAAGGTTCCTGGATTCTGGTAGATAGAACCAGATAATTCTGGCTACCAGGGGACTTGACTGAGGAGTAGTAGTTGAATTTGAATCAAGGTACTATATCTAGCATGAAATCACAAGTCCAAAATTTGACAGGCCATTTTCCGGTTTTGTAGTGAGCAGAACAGGTCATGTTAGGTGTTTAGCATTGAATTACAGCGCAGGCCATTTGGCCCAACATATCCATACCAGGACTCCGCAAGAGCACCTTACCTAATCCTATTCCCCTGCAATTTTTTTCTCTGTAGGTAAGTGTCCAATTCTTCTTTGAAGGCCTCGATTGAATATGCCTCTTCATACTCCCAGGCAGTACATTCCAGATTCTAACCACTCGCTGCATTAAGTTTTTCCACATGTCATTGTTGCTTGGAGCTTAATGTGCAACCCCTGGGGAACTCCAACATCAATCACTACCGTTTCCTGTCAGTCAATTTTACATCCATGTTGCCATTATCCCTTTTACTACATTAACTAACTTCACTATCAAGCCTGTCAGGTGGCACTTTGATAAATGACTTTTGAAAGTCAATGTACATCACCGCAATAGCCTACATCAGCTCTACTGAAAACTCAAGCAACTTTGTTAAAAGATGATTTTTCTGAACAAGTGTAGGCCACCTTAATTAATCCTTATTTACTCAAGTGATTTAATTTTGTCTAAAATTGTTACCAACACCTTTCCCAGCACTGAAACTGACTGGCTCCTTGTTGCTGGTGTCATCGTATGGTTTATTGAACAAAGATGTAGGGCAGGATTCTCACACAATCAGCAGGACAGGCTGTACTGGCACCAAAGAGTGGTGTGAATCACTCTGGCATCGGGCCGCCCGGAAGGTGTGGAATCCTCCACACTTCCGGTGACTGGCGCCACGCCAACTGGTGCTGAAGGTCCTCCGCCGGCCAGCACGAATTGGCACATGCCCAGGGCATAGCTCCTGACTATCATTAACTGCTCAATCATTTCTCCACCTATCCTCATTTTGCCCACATAGATGGTTGCAATAGTTATTACTGTGGTAATCCTTAGCCCTCGGTGTATTGATACATTTAATACAAGAGCCATAGCATGAACTGATGCTTCCTTATGTTGGTGGCAACCTCCTCTTGGCTTCAGGAGGGACCAACTAAACCCTGAGTTTGACAACTATTATAGAGTGAATTTTCCTCATGGTGGACGGCAGAGTTGGGTAGTGTAGGAGACCAATCTGGTCACCAATGAGTGCTGAAAGAGGCACTACCTCCATCAAGACATGCCCCATCTCCCCTTACAGGGACTGTACTTTCACTAGTGAATTTAAATTCAGAATTCAGTTTCTAAATCCCTGCATCCCAGAACCTTTCCTGTGTGCTGTCGGATTTAATGTTAAAGTCATGTTGGTGCAGTGGTTAGCACTGCTGCATCACAGCGCCGAGGACCCTGGTTCAATCCCGGCCCCGGGTCACTGCGTGTGGAGTTTGCACATTCTCCTTGTCTGCATGGTTCCCCAAAAAATGCTAAATTGCCCTTTAATTGGATACTCATAATTTAAGGTCATAATATTTCTTTAAAAAAAACAGTTACGGGGCTTTGCTCTACAAGTTCAAGTTTCCTTGTGCTAGGCCAGAAACTTCACCTGGGAACAGTTGTTTCAATAGTCAAATCTATAGGAATGCAGATTTTAATTTCTCATCAATAAAAAGTAATATTTTGATAATGTGAAACAAATCACCAGTGCTTCTTAACCTGGTCATTTTCCCCCCAGATTTTAATAAAAAAGTAGTTTTCTGTTCAAAGCCACTTACCACCATTCATATCTTATGCATTGCTATCCTTGTCCTGTGGGCCACAATCCTTTCCTGAAACTTGAGCCACATGGTCTTTCCCTCCCTGCTCCACAAGCCGAATGAAAAAGTAATTTTTAAACAGAGTTTGCATTTATTTCGTTACTAGGCTGTGATTATCTTCCAACCTCAATTCTTTAGGTTAGACACAGCACAACTCGAAAGTCCAACAAAAATTCTACGAGAAAAAAAAAAGCAAGCATCAGATTTCAACTCCATTAGATCACTACCTCTAAGTGAAATGGAAAGATAAGATGATCTAGTTCAGGAAAGTGACCCCAGTCCAATTTGTGCCACATTTGGGACAGTTTTGTACTCTGGTTTCATGAATGGGATTTTACTCTTCAATACATTAGGCCCTTACAACTGGCTGAAACTTTGCATCCCATCCGGCGAGATTCAGATGTGAACTTGGGTCTCGAGATTAAGAAAAAAAAAGTGTCCAAGCAATACTACAAAAACTTCTGCCTCCTTATAGTTACAACCTGAATATCCCCTGCTACTGCTAACTTTTACGAAAGGCAATGCGTTTGGCCAAATTCTCAGAGCCAAATTTCTGGATTAATCGCTCCTGCACGATTCGGTCAACATTCTCCAGGTCAAGGTCATCTTTGTGTGTCCAGATAGCATAACCATCTGGCCGGTGACCAGTCTCCATAAAATGCTTCGCTGCTGTGAACTCTCCACTGTTCTTCAATAACAACTGTGTGGCCGCCGAGAGATCCATATTATGAGCTTTCATCAATGTATTGATAGCTCGAATTGCAGATTCCACCTCATCCTGGGAGGCTGTAGGCATGGAGGATAACATGTCCGCTGGTGTCTGAGAGTCTAAATCAGATTGCTCATTATCCATGACGAACTCTGCCAAAGTGCCTTTATGTTTAGGACGATGCTCAGCAGGATTCACTTGTAGGGATTTGTCAGTCTCCATCGGTTGCTCTCGAGGAACCTGTGCCTCTACTTCGTTACCAATATCTACCAGCAGTTCAGGAGTGTCATCTTCAAGCTAGAACGAGGATCAAAACCATTTCAGGTCAATTGGAATAACCAGCCTATCACAAAGCAACTGGATATATGGTTCAAACAACTCATTCAAAGGTGTTCTAACTATCAGCTCTGATGCCCCATTTCAAAGTGCTCTGGAATAGGCAAACCAGGTGATAACAGTATAACCCTCGTTCAATTTTTCCCCCTTCTCTTATGTGGCTATGCAGAGTGTTATACAGAGTAAAACACCAATTCAGGTTTCAAAAACAGAAAATGCTGGAAAAACTCCAACTCTGGCAACACCTGTGGAGTCAACATTTCAGGTCAATGACTTCTCATCAGAAACATAACAAGTTTTCAGCAAGTGAAAGGGAAGACCTGAAATAGGTCAGAGGGGTAAAATGACGATATTTGTTTTGGCAAGGCCAAAAGGATTGTAATCGCAAGAAATAAAATGTTTTTTGAGAAGACATGATTGGCAAATAGCTACTATCTGAAAAAAACAAATTAAGAAAGCAGCAGGTAAAAGACCAGCAAAAAACAAAAATGGAGCAAAGTTAACAATCTAAAAAGGTTGAATTCAACGTGGTGTCCAGAAGGCTGTGAAGTACACAGTCAAGCCAATGGGCTTGATCTAACCAAATGGGAACAGAGTTCCATAGCGAGGACGTTTAGCCACGTTTCTCTGGAGACCTTGGTTGAGTGCCCTTTGGTACTGGTTCCCACAAACGGGGACCAGATGGAATGTTACTTGTGGCAGTCTCCAGGGGGATTGAAGGCCCCCAGCAGCATACTGTTTGGGCAGGGTGGTGCTCTGGCACTGCTGGTGCCATGTGGGCATCCTGGCACTGCCAGGGTGACAGGTAGGAAAAATTTTCTTTAGTGAGGGGAGGTGGCGGCATAGTGGTCTTGTCACTCCCAGAGACCAGGGTAATTAATGCGCTGGGGTCCCGGGTTCGAATTCCAACATGACTAATGATGAAATTTGAATTCAATTAAGGGGCAGCATGGTAGCATTGTGGTTAGCACAATTGCTTCACAGCTCCAGGGTCTCAGGTTCAAATCCCGGCTTGGGTCACTGTCTGTGCAGAGTCTGCACATTCTCCCAGTGCGTGCGTGGGTTTCCTCCGGGTGCTCCAGTTTCCTCCCACAGTCCAAAGATGTGCAGGTTAGGTGGTTGGCCATGCTAAATTGCCCATAGTGTCCAAAATTGCCCTTAGTGTTGGGTGGGGTTACTGGGTTATGGGGATAGGGTGGAGGTGTGGGCTTGGGTAGGGTGCTCGTTCCAAGAGCCGGTGCAGACTCGATGGGCTGAATGGCCTCCTTCTGCACTGTAAATTCTATGATTCATAAAGTTTCCTGGCGCTCGCTATCTAATGCCCATCCAGGTAGATACAGGGCCTCAACGAGGATCGAATGCCTGAGGCTGCACTCAGCTCTGATTTCTGCACGGAGGAGTTCCGCTCGCCGGAACTTCAGTGCAGCAAGAGAGCGGGACACCATTTTTTTTTTTTAAATTTAGAGTAGCCAATTATTTTTTTCCAATTAAGGGGCAATTTAGCGTGGCCAATCCACCTATCCTGCACATCTTTTGGGTTGTGGGGGCGAAACCCACGCAGACACGTGGAGAATGTGCAAACTCCACATTGACAGTGACCCAGGGCCGGGATTCGAACCCGGGTCCTCAGCGCCGTAGGCAGCAATGCTAACCACTGTGCCGCCCCTCGGGACACCATTTTCAAATGGCATTCCAATCTCCGGACATGACTCCTGAATCACTACATGGGATTCTCCACCCCTCCCACCCGTGTAGCGCACCTCCGGGTCCAATCACCGCCATGTCAAAAATGCCATTGGCAGTGCTCCTGCCAGTGCCACCTGGACACCTCTGACCAGGCTGGCACACAAGTGGCACTGCCAGTGTTCCAGGATGGCAGTGCCGGGGCACCACCCAGCCCGGAGGAAAAGCACCTGGGGGCCTCTGATCCCCTGGGAGACCCCCACGGATGCCGTTCTCTCTGGTCCCCGTTTGTGGAGACCAGCACTGAATAGCACTCACCGATGTCTCCAGGGTGAAGGGGATAGATTCCTTGTCTCACTCGAATATGCAGATTTACCAAAAAGTGATTCAGCCCACAATGGGCGGGCTTCACATCCCAATGTCATGTGAGATTGCGTTAGATCATGCGAGGCGTAGTGAATCGGGTGGACTCCAGGGGCGGGGTCTCCCGTGATTTACTGGCTACATTGCTCTGCGGACCGCTGCTTTTAGGGCGCAGTGTGGTCAGTAGATTGCGCCAGAGGTACTGTCCTCAAACTCACATTAACCTTCATTGGGGCACTGTAGAAGGCCAAGGACAGAAACGTCAGAGTGTGATCAATCGGACTCCTCAATGCCCCACCAAAGCAGGCTTGTGATGGAATAATCTTTTTTACCTAGATGGATGCAGTTGCAACATCATTTAAAACTTCATCCTATTTGAGATGAAGCAGAGCACTGAGCAGCACTCCATTATCATAGTCATTGGATTGTGGCTGCAGTATTTATGATCATACACTGATATCAAGCTTAATTCTGCATCTGCCAACCACTCCAACCCCATCAAAGAGGATATGTTTCAAATGCCCCAAGATGTACCATTAGTTATAGAAAGACCTTGGCTGACTGCCACAGTGGACAGACAAAATCTCCCATGGTAAAATCAGAATCTCCCATGGTAAAATCAGAATCTCCCATGGTAAAATCAGAATCTCCCATGGTAAAATCAGAACCACAACGACTTTGAATTTGTCCATCATTTTTGGACAGGACCTGTCTGGACGATTTTCCACATTGCAGCTGTATTGGAACAGCATGGCTAGGGGCTCAAGTCTTAAGCATTACTCTCCAGTGTAGAGCCATTACTGGAGAAATCAACCTCTATCTTTCCACACTCCTCAGCTTCAACTGATATGGCCACCCAACAGTCCACTCAGGAGGCACGTTCTGGTTAGTCAGTCAAGGATGATAGAGGCTATACTGGAGGAAATGGGGTTGTGTTTTACTATAAACTATGAAAATTGGGCGCTAAGCCTGCTGAAGTGAAGCACCATCATAAACAAGGAGATTCCAGCTGTTCTCTGCCCCACAGTTTCCCACCACAGTCCAAAGATATGCAGGTTAGGTGGATTGGCCACGCGTACCTCCCCCGACAAGATAGTATTGCCTTGGGAAGGAGAGAATAAACATGGCAACACCACCGGATTGTCAAGAACCTCTAGCAGATTGTTAAAAATAGACAAGGATTAAACCAAAATAAAACCTCATCAAGGAAACCTAGCATTACTGCCTACCTCAAATTCACGGATAGCAACAGGAAATATGTTGTAGCATTCCTCCTCAGAATTTACATCATCAGATCCTTGTTCAACTGAGGCATTTGCTTCCTCATTAGACTCTAGGTTGACACGCAGGAGACCGTCAGGATGCTGGAGACCGTCGGGATTCTTTTTACCTTTCAGATATATTCAAGCATAGTTACTCCAGCAATATTTCTGGTAATTTCAAAGCAGCAACTGAGTGAACTAGATCAGATAATTTTATGAAAAAGTAAATGACTTATTACTACGAAAATGCTGCACAAATAAATAGAAAAGCTGTTTTGAGACCACTGCAATTTTATAGTGAGAAACAGATTTGCATTTATATAGTGCTCACAAAATACTTAACGTATTACTTTGAAATAAAAGGACTGCTTGGCAGACTTGTACAGCAACAATTCTGGATGCACTACTTCACAAACAAAACGTTGAAGAGATCTTCTGGTTCTTCCTTCAAGAGTGCTTTACCATGGTCGCCTGGAACAGGATGACAAGCCCTCAGATTTTTTAAACTCAAAACTAGAATGCCCCAAGAACGAGAGGTGATGCTGAAATGTGGGCTTGACAGGCTGGATGCTGGAAGGTCGTTTCCTCTGGGTGCATAAATTTCAGATTAAGAGGGAGACCATTTAGGACTGAGATGCAGAGGAACTTCTTTAATCAGGAGATGGTGAATCTTTGGAATTCTTTACCCCAGCAAGCTGTGGAGGCTCATTCATGGAGTATAGTCAAGACAGATTGAGATATTCTGAATATTAAAGCTAAAGGGTTCAGAGGATGGTGCAGGAACATGGCATTATAGTAAAGATCAACTATGATATAATTGAATGGTGGAGCAGGCTAGAGGAATCCATTGGACCACTCCTACTCCTATATTCTTAATCTGGGGGGGGGGGGGGGGGGCGCGGAATCTAGGGGTCCGAAACTCAAGGTGAAGGTCAATTATGACTGAGAACAAGGGAAAGTTCTTCACACACAGCGTCGCAAATCTTCACATTTTCTAGGACTATGAATGCTCAGTTACGGAATATATGCAAGACAGACATCAATAGTTTTTTTTGGGGTGGGGGGGGGGGAAAGAAAGGAAAGAAATTATGGGAGATCAGATGTGAAATTTGATTTGATAAAGGGTGGAGCAGGGGTAGTGGGCAGACCTGGCTCTGGCGGCTATTAGTCCTGCTTATCTCGTGGCTTGTGAAGGATGATATGTGCACTGAAGCCTAAAGTGGAATTGGAATGCAACAAGCTTCTGACTTAGAGCTAATAGTTAGGAACTGGGCAGGAAGGACGTGACATTAAGGGAGTGTGCTCCTTGTTCCAAGAGCTCCATTTAAATCCAGGTTGATAAACAGCTTAATGATAAATTTTGACGCAAAATCTAAACTATCTAATATGGGAAGCCAAGCTGAGGAACCATGCTAAAGAAATAGAACGTACAGCAATTACTTAACGTTGTAGTTGCGTTGCTGAAAAGTGTAACTTTTTAAACAACGTAACAAGATTTCTCCAATTACAACCAACGTAGAAGCTGTAGTCGATTCCGGAGGATCTCCCATCAGGAATAAGCATTCAAACATTACCTCAAAATCTGAAGTACTTTATATTTCTAAATTTTATATTTTTAAGTTTACTTTAATAAATATGCTAACTCTCCCATTCCCTGCTTCCCTCTCCTGGGCTGTAAGCGAGGCCCAAGGGGAAGGGTGGTGAGTAGGGGGAAGGGTGGTGAGTAGGAGGAAGGGTGGTGAGTGGAAGCCACTTCAATTTTGTTTGCATCGTTAAGTGGAATTACACGACAAGAGACAACTTTAAACTGGGTCTTGCAGAACCACAATAGACTGGTTATGATGGAGGGAGAGAAGGAAGTGATGCAAACAGGATTTTCTTCCCAATATACAAATCCCAGAAGGAGGAGGACACCATTTGGGCCATGAAGTCTGCACTGACCCTTCAAGAGACCATCCTAACTAGGCCCAATTCCCCACCCTATTCCTGCAACCCACCTTAAAAGGGGCAATTTAGCATGGCCAATCCACATATCTTTGGACTGTGGGAGGAAACCGGAACAGCCGGAGGAACCCCAGACACAGGTAGGTTGTGCAAACTCCAGTCACCCATGGTTGGAATCGAACCGTAGTCCTTGACGCTGTGAGGCAGCAGTGCTAACCACTGTGCCACACTGCGGTTCCAGGTCAGAGGCTAGAGAAAACTCTACCTGCAAGGGTGATGTACAAAAATCATTAACAGGAAGATATCTGACACACTTTAGGCTAAGGGTTTTGGCTGTTTAGCAATCAGAAGGCACCCTGGTGTCCTTTGGAGCAGGTACTGCTGATCAAGAGGAAGGTGTTTATTTCCTCATATCCATAAACTCCCAATAACTCTACACTTCCACCCCCCATATCTCCTTTGCCCAATTTGCGGCACAGTAGCAGTGGTTAGCACTATTGCTTCACAGCGTCAGGGTCCCAGGTTCGATTCCGGTCACTGTCTGTGCGGAGTCTGCACATTCTCCCCATGTCTGTGTGGGTTTCCTCTGGGTGCTCTGGTCTCACAGAACATCAAATTTACAGTGCAGGAGGAGGCCATTCGCCCCACCGAGTCTGCACCGACCCTTGGAAAGACACCCCACTTAAGCTCCACACCTCCAACCTATCCCGATAACTCTGTAAACCCACCTAACCTTTTTGGACACTAATGGCAATTTACCATGGCCAATCTGCACAGCTTTTGGACTGTAGGAGGAAATCGGAGCACACGGAGGAAACCCACGCAGACACTGGGAGAACGTGCAGACTCCGCATAGACAATGATCCAAGCCGGGAATCGAACCTAGGACCCTAGAGCTGTGAAGCAACTGTGCTAACCAATGTGCTATCATCCCACAAGTCCCGTAAGATGTACTTGTTAGGGGAATTGGACATTCTGAATTCTCCCTCAGTGTACCCGAACAGACGATGGAGTGCGGCGACTGAGGGATTTTCACAGTAACTTCATTGTAGTGTTAATATAAGCCTACTTGTGACACTAATATTAGTGATTCCACCTTTGTGGTATCCACACAAGACTGAAACTGTTTGAAAGCATATTGTAGATCCATCCCTAACAGCACATTGGATGTAGTTACAATAGATGGACTGCAGCGACTCCCAATTATCTTCTGAAGGGCCATTAGGAATGGATAACAAATGCTCGTCTTGCCAGCGACACCAATAAGCAGTGAACAAATTAAAATAGACACAGGTCTACTCAAAGAGTGGAGTAAACAAGGAGAAATGGAGAAGAGCAAGGCAAGTGAATACATGTGAAGGCCTGACAGACGTAATGTTCGAAACTAGACAGAAATGCACAAACTAACTCCCTTCTAATCATTAAGACAGAGATAGATAGGTTTCATAGATGTCATATAATTTACAGTGCAGAAGACCATTCAGCCCATCGAGTCTGCATCAGCCCTTGAAAAGAGCACCCAACCCAAACCCACAGTCCCAAACTCCCCACAACCCAGTAACCCCACCCAACCCTTTTGAACACTAAGGGCAATTTAGCATGGCCAATCCACCTAACCTGCACATCTTTGGACTGTCAGGAAACCAGAGCACCTGGAAAAAACCCATGCAGACACAGGGAGAACGTGCAGACTCCACACAGTGACCCAAGCCGGATTCGAACTTGGAACCCTGGAGCAACTGTGCTAACCACTATGCTGTCGCAGAATCGAAGGTCTGAGTGGCTTAATTTGTCTCCTTGCCCCATAAGTAGAAAACAAGTAGTAAGTCTACCCTAATGAACTCCTTCATAATTTTAAAGGCTTCTATTAGATTGTCTTTCAGTTGTTGCTATCCTAAAAAATCATGGATGTTATCATCCATCATTAATTGAATACGTGAAATTTTCCAGAATAGGAGTAGGTCTTACGAGGAAAGGTTGAAGGTGCTAGGCCTTTTCTCATTAGAACAGAGAAGGATGAGGGGAGAATTGATAGAGGTTTAAAAGATGATCAGGGAAATAGACAGAGACATTTTCTCCCGGGGAGAACAAACTATTACAAGGGGACATAAATTTAAGTTGAATGGTGGACGATATAGGGATGTCAGAGGTAGGTGTAGTGGGGGAGGGGGGGCATGGAATGCACTGTCTGAGATAGTCAAGTCGGTAATATTAGGGATCTTCAAGCGGCTATTGGACAGGTACAAGGATTATGGGAGAATGGTGGGGTGTAGATTAATTGTTCTTAATATAGGACAACGTTTCGGCACAACATCGTGGGCCGAAGGGCCTGTTCTGCGCTGTATTTTCTATGTCTTGTGGTCTAACACAGGGCGGGAGCCATCATTGTGATACATCGGGTCTCAATGACCCTGGCGGTCTCGCGCATGCGCAGGGCCAATACCGAAGTAGCGCATGCGTACTTCCCGCCGCGGTGCCGGCAACCAAACCGGCCCCCTCCCCCCCCCCCTTCGCGGGGAAGCCTCACCTGTCCCCTCGTCAGCCAGCTGCCCCTCTCCGGGAGTTGGCTCCGCGCCGGTCTCCTCCAGAGGCCTCAGCTTGGGGAAGACGGCGGTGGGGATGACGGAGCGGCTGTCGAGCTGGTAGAGGTGTTCGTGGCCGCAGAGGTAGCGCACGTAGCGGTTGCGCATGGACTGCCAGCTGTGGGCGGTCAGCTGCAGCCGCTCCATCTGCTGCCACACAACGTTGCCGTGGACGGCGGGGCCGCCATCTTTCTCAGCGTAATCCCGCAGGTACATCAAGATGGCCACGTCGTCCAGCTTGGTGTAGAACATCCTACTGACGCTTGGCTTGGCCTCCTGCGGCGCGGGCAGCGAGGCGGCCGCGGCCTGGTAGCCCTCCAGCGGCAGCTGCTGGTTCCTCTCCACGCAGTCCAGCACGTAGCGGGCCCTGGTGTAGCCTTTGGGCAGCGGGCCCGTCTCCTCCAGGCGGTCCAGCAGGATGGCGCCCGTCTCCTGGTGCCGGCACATCACGGCGCCGCCGTGGACAACCAGCGGGAAGAGCGCGCTCTTGGTGGGCCCCGGCGGCGCGTAGAAGCGGAGCGGGGCGCCTTTGTCGCTGAGGAAGAGAGTCCGCGAGTGGGACGGGGTCTGGGCCGAGGTCTCCATGAAGTTCAGCAGGGGGAGGGGCGGCTGGGAGCGAGCCCGCTGAACGCCCCTCTCTTATTGGACAACCGCCTCTTAGCAACAGGGAGATTCGGCCGCTGATTGGGTGTTGTCAGAGGCTGCATTTCTATTGGTCCTCCAGTCGATGCACATTTATCAATGGAGGGTGGTTTTGGTGCTGTGAGTAAACAGCATTTCCCGCCAAGACGGGTGGGCCACCCATCGACACACAACCAATGGCACTGGGCACCAGTCCAAGGCTTTTTATATTCCCGGCGTCTCTGCACATTGTCCCCGATATTGATATCTATCCAACAGAAGCGGAACACTGTGGACTCCGGGAATCAGAAACATTTTGAAATGAAAGGGTGGCACTGTGGTTAGCAAGGTTGCTTACAGCGCCAGGGTCCCAGGTTTGATTCCCCCGCGGACCGGGCGGAGTCTGCACGTTCTCCCAGTGTCTGCATGGGTTTCCTCCCACAGTCTAAAGATCTGCAGGTTAGGTGGATTTGCCACGCTAAATTGCCCCTGGTGTCCAAAAGAAAGGTCAGGTGGGGTTACTTGGTTATGGGGATAGGGTGGAGGTGTGGGGTGCTCTTTCCAAGTGCCGGTGCAGGCTCGATGGGCCGATTGGCCTCCTGCACTGTAATTTCTATGTCATAAGCAGAAAATGCTGGGTAAACTCAGTAGGTCGGAAGCATCTGCGGAGAGAGAACCAAGCTAACTTTTCACAGACATAGAAAATAGGAGCAGGAGGAGACCATCCAGCCCTTCGAGCCTGCACCACCATTCATTATGATCACGGCTGATCATCCAACTAAATAGCCTGATCCCACCTCCTCCTCTTCCCCCCCCCCCCCCAATATCCTTTGATCCCCTTCGCCCCAAATGCTGTATCTAACAGCTTGTTGAAAACATACAATGTTTTGGCCACAACTGCTTTCTGCAGTAGCGAATTTCACAGGCTGACTGCTCTGGGTGAAGAAATTTCTCCTTATCTCTATCCTAAATTGTCTACCGTACCCCGTATCCTCAGACTGTGATCCTTGGTTCTGGACAACCCCACCTCGGGAACATTCTTGCATCTACCCTGTCTGGTCCAGTTAGAATTTTATAGCTTTCTGTGAAGATCCCCCGCCCTCATTCTTCTGAACTCCAGCAAATACAATCCTTTTTTATTTTAAAGTGCCCAGTTCTTTTCCAATTAAGGGACCATTTTGGCATGGCTAACCCACCATCTTTGGGTTGTGGGGGTGAGACCCACAAGGACACGGGGGTATGTGCAAGTTCCACATGGACAGTGACCCGGGGCTTGAACCCACGTCCTTGGTGCCGTGAGGCAGCAGTGCTACCTTCTGCGCCACCATGCTACACGAGCAAATACACATCCTAACCGTTGCAATCTCCTCATACGCCAGTCCTGCCATCCCAGGTATCTGTCTGGTAAACCTCTGTACTCCCTCTTCCTTCCTCAAATAAGGAGACTAAAACTGCATGCAATATTCCAGGAGTGGCCTCACAAAGCCCATGTATAATTGCAGCAAGACATCCCTGCTTCTGAATTCTAATCCTCTCACTATGAAGGCCAACCTACCATTTGCATTGTTTACCGTCTGCTGCACCTGCATGCTTACCTTTAGCGCCTGGTGTACAGGGACACCCAGGTCTCATTGCACATTTCCCTCTCCTAGTTTATGGCCATTCAGATAATAATCTGCATCTCCATTTCTGCTACCAAAGTGGATAACCGATTTGTCAACTCTAAACGTTGGCTACATTCTCTCTCCACAGATCCTGTCAGATCTGCTGAGACTGTCCAGCATTTTATGTTTTTGTTTCAGATTCCAGCATCCTGTACCAGTCTCCCCGAACAGGTGCCGGAATGTGGGGACTAGGGGCTTTTCACAGTGACTTCATTGATGCCAACTTGTGACGATAAGCAATTATTATTATATTATTATTATCTGCAGTAATTTTCTTTTATCTTAGTGGATAAACTCGGGTCTGGCAGCAGCTGTGGAGCGAATCATAGTAAAAGTTTTGAGTCAACATGACTCTTGGACTGTAGAGGGACAGAAATGTAAGGAGAAGGTTGAAGGAAGTGGTGGAGAAAATAGAACATATGGGTAGATTGGAGCGAATGAGAGATTGACAGTTTTTTCCCAGAAATTTAGAGTACCTAATTCTTTTTTTTTCAATTTAGGGACAATTTTAATGTGGCCAATCCACCTAACCTACGCATCTTTGGGGGGGGGGGGGGGGAGCCCACACACACACACACACGGGGAGAATGCAAACTCCACATGGACAGTGACCCAGGGCCAGGATTCGAACCCAGGTCCTCAGCGCGATAGGCAGGAGTGCTAACCACTGTGTCGCATAACACTTATTTTCAAATGATTACTTGACAAAGCACCTGGTTAGTTGAAGCACCCGTTTAAATCCATTGAGTTAACCTGGCAATTGTGATTAATTGTATACAAATCTTGTATATCTATATAGAGTTACAAATAGTTAATAAAGGCTAATGAAGACTTCCTTTAACAGGCACGTTCTGTAAACACACCAGTACGACAGCATGCACAACATCAACAGTGTCCAGAAGGCTGAAAGAGTTGACCGGACACAAAACTATGCCCTTGCAACATTTCACTTATAGTCTGCCTCCTGAATCCCATCAATATTGCCCACTGCACGTTCTTCCCGTGTCTGCATGGGTTTCCTCTGGGTGTTCCGGTTTCCTCCCGCAAGTCCCAAAAGACGTTCTGTTAGGTAATTTGGACATTCTGAATTCTCCCTCAGTGGGCCCGAACAATCGCTCGAGTTTGGCGACTAGGGGATTTTCACAGTAACTTCATTGAAGTGTTAATGGAAGCCGAATTGTGACAAGAATAAAGATTATTTTAATACTGTGGCAGCCAGAGCAGGTCAAAGGCTATAAATCCTATGCCGGTTAACTCATCTGACCTCCCCAAAGCCTGTCCACCATCTACAAGGCACAAGTCAGGAGTGTAATAGAATACTCTCCAATTGCCTTGTTTAGTGCAGCTCCAACAACACTCACGAAGCTGGAGAACCACTGGCAGGACGGGTACAGGCAATTTAAATGAACGTGTTGCCGTGATTTTTGTTTTATTTTTCAAGGAGGTTGAAAAGATGATTACCTTGTTTCGAATCCCGGCCCTGGGTCACTGTCCGTGTGGAGTTTGCACATTCTCCCCATGTCTGTGTGGGTTTCACCCCCACAACCCAAAGATGTGAAGGTTAGGTGGATTGGCCACGCTAAATTGCCCCTTAATTGGGAAAAGAAAAATTGGGTACTCTAAATTTATTTAAAAAAAGATGATTACCTCGTTTATATGGGGGGGGGGGGGAGGTGGCTAGGATTAGGAAGGTGTTACAGAAAGGACGGCAGTCAGGAGGGTTGGGTTTTCCAAATTTACTATATTATTACTGGGCGGAGAAGGTGAGCTGCGTTTGAGAGGGGTGGATTCCCAGTGGGTCAGGATGGAGGAGAGTCTGTGCAGAGTGTCGGGGCTGAGGGCGTTGGCAACTGCGTCGTTCCCGATGGTCCCGGGGAAATACTCAATGAGTCTCAAATACGTAATGACTGAATTAATACATCAGACTCAATGGGCGCGATTCTCCGCCCCCCACGCCGGGTGGGAGAATAGCGGGAGGGCCTCCCGACATTTTTCACGCCCTCCAATATTCTCCCCCCCCCCCCCCCCCACCACGAATCGCAGCTCGCCATTTTTTACGGCGAGCGGCGATTCTCCTGGGCCGAGCGGCCGGCCATTCACGCCCGTTTCAACACGGCAGCAAACACACCTGCTTGCTGCCATCGTGAAACGGGCGCCAGATGCCCGTTTAGGGCATCTAGAGGCCCGATTGGCACGGGAGCACCACGACTGGGATCGGGAGGGGACAGGCCCGCGATCGGTGCCCACCGATCGTCGGGCCAGCGTCCAAAACAGACGCACTCTTTCCCCTCCGCCGCCCGGCAAGATCAAGCCGCTACATCTTGCCGGGTGGCTGAGGAGAAAGACGGCAACTGCGCATGCGCGGGTTGGCGATGTCCAACCTGCGCATGCGCGGCTGACGTCATCAGCCGCCGTGACGCTTGACGTGCGGCCTTGACGACCGTCGTCAAGGCCGCGCCGCCGTGATGGAAGGCCTAACCCCGCCCGGGGGGGAGAATCGGCCCCGGAAGTGGCCTTGAAGGCTGCTGTGGGTCACGGCCTGTCCCACGGCAGCCTTTACGATACTCCGCATTTGCGGAGAATCGCGCCCAATGAGTCTGATTGTAGTAGGGACATTGAAAATCTGGAGGCAGTTGCGCCGGAATTTTAGGCTGGGGGCGGGGTCAAGGGAAATGCCGATTCGGGGAAATCACAGATTTGAGCCGGGTGGAATGAGAGTTTTCAGAGAAGGGAGTGAGGGCACTAAAGGATTTGTTTCTCTGGGGCTGGTTTGCGGATCTGAAGGAGCTGGAGGCCAAATATGGGATGGGGCAGGGGGAAATGTTTAGGTATATGAAGGTCCAGGATTTCGCTAAGGAGGAGATACAGAGCTTCCCGGTGGCGCCGGCCTCCTCACTATTGGAGGAGATGCTGACGACGGGAAATAGAGGTGTCGGCGATTTATGGGGCGATTCGGGGAGAAGACAAGGCACCGCTGGAGGGGATTAAGACAAAGTGGGAGGAGGAGTTGGGAGAGAGCCTGGAGGAGTGGTTGTGGTGTGAGGTGCACCGGAGGGTGAATTCCTCAACTTTGTGTGCGAGGATGGGGCTGATGCAACTGAAGGTGGTGTATAGGGCACACCTCACAAAGGTGAGGATGAGCCGACTCTGTGGGGGTAGAGGATGAGCGTTGCTGGGGTGCTCCGCAAACCACGTTCATATGTTTTGGTCCTGTCTGGAAGGGTATTGGAGGGAGGTTTTCAGGGTAATTTTCATGGTGGTACATGTGAGGCTTGAGCCAGATCCTCTGGAGGCTATATTCGGGAGATCGGACCGGCCGGGGTTGGAAGCGGGTGCGGAGGCAGATGTTGTAGCCTTCGCCTTGCTGATCGCCCAAAGGCGGATCCTGTTAGCGTGGAGGTCAGTCTCTCCACCCTGTGGGTGGGGGGATCTGTTGGAGTTTTTAACACTCGAGAAGGTGAAGTTTAAGTTGAGGGGAAGGATGGAAGGGTTCTACAATTCATGGGCTTTGTTCATTACGCACTTTCAAGAATTGGATGACAACGAACATTAGGGGGGGTGGTTTTGGGTGGGGAAGGATTGGACTGTACGTTGTTGATGACTAGATATTGGTGGATTCCTGATTCCTTTTCTTTGATGTTTGTATTTAAAATGTTGGGGGTTGGTGGGAGGAGGGGATTGTTATCCAGAGGTTTGACATTGTATTTGTTATTCTTGATTGTTTGTTGGTGGGTTTAAATTTGGATGAAAACGTGAAAAAGGAGAATAAAAATATTTATTTAAAAAAACTAAAGAAAAGTTGTGGGGCTGCACGGTGGCGTAGTGGTTAATGCTGTCTCACGCCATGACATCGCAGGTTCGATCCCGGCTCTGGGTCACTGTCCGTGTGAAGTTTGCACATTCTCCCCGTGTCTGCGTGGGTTTCGCCCCCACAACCCAAAAGATGTGCAGGGTAGGTGGATTGGCCACGCTAAATTGCCCCTTAATTGGAAAAAAATGAATTGTGTACGTTAAATTTAATAAAAAAGAAATTGGGGAACCATCCCGGACAAAGCAGCCCACTTAATTGCTGTCCCTTCACAAACATTCAATCCCTCCACCACCGACAAACAATGGCAGCCATGTGCACCATCTTTAAGGTGCACTGCAGTAACTCCTTAGGCAGCACCTTCCAAACCCACAGCCACTACCATCTAGAAGGACAAGAGCAGCAGGTACCTGGGAACCCCACCACCTGGAGGTTCCCGACTTGAAATTATATTGCCATTCCTTCACTGTCGCTGGGTCAAAAATCCTGGAACTCCCTCATGGCACTGTGGGTGTACCTACACCTCATAGACCGCAGGGGTTCAAGAAGGCCGATCACCACCACTTTCTCAGGGCAATTAGAGATGGACAACAAATGCTGGCCTAGTTAGCGAATCCCACATCCCATGAAAAAATGAACTTAGAAAATGTAAGCTGTAAGTTAATAACTGGCTCTGGGGCCTAAATCTCAAAAAGGAATTTTTCACACCACTTCTTTTTCAAAATCTGAAACTTCTCTCATTTATCAGTACTGGTAAGGGGCTGGTTTAGCTCAAAGGGGCTGGTTTAGCTCACAAGGCTAAATCGCTGGCTTTTAAAGCAGACCAAGCAGGTCAGCAGCACGGTTCGATTCCCGTACCAGCCTCCCCGGACAGGCGCCGGAATGTGGCGACTAGGGGCTTTTCACAGTAACTTCATTGAAGCCTACTCGTGACAATAAGCGATTTTCATTTCATTTTCATTTTTCATTTCATACTTCCCTGCATGTAACATAAATGGGCTTTGCATCCTCATTGGCATAATTGACAAATCATCTATTTACTGCTTTATCCCCATATGTTTCTTATTTGTAGCCATAAAGCAGAGACCCTGGAGCTCTGCACATAGAGAACACTAGCAATGCCCTGGACTCTCTTGCGCAGCTCTCTCCAGCAGATTCAGTTGTGAATTTTTGACCAGTGGAAACACTGCCTATTTTTGAGTCTGGCGGCCATCTCTTACTTGTAAGAAAATGATCAATCTGCATAATCTTGCCTTATTACCAACAGCTAGAAAATGGAACAAGCTCTCCTCTGTAATTTGGTGCCAAAAGCACGTACATAAGGGCCCTTGATGCCAAGCGTACATGCAGGGTGTGTGACCAGCTCACTGTTGCTGCATCTGGCTGGAGGACTGCACACAGCCTAATTTCCGTCTTATTTAAAAGGCAGCAGCAGCTGCCATTATCAACAAAAAAATGCATGTAGCGGCAGTTAGGTGCCTTTCCTCCAATTGGGACCACTGTGCGAACGCCGCAAAAGATCGCTCTGCGACCCCCGCCCCTCTCCCCCCCCCCCCCCCCCCCCCCCCCCCCCCCCCGGGCATCCATCTGCGCCACGATCCACATTTTGAAAATCCCTGTTTCGTAGAAGTGTGCTTGGGGTCACACAAATTACTATGCTCCACTCCTGTGCCTGTGAAACATGCTATAACAGTGTCTGCCCTCATCAGTACAGTGACTATTCTCCAGGCACACTAGGATCACAATTCCGACTGCTAATGCTCTTTTGCAGCCCAAACGTGAAACCAATGTGAGTGGGGTGCTCATGGAACACCGATTAAGAAACAAAGTTGCATTTATACAAATGATATGTACTCTGCCTGGTAGATCCCTCCTGGGTTCCTGTTCTACAAAGAACAAAGAAAAGTACAGCACAGGAACAGGTCCTTCGGCCCTCGAAGCCTGTGCCGACCATGCTACCCGTCTAAACTAAAATCATCTACACTTCCGGGGTCCATATCCGTCTATTTCCATCCTATTCATGTATTTGTCAAGATGCCCCTTAAACGTCACTATCGTCCCTGCTTCCACCACCTCCTCCGGCAGCGAGTTCCAGGCACCCACTACCCTGTGTGTAAAATAAACGTGCCTCGTACATCTCCTCTAAACCTTGCCCCTCGCACCTTCAACCTATGCCCCCTATTAATTGAATCCTCTACTCTGTGAAAAAGCCTCTGACTATCCATTCTGACTATGCCCCATATAATTTTGTAGACCTCTGTCAAGTCGCCCCTCAACCTCCGTCATTCCAGTGAAAACACACCGAGTTTATTCAACCTCTCCTCATAGCTAATGCCCTCCATACCATACAACATCCTGGTAAATCTCTTCTGCATTCTCTCTAAAGCCTCCACATCCTTCTGGTAGCGCGGCGACCAGAATTGAACACTATACTCCAAGTGTGCCTAACTAAGGTTCTATACAGCTGCAACATGACTTGACAATTTTTATACTCAATGCCTCGGCCAATGAAGGCAAGCATGCCGCATGCCTTCTTGACGACCTTCTCCACCTGTGTTGCCCCTTTCAGTGACCTGTGGACCTGTACACCTAGATCTCTCTGACTGTCAATACTCTTGAGGTTTCTACCATTCACTGTATATTCTCTACCTGTATTAGACCTTCCAAAATGCATTACCTCACATTTGTCCGGATTAAACTCCGTCTGCCATTTCTCTGCCCAAGTCTCCAAACGATCTAAATCCTGCTGTATCCTCTGACAGTCCTCATCGCTATCCGCAAATCTTTTTTTTTATTTTAGAGTACCCAATTCATTTTTTCCAATTAAGGGGCAATTTAGCGTGACGTCTCAATCCATGATTCACCCAATGTAAATAGTTAGCATTGTTAGTGTAATATCCCACACAGAACCTATGGGGTGAGAATGTTTGTATTCCCGGTGCTCCGTGCAGAGTAAAAGCTATCCCGTTAGAGGTGGGCTATCTCAATTCGCCAATGTATAAAAGGTCAGCTAGAGAGCCATCGACCAGAACAGGAAACCCAAGAGGGATCTACCAGGCAGTGTATATTTTGTTTGTATAAATACAACTTTGTTTCTTATTATACTCGGTGTAGACTCCCCATATCTTTATCAAAGTTAGCCTGTTAAATCTGTATATCTGTATGTTATTAAATGTTTCACACAAAATGAATGTCCACGCACACAGTTACATCTCAGTACCACTGATGACCTCAATGAATGGTCACGTGATGACATGATTACTTAATAGGTTACGTGATGGAAGCGTGTGAGTTCTCCCAGAAGCATGGGCAGAGTACAAGCATGGAATAGCTGCTGAATAAACTGTTGTTTGTTGCAAGACCTTGGTTGCCTGTCTTTTTTTTTAAAATAATCTTTATTGTCACAAGTAGGCTTACATTAACACTGCAATGAAGTTACTGTGAAAATCCCCAAGTCGCCACATTCCAGAACCTGTTTGGGTACACAAGGAGAATTCAGAATGTCCAAATTACCTAACAGCACGTCTTTTGGGACTTGTGGGAGGAAACCGGAGCACCCGGAGGAAACCCACGCTGACATGGGGAGAACGCGTAGACTCCACACAGAGTGATCCAAGCCGTGAATCGAACCTGGGACCCTGGAGCTGTGAAGCAATAGTGATACCCACTGTGCTACCATGCTGCCCCTTTAGGCAATCTTTGGGAACCCCGTATTTTGACACCCTGGATGTTATACCTCCTTCCAGATTCCTTCCCACACCCTTGCTAATTTAGTTCCCAATATATCAGGGCAAACCCTTGAAGAAACAAAATTATATTTACTTATAAAAATCCAGTTTCTCCTGCAAGAACAATAGTTATGACACAAAAGCTGAATGAGGGGTGGCACGGTTAGCACGTGCCTCATGACGCTGAGGACCTGGGTTTGATCCCGGCCCCAGGTCACTGTCCGTGTGGAGTTTGCACATTCTCCCCGTGTCTGCGTGGATCTCACCCCCACAACCCAAAGATGTGCAAGGTTGGTGATTGGCCACGCTAAATTGCTCCTAAATTGGAACATTTTTTTAAAATTGAAAAACAAAAACTTATTATGTTACGTGTTTAAGCTGTTGGTAGGTGTATGTGAGCGTGATGGGTAAGATGGCAGCTCCTTTACCAATATGGTCGTCACAGCAACCTGAACAGAGTGGTTTCGGATAGCTACGCATGCGCGTCCGGTTGGGTTCCCGATGGTATCCAGGAAGTGATGTCATCAGAATTGCGAGCCGGCTGGCGGTGGCGCGAGCTGCAGTGAAGCGGGCGGTTTAACGGTCAGCACGAGGGAGGGAGAATTCCTCTCAAATTCATTGAGGGATCTTAGGCTAGTATTGCTTTGGACGCCGTCAGCATTTTTCTTACTTTGTCCAGTGGGTGGTTTGCTTCCAAGATCTATACTGAAATCAAATATATAATTGTGTCTCCTGGCGGGCCGCACAAAAAAACAAGTGGGACTGAGGGTAACTGGGTAGGGGTAACTGAGGAGGAGGTGATAGGGAAGGAGATTAGGGTAGGGAGGAGGGGGTTGAAGTGGGGGAGGAGGAGGAGGGGGTTGAAGTGGGGGAGGAGGAGGAGGGGGTTGAAGTGGGGGGGGGGAGGAGGAGGAGGGGGTTGAAGTGGGGGAGGAGGAGGGGGTTGAAGTGGGGGGGGAGGAGGAGGAGGGGGGTGAAAGTGGGGGGGGGGAGGAGGAGGAGGGGGTTGAAGTGGGGGAGGAGGAGGGGGTTGAAGTGGGGGGGGGGGAGGGAGGAGGGGGTTGAAGTGGGGGAGGAGGAGGAGGGGGTTGAAGTGGGGGAGGAGGAGGGGGTTGAAGTGGGGGAGGAGGAGGGGGTTGAAGTGGGGGAGGGGGGAGGGGGTTGAAGTGGGGGAGGAGGAGGGGGTTGAAGTGGGGGAGGAGGAGGGGGTTGAAGTGGGGGAGGGGGAGGGGGTTGAAGTGGGGGAGGGGGAGGGGGGTGGAAGTGGGGAGGGGGAGGGGGTTGAAGGGGGGGGGGAGGGGGTGAAGTGGGGGAGGGGGAGGGGGTTGAAGTGGGGGAGGGGGAGGGGGTTGAAGTGGGGAGGGGGTTGAAGTGGGGGAGGGGGTGAAGAGGGGGAGGGGGTTGAAGTGGGGGAGGGGGTTGAAGTGGGGGAGGGGGTTGAAGTGGGGGAGGGGGTTTGAAGTGGGGGAGGGGGAGGGGGTTGAGTGGGGGAGGGGGAGGGGGTTGGAGTGGGGGAGGGGGTTGGAGTGGGGGAGGGGGTTGGGGAGGGGGAGTGGGGGTGGGGGAGGGGGTTGGAGTGGGGGAGGGGGTTGGAGTGGGGGAGGGGGTTGGGGAGGGGGAGGGGGGTTGGAGTGGGGGAGGGGGTTGGAGTGGGGAGGGGGAGGGGGGTTGAAGTGGGGGAGGGGGAGGGGGAGGGGGTGAAGTGGGGGAGGGGAGGGGAGGAGGATGAAGTGGGGGAGGGGAGGAGGAGGGGGTGGAAGTGGGGGAGGGGGAGGGGGTTGAAGTGGGGGAGGGGAGGGGAGGAGGATGAAGTGGGGGAGGGGAGGAGGAGGGGGTTGAAGTGGGGGAGGAGGAGGGGGTTGAAGTGGGGGGAGAGGAGGGGGTTGAAGTGGGGGAGGGGAGGGGGTTGAAGGGGGGAGAGGAGGGGGTTGAAGTGGGGGAGAGGAGGGGTTGAAGTGGGGGAGAGGAGGGGGTTGAAGTGGGGGAGGGGAGGAGGAGGGGGTTGAAGTGGGGGAGGGGAGGAGGGGGTGAGTGTGGGGGAGGGGAGGAGGGGGTTGAAGTGGGGGAGGGGAGGAGGGGGTTGAAGTGGGGGAGGAGGAGGGGGTTGAAGTGGGGGAGGAGGAGGGGGTTGAAGTGGGGGAGGGGAGGAGGGGGTTGAAGTGGGGAGGAGGAGGGGGTTGAAGTGGGGGAGGAGGAGGGGGTTGAAGTGGGGGAGGAGGAGGGGGTTGAAAGTGGGGGAGGGGAGGAGGGGGGTTGAAGTGGGGGAGGAGGAGGGGGTTGAAGTGGGGGAGGAGGAGGGGGTTGAAGTGGGGGAGGAGGGGGTTGAAGTGGGGGAGGAGGGGGTTGAAGTGGGGGAGGGGAGGAGGGGGTTGAAGTGGGGGAGGGGAGGAGGGGGTTGAAGTGGGGGAGGGGAGGAGGGGTGAAGTGGGGGAGGGGAGGAGGTGATAGGTAAGAGGAGGCGGTAGGTGGGAGGAGAGGAGGCGGAGGGGAGGAGGCGGTAGGTGGGAGGAGAGGAGGCAGTAGGTGGGAGGGGAGGAGGCGGTGGGTAGGAGGAGAGGAGGCGGTGGGGTACGAGGAGAGGAGGCGGTGGGGAGGAGGAGAGGAGGCGGGTGGGGAGGAGGAGAGGAGGCGGGTGGGGAGGAGGAGAGGAGGCGGTAGGTAGGTAGGAGGGGAGAAGGCGGTAGCTAGGTAGGGGAGGCGGTAGGTAGGAGGGGAGGTGGTTCTTGGGTAGATGGGAGAGGAGTTGGTGGTGGCAGGAGGGAGGGGAGGAGGCGTCGGGAGGAGACGGTGGCAGGGAGCGGTGGTGGTAAGACGGAGATGGAGAAGTGGATGCATAGGAGGGGGGGGAAGTGGTGGTAGGAGGGCCTGGTGGCAGGGAACGGTGGTGATAAGGATGGAGATGGGGAGGTGATGGTAGTGGAAGGCCTGAAGGAAAGATGGTGCTGGGGGAGAAGGGGAGTGGGGATAAAGGACTGCGGGTGGCAGAAAGAACATTTGAGGGGATGGGGTGAGAGTGATTTTTCAATTCCTGTTGTAAAGAGGGAAAATCTGCTGCAGTCCTCATGGTTGTCATGCATTTTCTAAAATGCTGTAGCTGGCTTTGGTCTGAGCAACCCAAGATGCAAAGCGTCTCCATTTGAGTCCTGACATCAATCATTATGTACCTCACCTTAATGGTTATAAAATCAGATCTGCTGGATAAAACTCAGCAGATCTGGCAGCACCTGTGGAGAGAAACAGAGTTAACATTTTCGATATAAATGACCCTCGGTGTACCTGAACAGGTGTCAGAGTGGTGACTAGGGGATTTTCACAGTAACTTCATTGCAGTGTTAATGTAACTTGTGACACTAATAAAGATTATTATTATTATTATTAAGGGGAGTGTTAATGGTGATTTATATGTGAGCCTAGATATTCTTCAGGAAATCAGCAAAGACTGATTTTTGTTTCCTCCGCTGATATTTATATGGATAATTTCCAACATGGTTAATTAGGTGACGGGAGTGGGAACCCTGGATAATTTTCCTCCCTTGTCTGGTCAGGGAGTGCTCCCAGTTTGTTTACCTAATTCAACACAAAAGTACAAATGAATAAACCTTTGTGTAGTACTACAGTAAATGTAATCAAAGCTCTAGCAGAGGGGTGATAGTTAACAATAGTAACCGTTTATTTAAAAAGTATGAAGTTACTAGAGGATGGATAGGGGAGGGTCTCGGATGTATATAAAGAGCTTATGGGGTCGGAGGAGACGCAGACCGAGGAGCTGAAGCTTAAATGGGAGGAGGAGCTGGGGGGTGAGATGGAGGAAGGTCTATGAGCGGACGGGCTAGAAAGGGTCAATGCCACCGCAACATGTGCCAGACTCAGCCTGATCCAGTTTAATGTTGTTCACCCGCCTCACATGACGGTGGCCCGGATGAGCCGACTCTTCGGGGTGGAGGACAGATGTGCGGGTGGGCCAGCGAACCATGTCCACATGTTTTGGGCATGCCCAAAACCGAAGGGATTTTGGCAGGGGTTTGCCAACACCATGTCCACGGTATTAAATACGAGGTGGCAATTGAGTCCGGAAGTGGCAATTTTGGTGGTATCGCAGGACCCGGGAATCCAGGAGGAGAAAGAGGCACATGTTCTAGCCTTTGCTTCCCTGGTAGCCCGGAGGTGTATATTGCTGGCATGGAAGGACTCAAAGCCCCTGCAATCGGAGACCTGGCTTTCAGACATGGCAGGCTTCTTCTGTCTGGAAAAAAATTAAGTTAGTCATGAGAGGGTCTCTGTTAGGGTTCGCATGGAGATGGCAACCATTTGTCGGCTTCCTCACAGAGAATTAAACGTCAGCAGAAGGGGGGGGGGTTTAGGTTAGTGTAGCGTAGGGGGGTAAGTTAGGTTAGTGTAGTGGGGGGGGGGGGGGGGGGGGGGTGGGTAAGTAATGGCAGGACCTGCGGGAGAGAGTTGCGGAATTTGCACAATGTATATATTTATTTCTTGTCATTTATATTGTGGATTTTTTGTTGCTGTTAAACTGCCAAAGAAAATACCTCAATAAAACATTTATTAAAGAAAAAATTGCCCTTAATTAGAAAAATGAATTGGGTAGACTAAATTTATTTTTTTTTAAATCATAGCAATGAGTTCCATAGTATAAGAACCCGTCGTTCTGAAATCTGCTAACTCAAATGAACTTTCAAAAAGGAAAAAACGTGTTATTACTATGGATAAGTATATTTATATATTCTGTTTATTTTCCAATAGATGGTTTGTGATATCAATCCTGTTCCAAAATGACATCAAATACCCAGATAATTCTACCGCTATGAGTCGCTCATAACCAAAACTCACCACCATGGGATTGCTAATTATGAACTTTCCTGTTCGGTCATTCCTGAAGAAATGGAAGGTCTCCAATAAAGTGTTTCAGCAAGATTGGCACGTCTTTGGCCATGGATCAAGAAAATGCAATACATCTGCTGCAGGTCTTTCTGGATTTACTGAAACACTCGTTGAGCTTTGCCAGAGTAGGCATTTTATAACCGGAGATATAATTACCAAGGATGCTCTTATCAATGGTTGGTACAATTATGGACATTTGGGAATGGAACTCAAGAAGAATTTGGCTAGTGAGTGGTGGGATTCCGTGGTATTATCCAAAGAGCAGGTATTTGGAGTGATGACACCTCATACGTTGATGGGCTCTCAGTGTTCAGACAATAGGTCAGTGAGCCTGATTGAGACTGCAGCATTAAAAGTGCTGTTAAACAACAATGACTTGACCAAGGAAGAAATTGTTGCTTTACTAAAAGACTCACTGGAGGAAAGCATTATACTACGTTCTAATCTCCTGCAAGGTACAATAGCAACATTATTATTTAGCATTGTGTACTTTTTTCTCATTCATTGTTGTACCTCCCAAGATAGTCCCATGATGAGAATAAAATAATGTAAGTAATTGAATTTTCTTTCAGTTACACTTTTGTTTGTTCTAAACTACCTACATTCCGTCTTTCTTTGTTGTTTCCAGAACTGTGGTGCCTCATCCAGGACGCAAGTAGCGTTACTAACTCTAGATGTTACAGCACCATGACAATAAATAATACTAACTTTACATTTATGTAAGATAATGGGAAGCTTTCAGCACTAATGCCTAAATCTGCAAAAATGAAATGAGTTAGAATCGCTGGATTCTATCTCTAGATTTTCTGATACCTACACCTTTTCCAAACCTAAACCCTTTCTGTGAGCTTCCAAAACATTTCTCTGTTCTGATATTTGACTTTCAAATCTTTTATACACTTGAATTCACAAATGGAAACTCCAATACCATTTATTATATTGTTTGAACAATTGATATTCCTTTCTTTCACAAGCATTCAACTTGTCAACTTTTTTATTCATGGGATGTGAGTGTCACTGGCAAAGCCAACATTTGTTCTCTAATTATCCTTGAGAAGGTGGTGGTGTGCCTCCAACTTAAACTGCTGCAGTCCATATGGCGTACACTCACATTGCTGTTAGGGTGGGAGTTCCAAGTTTTTGACTGAGTGACATTGAAGGAACGGTGATATAATTCCAGGTCAAGATGGTGTGGGGCTTGCAGGGAAACTTGCAGGTGCTGGTGTTCTCATGTCTGCTCTGTTTCTCCCAAGTGGTAGAGGTCACCAGTTTGGAAGGTGGTGTTGAAGGAGACTTGTTGAGTTGCTGCAATGGATCTTGTATATGGTACACACTGTTGCCATTACGCGCCAATGATTGGGAGATGAATATTTAAGGTGGTGGATGGGATGCTGATCAACGGGCTGCTTTATCCTGGATGATGTTGAGCTTCTGAGTGTGAAGCTACAATTGTCCAGGCAAGTGGAGAATTTTCCTTCACATTCCTGACTGTTAGATAGTGGACAGGCTTTGAGGAGTCATGAGGTGAGTTACTTTTCAGAATTCCCAGCCTCTGACCTGCTCTTGTAGCCACAGTATTTATAAGAACATAGGATTGGATTGGATTTGTTTATTGTCACGTGTATCGAGGTACAGTGAAAAGTATTTTTCTGCGTGCAGCTCAAACAGATCACTTAGTACAAGAAAAGAAAATGCGTAAAGATAGATAGATAGAGAAATACAGCACAGAACAGGCCCTTCGGCCCACGATGTTGCGCCAAACTTTTGTCCTAGGTTAATCATAGAATTTTGGACAATTTTTCACGGCCAATCCACCCAACCTGCACATCTTTGGACTGTGGGAGGAAACCGGAGTACCCGGAGGAAACCCACGCACACACGTGGAGGATGTGCAGACTCCACACACACAGTGACCCAAGTCGAAATCGAACTTGGGACCCTGGAGCTGTGAAGCAATTATGCTATCCACAATGCTACCGTGCTGCCCTTAAGAAGTTAATCTACACTCCATTATTCTACCCTAATCCATGTACCTATCCAATAGCCGCTTGAAGGTCCGTAACGTTTCCGACTCAACTACTTCCACAGGCAGTGCATTCCATGCCCCCACTACTCTCTGGGTAAAGAACCTACCTCTGACATCCCCTCTATATCTTCCACCATTTATCTTAAATTTATGTCCCCTTGTAATGGTGTGTTCCACCCGGGTAAAAAGTCTCTGACTGTCTACTCTATCTATTCCCCTAATCATCTTATAAACCTCTATCAAGTCGCCCCTCATCCTTCTCTGTTCTAATGAGAAAAGGCCTAGCACCCTCAACCTTTCCTCGTATGACCTAGTCTCCATTCCAGGCAACATTCTGGTAAATCTCCTTTGCACCTTTTCCAAAGCTTCCACATCCTTCCTAAAATGAGGCGACCAGAACTGCACACAGTACTCCAAATGTGGCCTGACCAAGGTTTTGTACAGCTGCATCTCACGGCTCTTAAATCCAATCCCTCTGCTAATGAATACTAGCACACCATAGGCCTTCTTCACAGCTCTATCGACTTGAGTGGCAACTTTCAAAGATCTATGAACATAGACTCCAAGATCTCTCTGCTCCTCCACATTGCCAAGAACCCTACCGTTAACCCTGTATTCCGCATTCATATTTGTCCTTCCAAAATGGACAACCTCACACTTGTCAGGGTTAAACTCCATCTGCCACTTCTCAGCCCAGCTCTGCATTCTATCTATGTCTCTTTGAAGCCGACAACAGCCCTCCTCACTATCCACAACTCCACCAATCTTTGTATCATCTGCAAATTTACTGACCCACCCTTCAACTCCCTCATCCAAGTCGTTAATGAAAATCACAAACAGCAGAGGACCAGAACTGATCCCTGCGGTACGCCACTGATAACTGGGCTCCAGGCTGAATATTTGCCATCCACCACCACTCTCTGTCTTCTATCGGTTAGCCAGTTTGTTATCCAACTGGCCAAATTTCCCACTATCCCATGCCTCCTTACTTTCTGCACAAGCCTACAATGGGGAACCTTATCAAATGCCTTACTAAAATCCATGTACACTACATCCACTGCTTTACCTTCATCCACATGCTTGGTCACCTCCTCAAAGAAGTCAATAAGACTTGTAAGGCAAGACCTACCCCCTCACAAATCCGTGCTGACTATCCCTAATCAAGCAGTGCCTTTCCAGATGCTCAGAAATCCTATCCCTCAGTACCCTTTCCATTACTTTGCCTACCTCCGTAGTAAGACTAACTGGCCTGTAATTCCCAGGGTTATCGCTATTCCCTTTTTTGAACAGGGGCACGACATTCGCCACTCTCCAATCCTCTGGTACCACCCTTGTTGACAGCGAGGACGAAAAGATCATTGCCAACGGCTCTGCAATTTCATTTCTTGCTTCCCATAGAATCCTTGGATGTATCCCGTCAGGCCCGGGGGACCTGTCTATCCTCAAGTTTTTCAAAACGCACAACACATCTTCCTTCCTGACAAGTATCTCCTCGAGCTTATCAGTCTGTTTCACGCTGTCCTCTCCAACAATATGGCCCCTCTCGTTTGTAAATACTGAAGAAAAATACTTGTTCAAGACCTCTCCTATCTCTTCAGACTCTATACACAATCTCCCGCTACTGTCCTTGATCGGACCTACCCTCGCTCTAGTCATTCTCATATTTCTCACATATGTGTAAAAGGCCTTGGGGTTTTCCTTGATCCTACCTGCCAAAGATTTTTTCATGCCCTCTCTTAGCTCTCCTAATCTCTTTCTTCAGTCCCTCCTGGCTATCTTGTATCCCTCCAGCGCCCTGTCTGAATCTGTTTCTTTAGCCTTACATAAGTTTCCTTCTTCTCTTAACAGGACATTCAACCTCTCTTGTCAACCATGGTTCCCTCACTCGACCATCTCTTCCCTGCCTGACAGGGACATACATATCAAAGACATGCAGTACCTGTTCCTTGAACAAGTTCCACATTTCACTTGTGTCCTTCCCTAACAGCCTATGTTCCCAACTTCTGCACTTCAATTCTTGTCTGACAGCATTGTATTTACCCTTCCCCAATTATAAACCTTGCCCTGTTGCACGCACCTATCCCTCTCCATAACTAAAGTGAAAGTCACAGAATTGTGGTCACTACCTCCAAAATGCTCCCCCACTAACAAATCTATCACCTGCCCTGGTTCATTACCAAGTACTAAATCCAATATGGCCTCCCCTCTGGTTGGACAATCTACATACTGTGTTAGAAAGCTTCCTGGACACACTGCACAAACACTACCCATCCAAACTATTTGATCTAAAGCGTTTCCACTCAATGTTTGGGAAGTTGAAGTCACCCATGACTACTACCCTGTGACTTCTGCACCTTTCCAAAATCTGTTTCCCAATCTGTTCCTCCACATCTCTGCTGCTATTGGGGGGCCTATAGAAAACTCCCAACAAGGTGACTGCTCCTTTCCTATTTCTGACTTCAACCCATATACCTCAGTAGGCAGATCCCCCTCGAACTGCCTTCTGCAGCTGTTATACTATCTGTAATTAACAATGCCACCACCCCCCCCCCCCCCCCACCTCTTTTACCATTCTCCCTAATCTTGTTGAAACATCTATAACCAGGGACCTCCAACAACCATTTCTGCCCCTCTTCTATCCACGTTTCCGTGATGGCCACCACATCGTAGTCCCAAGTACCGATCCATGCCTTAAGTTCACCCACCTTATTCCTGATGCTTCTTGCATTAAAGTATACATACTTCAACCCATCTTGCCTGCAGTACTCTCCTTTGTCAGTGTTACCTTCCCCACTGCATCACTACGTGCTTTGGCGTCAGAATATCAGCTTCCTTAGTTGCTAGACTACAGATCCGGATCCCATTCCCCTGCCAAATTAGTTTAAACCCTCCCGAAGAGTACTAGAAAACCTCCCCCCCCAGGATATTGGTGCCCCTCTGGTTCAGATGCAACCCGTCCTGCTTGTACAGGTCCCACCTTCCCCAGAATGCGGTCCAATTATCCAAATACCTGAAGCCCTCCCTCCTACACCATTCCTGCAGCCACGTGTTCAACTGCACTCTCTCCCTATTCCTAGCCTCACTATCACTAAAAGGGGAACATAAGGTATACAATGGAAAGACACTGACATCGGGTGAAGCATACAGGAGTGTAGTATTAATCAGATCAGTCCTAAGCAGGTCGTTTCAGAGTCTGGTAACTGCGGGGAAGAAACTGTTTTTTTGAATCTGTTAGTCCGTGTTCTCCTGCCCAATGGAGGAATTTGGAAGAGTGAGTAAGCCCATCCATTGACTCCATTTACACCTCCTGCTGCCTGGGGAAAGCGGGCAGCATAATCAAAGACCCCTCCCACCCAGCTTACTCTTCCAACTTCTTCCATCGGGCAGGAGATACAAAAGTCTGAGAACCTGCACAAAGAACAAAGAAAAATTACAGCACAGGAACAGGCCCTTCGGCCCTCCAAGCCTGAGCCGATCCAGATCCTCTATCTAAAACTGTCACCTATTTTCTAAGGATCTGTATCCCTCTGCTCCCTGCCCATTCATATATCTGTCTAGATACATCTTAAACGACGCTATCATGCCCGCCTCTGCCACCTCTGCCGGCAATGCGTTCCAGGCACCCACCACCCTCTGCGTAAAGAACTTTCCACGCATATCTCCCTTAAACTTTTCCCCTCTCACCTTGAACTCATGACCCCTAGTAATTGAGTCCCCCACTCTGGGGAAAAAGCTTCTTGCTATCCACCCTGTCTATGCCTCTCATGATTTTGCAGACCTCAATGAGGTCCCCCCTCAACCTCCATCTTTCTAATGAAAATAATCCTAAAATAAGCTACTCAACCTCTCTTCATAGTTAGCCCCCTCCATACCAGGCAACATCCTGGTGAACCTCCTCTGCACTTTCTCCAAAGCATCCACATCCTTTTGGTAATGTGGCGACCAGAACCGTACGCAGTATTCCAAATGTGGCCGAACCAAAGTCTTATACAACTGTAACATGACCTGCCAACTCTTGTACTCAATACCTCTTCCAATGAAGGAAAGCATGCCATATGCCTTCTTGACCACTCTGTCGACCTGCACAGCCACCTTCAGGGTACAATGGACCTGAACACACAGATCTCTCTGTACATCAATTTTCCCCAGGGCTTTTTCATTTTTCGTATAGTTCGCTCTTGAATTGGATCTTCCAAAGTGCATCACCTCGCATTTGCCTGGATTGAAAACCATCTGCCATTTCTCCGCCCAACTCTCCAATCTATCTATATTCTGCTGTATTTTGTGATAGTCCCCTTCAGTATCTGCTACTCCACCAATCTTAGTGTCATCTGCAAACTTGCTAATCAGAGCACCTATACCTTCCTCCAGATCATTTATGTATATCACAAACAACAGTGGTCCCAGCACGGATCCCTGTGGATCACCACTGGTCACAGTTCTCCATTTTGAGCAACCCCCTTCCACTACTACTCTGTCTCCTGTTGCCCAGCCAGTTCTTTATCCATCTAGCTAGTATACCCTGGACCCCATGAGACTTCACTTTCTCCATCAGCCTACCATGGGGAACCTTATGCCTTACTGAAGTCCATGTATATGACATCTACAGCCCTTCCCTCATCAATCAACTTTGTCACTTCCTCAAAGAATTCTATTAAGTTGGTAAGACATGAACAGACTCAAAAACAGCTTCTTCCCCGCTGTTACCAGACTCCTAAACGACCCTCTTATGAACTGTCCTCATTAACATTACATCCCTGTATGCTTCACCCGATGCCAGTGTTATGTAGTTACATTGTGTACCTTGTGTTGTCCTATAATGTATTTTCTTTTATTTCTTTTCATTTTCATGTACTTGATCTGTTGAGCTGCTTGCAGAAACATACTTTTCACTGTACCTCGGTACACGTGACAATTATCAAAAATCCATCCAATAAGTCAAGTGAGAGGGGTCTTTGATTATACTGCTTACTTTCCCAAGGCAATTGGAGGTATAGAGTCACTGGATGGGAGATGGGTTTGTGTAATTGACTGGGCGATGTTCATGTACCAGCCTCTCCGAAACAGGCAACGGAATGTGACGACTAGGGGCTTTTCACAGTAACTTCATTTGAAGCCTACTTGTGACAATAAGCGATTTTCATTTCATTTCACGACTTCTTACGGTCTTGGGGGCCAAGCAGTTGCCAAGCAGGTTGTGATGCAGCCAGATAGGATGCTTTCTATGGTGCACCTTTAAAAGTTTAAGAGAAGGCCATATGGCCCCTGAATCCTAATCTGATTTTTATGACCTCCACTTTCTTGCCTGTTCCCCATTAACTGTTGACTCCCTTACAGTTCAGCTTTGAATATATTCAACTACTCTGCTTCCACAACTTTCTGGGGCAGCAAATTCCATAGATTCACAACCCTCTGAGAGAAGAAATTCCTCCTGACCTCCTTCTTAAATAGGTGTCCCCTTATTTTAAAACTATGTCTCCTATTTCTAGATTCCCCAACCAGGGGAAAGGTGCTCTCAGCATTTACCCTGTCAAACCCCCATTTTTTAAAACTTCAATAATTATAGGCCCAACTTTATATCATCCCAGGAATCATACCAGTGTACCTTCTCTGTACTACCTCCACTGCAAGCACATTCCTCTGAATAAAGAAGCCAACATTGTATGCAGTAGCTATGATCCCAACAATGCCCTGTACAGCTGTACCATGACTTCCCCATTTTTATATTCCACCCCTGGCAACTGGTGCCAATATTCCATTTTCCTTTCTAATTACTTGCTGAACCTTCATACTGGCATTTAGCATTTTTTGTATGAGGACACCTAGATCTATCTGTACTACGGTGGTCTGTGATCTCTTTGTTTTTCTATCCTTGCTTTTCCATCCTTCCTACCAAAGTAACTTCACATTTTCCCACACTTTTGTCTGCATGGGTCTCATCCCCACAACCCAATCCTCGTGCATAAATCACAAAAAGCTAGCAAGCAGGCTCAGCAGGTAATAGGGAAGGCAAATGCATTATTAGTTATTTCAAACGGAATTAAACTATACAAAGCACTAGTTAGATCACACCTGGAGCACTGAGCAGTGTTGGTCCACTTATCCAAGGAAAGATATACTGGCATTGGAGACAGTCCAGCGAAGGTTTGTTAGGTCGACCCTGGGAATGGAGAGATTTTCATATGAGGAGAGGTTGAGTTGGTTGGGCCTGCACTGATTAGAGTTTCGAAGAATGCGAGGTGACCTTATTGAGACAGATTGGATTCTCCGGGGGCTTGACAGGGTGGATGCTAAGAGGTTATTTCCCTTTGTGGGAGAGGCTAGGATCAAGAGGGCATAATCTCAGTACGGGGTTGCTCATTTAAGACAGACGAGGAATTTCTTCTCTGAGGGTAGTGACTCTGGAACTCTTTATCGCAGAGGGATGTAGAGGCTGGACCCTAACCTGAAAACATTAGATTTTCATGAAGCTTTAACAGTTATACAGTATTAAAACACAGGAATAATAATAAACAATTTTACATATTCAAATGCTGTATCTTCCATGTTTGCAACCTCCCCAAGTATTGTACTTTAAAAAAATAAATTTAGAGTAGCCAATTCTTTTTCTTTTCCAATTAAGGGGCAATTTAGCGTGGCCAATCCACCTAACCAGCACATCTTTGGATTGTTGGGGTGAAACCCACACAGACAGGTGGAGAATATGCAAACTCCACACAGACAGTGACCCAGGTCCAGGATTCAAACCCGGGTCCTCAGTGCTGCAGTCCCAGTGCTAACCACTGCACCTCATGCCACCCTGTATTGTACTAAGTTGATGCCGTGAGTTGCTTGGTTTTGCTGAAAACATTTCTGGATAACTGGTGTTATGATTAGAGAGGTTATAGTGCAATTGTTTTAAGCTCCTCCCTCCCTTTTCCCTGATTTTCTATTGTGATATTTGTTCAAAGTCTCCGCCATTTCCTTGTTTTCCATAATTGATATTCCAGGGTCACCTCAGACCAATGTTTACTTTAGCTATTCTCTTGTATGCTTGAAGCTTTATGTCTGTTTTTATATTTGTTCCTAGTTTATTCTAATCTGTTTTTCCCTTTTTTATTTGCACTTTGGTTTCTGAATTTTTCCCAATCTTCTGGTATACCATATAGCTTTAACATGTCACACCTTTTCTTTCAGTTTAATACCATTCTTAACTGATTTAACCACAGCCTCTCATAGATCCTTTCTTTCTCCGTGGGATATATATCTGTTGAGAATTCTGAGGTAACTCCTTGTGTACAAAATCATGCAGGCTTTTACCAGAGGAGATGGGGAGAAACTGTTCCCATTGTCAGAAGGGCCAAGAAACAGAGCACACTTTAAAATAAAGTAAACTGGCAACAGAATCAGAGGTAATATGAGGAAAAACAGTTTTATACAAAGTATTTATGATGTAGAATGCACTGCTGAAGAGTGCAGATGTAATTATAACTGGATAATAACCTGGAGAGAAATTTGCAGGGCGGCGGTAAAAGACAGAGGAATGGAACTACCCAAGTTGCTCTTGCGGAGACCCACATGACAGGATATATAGTCTCCTCCAGTGCTGTAACCATTTTTAGGATGGAAAGCTGGCACTAATTCTTGACTTGCATTTTCCCAGTCCACTTTAGCCAACTATTTTTTTCATACCTTTTGTAATTGCCTTCACTCCAGTTTAAGACACTAGTTTCAGATCCAGGTTTCTCATCCTGAAACTGAATGTGAGATTCAACATATCATGACCACTTTTCCCAGCAGATCCCTTATTATGAGATTATTAATTAATCCTGTCTCAATACACATTGCCAGATCTAAAATAGCCTGTCCCCTGGTTGGTTCCACATGTATTTTTCGAAGAAATTGTCCTGAATACACTAACTGACTTTCTCTTGTTTTTTTTCTTATCTCCACTCAAACTGTTTCTACATATTGATCTTCTGAGCCAAGATCATTTCTCACTACTATATTGATCTCCTTGTTTAACTGAGCTCCTCCACCTACTTTTCCTTTCTGCCTATTGTTCTCAAATGTTGAGTATCCCAAAATATTTATTTCCAGCTTGTAATCATCCCTCTATACTTACGATCAGATCATACTTATTTATATATATTTCTATTTGTGCTCGCCCAGTTAAGACTCTGATCGCTGGTAACCTTCACAGATGTTGATAGTTCAAAGATCAGCGATGGTTGTTGCAGTTGAACATAAGCGGAGGTGGCTAGATTCTCTCCTATTGCTGATGCCCATTCATTGCCTGGCACTTTGTGGCGTGAATATTACTTGACATTCATCAACCAAAACCTGAATGTTGTCCAGGCAGTATCTGAGCATATGTGAATGGGATTGAACATTATAAAATGAACAGTGAGCATGTCCTGATCTTATGATAGACAAAATGCCAATGATTAATTCGCTGAAGGTGGTTTAGCTAAGACACTATCTTGGGGAACTCCCGCAGCAGTGTTCTGGGGCTAAGATGATTGATTTCAACTGAAACCATTTTCCTTGAATGCTGCAACCACTGGAGTTTCCCCCAATTCCCATTGATTAATTTTGCTTGACTCTTTGATGCCAAGGTTAATCACTCCCATCTCATCTCTGAAATTCAGCTCTTTTTGTCCATGTTCAGACCGACGCTGTAACAAATTCTAGAACAGAGTGGCCCTGGCAGAGTCAGTCTAGTTCACTTGGAGCAGTTGTCTGGTACTCATGGTCATTTTAATTAGTTAATGAAAAGTCTGGCTGCTGCCAAACTGCTCCATTCCCTTCCTTTCCATGCTCTCAGATTACTATAATCAAGACAGTAAACAAGATAAAAATAGTCTTCCATGGAGTCACTTCCAGGCTAGACAGCATGACACTTTTATCCAATTACCCGGACGGACCTGTGTTCTGTGCTTGGCTCCCTGTGGTAGATTTGACTATACCGAAGGAAGCATGTCTCTCTTAACTCCTTCCCTGAGTGGACACATCTGTCACGAGGAGTTTGGATCCTTTACACTCCATTCCAATATAGTGCATGGCAGTTCCTATAAAAGATATGATTGTACAGTTGGAGAAACAGAGGAAATATTGCCAGTGCTCTGTCTGGTTCTGCTGGACAAGTTAAGCTGAATGAGCTCCAGTAAAGCCTTTCTGTAATTGGCGGCAGTGCCCATTGCTCTTATTAATCTATGTCTACAGTCTTTGATCTAGCGTAAATGCACTGTATCCGTATGGAAGAAGAGTGTATGCACTTTATATTGGGCTTTCCAGAATTCTACAACATGGATTTCTTAGTATCCTGATTTGACCAATATTAAAAATGATATTAATTTCTATGTACAAGGCAACTAGCTAGCCATCATAAAATTAACTTTGTAAATAAATCGCCCATGTATAGTTTGAAGATAAAGAAACCCAGCTGTTGAGATTTTTTAAATTATAATTTTAATTATGAAAATGTCTGAAAGTTTGACTGCAGAAATCTGTTTCAGCATGCAGTAAAGAAATATTAGTCCATCTCCTTCCCCTTGGTTTTTCGGTGTTTTAAGTAAGCATGCAACAGTTTAGTATATGGAATACACTTTATTCATGTGGTAAAGATGATTAGTCCATAGTACAAAAGGTCATAATTTGATTTCTTTCTCATCTCCAACCAGGAGACTTAACCTTGCACATTCACTGTTCAGAACAAAGCATTGTTTCTTTGCTGTAAGAATGGTATTAAATGCATAGACAGACCTTCAGGCTGCTAACTCTAGCGATATTTCAAAACGAGATAATTCTGCATAATCACTCATGGATTTTTAATGTAGCTTGCACATCCTTGCATTCCAGGTGATAAGCAAGCATCTGCAGAGTGGAATCGTACCCTTTGTGTCCTCTTCTGTGTTTTATAGGTATTCCGTTGATCCGCTGACTAATAGTGGTGACTTTAGTTTAATTTGATTATTAACTTTCAACCCCCCCCAACAAGAAGTAAGATTTGATTCACGAGTGTGGGCTGAATTTGGATTTTTACAGTAACTTTTTTTTCCTTTTTTAAAATAAATTTAGAGTGCCCAATTCATTTTTTCCAATTAAGGGACAGTTTAGCGTGACCAATCCACCTACCTACTTTTGGGTTGTGGGGGCGTAACCCACGCAAACACGGGGAGAATGTGCAAACTCCACAAGGACCAGTGACCCAGAGTCGGGATCGAACCTGGGATCTCGGCACCGTGAGGCAGCAGTGCTAACCACTATGCCACCGTGCTGCCCCACAGTAACGTCATTGCAGTGTTAATGTAAGCCTACTTGTGAGACTAATAAAGGTGATGATTAATTTGAATCTAGATTCCAGAGGTGAAAGATCATCTTTCTTTTCTGCACTACGAAATAGCTTCCAATTTCATTTAATGTTAACTATGTACTGTGAGCGTATTAGGATGCAAGAATTTCCTCAATGGTAAGCTCCAGATACTGGTTATGCTATCAGGAAGGAAATAGTGAAAAATAATAAGGCAAACATACTTTATAGTACCAGCTGATGGCAGCAGTGAGCTATTTATCTCCATCCTCAGCCGCATCAACTATTATTTAACATACATTTATTTTCAAAATTAAGTTCCTATTCCCATTCCTAATTGTCCTTCAGAAGGTGGTGGTGAGCTGCCACCTTGAGTCACTGCAGTCCATCTGTTGCAGGTATACTCAGTGCTATTTTGGAGAGAGCTCCAGGATTTTCAACCAACAATAGCGAAGGAATGGCAATGTAGTTCCAAGTCAGGATGGTATGTGACTTGGAGAAGATGTAGACGCATAGCTGCCCTTGTCCTTCCAGGTGGTAGAGGTCCCAGGTTGGGAAGGTGCTGTCCAAGGAGGCTTAGTGAATTGCCACAGTGCATTGTGTACATGGTGCACACTGCTGCCATAGTAAATCGGTGGTGGAGAGAACGAATGTTTAAAGTGGGCTGCTTTGTCATGGATGTTGTTGATTGATTTTGTTTCAGCTGTACTCACAGGCAAGTGGAAAGTATTCCATCACGCTCCTTACTTGAACCTTTGTAGACGGTGGAGAGACTTTGGGAAGACATTCGGCTGGATTCTGTATCCAGCAGGAGGTGACCAGGGGATGGGCCGTGGTGTCCCCGGGACCAGGGCGGTGTCCAGGCATGGACCGCCATTGCCGCGGTCAACAAGGCAGCCATCCTGTTGTGAACCCCAATGACCGCCCACTGAGGCCAGTAGTTGCGCAGAGTGACACTGGCCATATGGGTGCACCCACTCCTGATCTCTTATTTCCCCCCCCCAATCTCCAACCCTTCCCGCCACCCCACCAACCCCCTGGAACCACTCCCTCCGCCCCACCAACCACCCCGTCCCCACCCACAACTGGATGCCACCTGCCGGCGGGTCATCATGCGACCCATCCAAGGGCAACACCCAAGGTACCCCCTACAGGAGGGAGCTGGACAAGGGCCGCAGAACGTACCTCTGGCGTTGGTAGCGCCAGCCACTGATACCCTGCCGGCAGAGATGGGTGCTTGGGCCACAAGATGGGGGGTGGGGGTGGGAGAGGGAGGGGGGAGCGAATGGGACATGCGGGGGCAGGAGCTGCAAGCAGGCCAGGGCCATCATGTAGGCTGTTGGACCTGATTAGGCACAGGTCCTAATGCTAACGTGCCTGTCTTTCATCTCATTGGGCTTTGGAAATTCAACCAGGAATGGTTGGATTGAATCCTAGCCGCTGCAGCCCTGGCCCAATGCACTGAGGCTGTACGAGCAGGAGCTACTCTGGGAGGAACCTGCAGGAGCGGTGCCTATCCCAGAGGAAAAGGAGCCAGCTGGTGAGTAGCTGGGCGAGCCAACGGGCCAAGGAGGTGGTGGAAAGGAGGTGCTGCATCAGGCTTTGTGTGTACCGGCATGCCTGCCATTCGGGGCCCTGCCGGACCTGGCGTGCCGTTGAAGACTCCGACTGAGCAGCGGGACCGTGTGACATATTTGCCTCATCATGGCGCAACTGGAATCGTGAGGGTACGGGTGAATGACACCCTTTCCCGGTGGCCGTCAATGTGACGGTCGCCCTGAACAGTTACTCCACAGGGTCCTTCCAAGTGCCGAGTGGCTACCTCTTTGGGATTTCTCAGACCTCGATGCACTGATGCATGTGCGCCGTAACAGAGGGCCTGTGTGCTCGGTTGACAAAATATATAAAATTCAATGCGGACCGAGCCCACCAGGATGCCTGGGCAGTGGGGTTCGCCACAATCACTGGGGTGCCCCAGGTCCAGAGGGTGATCGATGGGATGCATATTCCCCCTATAAGCAGTGGCTTATGACATGCCAGTGGCTTTCACAAGCCAAAAAGAGCTCCACTCTGAATATGCATGTGTGTGACCATGAGCTGCACATTATGCACGTTTGTGGCGAATACTCTGAAGAGTCATGAATGGTACTGAACATTGTACAATCAGCATAGAAACCTTCCCACTTCTTTTTTTTAATAATTTTTTTTCCAATTGAGGGGCAATTTAGCATGGCCAATACACCTAACCTGCACATCTTTTAGGCTTGGGGGGGGGGGGGGGGGGGGGATCCCACGCAGACATGGGGAGAATGTGCAAACTCCACACGGACAGTGACCCAGGGCCGTGATTTTAACCTGGATCCTCAGCGCCATAGTCCCAGTGCTAACCACTGTGCCACTATACTGCCCTCTCCCCACTTCCAACCTTATGATGGGAGGCCATTAATGAAACAGCTGAAGATGATTGGCCCTAGGGCACTACCCTGAGGAACACCTGCAGTGATAGCATGGAACTGTGATGCTTGACCTCCAGCAACCACAGCCATCTTCCTTTCTACTGGGCATGAACCATAGAACCCCTGCAGTGCAGAAGGAGGCCATTCGGCAATTCGTGTCTGTACCGAACCTCCGAAAAAGCTCCCTGCCCAATCCAATTTTCCTGCCTTACCCGTGTAAACTTTTGGACATGGGGCAATTTATTGTGGCCAATCCACCTAACCTGTATATGTTTGGACAGTGGGAGAAAACAGGAGCACCCAGAGGAAGCCCACGCAGACACGGAAGGAGTGTGCAAAGTCCAAAGACGTGCAGGTTAGGCGGATTAGACATGCTAAGTTGCCCTTAGTGTCCAAAAATATTAGGCGGACTTATTGGGTTACTGGGGTAGGGTGGAAGTGAGGGCTTAAAGTGGGTCGGTGCAGACTCGATGGGCCGAATGGCCTCCTTCTGCACTGTATGTTCTATGTTGCACACAGTCGCCCAAGGTTGAAATCGAACCTGGGTACCTGGTGCTCCAAGGAAGCAATGATAACTGCTGTGCCACCGTGCCACCCATGGGCATAGAGTCAACATCATTTGCAGGATCAGGGAGGCCCAGAATCTGCCTGCTCCTCACGCCGCAGTCCTCACAGCACCTCAAATGGCTACATCGAAATATTGCGACACATGGAATTCTTTCTCTTCCCCCCTATCTCCACAAGCTCTGCCAGTGCAACTGCAGCCCACAAAACGGACAAAAATAATAGGTCCAGTGGTGCAGAACCCACTTGCATGCACAGGCGTATGTGGCCAAATGTACTGCACACTCGCACGCTCAGAAGAGCCATCCAAGTCAGAAGATCAGCCTATTTCTTAGGCTGTGTTAAAATAGCTACTTTTGCGTCAGAAAAAACTCAAGGCAGCATCACTTCGGTCGGTCTCTGTGCCTGAATGGCCATTTGGATCAAACACAATGTTTGCGGGATCTGCAAGCTGGTATTGAAGAATTTGTTTAAAGTCTGAACTGATGGGAAGAAGCTGACTCACCCGCCCCTTGTCTAATCCAGACACATTTGTCTATACAGGGCTCAATGCAGCACAACAAACTAAAATTTGTTTCAGTTACTCTCCTGGGCCATGACCTGTTGAAGTTGGTGCTGCAAAGTACAGGGTAGGGATCGCCTTAGAACAGAGAACAGTACAGCACAGAACAGCGGGTTCAACCCTCAGCTTGTGGAAAGTTAACAAAGGCAGTGGATTTACAAAACAATTTAACGGCTGAGTTTAGTGACACCATCTGGCGTAATCAAACTAGGTTACTCTTTGCACTGTCAGTGTGTGGAAGGAACATCACCCAACACAACGATGGAATCTGTGATGTGATGCTGTCGCAATAATGAGATCTCCAACAAATGGGGAGTTCGCTCCTGTTTCAATTTTGCTGGAATCCAAGATGCTCAAATGCTATCTTGCTGTCAAGGGCAATCACTGTCACCTCACCCTTTAGGATTATCTCTTTTATCCATGTTTGGGTCAAGGTTGCAATGAAGTCAGGAGCTGAGTGACCCTGATGGAACCCAAACCAAACATCAGTGTGCAGATTATTGCTGAGTAAGTGCCATTTGATAGCACTGTCGATGACTGTTTCCATCACTTTGCTGATGACCGAGAGTAGATTGATAGGGCAGTAATTGACTGGATTGAATTTGCTCTGCGTTTTGGAGGCTGACATAACTGGACAATTTTTCATATTGTCGGGTAGATGACAGTCTTGTTGCTATACTGGAACAGCTTGGTTATGGGTGCGGCTAGTTCCAGAGCTCAAGTCTTCAGTGATATTGTCAACACCCATAGCCTTTTGCAACATTCAGTGACTTTGCATAAACCTAACCCTAACAACGTATGCTTCTATTTTTTTCTCCCCCTATCCTTACCTACCCTTGAATGCATCTATGCTATTCTGGAATGGGTGAAAACATGGGCATGAATACAAGGAATGCAGGAGAACCAGACATGTAATTGGCAAAAAAGATTTTGGGGTGCATATTTGTACTTTGGGAGTGGTTGGTAGTTGATTTGGGTTACGGCTGCTGAGTTAAGACGGGTATTGGGATATCTGTGCACAACATGTAATTAACTTCTTACTTGTCTGAAATGTAAGTATTCAAAGCTAAAGCTAGCCATGAGTTGAGAGGTTTTATCTTTAGGATCTTATAGATAATGTGACTTTTTTTGAAGTCTGAAACACATGCCTATTTCTTATGATCTTCTGCAGGAGCTATTCAAGAATATACTAGGTCTTTGAACCTCGTGAACAGGAAGTTACCTTTTGGTTTGGCTGAGATCGGGGTGTGTTATCAGCCCTTTCCTATTGGTAAATACCCAACAGTATGCAACGCAGTAAGGTGAGAGACTCCATTTGAGATGTATTAAATTTATGTGCAGTAAGTAATTAATAAACTGAAAAATGTCATTACTTAACACAACCTAAATTTTGATTTTGAAAGAAAGCCACATGATGATTAAATGTGTGTTTGGCCCTCTCTATTGCTGCCACACACTTACAATAGATTGGATCTTAAAACACAGAAATTGGGCGGGGGAGAGGACCTGGGTAGAGTGCTCATTCGGAGGTTCGGTGCCGACTTGATGGGCATAAAGACCTCCTGTACTATAGGAATTCTATGATCAACTTACAGTTACTGATACTAAATTAATCTGTCACCACTTATCTATAGCCTCCTACAACTTCCTTTTGTCTTCAGAATTGTACACTATTGCCTTCCATTTTAGTGCCCTCTGCGAAAGTTAATGAGCCAATTCTTCAGTTGTCTGAATTCACTACTTTAAAGAAAAATATCCTGCTGTCTCTCCTTTTACAACAAAAGATGCAACATTTGGGAAAGGGGAAGGAAGGTTAGGAGAAAGATGAGGTATTAAGTAAAAAGTTAGTTCAATGGAAGAGCTGTAATGTAAAGTTCAACCTAATTACTCTTGTTACTCTGTAACAGTTTTAACCTTCCATTACATTAAAGAACACGAGAACTGGACATGGCATCCCTGGTATGGTTTAGCTCTCCTCGGACTTCAGGCCAATGGCTAGACTACTGGGTACGCCAGAGGTTACTGTGGTGGAGGAAGGTAAGAATTGCTGATTTATGGAACACAATTCACTATAGATTGCTATTCATGTAATTGCATAGCAGTAGTGAAAAATCATTTAGTACAGTTTTTTAAGGTACTGTTCAGTTACAGGAATGACTGGTCAAATATAACTAGCATTCTTCCATCTGGGTAAGATGGGCATGAAGTAAATCAAATCCATTGAAGATAGGCTTCATAGGTACACTTTTGCTGATGGCTAAAGAGATAAATCCATGAGAAACAAATTCTGTCACCAGTACTGCATGTGCAGTGATTCTCGGGTGTTGTGGGTCATTTTCAATTTTGGTGCTTGTTGCCAAGCTGCACTAGTCACTGATTGCCATGGTTGTGCACACTGGCCCGTAACATAACTCCATTTTTCTCTGTTGTGTTAGTCTCCCAGGCCTGAGAATCAATAAATAGTGTGTTCATGTCATGCTTGCAAGCAACTTTGAACGGAGCTTTGGGCATCATACTGGCTTAGACTACCTTGCCATACAGAAAGTTATTTGGTATTTGTCCATCTTCCATCCTGTGAACATAGCTGACCCAACAAAGTTACCCCTGTTTTGAGTACCAACATATTTGGGAGCTTTGTCTTTGAGAGGATTGCTGCATTTGTGATTTTATCCTTCAGTCAGATCATTCTTCATAGCGACACCTTTAACCACTGTATATATTGCAACACTGACCACTCGCTTGTCTGCAACAATATGAAGGTGCAAACCTCAAAGTTGGCCAAACAAGAAATTCAACATTTTAAATTCCATACAGGTTAGCATCTTCATGTAAGCAAAATGGGCTCCATCCATATTGTGCTCATTATCATGCGCTGACCCAATTTCTGTTCCATGGTTACTTGTCTTTGTATTTTTTTATTTTAAAATAAATTTAGAGTATCCAATTCATTTTTTCCAATTAAGGAGCAATTTAGCATGGCCGATTCACCTACTATGCATCTTTTGGGTTGTGGGGGCAAAACCCACGCAGACACGGGGAGAATGTGCATACTTGTCTTTGTATTGGGGAAGGAAGTGGGGAAGAGAATAGCTAGATTGTTAATTGTTTTCTATTATCTTCCCATGTTTTATTGAGCATTATTTAATTTTTTATAGTTTGCCAAAAATCCATCCAGTTTTACAGCCGGTGATTTCCAGGATATTGACGGAACTAAAGGAAGCGCACTGTATTTCAGTTTTCCATGGGGGAAGGAACCAATTGAGAAGCTGCTAAATCTGGGAGACAAGGAACTTGTGCTTGAGCACCATGGAAATAAAACAAACTTAAAAGTACAAACACAATTTTGTTTATTTGCAATGTAAATGGTACAATTAAAGAATGCTAAATTCTATGCAGAATATCTTCAGATTTTCAAAATAATTGTCTAAAATGGCTGTTATAGTTTTAAAATTGGATATATTTTCATTATTGATGACTCACAATTTTGAAATTAGTTGATCTCACCAAGAGTAGCAGTTACTATGAGCTAAAGAGCAATAAACAAAGTTTGCTCTTTTGATTTTGCTGAGAAGCTCTAACTGAAGCTGCATGTGTGTGAATCACAAGTAAGAACATAATTTGGTTGCTGTGCAGCTCATATGAACCGTGGTAATTAATCTTGATTATGAAGCTTTGCACACCTTGGATCAACTGGTAGCATGGAAATCAACCTTTGAGTCAAGGGGATAGCCCCATCCCGTGATTTAGACATATAATCTAGGTTACCAGATCAGTGCCGTACTGATTTTAGTTTTTCATAGAATTTACAGTGCCATTCGGCCCATCGAGTCTGCACCAGCTCTTGGAAAGAGCACCCTACCCAAGGTCAACACCTCCACCCTATGCCCATAACCCAGTAACCGCACCTAATACTAAAGGCAATTTTGGACACTAAGGGCAATTTATCATGGCCAATCCACCTAACCTGCACATCTTTGTGACTGTGATGGAATGTTGTACTGTCAGAAAGAACCCATGGCACTTGGAGCAGTAAGTTCTTCTTGTGTTACGACTAGCATTGCAATTTAAACTAACACCAAAAAAAACCAGTAACTAGTTATTCTTTTACATTGTTGTTTATGGGGCTTTGCAGTGCACAGATTGCTTGCCACATTTACCCATGTAATCATAACTACATCAGGTACTTTCCAAGTGAAATGTTTTGGGATATTTGAGACATATGATAAGGCACCATGTGAATGGAAGTTCTTTTCTTTAACAATGGTAAGAATGAATTATTTAAAAAGAGGGGAGAAAATGCCTGACAAACATATCCCTGCTTATCAGAATAATTTCTCAAAAGGGTCGAGATGGGAGGAAGACTGTTGTCCCACATGTTCTGTCAGTGAGTGGGAATCTGGATCGAGGAGTGATGGCCTTTTTGTTTGATTCACTGCAACTCACTGAGAAAGTTGATTCAAAATTGAGAGACAACCAAAAAAAGGTATGTTTTGTGCCAAATATTTTGTATTAAAGTAAGATGCTGGGTTTGTTTCTCATCAATTTTTATATGGAAAACAGAGAAACTTTAACAAGTTTCTATGAAAGTTTTTATGAAAATGACAACTGTAGGCAACTTCTGTACTAAATTGGAGCATTTCTTTCTTCCTTTTGTTAGGGAATTTATTGAGTTTTTATATCCAACAAATTATACATGTTAGAAAAAAACACGCAAATACCTTGTATTTATAAGCAAGCATCTTCATATCAACTGTGGTAGGGAACCCCCCCACCTTTATCCGGCATACATATTTTATCCATGCTGTCCTTATGGTTCATCCCCCACCATTTACCCTGCTGGTTATATCTTCAAAAATCTGTAGTTGATTTGTCAAACATGATTTCTCTTTCATATTGTGATTTTCTAAGTGCCCTATTATCACTTCCTTAATAATGGCTTTCAGTATTTCCAAATCAGGCTAACCAGCTGTTGTGTTCCTTGTTTTCTCTCTCTGTCTCCTTTCCACAATGATGATGTTATATTTGCTACCTTTGTAAAGTAACATTTTCAATACTACCAAAAATTATAGTACCTGTGAAACCTTGTTCATTCATTGTTTTGAATTTAAGTGTGCATTTCAGATGTCACATGATGTTTTGCTCATTTCAATAACATTTCTTCCACTTGATTGGATGAGATAGGAATTAACTGTGATTCACATTTATTCAAGCAGCCTGCTGAATCTTTCATACAGAATGCAAAACAATCGAATTGCTCATCGCTATTAATTTTTAAAATATTCATCCCAACTTACTATGCCAAGATAAATAGAATAAGTTATAAGTTTGAAAGAAAATTGCAGAACACATTTTAACAATTGTAAAATTATCCAACTTCTGTTGTAAACATGTCCATCAAATCTTCCTCCTGCACCCATCATCCAGGTTTGGGCTTTTGAGGCTGTGGCTCACCCTGCCCTTTCAGGACTTGTTTCTGGCTGTCAACATAGCTTCCCGGGACCACCTGGAGAAGATTAAATATGCCATCCGAGGGGCTGAGGAAGGCTTCCTAGATACAAGGGGGCAGTTTGTCGGCCTGTTCCAAAACCTGTTTGAGGTCAGCAATGAGGAGTAAGATAAGAAAATGGGAAAGAGAGGAAGAAAAAGAAGGAAGACAAGGGGAAAAACCAAGATAAGAGGGGGAACTAAAGGAATGCGTGCAACCCAGGGGGAGGGAGGGGGGGGGGGGTCGAGGAGAAGGAGGAAAGACTGTAAAGTCACAAAAAAGGAGAAAATCCCCCCCTCCCGGATCACAAAGCAAACACACCCAAAGTCAACGGGGGGGAGGGGGGAGAAAGGGAAGGGGGGGGGGGGGGGGGGGGGGGCGGAAATCAGGGCGGACGCAAGGGGGGATGGTGGGGGGGATGGAAGGGACCATAGGCCAAGCCAGACGGCGGCAAAATGTATATAAGGTAATTAAAGGAAGGACAGGATAAACCTTTCCGTACAATAAAGTGAATGAACGCAGTAAAATAATGTACATAACTTTATAAATGTGGAAAATGGCAATAAAAAGATTTTTTTTAAAGCATAGCGTCCCGGAGGGTGGCATGGTAGCATAGTGGTTAGCACTGTTGCTTCATAGCACCAGGGTCCCAGGCATGATTCCTGGCTTGGGTTACTGTCTATGCGGAGTCTGCATGTTCTCTCCGTGTCTGTGTGGGTTTCCTCCGGGTGCTCCGGTTTCCTCCCACAAGTCCCGAATTTGGATTTTGTTTATTGTCACGTGTACCGCGGTACAGCGAAAAGTATTTTTCTGCGAGAAGCAATTATTATTATTATTTGCCTCATTTCTCCGTACGTTCTCAATCTACACATGCTCCCTGATACTATTTCTGAAGTACAGCCATTTTTCGCTTTGTGTTTCTGACCGGAAGCTAATTTTAGTACTGTTCTTTAATATCGTATTTATCAATTGTATGCACGCATACCTTCCCTGAATCAGTTATCTCTCTGCAAGTTTGGGGATGGTGTGACCTCATGCCAGTGCTGCCTTCAGTGTATGCCTTAACAATTGGTGATACTTAGACAGACATTATAACTAATGTATATATTTTAGTTGTCAGCGATATTACAGACTTGATAGTAAAACCACAAAACCGCTATGTGACAGGAACTAGTAAGAGGATGCATTTGTTGCAGCTAAATTTAATGAGTATATTGCTGAATTGTACAAAAACAGGTGCGCACTGAAGGCAGTTTCCAAAATAAGTAAACAGAATAGTTTTCTTTAGCAGCTCAGCATGTATCAGTTTTTGATGGTTTGTAAATTTGGTTGTTTATTTTCCTTTGCCACTAATTATACTAATATTATTCAGTAATTTAATTTAATTAATCAGTTTGGTAATCTTTGAGCCTGTTTATTCTTTACTTTGGAAAATATCTGAAATTAATATTCATGTCTGCTGCATTTTTAGGTGCTAAAGCTCCACCCAGGTTTAGCTCCGGTTAAAGTGGGTTTGGAAATGGGCAAAGGACCTACAGTTGAGTTGCGCCAGGTGTGTATTTTGTGAAGAACTCCAAAAGCCATGAAAATATGCTACTGATCAAATTGTGCTCCCTGATGTTTTAAATTTCATTACTTGCTTTTGTTCAAACTAAGCTGCAGTCATATTGCCCTACAACATCTATTTACGATGTTCTGAATTTTATAATTATGTTTGAAACCGTACAGCATTTTTTTGTTCAGCACTAAAGCTTTCATCTGTGAGGACCTTCTGACAAGTGAGCTTTTGGACCCTGAATGCTCTTTTTACCATTCCTACAGCTTGTGGACTACATGTTGTACCAAAAAATGGCTTACAAAATAAACAAGAATATTTCTCAACAAAAATAATTACTCAGTCAACTAAGTAATTGTGATCATAGGCCAGGGTATTTTTTTATTTCTGTACTGTAAATGGTCTTTGAAAATCATTAATTTAGTTTAGACATGGGCCATTTGCACTTGCAAATAAAATAAATCTCATCAAAAGTGTGCTGAAAATATAACTGCCAAATATTGCCACTTTGCAAACTCACTAAGAAACACTTGATAATTTTAAATTTAAATCCCTATCATGGATTGGTCATATTAAATTTGTAGTAAGTGAAAATGTTGTAAAGCAGTACACTGTGATAAAGGCACAGCAATCTAGTTCAAGATTAAGACTGTTTTATAAACAACCCAAGCCCAATTGCAGTTAAAACTAAAGTTCATATTGCCCCTTGAAAACTCAGCATTTGCAATTTTAACAGCTGTCGGAGAATGGCATGTTATGAAGAAAGATGTGGCTGGAAACCAAACTTGCTAATTTAATGCAAGTTTTACATTTGTATAAAAATCTAAAAGTGCTGTACCAGAAGACATTCCCCACTGGAAGCATGAAAATATTGTTAGGATGTTTTCCTTAAGGCTATTAAAGCACATTTGTAGGTTGATTTTGCTATTCTCACCCCACTTCCCACCCCCAAAAGAAATCTTATCCAGTAGCAAACCAGCTGAGTTGCTTTTGCAGTTACTCATGGTCAGAACTAAACTGCAAGATGACAATATAAACAGAAGACAATAAACTTGAGACTGGTTGCAAGAGGTGCCTAAAGTACAGGCTGACATTTGAGCAAAGGTTCCTTCAGTGACCCAGTGGTAAATGCCCAGGCAAGTATAACCTGAGCTATTAGTTAATGCCAGTTCAGGAAACATTAAGATCATGATAGTTAATCATTGTTTTTATGTCCACTCGCAAGATTAATTAGAAACATCAGAATTTCCCATTCATGATCATTGTCCTGTGTCTTTTTCTCAAGTGCATGTATGTGAATGCCACGTGACAGAATGTCCAATTCAACTGTGATTTTTTTAAACAGTTAATTGACCCCTTCTATGCAAGTTTGTATAAGAAGATTGGCAGATTGTATAAAGTACAGGTTGCTAGTGATACATGTGAATAATTATGTCAGTAAAGGTTAGTGCTACCACTGCAACAACAAAGAAAAACTTGGAGGGAGGATGCAGACAAAAAAATCAACAACCTAAAATAGTTTTGGAGAAACCATAAAGTAATTATGTGTAAACTTTGAAACCCCATTGGAGTCTTATACACTTAAAGAAGTACACAAATATGTGTTCTATATATTTAACTATATGTGTGAGTGCTTTATAGTAGCTTCCACACAGTTTCTATTATCATTTATAATTTTTGTTCTATCTCTTTAGCTTAAAGTTAAAACATCAGCAAATCAGAACTATAACGTTAGGAACACTCAGACCAAAAACAACTAAGTGACTAGAAAATTGTCAAGGAGTTAGGAATCATGAACACAGCCAATTCTGAGTGACAACTGGAGAACCTACTAAAAAATTTCTTTGATGCACATTCATTTTTAAAAATTCTGCAACTAGAGCTTTAAGAATGGGTGAACAATCCTGTGATGGATTTCTATTATGTTTGGTACAAAATTTAAAAATAATTTAATCTTAAATGGTTGTATGTTGATGAATCTAAGCAGCTGCAGTGTACAACTCGTCTTAAACTTTTTAAAATGAAATACAAATTGTTCTACCCACATACATGAGATTTCAAGAGGATTGTTACCATTTTGGGTAGTTTTTTTTCATCAGAACCAGAAGGGCAGTTCTATTACAGGACTAAATGAAAGAAACTGGGGAAGGGAGAACAGCCATTGTCCCATCTCTAGTAATCTGTATTTTCTATTCCTACTTGCCCATGTATTTATAGTATTTTCTTATTTTTGATGTTCTGTTTTTCTAGTTTGCCTTTCATTCTTTTTCTTAGGTATGTGAGGGGCTATTCCGTGAGATGTTAGAGAAAAGAATTACAGTGTGGCCTGGCTATCTGGAAACCATGCACACATCATTGGAGCACCTAATCATGAAGTAAGAAACATTTGTTCCCCGTTACAATTGAATGGGTGGTTTTGATGAGTTCTTTAACTTAATTTAATTTTTAGTTCTTTGTGGGAAATGGGGGTCGCTGCCAAGGCCAGGATTTGTTGTCCATCCCTAATATTCCTTGAGATATGTCCGAGGAGCAGCACGGTAGCACAGTGAGTAGCACTGTTGCTTCACAGCGCCAGGTCCCAGGTTCAATTCCCGGCTTGGGCCACTGGCTGTGCGGAGCCTGTGTGCATTCTCCTTGTGTCTATGTGGGTTCTCTCAGAGTGCTCCAGTTTTCTCCCACACGTCCCGAAAGACATGCTGTTATGTATGTTGGACATTCTGAATTCTCCCTCTGTGTACCCAAACAGGCGCTGGAATGAGGCGACTTGGGGCTTTTCACAGTAACTTCATTGCAGTGTTAATATAAGCCTACTTGTGACAATAAAGATTATTATTATAAAGAAGGTGGTGTGCTTCCTCCTTGAATCCCTGCAGTCCATGTGGTTTAAGTACACCATAATGCTGTTAGAAAAAGGTGACTAAAGGAAGGTTAATATCATTCCAAGTTATGATGCATTGTGACTTGAAGGGAGCTTGTAGGTAATGGTGCTCTCATGTCTTCTGTCCTTGACTTTTTAGGTGACAGAAGTTGCAGGTTTGGAAATTGCAGTCGAAGGAGCCTTGGCATGTTTACAGTGCATCTTGTAGATGATGCATACTTCTGCCAGTGGTGGAGGGAGTGAATGCTCAATGTAGTGAATGGGGTACTGATCTAGCAGACTGTTTTATCTTCGATGGTGCTGAGCTTCTTGAGTGTTGGAGCTGCATTCATCCAAGCAAGTAGTGAATTTTCAACCACACTCTTGACTTAGCCGTGTAGATGATGAACAGGCTTTGGAAAGTCAAGGTGAGTTACTTACTGCAGAATTCTGACTTGCTCTGTAGCCACAGTCCATCCAGTTACATTTCTAGTCAGTGGTAACCCCCACCACTCCCTGCTGTCTCCGCATTGGTAATGGTGTTGAACATCAAGGGGTGATGGATAGATTTTCTCTTGTTGGAGATGGTCACTGCTCAGCACTTGAGTCGTGAATCTTACTTGCCACTCATCAGCTAAGCCTGAAAATAAAATAAAATTCCAATCAAGGGGCAATTTAGCGTGGCCAATCCACCTATCCTGCACATCTTTGGGTTGTGGGGGTGCAAACCACTGCGCCACCGTGCTGTCCTGGCTAAGCCTGAAACTTGTCTGAAGTCTTGCTGCATGCAGGAATGGAGTGATTCAGTATCTGAGAATTCACAATTAGTACTGCACCCAGACCTTATGAAGGCGGAAAGGTCATTGATGAAGCAGCAGGCTACCTTTTGGCTTGAGATTCTAACTTGAGAAACTACTGCAGCAATGTCCTGGAACTGAGATGATTGTCAGTTTAGAATTTTCCTTCTGATTCCAATTTTGCTAGGGTTCCTTGGTGCTTTTACTCTGCCAAATGCTGTACACTCTCTTCACCTCTCCTCCATGTTCAGATAAAGGCTGCAATGAGCCAAGTGGCTGTTGTGGAACCTGAACTGAGCATTGTTTATTGATGTGTAAGTGTTGCTTGATAGTATTCTCAGCGGCATCTCCCATCGCTATGATGATGATTGAGAATAGACTGATGGGACAGTAAATGGCCAGATTGCATTTGTCCCTCTTTTATGGACAGCATATACCCGTGCAATATTTTACATTGTCTGGTAGATGCTGTAGATCTGATAGTGTAGCTCCACCAGAGCAGCTTTGCACTAGTTCTGGAGCATTAATCTTGGTACAACAGCCAGAATATTGTCAGGGTCCTTGAGCAGTTTATCGATGGAATTAATGGAATTGGCTGAAGATTAGCATTGTGATGCTGGGAACTTTGGGAGGAGGCTGAAATGTATCATCCACTCAGCACTTTTGACTGAAGGTGGTTGCAAATTGTTCAGCCATGTCTTTTGCTGGGCTTTCCATCATTGAAGAGGCATAGAAGGCGGCATGTGGCGCAGTGGTTAGCATTGGGACTACGCACTGAGGACGAAGGTTCAAATCCCGGCTCTGGGTCACTGTCCGTGTGGAGTTTGCACTTTCTCCCCATGTCAGCGTGGGGTACACCCCCACAACCCAAAGATGTGCAGGTTAGATGGATTGGCCACGCTAAAATGCTCCTTAATTGGGGAAAAAAATAATTGGGTTCTCTTTTTTTTAAAAAAAATTTTAAATTGAAGAGGCATAGTTAATTGATTATACTTTTTTTTAAAAATGTTTATTGAGATTTTACATTTTATATAATAATGTAACAAAGTTGCAAATTACATCGCCATAAACAAGGAAGGGAGAAAAAAAAATCAAATTACTTAACCAACATGAGTACAGAATGGAACAGGACAACATCACAATCATTAGATAGACCTAGATATTCATATAGCCCCACCAGAGACAGAAGGAAAAACAGGATAGGATCATGAAAACATGACCAAATGGCATTCACACCCTCCCGCGTCGTGCAGCCCTACAATCATCACGAGAAATCAGGGTAAACTTTCCATGCCATGATGGGGTGCACACCAACGTACATCACCTTCAACCCCAGCAGCTTCAATGGCACCAATGGCCCATCATAGCCTTCTCTTTCTGATAGCAAACCATCTGCACCTATATCAAACCATATAGGAGCAAAGAGCGGATTTGTCATACATGCCCTTACAAAAAGAGAAAGTTCACGGAAACCACAGATCTAAGGGGAGTTGCAAGCATACTATACAATACAACTAAACCTCAAAAAACAGGCCCAGGGTCGAACCAAAATCATTCCATACAATTATGAGAAGAGGAAGAGGGGATTGTCAACAATAACATGTTCAGACTATGGTTTTTTTTTTTTTTTTATAAATTTAGATTACCCAATTATTTTTTCCAATTAAGGGGCAATTTAGCGTGTCCAATCCACCTACTCTGCACATTTTTGGGTTGTGGGGGCGAAACCCACGCAGACACGGGGAGAATGTGCAAACTCCACACGGACAGTGACCCAGAGCCGGGATCGAACCTGGGACCTCAGCGCCGTGAGGCGGTTGTGCTAACCACTAGGCCACCGTGCTGCCCTGTTCAGACTATGGTTAAGCGGTAAGCCCCCCCCCCCCGGCCACAGCTAGTCCACCAGATGTGAACACCCATCAGTGAAGAAGAGAACTGGCCATTCAACCAACAAGAGGACGATCCATCCCCTTAGGGGGAAACAACAGGGTATCCACCAAAGCACAGAACTTGATCCATCCCCAGGCCCCTGTATACCGAAGAGTCAAAGAAACAAAACCCAGCCTCCCTGGAAGCACCTCACAAAACCTCAGAGTGACATCCTGAGCCCTCGGGGCAGTAGACAACTGCCACAGGACCGGGCCTGGCCTAACCTAGCACCAACCGATTCGATGATGGCGAAGATGATTCTGGAAAAGAGCGAAAGTAACAGGGTAGTTGTTATGGGAGACTTTAACTTTCCTAATATTGACTGGAAAAGATATAGTTCGAGTACATTGGATGGGTCGTTCTTTGTACAATGTGTGCAGGAGGGTTTTCTGACACAATATGTTGACAGGCCAACAAGAGGTGAGGCCACTTTGGATTTGGTTTTGGGTAATGAACCAGGCCAGGTGTTAGATCTGGAGGTAGGTGAACACTTTGGAGACAGTGACCACAATTCGGTGACCTTTACGTTAGTGATGGAAAGGGATAAGTATACCCCGCAGAGCAAGAGTTATAGCTGGGGGAAGGGCAATTATGATGCCATTAGACATGACTTAGGATGTGTTGGTTGGAGAAGTAGGCTGCAAGGGTTGGGCACACTGGATATGTGGAGCTTGTTCAAGGAACAGCTATTGCATGTTCTTGATAAGTACGTACCAGTCAGGCAGGGAGGAAGGGGTCGAGCGAGGGAACCGTGGTTTACCAAAGAAGTGGAATCTCTTGTTAAGAGGAAGAAGGAGGCCTATGTGAAGATGAGGCGTGAAGTTTCAGTTGGGGCGCTTGATAGTTACAAGGAAGCGAGGAAGGATCTAAAGAGAGAGCTGAGACGAGCAAGGAGGGGACATGAGAAGTCTTTGGCAGGTAGGATCAAGGAAAACCCAAAAGCTTTCTATAGGTATGTCAGGAATAAAAGAATGACTAGGGTAAGAGTAGGGCCAGTCAAGGACAGTGGTGGGAAGTTGTGTGTGGAGGCGGAGGAGATAAGCGAGATACTAAATGAATACTTTTCGTCAGTATTCACTCAAGAAAAAGATAATATTGTGGAGGAGAATGCTGAGACCCAGGCTATTAGAATAGATGGCATTGAGGTGCGTAGGGAAGAAGTGTTGGCAATTCTGGACAAGGTGAAAATAGATAAGTCCCCGGGGCCGGATGGGATTTATCCTAGGATTCTCTGGGAAGCCAGGGAAGAGATTGCTGAGCCTTTGGCTTTGATTTTTAGGTCATCATTGGCTACAGGAATAGTGCCAGAGGACTGGAGGATAGCAAATGTGGTCCCTTTGTTCAAGAAGGGGAGTAGAGATAACCCCGGTAACTATAGGCCGGTGAGCCTAACGTCTGTGGTGGGTAAAGTCTTGGAGAGGATTATAAAAGATACGATTTATAATCATCTAGATAGGAATAATATGATTAGGGATAGTCAGCATGGTTTTATGAAGGGTAGGTCATGCCTCACAAACCTTATCGAGTTCTTTGAGAAGGTGACTGAACAGGTAGACGAGGGTAGAGCAGTTGATGTGGTGTATATGGATTTCAGTAAAGCGTTTGATAAGGTTCCCCACGGTCGGCTATTGCAGAAAATACGGAGGCTGGGGATTGAGGGTGATTTAGAGATGTGGATCAGAAATTGGCTAGTTGAAAGAAGACAGAGAGTGGTAGTTGATGGGAAATGTTCAGAATGGAGTGCAGTTACGAGTGGCGTACCACAAGGATCTGTTCTGGGGCCGTTGCTGTTGGTCATTTTTATAAATGACCTTGAGGAGGGCGCAGAAGGATGGGTGAGTAAATTTGCAGACGACACTAAAGTCGGTGGAGTTGTAGACAGTGCGGAAGGATGTTGCAGGTTACAGAGGGACATAGATAAGCTGCAGAGCTGGGCTGAGAGGTGGCAAATGGAGTTTAATGTGGAGAAGTGTGAGGTGATTCACTTTGGAAAGAATAACAGGAATGCGGAATATTTGGCTAATGGTAAAATTCTTGGTAGTGTGGATGAGCAGAGGGATCTCGGTGTCCATGTACATAGATCCCTGAAAGTTGCCACCCAGGTTGATAGGGTTGTGAAGAAGGCCTATGGTGTGTTGGCCTTTATTGGTAGAGGGATTGAGTTCCGGAGCCATGAGGTCATGATGCAGCTGTACCAAACTCTGGTACGGCCACATTTGGAGTATTGCGTACAGTTCTGGTCGCCTCATTATAGGAAGGACGTGGAAGCTTTGGAACGGGTGCAGAGGAGATTTACCAGGATGTTGCCTGGTATGGAGGGAAAATCTTATGAGGAAAGGCTGATGGACTTGAGGTTGTTTTCGTTAGAGAGAAGAAGGTTAAGAGGTGACTTAATAGAGGCATACAAAATGATCAGAGGGTTAGATAGGGTGGACAGCGAGAGCCTTCTCCCGCGGATGGAGGTGGCTAGCACGAGGGGACATAGCCTTAAATTGAGGGGTAATAGATATAGGACAGAGGTCAGAGGTGGGTTTTTTACACAAAGAGTGGTGAGGCCGTGGAATGCCCTACCTGCAACAGTAGTGAACTCGCCAACATTGAGGGCATTTAAAAATTTATTGGACAAGCATATGGATGATAAGGGCATAGTGTAGGTTAGATGGCCTTTAGTTTTTTTTTTTTCCATGTCGGTGCAACATCGAGGGCCGAAGGGCCTGTACTGCGCTGTATCGTTCTATGTTCTATGTTCAACCGACGCACAAGAAACTATACCCCCAGGGCCTCCAGCACACCCCAGAAGCCTACACCCTTGCCGAGCCTATACCTTGCCAACCCCATCCAGGGCAACATGCCATAAGGGGATGATTGTTCCAGTGCCGACCATATGGGGGGCTGCCTTCCGAAAAGAAGACTCATCAACACAGCCAACAATTAGACACCCTGCGAGTCGGGCCGATTTTTCTCTCCCTCTCGCTCTCTCTAGGCCTGGGGTAGGTTCGGCCCCACAGATCACTGGTTCATAGAATCCCTACAATGCAGAAGGGAGACATTTGACCCATCGAGTCTGCACCAACCCTTTGAAAGAGCACCCTACCCAGGCCCACTCCCGTAACCCTGCCTAAACCCCACATCTCTGGACATTAAGGGGCAATTGTATCATGGCCAATTCCACATAACCTGCACATCTTTGGACTGCGAACCAGGGCACGCAGAGGAAACCCACGCAGACACGGGGAGAAAGTGCAAACTCCACACAGCCAGTCACCCAAGGCCAGAATTGAACCTGAGTCCCTGGCGCTGTGAAGCAGCAGTGCTGACTATAGCGTCCCGTATTGTCCTGTTCCTGATGCTTGTCGTGCGAGGTTAGAGGTTGCTGAACCGATCGAGACCCCGGCTGGGGACTAGGCTGTAGACTGCATGGGTGTTGGTGAGACGGCATAGCAGAGGTAATGATTATTGGGTGATCCTGAAGAGTGCTTGTTGATCCTGCTTTATCCTTGGCTTTTGCTTTCTTCATGGGGCAGGAAAATGTCTTTGTCTTGAAGACTGCCCTGAAACTTGTCTGTTATCCTGAACATTACTCCCTGTTGATCATGTTGCTTTTTTGATGCTGTACTTTTTCCTACAGGGAAGTGTGAGGTGTGGGTGTGACAGTCTGTACTGTTGGTTATCCTGAGTTAGCAAATGGGAAATGATTTATGCAAGGTTTCACTTCTAATTGTAATTATGCATTATAGTATCTTGTAATCCTTATAATTGGGGAAGGGAAGGGCAGTACGGTGGCGCAGTGGGTTAGCCCTGCAGTCTCACGGCACCGAGGTCCCAGGTTCGATCCCGGCTCTGGGTCGCTGTCCGTGTGGAGTTTGCACATTCTCCCTGTGTTTGCGTGCGTTTCGCCCCCACGGCCCAAAGATGTGCAGGGTAGGTGGATTGAACACGCTAAATTGCCCCTTAATTGGAAAAAAAATTAATTGGGTACTCTAAATTAAAAAAAAAATAATAATTGGGGAAGGGGGAGTTCTTTGTTATCTCCTGTCTCATTTAAAAGGACGATGAGTAGAATCGGAGCCAGGAGAGGGATGGAAGGTTGGAGTTGGTTCGTCCTCATTGTGATTGAAGATGGTCCCCCAGTTGGGGCTAATCTGTTTGATTTGGATGTTTCTTTCGATTTGAATTTAAGTTTGTCGGTATTGCGGAGTGCGGTATAACGGGGGACTACTATACAGATACATGATTTCCCGGGCTTCCTGACTCTGACGTCAATGTCTTGTTATCTGCTTGGTTTTAATAGGTGTTCCCTTGACTTACAATGGGGACCCATTATCTCTATGCTGTACCTTGATTAGGTGTTGAGTGTGGTTCCTGTGTTAACCTGGGAATCTATTGTGTCAGCCTCCTGTTTGATAGGATTTGTGTCTGTGTGTAAAACTAATCTAATCAATATATTTAATCCTTAGGTTTCTTTTGCCTGCCTGGGTCATTTTGGTTTTACAACATTTCATTTTATAACATTTCATTTTATAAGTCTTAGTTTTAATCAAAATATATATATATCTGCCCCACTGTCAGGGTCTTGACTCGCAGATATGCCGTTTTAAGATGCAGCTTCGTGCTGTTGATAGGCAGATTATAGATTCTCCATTTCGTTCGAAAAATGTTTCTCAGCTGTGCAAAAATGGGATTCAAACGAATGCCCATCCCTTTACATCATGAATGGTGCCAATCAGTCCAATAAATGAAGAATGCTTTGATGATGTAAATATTAATACGAATCCAATATAGCCTTAAAAAATGTCCTACTTCAGAACTCTTGCACAACAGCAGGTGAAGCTAAAACAGTTGTTAAAGACTTCCGGTGGCGGCGATGCCTGAGTGAGCCGCACATTCGGTGGGCTCTCACTCCGGCGGGGCTTTGGAGCTGATTCCCTGCGATAGTGGGACCTCAGAGGCGGCAAAAAGGCTGCCGGGAAAGGGCTGGAGAGCGGGCTGACAGCGATGGAAACGTGGGAGGCCAGCAGGTAGGGGAAGAGAGAGAGAGAGAGAGTCGGAGGCAAGGAGCAGAGGAAACGGACCTGGAAAGTAAGATGGCGGACCCACGGACCTTCCTTCCTCCAGGAGAAGAAAAGAAGTTTTGGAGTTGCTGAAGCAGGACAACTTGGACTCACTTCAGAGGCCCAGAAGGTAAAATTTAAGGAGCTGGGCGAAGGAAAGCGGCAGCGAAGGCGCTGAGGAGCGGGCTGCGGCATATGGAACAGCGAGAGTCCAGAAGGCAGAAAAAGAAGGAGAAAAAGGGACAGAGACAAGGACCTGAAGAAACTTACCTGGGACCTAAGATGGCGGACACACGGACCCTGGACTCAGCAATCCAGCAGGCGCTGGATAACATGCTCCAGGTAATGAAGTCCAGTTTTGAAGCGCTGAAGCGGGACAGCTTGGACCCAATCCAGAAAGCGGTGGATCAGCTGAACCAGAGGCTGGACGCGCAGGATGTTAAAGTTAAGCCGCTGGGAGATGCGGTGGAGGAGCAGGCGGATGCGCAGACGGTTGCAGCGATAGAAGTTGACGGCCTGAAAGAGCGGCAGAGAAGACTGCTGGACAGAGTGGAGGAGCTGGAGAATAGAGTCCGCAGGAATAATCTGAGGATGGTCGGCCTCCCGGAGGGGGCTGAGGGAGCTGATGCTGCAGCGTTTGTAGCAGACCTGCTGAAGCAGCTGATGGGGGCCGAAGCCTTTCCGCGACCGCCGGAGCTGGAGGGGGCACACAGAGTGCAGGCAAGGCAGGGGCGGCCGGGCGGACCCCCCCCCCCCCCCCCCCCCCCCCCGCCCGATGGTGATTAGGTTCCACAAGTTCGTGGACCAGGAGCGGGTGCTGCAGTGGGCAAAGAGTGCCAGGAGCAGCACGTGGAACAACAGTGTTCTCCGCATTTATCAGGACCTAAGCCAGGAGGTGGCTCGGCGGCGAGCAGCCTTTAAGAATGTCAAGGAGGTGCTGTTCAAGAAGCACGTGAAGTTTGGTCTGCTGTTCCCAGCTCGTCTATGGGTCACGCACCAGGGTCAACACCACTACTTCTCCGAGGCCGAAGAAGCGATGGATTTTGTGAGGGACCTGGGGCTGGTCCCGAAAGGAGGCCCCAAGGACGCGAATTAGGGCCTGAGGATTACTGTGGGAAGGAACGCCGAATGTGCCTGGACTGCTGCTCAACGGTTTGCTGGGCCAAGTGGAACATTTGGGACTCTTTACTTTGTTCATGGACATTGGTTTGGGGGGTTAACCACCCCTTTCCCCCTTTTTTGGTTTTTTTTGTTGGGATCTCTCTTGTTTCTTGGGGGGGGGGGGGGGGGGGGGGTTGTTTTTTGGGTTTATTTTTGTGCTTTTACTCTTTTTTTCTGTTTTTGTTTTCCTGTTTGGGCTGGTTTGTACTTTTTGTGCAGCTCGCAGAAGACACTGGAGCCGGCTTGCCCTAGTGGGTGGGAGAGAGGGATGGGGCGCCGGGGAGTGGGGAGGAGGACGGAGAAACAATGGGACTGAGACAGGAAGGCGCCGGAGTGTTGAGTCACTGGGCTAGCAGATTGGCTAGTCAAGGGAGTCAGGTGGGGGGGGGGGGGGGGGGGGGAGTTACAGCCAGTAGATGGCAGGGGTTTGGGGTATTGGGGGGGGGGGTTGTTCTGCTGACGGGGGAGGGACTTGAAAAAGGCACGGGAAAGGAGGTCGAGGGTGGAGGCAGCCAGAGGGCGGGCCAGGAATGGCGCGATGCACGGGCCAGAGGCCGGCCCGAGAAAGGCTATGGCTGACCGGTGGGGTGGGGGTGGGGTGGGATGTGCCCCCTGACCAGGCTGATCACCTGGAACGTCAAGGGACTGAATGGGCCGGTTAAGAGGGCGCGGGTGTTCGCGCACTTGCGGGCCCTGAGGGCGGACGTAATTATGTTGCAGGAGACACACCTGAAAGTGTCTGGCCAGACCAGGCTAAGGAAGGGCTGGATTAGCCAGGTCTTCCACTCGGACTTGGACTCGAAGTCCAGAGGGGTGGCAATCATGATCAACAAGCACGTGCAATTTGAGGCAGAGGGTATATCCGCAGACAGGGGGGGCAGATACCTGATGGTATGGTGCAGACTGGAGGGGAGAAGAGTGGTGCTGGTGAATATATATGCCCCGAACTGGGATGATGTGGACTTTGTTAAAAGAGTGCTGGGGAAGATCCCGGACTTGGATTCTCGCAGGCTAATAATGGGAGGGGACTTTAACATGGTCCTTGACCCGACTTTGGATCGGTCGTGTCCCAGAATGGGTAGACTCTCAGCAATGGCAAGGGAGCTGAAAGGGTTTATGGAGCAAATGGGGGCAGTGGACCCCTGGAGAGATAGACAGCCAACAGGAAGGGGCTACTCGTTTTACTCGCACGTCCATAAAGTATATTCCAGGATAGATTTCTTTGTACTAAGCAGGGACTGTATGGGGGAGGTAAAGAACACAGAATACTCGGCAATTACCATTTCAGACCATGCCCCGCATTGGGTGGACCTGCAGTTCGGGGGAGCGAGCTATCAACGCCCGCAATGGAGGCTAGATGTGGGACTGCTGTCGGAGGAGGGGATCTGCGAGAGGCTCCGGAGATGTATGCAAAATTACCTGCAGGTGAATGACACGGGGGAGGTCTCAGCGGCGACCCTGTGGGAGGCGCTAAAGGCAGTAGTGCGGGGGAGCTGATTTCAATTGGGGCCCACAGAGCCAAGGCAGACCGGGCAGAGATGGATAGATTGGTCAGGGAAATGGGTCGGATAGATGAAGAGCACGCGGAGTCCCCGGGGGAGGTTTTACTCAGGGAGAGGCAGAGACTACAGGCGGAACTGGGGGCTCTATCCACGAGTAGGGCTGTGGAACAGCTTAGGAAGGCGAGGGGAGTGGTGTACGAGCATGGGGAAAAGGCTAGCAGACTGTTAGCGCAGCAACTCGGGAGGAGGGAGGCGGCCAGGGAAATAGGTAGAGTAGGTAGAGTAAGAGACGGGGGGCGGGGGGGGGGCAAAGTGGAGGACCCGGCAGAATTGAATAGGGTATTCCGGGACTTCTATCGTAAGCTGTATACTTCGGAGCCGCCGGAAGAACCGGAGAGGATGAAAAGGTTTCTGGACGGGTTAACATTCCCAACAGTAGGTGGGGGGCGAGTGGAAGAGCTGGGGGCCCCGATTAGAGTAGAGGAGGTATTGGGGGGCCTTAAGGCCATGCAGTCGGGGAAGTCCCCGGGGCCGGATGGATACCCAGTAGAGTTTTATAGGAAGTTCTCTGAGCTGGTGGGCCCGGTCTTGGCGAGGGTTTTTAATGAGGCAAGGGACAGAGGGACCCTGCCGCCGACAATGTCACAAGCCACCATATCACTGATATTGAAGCGGGGTAAAGACCCGGAGGCGTGCGGGTCCCACAGGCCAATCTCCCGGATTAATGTAGACGCCAAGCTCCTGGCAAAGGTACTGGCGGGTAGAATGGAGGACTGTGTACCGGAGGTGATTGGGGAGGATCAAACGGGGTTTGTGAAAGGTAGGCAGCTGGCGGCCAACCTGAGAAGATTACTTAATGTGATAATGATGCCCCCAGTGAGTAGGGAGGTGGAGGTAGTGGTGGCAATGGACGCCGAGAAGGCTTTGACCGGGTGGAGTGGGACTATCTATGGGAGGTGCTCGGACGGTTTGGGTTCGGGGAGGGATTGGTGGACTGGATCAAATTATTATATCAGGCCCCGAGGGCCAGCGTCAGGACCAACAGAGAAGTGTCGGAGTATTTTAGGTTGTACCGAGGGACCAGACAGGGCTGCCCGCTCTCCCCGCTGCTGTTTGCGCTGGCCATAGAGCCGCTGGCGATTGCGCTGAGAGCCGCAGAGGGTTGGAAGGGGATGGTGAGGGGCGGGGTTGAACATAGGGTTTCTCTTTATGCAGACGACCTGCTCCTGTATGTGTCGGACCCAGTGGCCAGGATGGGAACTATTCTGGGAATGCTGAGGAAGTGCGGCCAGTTCTCAGGATACAAATTAAATACGGTCAAGAGTGAAATGTTTGTGGTCCAGGCAAGGGGCCAGGAGAACAGATTGAGAGGGCTACCGTTTAGGCTGGTTGAGGAAAATTTCCGGTATTTGGGAATCCAGGTGGCACGAGACTGGGGCAGGCTGCATAAGTTAAATTTGGCCAGGGTGGTGGAGCAAATGAAGGGAGAGTTTCGGAGATGGGATGCACTCTCGCTGGCAGGGAGGGTTCAGATTGTAAAGATGACAATCCTCCCTCGATTTCTGTTTATTTTTCAGTGCCTCCCGATCTTTATCCCACAGTCCTTCTTCAAAAGAGTTAACGGGCTGATCATGAGCTTTGTCTGGGCGGGAAAATCTCCGCGGGTGAAGAAGGCAATGTTGGAGAGGAACCGCAGCGAAGGAGGGCTGACTTTGCCGAGTCTGATCAATTATTACTGGGCGGCCAACATCGCTATGATAAGGAAGTGGATGGTGGGTACGGGATCTATTTGGGAGTGGGTGGAGGCGGCTTCGTGCAGGGGCTCCAGCTTGGCAGCCCTGGTCACGGCTTCTCTACTGCTGCCGCCGGCCAAGTACACCACCAGCCCGGTAGTGGTGGCGACCCTGCGGATATGGGGCCAGTGGAGGAGGCATGTGGGGGAGATGGGGGCGTCTGTCTGGGCGCCAATCTGCAACAACCATCGGTTTACCCCCCGGCAGTATGGATGGGGGGTTCCGAGTATGGCGGCGGGCGGGGGCGGGAAGGGTGGGTGATATGTTACTGGAGGGGAGCTTTGCGAGTCTGAGGAGCTTGGAGGAGAAATTTGGGTTGGTAAGGGGAAATGATTTTAGATACCTACAGTTGCGGGACTTTGTTCGTAGACAGGTCCCATCTTTCCCACGCCTCCCGCCAATGGGGATCCTCGACAGAATAGTCTCTAGGAGGGAAGAAGGGGAGGGTAGAGTCTCGGGTATATATAAGGTGCTCATGAGGGAGGAAGGGTCCCAGACAGAGGAACTGAAACTTAAATGGGAGGAGAAGCTAGGCGGGGAAATGGAGGATGGGCTGTGGGCAGAGGCCCTGAGTAGGGTAAATTCAACCGCGACGTGCTAGGCTCGGGCTGATTCAATTTAAGGTCGTTCACTGGGCCCATATGACGGTGGCTCGGATGAGCAAATTCTTCGGGGTAGAGGACAAATGCACTAGGTGCGCCGGAGGACCAGCGAACCACGTGCACATGTTTTGGGCATGCCCTAAGCTGAGGGGGTGCTGGGAGGGATTTGCGGGGATTATGTCCCGGGTACTAAAAACAAGGGTGGTGATGAGTCCAGGGGTGGCAATTTTTGGGGTTTCAGAGGACCCGGGGGTCCAGGGGGAGAAAGAGGCCGATGTTTTGGCCTTTGCTTCCCTGATAGCCCGGCGACGAATACTATTGGCGTGGAGGGACTCAAAGCCCCCGAAGACGGAGTTGTGGCTTGCGGACATGTCGAGTTTCTTGTGTATGGAGAAAATTAAGTTCGCCTTGAGGGGATCTGTGCAGGAGTTCGCCCGGAGGTGGCAACCATTTATTGACTTCTTTGCGGGAGAGTGAGCGTCAGCAGGGGGTGGGGGTAGAGTAGAGTAGGAGGGAAAATATGGCGGGTAGTACCGGTGGGAGAGGAGCGGGCTTGTGCAATATGTTATGATTGAAGTATTGAAAGTACATGGATGTTTGCACATTTTTGCCTTTTTTTGCTTTCTTTCTGATGATGTCTGTATCTGTTTATAAAGCCAAAAACTACCTCAATAAAATTGTTTATTAATTTAAAAAAAAACAGTTGTTAAATTTAAATCCAAGGTCGATAGATTTTTGTTAAGCAAAGAGATATGGGCCAAAGGCAGGTATATGGAGTTAGGTCACAGATCAGCCACGGTCTCATTAAATGAGGAATAGGCTCGAGGGGCTGAATAGCTTACTCCTGTTCCTGTGTTCCTAACTGTTCAGTAGCGATGAATACACTGAGAGTCTCTACTAATAGCAAGAAAAGCTATCATTTTGATAAAAAGTAGATATTTCTACTAGAGCAGTGCTTTGAACAAAAGAATACTCTCTTCGACTTTTCTTTCCCTTCAATTTAGCACAGAAAATAAATAATTGAGGCACAACAATAATTTTTGTAAACATTTTATTTGTAAGACTTTTTTAATAATAGATATTTTTTTAAAGATTCACTGTAAACTGGAAAAAGATTTTTTTGGTGAAGGTGGGATGATGAGTAGTTGCATCACTTTCAACGATTTTTTGAAAGTGTTCCCCTAAAACTTGATAGTTTTAAAACTTTGACTATCATTACTTTCTCATTTTCACTCAGAGGGTTGTTTTGTGTTGGAATAATTGAATCATGCCATTCAGGAGGAAAAATGTGATTTGTGACCTGATTAAATTGCCACATCAAACAGGAGAAAGTTACAAGTTATTCACAATGAAAGTTTAATAGTAGTTATAAGATGAAGGGAAACTCCAGGCTCCAACTAAGAAGCAGTCCTCTCCATTTCGTAACAGTGATTCACTCTTTGCAATTTTATAATATGTAAAATAAAAGCAAAATGTCAACCAATATATTTTGGAAGTGCTCACAAACTGTACAGTGTTACTTGATTTTCTCTTTTGCAGATATGATGAGATGGGTGTGATCTTCACGATTGTCATCAATGATACCACACTAGAGAGTGGCTTAGTGCAGCTCAGGAACCGAGATACTGCTATGAAAGAACTGGCTCACATTTCAGAAGTGAGAGACTTCCTCACCAAGTACATTCAAGAATCTTGAAAATTAGTTATATATTTCCATTTGAGTGTGCATGTATAGGAACATGTGCACTCATACTTAATGAGACTCCATAACATTGATTAAACAGAAATCACTTCACTCAGTGGTGAGAGTACAAATGCCTTTTTGGGGTTATTAACTGCACTCTGTTACTTATGCTGATAGCCTTTTCAGTAGCTGCTTTTTCTTTTTTCTAAAAAACCTAATTTATATATTCTTTGCCAATCAACCTGTGCTAGCCCCTGAGAAATGTATTTTTTTCCTGTAGATTGACTCCAATATTTTTGATCTTCCTTTGTAAATCAAGGGTAAACGTATGTCTCATTCCTTTGCGGTACAGAATGTTGATGCTTGTGCTCTGTGCACCATGGTACAGAACATTGATATGTAAATTAACATGTGAATTTACTGATCATCTGCTGACATATTTAAGTCCCAAACTCAACCAAGTTACTGGATGACAAAACCCTAATAATAATGAATGTTACAAACTTGCAAAGCGTTTAGAATTATGACATTAAAATCTCATTGCTGGCACAAAGACCTGATGATAATGAATGTTAACAAACATGCAATGTGTTGAATTTTGGATTAGAATTACGACATTAAAATCTCATTGGCAATATTATTGGTAACGTGAATGGATCTTGTATGGCTTTATTCCATGTGATATCAAGAGATGGCTGAAGGCACTGGATATTTGCTTTGGGCCCTGACAATATTCTGGCCATTGTACTGAACATTTGTGCCCCAGAGCCAGCCAAGTCCCTAGCCAAACTGTTCCAGTACAGCATTGGCGACTACACAGAGGGCTGTACAGTAGTTAGCACTGTTGCCTCATGGCGCCGAGGACCTGAGTTCAATCCTGGCCCTGGGTCACTGTCAGTATGGAGTTTGCACATTCTCCCCATGTCTGCATGGGTCTCACCCCACATCCCAAAAGATGTGCAGGGTAGGTGGATTTCCATGCAAAATTACCCCTTAATTGGAAAACATCACAAGAAAAAACATTGGCATCTATCCAGCAATGCGGAATATTGCCCAGGTATGTCTGTGCATAAAACAGGACAAATCCAACCTGGCTAATTACTGCCCCATCAGTCTGCTCTCAATCATTAGTAAAATGTTGTAAGGACTCATCAACATTGCGCTTTGTAATAACCTGCGCACAGTTTGGGTTTGCCAGGGTCACTCAGTTGCAGACCGCATTACAGACTTGGTTCAAACATGGACAAAAGTGCGGTATTCCAGAGGAAAGATGAGAATGCTAGCTCTTGACCTCAAGGCAGCATTTGACTGTGTATGGCATCAAAGATCCCTAGCAAACTGGAGTGAATGGGAATCTGAGAAAACCCACTGGTTGGAGTTATACGGGCCACAAAGGAAGATTGACATCACTGCAGAATTCATCGGGGTAGTGTCCTGGGCCCAACCATCTTCAGCTGCTTCATAAATGATCTTCCGTCCATCAGAAGGTCAAAAATGGGGGATGTTCACCGATTGATCTTCCTTTCATCAGAAGATCAGAAGTGGATATGTTCACCGATTATTGCGCAATGTTCAGCACCACAAGCAGTTAAGATACAGAAGCAGTCCATGTCCAAATGCAGAAAGTCCGTGACAATATCCAGGCTTGGGCCGACAAGTGGTAAGTAACATTTGTGCCACACAAGTGCCAGGCAATGATCACCTCCAACAAGGAAGAATCTAAATATCGCTTCTTGACATTCAATGGCATTACCACTATCAACATCCTGGGGATTACCATTGACTAGAAACTCATCTGGACTAGCCTTGGAAATACTGTAGCTACAAGTGGAGGTCAGAGGCTAGGAACCCTGTGGCGAGTATCTCACCACCTGATTCCCCAAAGCCTGTCCACCATCTGCAAGGCACAGGTCAGGAGTGTAATGGGTGAGTGCAGCTCCAACAGCCCTTGAAGTATGGCAGCAACTAGGACAAAGCAACCCGCTTGATTGGCACCTGTTCCACAAACATTGACTCCCTCCACCACCAATGGACAGTGGCAGCCATGTGTAACCATCTACAAGATGCGTTGCACGAACTCACCAGGGCTCCTTGGGCAGCACCTTCTAAACCAATGACTGCTCCTATCTAGATGGACAAGGGCAGCATATACCTGGGCACATCACCACCTGGAGGTTCTCTTTAGTTACTCACCACTCTGACTTGGAAATATGTTGTCGTTCCTTCACTGTCACTGGGTAAAAATCCCTGAACTCCTTCCCGAACAGCACTCTAGGTTTACCCACACCTCAGGGGATGCAGCGGTTGAAGAAGGTTGTTTACCACCACCTTCTAAAGGGCAACTAGGTATGGGAAATAAATGCTGGCCTAACCAGCGAAGCCCACATCCATGAATGAATTTTTTTAAAAAGCCTCTAACCTGCTCTTGCAGGCACAATATTTATGTGGCTAATCCAGTTAAGTTTCTTAATAAATATTTACCCCTAAGATGTTGATCGTTTGAAATTTCAGATTTGGTAATCCCGTTGAATGTCGTGGGGAGGCGCTTAGACTCTTGTCTTGCTAGAGGTGGCAATTAACTGCCATTTGTGTGGCGTAAATGTTATTTGCCACTTAGCAGCCCTAGCCAAAATGTCAGTTTGATGCCAGTGTTGTGGCTGTGCAGGAAACCGCTTGGCTTGAGGTGTGGCTAGTTCTGGAGTGCAGGTCTTCAGCACTAACAATCCAGCTGTTGTCGGGGCCGTTGCTACATCTAATGCGCGCCCAGCTGCTTTTTGATAACTCGTGGTGTGAATCTAATTGGCTGAAGACTGACATCAGTGATAGTGTTAGCAGGAAGCGAGGTTGAATCATCCATTTGGCACTCCTGGCTGAAGATAGTAGCAAATATCTTTTTTTAAATAAATTTAGAGTACCCAATTCATTTTTTCCAATTGAGGGGCAATTTAGTGTGGCCAATCCACCTACTTTGCACATCTTTGGGTTGTGGGGGTGAGAACCACGCAGACACAGGGAGAATGTGCAAACTCCACGCGGACAATGACTCAGAGCCGGGATCAAACCTGGGATCTCGACGCAATGCTAACCACGGCGCCACCATGCTGCCCTTTCCTCTTACTGATTTAATTCCAATTCACATGTTGATACAGCAAATTTGCAGAGCTTTTCTAATATTGTTTAACTTTTGTTGACTCTGGAAGTGCCCTGTTGAATATGAGGTGTTGTTCCTTGAGCTTGCTTTGAGATCTTTGGAACTTTGTAAGAAGCCATGAGAATGACGGTAAGGATGGGGAATCAAAATAAGAGTCTACTGCAAGCTTGGGGGTCCCCTTTGCAGACTGAATGGGGATGTTCTGCAAAATGAACAGAACACCCAATCTGCATTTGGCCTTCCTAATGTAGAGGAGACCACTTTGAGCAGTGAATACAGCATACCAAATTGAAAGAAGTACAAGTAAATCACTGTTTCATCACCTGGAAGAAGCCTTTGGGGGCTTTGTACTGTGAAAAAGGAGGGCATAAAAGGGCAGGTGTTTCATCTCCTGTGGTTGCATGGAACGGTGACATGGGAAGTGGATGGGGATGATGGACGTTCAACAATTTTAAATTCTAACTTTGACCTCACTTTTTATTTTTCTTTGCTGTTTTTTTTCTCGCTTCCTTTTGCCCATTGAATATTTCCAACTTTCTTTATTTCCATTTTCCAGCATCTGTAGTATCCTGCTTTTGCATGTAGTTATATAATGCAAATTATGGCAGGTGTCCAAAGCCTTTACTTTTAAACAGTTTTTATCTGAAAGTGTTAAAATGTAGGTTTTAAAAACTTCAGCTGTATATTGTTAACATTGAGGATGACTTCCAATTTAGGTATTTTGAACGATAAGGGATTAATTCAAAATCAATAAAATAGAGGTCCAATTGTCTTGGTTGTGTGTTCTGATGCATGTTTCCTGTTTTGAGCTTCTTCTGCTTTGTATAGTATGATGACTCACTGATCTTCACTCAAACTTTGTTTCTAATTTGGATAAAACCTTTTCACCTAAAACCGCATATACTGGCACTCCCAGAAGACTTTAAAAAAATTACTGTATTGATATTTAACAAATGATTTCTGTTTTTTAAAAAGGCAATAGGATTTGTCCATTTTTGTCATTGATCCCTAGCCGTGAGCTGTTCCTTAAATCGCAGCCTGCCTAATATGGCACTGTTGACAACTGCGAGCACAGGGAAATCTGCATGGAGCCATTTAGCTTTACGAAGAGGTAGTGGTTACCACTGCTGCCTCACGGCTCCGAGCACCCAGATTTGATCCTGGCCCCGGGTCACTGTCCATGTGGAGTTTGCACATGCACCCTGTGTCTGCGTGGATCTCACCCCCACAACCCAAAAAGATCTGCAGGGTAGGTGGATTATCCACACTAAATTTCCCCTTAATTGAAAAATAAATGGGATACTCTAAATTAATTTTTTTTAAAGCTTTGGGGGGGGGGGGGAGGTGAAGCCACCTTTTCAGTATGGCGTCTTGATCCTTGAGCACTCTGTAGACTCAGTGCGCATTGAGGCGCTGAAAATCATGACTGCAAACATTATGTGGGGGCTGGTTTAGCACTGTGGGCTAAACAGCTGTCTTGCAATGCAAAACAATGCCAGCAGCGCCGGTTCAATTCCCACACCGGTCTCCCCGAACAGGCGCCGGAATGTGGCGACTAGGGGCTTTTCACAGTAACTTCATCGAAGCCTACTTGTGACAATAAGCGATTATTATTATTATTCGAGTACCAGATCAGAGACTCAGCTTGGATCTGAGTGCTCATGAGGCCAAGCTGCAGAATGCTAATAAGAGGCTTGATACAGAAAAAAGAATCCTGAACGTCAAATGTTGCTTCAGCTGAAGCTTCTATTTTATCCTTGGACAACCAGCTATGTGGCATGTCAGAAATCCTGGAAGATTTGGACGACCATGGCCAGAGAGAGAATATCCGGGTCGTTGGTCTGCCAGAAGGAGTAAAAAATTTGAGAACTGGCTGCTACGTTTTCTCAGGCTGGATGTGAAAGCTGGGGATTTCAAATTAGAAAGGGCGCACCGTATCCTGTCTTGAGGCTGAAGGACAATCAACATTCCAGGCCTATAATCATTCACTTACACGGTTTTAATGATCGACTGAGAGCCCTGGGACACAGTGAGGCGCAATGGGGCCTGACTCCATGAGGCGGCGAGGATCTCCTTTATCCAGGACATTTCGGCACCGACGTAGTTAAAGCGTGAGGCTTCGATGTTTGATGGCAACTCAAGGCAGCCACGCATAATCCTGTGACCAATAAAGTGATATCCAATGACTCCGTGAATTTTTAGATGATCCGAGTAGTGCTTTGACCGTTGTCAAGTCCAAAAGGGCAGGGAATTGGACTGATATTCTGCGGCTCAAAAAATTTGAAATCCGGACTTGCTCCCCTATCATGTTATTTGTTTGATTTCAGTGTCATTATCCTGCTTTTTTTTTAATAAACAATTTTATTGAGGTAGTTTTTGGCTTTATAAACAGTTACAGACATCATCAGAAAGGAAGCGTCATTATCCTGCTTAATGGGAGGTGTAAACATTTGAGCGCTGTAAAAAAAAATGTCTTTTTCTTGTCCTTGTCATGGGGTTAGCGCATGGAAAAACTGTTTCAATAATGAATGTATATGGCCTGCCAAATTACTCCGGGGGTTTATGACTGAGGGTTTTTCAGACTTTGCAGAGTTGGCCTTGGCTAACACTTTTGTAGGTGGAGTTTTTAATTATCATTTGAACCTCATGATGGACAAGCTCCCAATTACTGGAAATCCCTCCACCCTGCAGGCTAGAGCACTGGCTTCAGCATGTGAGGAAATAGGACATCTGGAAGTGTGGAGGATCTTTCATCCTAGAGATGGGGATATTTTTTCTCTCAGCCCCTCACCAATGTCACCCTAATTTACTTTTTTGTACCTTGGGACTATTCTATACTTAGTGTCCTCTTGCTCTGTGAGAAGCATTGTAATTTCTGATCATGCTCCGGTCTTCCTGGAATTTCTGCTTGATGAATTATGTAGATGGTCAATCTGGTGATGTAGTGGCACTCGTGGAGCGTTTATTTTCTTCTCTCGAGCTCCCTGTGGTTTTGGAGCATCAATGCTTGGCCCCAAACGCTCCTATCACTAAAATGCAATGGCTATGGCCATTGAGGAGTTTCAGCCTGGGAATGTACCGGGACGGGGTTGTTATGAGTGAGTTTTATGATCATAGAATTCCTACTGTGCAGAAGGAGGCTATTCGGCACATTGAATCTTCACCGACCCGCTGAAAGACCACCCCACCGACCCTCTGAAAGAGCACCAACTTAGGCCCTAACCACATCTTTGGACACTAAGGGGCAATTTAGCATGGCTATTCCACCTGACCTGCAGGTCTTTGGATTGTGGGAGGAAACCGGAGCACCCAGAAGAAACCCATGCAGACCTAGGGAGTCACCCAAGGCCGGAATTGAACCCGGGTCCCTGGCACTGTGAGGCAGCAGTACTAACCACTGTGCCACTCCTGTTAATAAATTAGGATCTGTTAACATAGCCTTGGTGGGTATGCATTGTCACTCCTTTGAGGCAGGTCTGCTGCCATCAACCCTTCAGAATGTAAACATCTCCCTGACTTTGAAGACGGGCAAGATCCAGAGGAATGTGCCCTATATAGTCCAATCCAGGGGGGGGGGGGTCGAGACAGCTGGGGGCAATGGAGTTTTACCAGTGATTGTCCAGGAAGATCAGGCTGGGTTCATATAGGGTAGGTTTTTCTCTTAACAACATTAGGTTATTGAATGTGACCCTGGCTTTCCAGAAGCGGACACAAGATGGGCTGGTGATCTCCTTTGACGCGGAGAACGCATATGATCGGATTGAGTGGAATTATCTGGTATACACATTGTGGAGATTTGGGTGAGGAATATCTTAAATGGGTTCAGATTCTGTATCATAGACTCTTGATAGGAGTACTCGTGAGTGGTTTTAGGTCTGAGAATTTTGGCTTGCAGAGAGGGGAACTAGACAGTGGTGCCCCCCTGTGCCCCTTGCTGTTTGCACTGACCTTGGAGCTGCTATTAGGAGGGACCCCTTGATTTCGGGGCTGGGATGTGGACAGAGGCAGCACAAGATTGTTTCATACGGATGAGGTGCTGCTGTTTGTGATAAAGTTCCCACTATTATTGATGTGCCGGATAGATTTAGTGCCTTCTCCCGTTTTTAGATTAATTTTACAAAATCGGAGTCCATGCCAGTGGGAGAGTTGAGGGGGAAACCTCTCTCCTCTTCCTTTCTCTCCCCCCCCCCCCCCCCCCCACACCTTGCCAATTTCCATTTTAGGTAGTCCCCGAAGGGGTTGAAGTACAATATAATTATCCTTTCTTTTAGGCAGTTATATGAGGCTAACCTTCCTCAGTCGATTGCATATTCCAGAAGGAATTTGACTGTTGATCTTCCCTGCTGGTCTCATGGCTGGGCAGGATTGCCCTGATTAAAATGAATGCGTTGCCTAGACTGCTATGCCATGATGTGGAGATGCCGGCGTTGGACTGGGGTGAGCACAGTAAGAAGTCTTACAACACCAGGTTAAAGTCCAACAGGTTTGTTTCAAACACGAGCTTTCGGAGCACGGCTCCTTCTTCAGGTGAAGAAGGAGCCGTGCTCCGAAAGCTCGTGTTTGAAACAAACCTGTTGGACTTTAACCTGGTGTTGTAAGACTTCTTACTAGACTGCTATGCTCCTTGCAGATGATACCAATCTTGTCAACTAGATCTTATTGGAGATTAATGAGATGATCAATTTGTTTATCTGGAATAAGAAGATGCCTTGTCTAAAGTACACCAAGCTACAGCTCCCAGGTTCCTATTTGGGGGGGGGGGTTGAGTATCTTGAATATTAGACTATGTTAACTGGCCTCTCACCTTAGATTTCTAAGGGATTGGGTTAGGACGGACCCTGCCTCTATTCTGGCTCAATATTGAAGCAGACCAGTTGGTTTACCCTCTGCAGCTCTTGTTATTTTATGGGGACAATAGGATACAAAATTCTATTTTTGTTCATACTCTTAGAGCATGGTGGATGGTCCACCAACTAGAAGTGAGATCTAAACTGACTTGTGTTTCTCCCATTCAGGACAACCCGGACTTTCCACCAGGACTTGTGGACCACGGATTCATTCCTTGGAGACATGGAGGTATTTGTAAGCTGGGAGATATGTTCAATGTTGTCTCTTTGTCATCCTTTGAGTAACTACTCTAGCGGTTTGACATATGAAGACTTTTTTAAGTATCTGCAGCTCCGAGACTTTATCCTGAATAAGACAACCTTGTGTGTTAACTCCTCTATTTCCCTGGTGGAAACAGTTCTGATTTCTGCATAACCTAGACAAGTGATTAGCAATTTCTATGATACCTTGTGCTCTAGATCCTGTGTTAGTACATTGCAGTCTTGGGGGAAAAAACTTGGCAATTTATGTTGGTTTGAAAAAGGATGGAGGAGACTAGATACTGCACCGTTTGCATACCACGCTTACTCTAATACCCCGGTTTGATCCTGCTATATTCCTGATGTGTCTAAAGTGTCTGGTGATCAAGGGTGATTATATACACTGCGTATGGACCTATGTTAAGATTTAATCCTATTGGACTGGTTCAGTTAGGACCTGGAGAGGACATTTGACAGCCTTCGAGCTTAATCCTTTGTTTCTAATTCTGAGTCTTCCAGATGGGAGAATTACTGACATTAATGGAAAAGGGCTGTACAACATCCTAACCGTTGCAGCTCGTTAAAATATCCTCTGCTCCTGGGTCAGTAACAAATATCGTTGAATTCAAAATTGGCATAAATTAGTCATGGAATGAAATCGTATGGAACTTTTGATGCCTGTGATCTGGTCTGATGCATTCCATAAAAATGTTGGACCCCATCTCAAATTTATAAGCTCCACCTTGTCTGACCTGCTCCTGTTAGGTTTATTTTGAGCCATATTATAAGTCTTGTTCTCGCAATGCATGAAGTATTGTGGCCTGAGATATTGTTTTTTTTTATATGGCCGTATCCATTTTCTCCGCTATAAATAACAGTGAAACAGAATACTCGGAGGTCTTGTTCATCGTGGCCAAGGACATCAACCAGGCCAACCTCGAGTGTACTGACAAAATTCCACCAGCACATCTGCCCCACCAGGGGCCTCAACATCCTTAAGCACTGCTACACAAGCATCAAGGGCGCTTACTAATCCATCTCCCGACCGCACTTCGGAAAATTGGACCACAAAAAGGTGCTCCTTCTCCCGGCATTTGAGCAGGTACTTAAACGGGAGAATCTCAAAATGGAGAAAGGTGACTAGTGGTGTTCCACAGGGATCCGTGCTCGGACCACTGTTGCTTGTGATCTACATAAATGACCTGGAGGAAGGTATAGGTGGTCTGATTAGCAAGTTTGCAGATGATATTAAGATTGGTGGAGTTGCCGATAGTGAGGAGGACTGTCAGAGAATACAACAAAATATAGATAGATTGGAGAGTTGGGCAGAGAAATGGCAGATGGAGTTCAATCCAGGCAAATGCGAGGTGATGCATTTTGGAAGATCAAATTCAAGAGCGGACTATATGGTCAATGGAAGGGTCCTGGGAAAATTGATGTACAGAAAGATCTGGGAGTTCAGGTCCATTGTACCCTGAAGGTGGCAACGCAGGTCAATAGAGTGGTCAAGAATGCATACAGCATGCTTGCCTTCATCGGACGGGGTATTGAGAACAAGAGTTGGCAGGTCATGTTACAGTTGTATATGACTTTGGTTAGGCCACATTTGGAATACTGCGTGCAGTTCTGGTCGCCAAATTACCAGAAGGATGTGGATGCTTTGGAGAGGGTGCAGAGGAGGTTTACCAGGATGTTGCCTGGTATGGAGGGTGATAGCTATGAAGAAAGGTTGAGTAGATTAGGATTGTTTTCGTTGGAAAGACGGGGGTTGAGGGGGGACCTGATTGAGGTCAACAAAATTGAGAGGTATGGACAGGGTGGATAGCAACAAGCTTTTTCCAAGAGTGAGGGTGTCAATTACAAGGGGTCACGATTTCAAGGTGAGAGGGGGCAAGTTTAAGGGAGATGTGCGTGGAACGTTTTTCACCAGAGTATGGTGGGTGCCTGGAACAGTCTGCCAGCAGAGGTGGTAGACGCGGGCACGATAGCATCATTTAAGATGCATCTAGACAGATATATGAAAGGGCGGGGAGCAGAGGGAAGTAGATCCTTGGAAAATAGGCAACATGTTTAGATAAAGGATCTGGATTGGCGCAGGCTGGGAGGGCCGGAGGGCCTGTTCCTGTGCTGTAATTTTCTTTGTTCTATACCTACCGTCACAGCCTCAGAAGCCAGATTGGCCTTCTTGAAAGTGAACCCACAGAAAGCAAAGGGCCCTGATGGAGTCCCTGGTCCTGCACTCAGATCATGTGTGGACAATGGCGGGTGTGTTCGCTGACATCTTCAGCCTCTCCCTAATCCACTCCGCATTTCCCACCTGCTTCAAGAAGTCCACCATCATACTGGTGCCAAAGAAAAACCAGGCAATGTGCCTCAAAGACTACCGCCCGGTGGCCTTGACGTCTGTCATCCTGAAGTGCTTTGCGAGGTTGGTCATGAGACACATCAACTCCATATTTCCAGAATGCCTTGATCCACTGCAATTCGCATATCGCCACAACCATCCACAACAGATGCTATCTCCCTGGTCCGACACTCACCCCTGGAGCATCTCGACAACAAGGACTCCTACGTCAGACTCCTATTCATGAACTACAGTTCCGCCTTCAACACCATAATCCCAGCCAAGCTCATATCCAAACTCCAAAACCTGGGACTAGGCTCCACCCTCTGGAACTGGATCCTCGACTTCCTGACCCAAAGACCACAGTTAGTAAGGATAAACAACAATACCTCCTCCACGATAGTCCTCAAAACCGGGGCCCTGCAAGGCTGCGTGCTTAGCACCCTACTATACACACACAACTGTGTGACAAAATTCAGCTCCAACTCCATCTACAAGTTTGCTGATGACGTGACCGTAGTGGGTCAGATCTCAAACAACGATGCTTCAGAGTGCAGGAGGGAGATGGAGAACCTAGTGGCATGATGCAACAGCAACAATCTGTCCCTCAATGTCAGCAGAACTAAGGAGCTGGTCATTGACTTCAGGAAGCGAAGTGTCGTACAGGCCCCTGTGTGCATCAATGGTGCCGAGGTGGAGATGGTTGACAGCTCCCAATTTCTAGGTATGCACGTCACTAACAATCTGCCCTGGTCCATCCACGTTGACACTATGACCAAGAAAGCCAACAGTGCCTATACTTCCTCAGGAAACTAAGGGAATTATTGACTTTAAAAAAAATTTTTTTTTTTTTTAGGAATTTAGAGTACCCAATTATTTTTTCCAATTAAGGAGCAATTTAGCGTGGCCAATCCACCTACTCTGCACATTTTTTGGGTTGTGGGGGCGAAACCCACGCAGACACGGAGAGAATGTGCAAACTCCACACGGACAGTGACCCAGAGCCGGGATCGAACCTGGGACCTCAGCGCCGTGAGGCAGCTGTGCTAACCACTAGGCCACCGGCTGCCCTCCCATATTGACTCTTACCAATTTTTACAGATGCACCATAGAAAGCATCCTATCTGGCTGCAACACAGCTTGATATTGCAACTGCTCGGCCCAAGACCGTAAGAAACTACAGAGAGTCTTGAACACAGCCCACTTCATCACAGCAACCCGCCTCCCATTCATTGACTCGTGTCTACACCTCCCGCTGTCTTGGTAAAGCGGACAGCATAATCAAAGACCCTTCCTACCCAGGTTATTCCCTATTCCGACCTCTTCCATCAGGCAGAAGATACAAAAGTCTGAGAACACGCACGAACAGATTCATAAACAGCTTCTTCCCAACTGTTACCAGACTCCTGAATGACCTTCTTATGGACTGAACTGATCTTTCCAATCATCTTCTCGACTGTTGTAGCTCCGTATGCTTCACGCGATGTCTATGTATTTACATTGTATTTATCGTATGTTCTATGTTTTCCATATATGGAATGATCTGCCTGGACTGTACACAGACCAATACTTTTCACTGTACCTCGGTACACATGACAAATCTAAATTGGTTCTTTCTGATTGATCTAGTATTAAAGCTGAAGACACTTCGTAAAGTCTGTTATTCTAAAGTTATCTTGTTCATTCTTATATGAGCCACAATTCTTGTTCGCTACTGAACCTGTTTTGCTTTGAAAATAGTTGCAATAGCTGTAAAAAAAAAATTAACACCTAATAAAATATATTAAAAATAACTTACAATTGATGATAGCTGGTATTGGTGGAGCACTGGGTATTTATCAATGAGGAGGATCTAAGCTTCAGGCTATGTGAATGGATTTTAGGAAAGTTGTGGAGGAGAGATGCTGAACTGTTAGAAGGGGCCTGCCCTTTGTTGCATCCTTTTAATCAAACTTGGCTCCATATTGCCATCCATCACTGGTAAGAATATGGAATTCAACTCTTGTACTTCTCCCAAACTATCAATTCTTTTTAATGCTGACCACTATGTGTTACATAGGTCATGGTAGTTTCAGAGTAGTTCCCCCCTTTTTCAGCTATCCCTTTCATTAAATTGATTAAATACTTCCCCAGCAGAAAATGCCCTATTTAACTTATAAAAATCCAGGTGATATAGTGATACAGTGGTTAGCACTGCAGCCTGCACCCTAGAGGACCTGGGTTCCATCCCGGACCCGGGTCACTATCTGTGTGGAGTTTCCACATTGTCCCCGTGTCTTCATGGGTTAATAATAATCTTTATTGTCACAAGTAGGCTTACATTGGAGTTACTGTGAAAATCCCCGTAGTTGCCACACTCTGGCACCTGTCTGGGTTCACTGAGGGAGAATTCAGAATGTCCAAATTACCGAACAGCACGTCTTTTGGGACGTGAGGGAGGAAACCGGAGCACCCGGAGGAAACCCACGCAGACATGGGGAGAAAGTGAAGGCTCCGCACAGACAGTGACCCAAGCCGGGAATCAAACCTGGGACCCTGGCGCTGTGAAGCTACAGTGCTAACCACTGTCCTACCATGCCTCTCCACAAAGCCGGCCAGGGTTCACTTGTGCATCGTGGACCACCTGAATACCCAAGTATCTAAACCTGCTTCTGGCCAGCCTAAATGGTTGGGCACTCAAATTTGCACTCCTCCCCGGAGTGTTCACCGGAAGCATTTCACTTTTTGCCACATTCAATTTGTATCCCGAAAAAGCGCCAAACTTCCCCACTATGCCCATCATCTTATCCATACACTCCAGCAGATTTGAAATGTACAGCAGGAAGTGATCCACATACAGTGAGACCCTATGCTCCCTGCCTCTCCTTACAATGCCCAACTACTGTCTTGTTGTCCGGAACGTAATGGCCAACGGTTCAATAGCCAGTGCAAACAGTAGTGGAGACAGCGGGTACCCTGCCTCCTGCCCTTGTATAGCCGGAAATCCCCATATTTCCTGTTTATCTATATACTAGCCGTGGGGACAGCATATAGTAACTGCACCCAGGAAATAAATGGAAATAAATGTACCCTGAACTTCCCCTGGACCTCAAAAGAACATCTCCACTCTATCTTATGAAACACCTTTATCGCATCCATGGACACAACAACCCCCTGCACATAATCCTTCTACGGAGTCATAACCACATTCAACAATCATCTAATATCACCCAACAGCTGCTGCCCATTAACAGAATCCATCTGGTCCTCAGAGACCATCTCTGGCACACACCCCAGCAGCCACCTAACCAACACCTTAGCTGGCACCTTCACGTAAAGGGAGATGTGTTTAAACCCCCCCCCCCCACTACCTCTTGGAACACCAGTCAATCGAAAAAGTGCCCCTCACTGCCACCTCCCCACAGGGGTTGGACCTGTACAGCCCCCTGTATAAGGCCTTGAAAGCCTCATTAATTTTTCTCCAGCGTTGGCACCAACTCTTTACCCCCCCCCCCCCCCCCCCCCCCCCCCCCACCCCCCCCCCCCCCACTCTCCAGTGTGGCCACTTATTGTCTCAACTGATGCGCTATCTGGTGGCTGGCCTTCTCCCCATACTCATACAGAACCCCCTTTGATTGATGAAACTATTGTCTGCAAATCAAATTCTCTGCTAACAGCTCCGTGGTTGGGGTTGCTGAATACCACTGGTCCTCTTCCAAAATTGCCCCACCAACCTCTCTCCCCACCCTCTCCAACTTATCTCCAGTGACCTTGTAAGATATCACCTCCCCTTGCACCACTGCCTTCAACCCCTCCCAAAACGTGGAGGGCGAGACCTTCGCATTCTGGTTGAACGCTGCATACTCCTTTATCACCAAAGTTACCTTTCCACGGAACTTTTTATCTGTCAACAGCACCAAATCCATCCTTCACGAGGGCCTCTGTGCCCAGCCCATACCAGTCCTCACATCCATTCAGTCGCGATTGCCGTTAACTACTCCTCACCCCCCACCCCCCCAAATTATGCCCGGGCGCATCAGTTTTGAAACTGGGCACCCTGGCAGAGCCAGGTTGGTACTGCCGGGGTGCCAAGGGGAGTGCCAAGGTACTACCCTGGCCTGTCATCGACCACCTGGGGTGGCTTCCTGGAGTGGCCATTACGCCTGGCCTCTGCTTGTTGAAACCTGTACTAATCAGCAGCCGGGTAAGGTGAGCTCCTGGGTGACATTTGGGTGCCGGGAGAATGTGGCCTCAAGTAGCACACGCATGAGCCTAATCGCTCATTTAAATATGATTATCTGGCCGGTGATGGCGGGCGGGGGGCAGCCGCACGTTGGAGGGCTCCCGTTCGGGAACGGCATTGTCGGGGGTTAACGCCCGGTCCTAGGGGCAGCGAAGGCAGTAAAAGTCGGGGGAAAGCACAGTGAAGAGATATGTCGAGGATCAGTATAAAACGGCCGTGAAAAAAGCAGCTGAAGGTTCTTCGGGGAGTGGAAAGGTCACCGCGGGGTCGGTAAACAAAATGGAGGCTGGAGTACCAGGGGAGGCCGCATTGCTTACGGCTGAAGAAATAGCTAAGGTATGGAATTCGAAAGGCAATTCACAAAACACATGGAGGCAATGAGGAAGGAGATGGGGGCGGTTTTGAAAGTGCTGGTGGAGGAGGCGATTACCCCGGTGAGGACGGCGGTGGCGAGCGCAGTGGCGGAGGTGCGGGAGCAAGGCGAGGCGCTGAAGGAAGTGGAAGAGACATTATTGCAGCACAGTGTTCAACTTACCTCGATGGGGAAGGAGATGCGGAAGGTGATGGAGATTAATAAGGATCTGAAAGGCCAAATGGAAGACCTGGAAAACAGATCCAGGCGACAGAATCTGAGGATTATGGGGCTGCCCCAAGGAGTTGAAGGGCCGAGGCCGACTGAGTATTTTGCCGCGATGTTGGCGAAGCTATTGGGGGAGGGGGAGGATCCCTCCCGATATGAACTGGATCGGGCTCATCGGTCATGGAGGCCTATACCAAAGGCGAGTGAGCTGCCAAGAGTAGTGACTTTGTTCTTCCGTAGGTACAGTGTAAAGGAGAAGGTCGTATGCTGGGCTAAGCCGAAGCGGGTGGTGCAGTGGGCTGGAGCTGGTATACCTGTATTACGGTGGAGCTGCCGAGGAGGCGGGCTGCCTTCAACCGGGTGAAGAGGGCACTGTACATTAGCAAGATGCAGTGCGGCATTGTATATCCAGCAAAGCTGAGGGTGACCTACAAGTTCAAGGATTTTTATTTTGTGACGAAGGAAGCAGCGGAGGAGTTTGCGAAGGCAGAAGGACTGTGACAGAACTGAGAAATGGTCATGTACCGATATAGCCACATGACTGTATTTTGTTCTTTTTTGTTTCACTGCGTGCTGGTGTATGGGCTACAGGAGCCAACGTTGTGTCTATTTGGACAAGGATAGAAATGGGACTTTCAGTCGTAATGAGGATTCTTTGGGGTGTGGGTGTGTATGCGGGGTTTGTGTGCTAAAGGGGACTTATGGGTTTTCCTGGGGCCGGGCAAGGGGGAAAGAGACCCGAGCGGGGCCACCATGATGGCCGGTTTAAGCCGGCCAGTGAACGGGGGTGAGGTGGTGGGGGAAGGGGCTGCGGCCATCGGAGCCTGGCAGAACAGGGTCTGATGAGTCTCGACGGGGTGGAAAGTTGGGGTGAAAGAACCAAGGTTGGAGGGGAGGGGTTTTACAAGTGGAGGGGGGGGTTTACAACTTTTGGGTGTCATTTACGGTATTCTTTCGGAGGCTGGATGGCATTGAGTGTTGGGGGGTGGGGTTGCGCCGGGGGGATTCTATAGGTTAACGGTGACCATGGGCGATTCCGGACTCCTTTTTCTTTTTCTCCTTTGTTTCTTTTTCCACTGTGGGAGGGTTTGTTTTATTTGATGCATATATTGACAGATGGGCCGCAGGTTAGGGTGGTGGGAGGATGGGATCGTTGTTGATGTTAAGGGTATTGACTTTGTATCTGTTACCGTTTACTGCTTGTTGGGGGGGGTGTAAATTTTGAAGGAAAATGTGAAAATGGAGAATAAAAATATTAAAAAATATATATATATGATTATCTGGATCACGACCAGCATTGGCGTGATCCAGATTGCGATGTGTGCCATGGGTCGGTTGACTCGTGTGAAGTTTTGCACCAGAGTGAAGCCTGATTTGGGCCTCCCCCGCGATGCTCTGGCACGCCCGGATCGGAGCCGGGCACAGCGCAGTGGGAAAATCGCGCCCATAATCTAAGTATGTCAACTCAATATGATTTTATACTGAATTTTGAGACACAAGCTCATCCCATGACTCGGTCTTGGCATCATACTTAAATTGACAAGGGAGAAAGAACATATGGCCTTAAGTGATGCGAGACGTCGCGGTTGAACAATTACTGGTACAAACTATCTACTTCCCTCACAATTACATCCAGTGTGTGAAGGAAAACAAGTATTAAAACATTCAGCCTTGTGCATTGAATTAGCAGTTACGTAGATACATAGAAGATAGAAGCAGAGAAGACATTTTGGCCCTTCGAGCCTGCTCCACCATTTATCGCGCTCATGGCTGATCATCCAACTCAAATAGCCTAATCCTGCTTTCTCCCCAGAGCCTTTGATCCCATTCTCCCCAAGTGCTATATCTAGCCGCCTTTTGAATATATTCAATGTTTTAGCATCAACTACTTCCTTGTTTAAGTGGTGATGTTTAAGGGAAGTCACTGTATTTTTGCACTGTTACCATTTTTGCTTTTGTAAGTTTAGAATTAAAGTTCTGTAATTAACTTTTGTAATTCTTCAGTTCTTCGAATTACTAAATGTACTGTCCTATTTAGCAGAACAATCACTGTTAAACATTGATATGTATTTCATACAGACCGTGTGCAATTTAAAGGTAAAAAAACACATGCCAAGAAAGCACAGAGAGAAGTAACAGCGACCTTCAAATAACCTGTCCAAAATATGATGTGGCGATGCCGGCGTTGGACTGAGGAGAAGGAATGATGTGGGAGACCCAGAAGCGGCTAAAGTTGATGGTGGAAGACCTGGAGAATCGCTCCCGGAGACAAAACCTAAGAATCGTGGGGTTACCTGAAGGCATCGAGGGAGAGGACGCTGGCTCGTATGTAGCCAAAATGCTGGAGGAGCTGATGTGGGAGGGGGCCTTTGACTGGCCCCTGGAGGTCAACCGGGCGCATAGGGTGCTGATGAGGAAGCCACAGGCGAGTAAGCCGCCGAGGGCGGTGGTGGTGCAACTTCACCGATTCCTCAATAACGAAGATATCAAAGTGGGCAAGGCAGGCGAGGTGGTGCACCTGGGAAGCCAATGATTCCGGGTGTACCAGGACCTGGCGCGGACCTGGCGAAGAGGAGAGCCAGGTTCAGTCAAGTGAAGGCTGCCCTCTTTAAGATGGGGGTGAAGTTCGGGAAGTTGTGCCCAGCCCACCTCTAGGTGACTAACAAGGGCCGAGAACACTATTTTGTAACACCAGAGGAAGCGATGGGAGTTTTTAAGAGACAATGGACTGGCAGGAGAAGGTGGATATTGAACAGCGGAAGTTGAATGGATGTTTTTTTCATATAAATTTTGAGTACTCAATTCATTTTCTTCACATTAAGGGGCAATTTAGTGTGGCCTATCCACCCACACTGCACATCTTTTGGGTTGTGGGAGCGAAAGGGGCAGCACGGTAGCATTGTGGATAGCACAATTGCTTCACAGCTCCAGGGTCCCAGGTTCGATTCCGGCTTGGGTCACTGTGCGGAGTCTGCACATCCTCCCCGTGTGTGCGTGGGTTTCCTCCGGGTGCTCCGGTTTCCTCCCACAGTCCAAAGATGTGCAGGTTAGGTGGGTTGGCCATGATAAATTGCCCTTAGTGTCCAAAATTGCCCATAGTGTTGGGTGGGGTTACTGGATTATGGGGATAGGGTGGAGGTGTTGACCTTGGGTTGGGTGCTCTTTCCAAGAGCCGGTGCAGACTCGATGGGCCAAATGGCCTCCTTCTGCACTGTAAATTCTATGAAACCCATACAAACACGGGGAGAATGTGCAAACTCCATACAGACTATGACCCAGAGCTGAGAGCAAACCTGGGACCTCGCGCCGTGAGGCAGCAATGAAGTGAGGAGATGTTGCTTTTCTCTGCCTTTTTAAAAAAATTGCTTTTTGTTTGTTGGTTGTTGGGAAACTTCTCTCCTTTGAGATGTTTTGTTGGGTTCTGGGGTGGAATGTTTGGGGAGTGTGGCGGGTAAGTGCAGCTTTTTTCCTATTCCGTTGTAGTTTGTGTTATGGAAGTATGCGAATGGGGGGGGGGGTAGGAGACTCGGGCACCTTGGGTAGGGACTGCGATGCTAGCTGGGCAGGCTATTAACAGGAGCACAGTAGAAGGTGATGGCACTGTTATTTGTTTCGGGAGGAGGTGTGTGCTGCTGACAAAGGTGTGATTGCTGTGGCGCAGCAAGAAAGGGAGTGGTGACTGTGGGCATTGAGGGTAGGCCTTGAGGGTCACGTAACATGTGCCAAGGGTTGGCCCAAGAAAGGATATGGTTGGTTGGCAGGGGGGTGCCAAGGGTTGGCCCAAGAAAGGATATGGTTGGTTGGCAGAGGGGGGGGGGGGGGGGGGGGGGGGGGGGGTGCATCCCTGACCAGGTTAGTCACATGGAATATGAGAGGGCTGAATGGGCCAGTCCAACGGTCGAGTGTGTTTGTGGGTGGGGATCGGGGGGGATGGAGGAAGTGGAAGTAGGGCCCCTGCTGGTGAGGGCATATAATGAGACGATGGAAAAGGGGGAGCCCCCCCCAACATTATCGTAGGTGTCCATTTCCCTAATATTAAAGAAGGATAAAGATCCAGAGCAGTGTGGGTCCTATCGCACAATAGCGTTGCTAAATGTGCACGTTAAATTGCTGGCAAAAATCTTGACCTCGCAAATTGAGGACTGTGTGCCGGGGTGATAGGGGAAGATCAGATGGGATTCGTAAAGGTTAGGCAACTGTCGGCGAACATTAGGAGATTACTAAATGTGATAATGATGCCCCTGGAGGCAGGGTTGCACGGTGGCCCGGTGGTTAGCACTGCTGCCTCACGGTGCTGAGGACCCGGGTTTGAATCCCGGCCCTGAGTCACTGTCTGTGTGGAGTTTGCACATTCTCCCCGTGTTTGCGCGAGTTTCGCCTCAACAACGCAAAGATGTCCAGGCTAGGTGGATTGGACACGCTAAATTTCCCCTTAATTGGAAAAAATGAATTGGGTTCCCTAAATGTAGAAACAAATGATGCCGCTGGAGGGGCAAGATGTGGAGGTGGCAGTTGCAATGGATGCAGAGAAGGTTTTTGATTGGGTGAAATTGGAGTACTTGTCGGAAGTGTTAGGACGGTTTGGGCAGGGTTTTGTAGATGGGTCCGATTGTTGTGTAGGGCGCCGGTAGCGAGCGTGTGGACAAATGGGGTGAGCTTCGGGTACTTAAAGTTACACCGTGGGGCAGCACGGTGGCACAGTGGTTAGCATTGCTACCTACGGCGCTGAGGACCCGGGTTCGAATCCTGGCCCTGGTCACTGTCCGTGTGGAGTTTGCACATTCTCCCCGTGTTTGCGTGGGTTTCACCCCCACAACCCAAAGATGTGCAGGGTAGGCGGATTGGCCACGCTAAATTGCCCCTTATTTGGAAAAAATTATTGGGTACTCTAAATTTTTTTTTTAAAGTTACACCGTGGGACAGGGCAGGGGTGCCCACTTTCCCCATTGCTTTTTGCCTTGGCAATAGAGCCATTGGCGGTAGCGCTTAGAGAGTCGAGGAGCTGGAAAAGGGATTGTGCGGGGTGGGGTCTTGCTACATGTGGACGATCTTTTGCTTTATATCTCAGACCCACATCAGGGAATTATTTTGGAGGAGCTTACCTGGTTTTTCAGATACAAGCTAAATGTGGGGAAGAGTTGAGGTCTTCTCGATTGAGGCTGGGGGCAGGAGAGGAGGTTGGGTGAGCTTTAAAGGGGTTAAAATGGGGAAGGGGGGAATGGCAGGGGCGATGGTTAGTTATTTATTTATTATGAGCTTCCTGTTTGTTCTTACTCTTCTGTTGGTTTGTATTTAATGTTCATACAAATGCTTTAATAAAATTATTTTTAAAAAAAATAAAGTGTGTTTTGGGAATGGAGTTTGGAAACTCTCACATGACAATCATCTGGGGGGATTCTCAGGAAACATCTGCAAACATTCACTACTGGTTCAGAGTGGAGAATGTATTGGGTGGCACGGTAGCACAGTGGTTATCACTGTTGCTTCACAGTGCCAGGGTCCTGGGTTCAATTCCCGCTTAAGTTGCTGCCTGTGTGAAGTCTACACATTCTCCCTATGTCTGCGTGGTTTTCCTCCAGGTGCCCCAGGTTCCTCCCACAACTTCCGAAAGACTTGCTTGTTAGGTGAATTGAACTTCTGAATTCTCCCTCGGTGTACCTGAACAGGCGTCGGAGTGTGGCGACTAGGGGATTTTCACAGTGGCTTCATTGCAGTTTTAATGTAAGCCTATTTGTGGCACTAATAAACATTATCATTATGTATTTGCCCACAGCCATTTTGTGTTCTTAAAAGGGATTTTGTGTTAATGAGACCATTGTAGATTAAGATGTACTTTGTAATCCATGTTAATCCAAAAAACCTGTGTGTAATGGTTGCAACAAATTGTTTTTAAAATCTTGGTCTTTAGAAATTCATGCTACACTGGTCGGGGCAGGAGACAAGTGTGGTGCATGGGGAAAGGCGGCTGGTGGGTATATGCCCTATCTGGAAGCTCTAGCACACCTCCTCTCATCTGACAAAGTAGCTTCTATTCTCACACCAGGTCCCACTAGAGCCTGGCGAATGGGAACACAAGTTGCGCTGCCATTTGACTTCTATAGGCCAGGGAAATGTTCTCTCCATTTCACTGTATCCAAGAAACTCACAGAAATGGTCAAGATCTCATGCAGTCAATTCTTTACCATTTGATGAGGGGATCTGTTGGTCTCACATTGAAGGTATAAAAACAAACCAGCAGAAATCTGGAAGAATTTTGGGCCCATTATTATTATGTCCTGTATTTTGCCTTGGTTTCAGGAAACTAGAATTTGGTTGAATTATTTTTGGACTAATTTTCTATTTGAGGATTTTACGTTAAATGGACCTCCAGGAGATTCATAATCGCTGGCATCAGTTGTTGCAGGAGGTACAAAGTGCATGCCAATGCCCTCCAAATTTCCTTCTATCTTGGGTAGAAACTGATCTTTAATTTTTTTTTAAATGTAGAGTACCCAATTAATTTTTTTCCAATTAAGGGGCAATTTAGCGTGGCCAATCCACCTACCCTGCACATCTTTGGGTTGTGGGGGTGAAACCCACGCAAACACAGGGAGAATGTGCAAACTCCACACGGACAGTGACCCAGAGCCAGGATCGAACCTGGGACCTCAGCGCCGTGAGGCCGCAGTGCTAACCCACTGCACCATCGTGCTGCCCAACTGATCTTTATTTAATGAGCACAGTAAGAAGTCTTACAACACCAGGTTAAAGTCCAACAGGTTTGTTTCAAACACGAGCTTTCGGAGCACGGCTCCTTCTTCACCTGAAGAAGGAGCCGTGCTCCGAAAGCTCGTGTTTGAAACAAACCTGTTGGACTTTAACCTGGTGTTGTAAGACTTCTTACTGTGCTCACCCCAGTCCAACGCCGGCATCTCCACATCATTTATTTAATGAGATTAGGAACCAATATAACAAAAATGCAGGCTTAAATCCATGCCCTACGCCTCTTTTCCAATATTCTGCAGTGATATAAGGAATTCTCTGGCAGTTGTGATTCTCGGTTTCCACCGGCAGCACACCGCCCGCCCGATGGTTTCCCACTGGCATCGGGTGGCTTCAAAGGGAAATCCCACTGACAAGTGGGGGAGAGAATCCCGCCACCAGCGAACGGCACACCGTCAAGAAAGACCCGGGTGGGGGACCGGAGAATACAGCCCAAGAAATTAACCTCACTTCCAGTTACCAAAAAAAACTTTATTCTTTAATCATTAATTGAAATCAGCTTTTTAATACATTTTTCTTGCACTCCATTATTTCATTGATAAGAAAGTGGTCAAGCAATATGTGCCTCAACCTCTGCTTTTGATATAACTAGTAAGATGATCATGCATATCTCTTGAAGTATGTGGTGTGCAATTTTTTTTTGTTAGTTTCTTTTCCAATAGTAAATTTGGCCTTCGCTTAACCCTTTCTTCCATCTTCAGTAGCAATGCTGATGCTCATGCCAAGTTGCTAATATTGCAGACTATAACATACATCTCATTGCTCTATGGCACTATAGAGCATCAATATGCATAATTGTTTTCTCTATTTCTAAGCTGGTTTATTTTTCTTGCATATAAAGAATCAATTTTTAATCATAAATCATTCCCTTAATATTTAGTACAAAATGAGAAGAATTCCTTGAGCTCAATTAACAAAGCAGGTGGCTATTTACAAGTATTATAAACACAGAAAGTGTTGGAAAAACCACCAGGTCTGACAGCACCTGTGGAAAGAGAAACCGAGTTAATGTTTCGAGTCCAATATGGTTCTACCTTGGAACTGAAGAGAGGTAGAAATGCGATGGATTTTATTTTGAGAAAGAGGGAAGGTCAGGGATGGGTTACAGGATGGAGAAGATTAAATGACAAAGGTGCCATGGAACAAAAGGCAAAGACAGTGGTTATGGTTGTAGTAAATAAACAAAGCATTAGCCCAGAGTAGATATTCATAACAGAATAAAAGTCAGCTGAGTCTGAAAGCAAAAACAAGATATTGGGCAAAATCAAATTTAACTGGAGGTCAGCTTATAGTCTGAAGTTGTTGAACTCAATGTTGAGACCAGAAGATTGTAAAGTGTCCAATTGAAAGACGAGTGCTGATCCTCCAATTTGGGTTGTGCTTCACCGTAACATTGCAGCAAGCCGAGGAAAAAAATATGAGCATGAGAGCAAGGTGGTGAATTGAAATGGCAGATGAAATGGAGTGAGCGGAGGTGTTCCACAAAGCAATCATCCAGTCTGCATTTGATTTTTCCAATGTACGTGATTCAACGGAAAAATAAATCTATCTATGTACGGTTTTGGGTGCGTTTAGTGGGGTGATTCTCGGCACCGGCACTTACCCATTTTATTTAGCCTCGGGTGGGGGGGGGGTTTCTCCGCCGAGACCACGCTTGAGTCATTTCCTGCCAGCAAGCCCAGCAGGAAAGGGTCCTCGCAGATCAGGGCACCATTTTGCTCGGCTGCCCCAATCCTCCTCATCCCCCACCCCCATCACTCCTACCTTCCCCGTTTTTGACTCCCCACCCCTTCGGGCAGCACTGCCAGAATGCCCAGGCGGCATTACCAAGACGTCCGTGTGCCAAGGTTTCACCTTTCTCTGACCATCTTGGGATCTTTAATAGCCTGTGATACCCCCGTTATGTGCCATTACGACTGGCCCACGTTTGTGGAAACGTGGGCAGCACGGTAGCACAATGTTTAGCACAATTGCTTCACAGCTCCAGGGTCCCAGGTTCGATTCCCAGCTTGGGTCACTGTCTGCGGAGTCTGCACATTCTCCCCGTGTGTGCGTGGGTTTCCTCCGGGCACTCCGGTTTCCTCCCACAGTCCAAAGATGTGCAGGTTAGGTGGATTGGCCATGCTAAATTACCCTTAGTGTCCAAAAAGATTGGGTGGGGATATGGGGGTAGGGTGGGTGTGTGGGCTTGGGTAGGGTGTCCTTTCCAAGGGCCGGTGCAGACTCGATGGGCCAAATGGCCTCTTTCTGCAATGTAAATACTATGAAACCAGTACTGAACAACGCCCTGGCGAGGTCTCCCAGGCACGACTGTTAGATCCTGGGTGCGAGGAGAATCCTGCAAAGGCATATGTACAGATCTGGATTACGCCTAGTGCGGGCAAGATCCAGATCGTGACATCTCAGAAATCTCATCAGGCATTTTGAGCGTGGCAGTTGTCATGAATGGCCTCTCGTGAGATTCAAAAGCCTTGCCCTGACACCAGGTCGGGCGTGACGAGGTCACTAAATTGCACCCTACACTGTGAGCAGCGAATACAGTAGACTAAATTGAAAGAACTAGAAACAATTCACTGTTCCTCTGGTCTTCATTTTCCTACCCACCAGCCTCTGTATTTAAAGGATCATCCTCCTAGATTTTCACCACCTCCAGCATGATGTCACCACCAAAAACATTTTTCCCTCCCTATCAGAATTGCAAATGGACTGTTCTCTCCAGGACATCCTGGTCCACTCCTCCATCACTCACAACACCTCATACCCTTTCCGTGGAACCTTTCCGTGCAATCGCTGGAGATGCACACCTGTCCCTTTATCTTATCCAACCTTATTGTCCAAGGCCCCAAACAATCCTTCCAGAAAAAACAGCGATTTACAGCCTGCTGGATTCGTTCTTGGGATGTGGACGTTGCTGGCTGGACCTGCATTTATTGCCCATCCCTAATTACCCCAAACCTAGTGGCTTGTTCAAGGCCATTTGAGAGGGCATTTAAGAACCAAGCACATTGCTGTGGATCTGGAATCACATGTAGGCCAGACCAGATTACCTTCCCTAACGAATATTAGTGAATCAGCTCGGCTTTTTATGAGAATCGACAATGGTTTCATGGTCATCGTTATACTTTTAATTCCAGATATTTATTGGATTCAATTTCCACTACCTGCCATGGCGGGATTCAAACCCGGGTCTCCAGAGTATTTCCCTGGGTCTCCACCATTCCACTGCCTCCCCATTGTGTTCAATAACTCCAGACCAGGAATTCTTCCCTTTGGATTATTTGTTTTTTGCTTTCAGACTGAACTGACCTTTATTCTGGACCTGTGCTTTGTTTTTTTGCTACAACCATCTGCACCTTTGCCTTGGGGCAGCATTGTGGTGCAGTGGTGTTAGCACTGCTGCCTATGACACTGAAGACCCGGGTTCGCTCCCTGCCCCGGGTCACTGTCTGTGTGGAGTTTGCACATTCTCCCCGTGTCTGTATGGGTTTCACCTACGCTATCCAAAAATGTGCAGGTTAGATGGATTGGCCACACTAAATTGGCCTTAATTGGAAAAATAAAACAATTGGGTACTCTAAATTTATTTTTAAAAACCATCATTCCCTTTGCCTTTTGTTTCACAACATCTTTAGTGTTTAATCTCCCCTGCCCTCTAACCTAGCCATGTCCTCTTCTGTTCTAACTGACCCGACCACCTTTTTCATAAAAAAACATGGAGCTCGATTCTCCGATGTCGGGGTTCTCCATTGCCCCAGCAGGGCACCCACGGCCGGGGATTTCCTGACTGTGTGGGGCTGCCCACAATGGGAAATCCCATTGGCCGGCTGGCGGGATGAAGAATCCTGCTGCTGGCGGGGGCACGTCGCTTCAGAACACTGCCGCGGTGGGGCGGAGAATCTCATCCATAAAATCCATCACATTTCTACCTCTTCAGTATTGAAGAAGGGCCGTATTGGACTTGAAATATTAACATTGTTTCTCTCTCCACAGATGCTGCCAGACCTGCTAAATCTTTCCAGCGCTTTCAGTTTTTATTTCAGATCTCCAGCATTTGCAGTATTTTTCTTTTATTTTTGGTATTTCATTTTTACCGGATGTGGGCTTCGCTGGTTGGACCAGCATGTGTTGCCCATCCCAAATTGCACTTGAAAAGGTGGTGGTGAGCTGCCTTCTTTTTTTTAAAATGTTTTTTTATTGAGTTTTCATATTTTATATATGACAAATTACAAGTTATTAGAGAGAGAGAAAAAAAAAGGAAAACACAAAAATTTAACATGAATATTTACAGGTAAGCATCTTTATAACAATAATTGTGGCCGCCCCCTTTAGCCAGCATACATATTTTACATGTGAGCTGCCTTCTTGAACGCTGCAGTCCATGTGGTGTAGGTACATCCACTGTTATTAGGGAGGGAGTTCCAGGAATTTGACAACAGTGAAGGAACGGCGATATATTTTCAAGTCAGGATGGTGAGTGACTTGGGGGGCAACTGCCTGCTGGTGGTGTTCCCAAGTACCTGCTCCTCTTGTTCTTCTAGATGGTAGTGGCTGTGAGTTTGGAAGATGCTGTCAAAGGAGTGTTGGTGGGATCCTGCAATGAATCTTGACGATGGTACATCCGGCTGCTGCTACGTGTCAGTAGTGGAGGAAGTGAATGTTTGTCGAAAGGGTGCCAATCAAGAGGACTGTTTTGTCCGGGATGGTGTTAAGCTTCTTGAGTGTTGGAGCTGCACTCATCCAGACAATTAATGGATATATTGGCTTCAAAATGAATTGCATGTCCATTTAGTAAAATATTGTCATAGGTCCAAGATTCTGACATTTTAGGGACTCCCTTGCTGTATCTTATCTAAAGCAATAGAGGCATAAACTGTATGTCCTAGTGGTTGAGGCATATTTCCAGACTGCAGAGCTGTTAAATCAATTTGAGTATATTGAATTGCATCATTTTCATCCTGTTAACAGAAAACATCAGTCAGCGCTATTACTATTCTTTTCCCGTTATATATTATCACTGTAAGGAATAAATACAGACTAGTTCCACATTTCTGTCTTAATTAACTCAAATATATTAGTGAAAACCACCTGTACTAAATTATGCCTTTTCTAAAAGCTTCTTGTGCCGATCACCTAGCTGTTCATCAGTCAAAATGTGCAAAGTGGATTTGAAGAACTGGGCTATAACATACATCTGAAGTGGATAGCATTCCTAAACCTTTTGAAAGCAGTAGCAAGTTGCAAGTCAGAGAATTGATCACTGAGTTCCAGAAGACAGGAACTTAATCACTGAATAAATGGGTCAATCGTAGAGTGAAAAATTGGGGGACAGGATGAAACACAGTTTTACAAGAGCACAAGGAACATGTTGAAAAAAGGCAGAAGGAGATTCCTAAGGTAGGGCACAGTAAGGCCCAGGATGGATTACACCCCAGGGTTCTAAAAGAGATCGCTCAGGAGATTGTGGAGGCATTGGTGATCATCTTTCAGGAATCACTGGAGGCAGGAAGGGTCCCAGAGGACTGGAAAGTGGCTAATGTGACACCCCTGTTTAAGAAGGGAGGAAGGCAAAAGACGGGAAATTATAGGCCGGTTAGCCTGACTTCGGCCATTGGTAAGATTTTAGAGTCCATTATTAAAGATGAGATCGCGGAGTACTTGGAAGTGCATGGTAAAATAGGACGGAATCAGCATGGCTTCGTCAAGGGGAGGTCCAGTCTGACAAATCTATTACAGTTCTTTGAGGAAGTAACAAGGAAGTTAGACGAAAGAGAACCAGTGGGCGTGATTTACTTAGATTTCCAGTAGGCCTTTGACAAGGTGTCGCATAGTAGACTGTTAAATAAGTTAGCCCATGGTCTTAAGGGTAAGATCCTGGCATGGATAGAGGATTGGCTGACTGGCAGAAGGCAGAGAGTGGGGGAAAAGGGGTCTTTTTCAGGATGGCAGCCGGTGACTAGTGGTGTACCTCGGGGGTGGTGCTGGGACCACAACTTTTCACAATATACATTAATGATCTGGAGGAAGGAAATGAAGGCACTGTTGCTAACTTTGTGTGGTGGTATGGATATGAGCACTGCCATTGGTGCAGAGCACTGGCTTCCCATTGGCTCTGGCTGGTCATGTGCCACTCGTCCGATTGGTTGGGACTAGTCATGTGACTGCTCTCCAATTGGTCGAGAGGCAAGTAGGCCCCGCCTCCGAGGCAGGGTATAAGTACCCAGAGCTCCCGGCGGTCGGCCATTCTCTGTAGTCGACCAACGGGCTAACAACTAGCTGATTAAAGCCACAGTTCGGATCCTAAATGTGTCTTGAGTCGAATTGATGGTACATCAATTTAATCAGCTAGAATTTTGGAATGGAGCTTCGCATCAAGTCTGACTGCCTCCGCACCAGCCCGCATGCTGCAAATGCGTCTGCAATTTTTAAACACTGGCAGGCGTGTTTTAATAGCTATCTGACGTCCGCAGCCGGCAAGCCCACCAAGGAGCACATCTTCCACTCATGCGTGGGCACATCGGTCTACGCAATGATCGAAGACGAAGGCGATTTTGATGCGGCCATGGAGATTCTCAAAGGACACTTTCTCCGGCCGGTCAACGAAGTATACGCACGGCATCTCCTGACGACCAGACAACAGTTCCCTGGTGAGTCCCTCGACGAGTTTTACCAGGCCCTCGCAGCTCTAGGGAGAACGTGCGCATGTCTCCAAGTTTCGGCGACGGAGCACATGGAACTTCTAATCAGAGAGGCTTACGTTGCTGGCATGCAGTCTCCTTCAATCCGCCAACGATTGCTAGAGAAGAACACCCTCAGCCTAGCTGAGGCACGGACTCTTGAACGCCCGTGCATACGCCCCCGGCCGCACAGCAACCCCCTGGACTTCATGGCACGCGCCATCCCCATCCTCCCTGGACCCCGACCCCCCCCCCCCAAACCTGTGCCGTGATTCGCTCAGATAAACTAGAGGGGCCCCGTTGCTATTTCTGTGGCCTCTCAAAGCACCCCCGCCCACGCTGCCCGGCCCGCTCTGCTCTGTGTAAGAGCTGTGGGAAGAAGGGCCACTACGCGGTGGTCTGCCAGACCATGTCGGTCGCTGCTGTCCCTTGCAGCGACCGCAGATCGCCCCCCCCCCGGCCCCCCCAGGGTCCCACGCCGCGCACCAACCTCTCCGGCCCGCCTCCCGGCTCCCGCAACGGCCCCATGGTGCTCCCGACCCGCACCCCCAGTGCGGGTCCTGGGTGCCGCCATCTTGGGCCAACACGGAAGGCCCTGCAAGCGACTACTCTGCCACTGAAGAGGATCTGGAACTCTCACCATGACTGGCTTCCATCAAGCTCGACCAGTCGCAACCACGCTTGCTCGCCAAGACTACAACGACGGTGCAGCTCAACGGACACAAAACAAGGTGCCTGCTGGACTCCGGGAGCACGGAAAGTTTCGTCCACCCCGACACGGTAAGACGCTGCGCGCTCCCCATCCACCCAGTTAAACATAAAATTGAATTGGCCTCAGGTTCGCATCCCGTCCAAATCACCGGGTGCTGCATAGCGGACCTCACAGTCCAGGGGAGCATTTTCAAAAATTTCAAACTCATCATTCTCCCCTGTCTATGCGCTCCGGCACTCTAGGGCCTGGACTTCCAGTGCAACCTGCAGAGCTTGACTTTTCAATTTGGCGGCCCTATTCCTCCTCTTACTGTTTGCAGCCTCGCGTCCCTCAAAGTGGACCCCCCTTCCTTGTTTGCTAATCTCACCCCAGATTGTAAACCTGTCGCCACTCGGAGCAGACGATACAGTGCCCAGGACCGGACCTTCATCGGGTCCGAGGTCCAGAGGCTCCTTAAGGAAGGAGTTATCGAGGCCAGCAACAGTCCCTGGCGAACCCAAGTGCTGGTAGTTCGGACTGGGGAGAAAAACCGGATGGTCATCGATTACAGTCAGACCATCAACAGGTTTACGCAGCTGGACGCGTATCCTCTCCCCCGTATTTCCGACTTGGTTAACAGGATCGCGAAGTACAAAGTCTTCTCCACGGTGGACCTTAAGTCCGCCTACCACTAGCTCCCCATTCGCGCGAGTGACCAAAAGTACACCGCGTTTGAGGCTGATGGGCGTCTCTACCACTTCCTCAGGGTTCCATTTGGTGTCACAAATGGAGTCTCGGTCTTCCAACGGGAGATGGACCAAATGGTCGACAAGCACGATTTACGGGCCACCTTCCCGTATCTCGATAACGTCACCATCTGCGGCTACGACCAGCAGGACCACGACATCAACCTCCAAAAATTCCTCCAAACCGCAAAACTCCTTAATTTAACTTATAATAAGGATAAGTGCGTGTTTAGCACCGACCGTCTAGCCATCCTTGGCTACGTAGTGCGTAACAGAGTGATAGGCCCCGATCCCGAACACATGCGCCCCCTGATGGAACTTCCCCTCCCCAATTCCCTCAAATCCCTCAAACGCTACCTGGGCTTATTCTCATACTACGCCCAGTGGGTCCCCAACTACGCCGACAAAGCTCGCCCCCTCATCCAGTCCACCTCCTTTCCCCTGTCGATGGAGGCCCGCCAGGCCTTTAGCCGCATCAAAGCGGATATCGCAAAGGCCACGATGTATGCTATCGACGAGTCCCTCCCATTCTAGGTCGAGAGCGACGCGTCTGACATAGCTCTGGCGGCCACCCTGAACCAAGCGGGCAGACCCGTGGCCTTCTTTTCACGAACCCTCCACGCTTCCGAAATCCACCATTCCTCGGTGGAAAAGGAGGCACAGGCCATAGTCGAAGCTGTGCGATATTGGAGGCACTATCTGGCCGGCAGGAGGTTTACACTCCTCACAGACCAACGGTCAGTAGCTTTCATGTTCGATAATGCACAGAGGGGCAAGATCAAGAACAACACGATCTTGCGGTGGCGGATCGAGTTGTCCACGTACAACTACGATATCTTGTATCGTCCTGGGAAGCTCAACGAGCCTTCCGATGCCCTATCCCGCGGTACCTGCGCCAGCGCGCAGATTGACTGCCTCCGCTCCCTCCACACGGACCTCTGCCATCCAGGGGTCACCCGTTTCTACCATTTTATTAAGACCCGCAACCTGCCCTACTCCGTTGAGGAAGTCAGGACCGTCACTCGGGACTGCCACGTCTGCGTCGAGTGCAAACCGCACTTCTACCGCCCCGAACAAGCGCATCTGATCAAGGCACCCCGCCCCTTTGAATGTCTCAGTATAGACTTCAAGGGTCCCCTCCCCTCCAACAACCGTAACACTTATTTCTTGAGTGTTATCGACGAATACTCTCGATTCCCTTTTGCCATTCCCTGTCCCGACATGACCACAACAACCGTCATAAAGGCCCTCCTATCCATCTTCTCCCTATTCGGTTACCCCGCGTACATCCACAGTGACCGGGGGTCCTCTTTTATGAGTGACGAACTGCGTCAGTTCCTGCTCAGCAGGGGCATAGCCTCTAGCAGGACGACCAGTTATAACCCCCGGGGTAACGGTCAGGTCGAGCGGGAGAATGGCACCATTTGGAAGACCATCCTGCTGGCCCTACGGTCCAGAGATCTCCCTATTCCCCGTTGGCAAGAAGTCATTCCCGACGCCCTGCATTCAATCCGGTCTCTCCTCTGTACTACCACTAATCAAACACCTCATGAACGTCTTCTGGTTTTCCCCAGGAAGTCGTCCTCAGGATCCCCTCTCCCGACCTGGCTGGCCACCCCCGGGCCCATCTTGCTCCGGAAGCATGTGTGGGTGCACAAGTCCGACCCGTTGGTTGAGCGAGTCCAGTTACTCCACGCCAACCCGCAATATGCATACGTGGAGTATCCCGACGGTCGGCAGGATACGGTCTTGCTCCGGGACCTGGCACCCGCCGGCGTGCGGCCTTCTCCCCCTACACCAACACCTCCCCCCAACCCCAATTCCCCCCAGCGCCCCCCACGAGCCAGCGCACATGCCCCCTCTTCTTCGATTACAGCGTCACCACCACCAGCCTGGGTTACGGAGACACATCTACGACCAACGCTCCCAGTGGCAAGGACGACCATCGGCCCGACGTCACCGGCTCCACTGCGAAGGTCCTCCAGAACACCACGGGCACCCGACAGGCTGATCGTCCCCATCTGATGCGGCCATGGACCTTTTTTGACGTTTCTGTGTCATCCTGTTGTTATTAGTAGTAGTAGTATTGTTTTGCCACGAGCCAGTGGGCAGCTCACCTATCGATTTTCGCTGCTCATACCACCAGTCCTCGGATCCCCCACCCCCCCTCCTTTCTCTTCCACTTACACACCCCTCCTTTCTCCACAAGGGGTGAATGTGGTGGTATGGATATGAGCACTGCCATTGGCTCTGGCTGGTCATGTGCCTCTCGTCTGATTGGTTGGGACTAGTCATGTGACTGCTCTCCAATTGGTCGAGAGGCAAGTAGGCCCCGCCTCCGAGGCGGGGTATAAGTACCCACAGTTCCCGGTGGTCGGCCATTCTCTGTAGTCGACCACCGGGCTAACAACTAGCTGATTAAAGCCACAGTTCGGATCCTAAATGTGTCTTGAGTCGAATTGATGGTACATCACTTTGCAGATGATACAAAGATCTGTAGAGGGGCAAGTAGTATTGAGGCAGGTAGGACTGCATAAGGACTTGAAATAGGCTAGGAGAGTGGGCAAAGATTCTCTTAAGGTTAACGTGCAGGTTCAGTCGGCAGTTAGGAAGCAAATGCAGTGTTAGCATTCATGTCGAGAGGGCTAGAATACAAGAGCAGGATATACTTCTGAGGCTGTATAAGGTTCTGGTCAGACCCCATTTGGAGTATTGTGAGCAGTTTTGGACCTGTATCTAAGCAAGGATGTACTGGCCTTGGAAAGGGTCCAGAGGAGGTTCATAGGAATGATCCCTGGAATGAAGAGCTTGTCGTATGAGGAACGGTTGAGGAATCTGGGTCTGTACGCATTGGAGTTTAAAAGGATGAGGGGAGATCTTATTGAAACTGCGTTTCAAGGATACTGCGGGGCCTGGATAGAGTGGACGTGGAGAGGATGTTTCCACTTGTAGGAAAAACTAGAAGCAGAGGACACAATCTCAGACTAAAGGGACAATCCTTTAAAACGGAGATAAAGAGGAATTTCTTCAGCCAGAGGGTGGTGAACCTGTGGAACTCTTTACCGCAGAAGGCTGCGGAGGCCAAATCACCGAGTGTCTTTAAGACGGAGATAGATAGGTTCTTAAGGGAATCAGGGATTATGGGGAGAAGGAAGGAGAATGGGGATGAGAAAAATATCAGCCATGATTGAATGGCGGAGCGGACACGATGGCCCAAGAGGTCTAATTCTGCTCCTATGTCTTATGGTCTGAGTGTCTTTAATACAGAGATAGATAGGTTCTTGATTAATAAGGGGATCAGGGGGAGAAGGCAGGAGAATGGGGATGAGAAAAATATCAGCCATGATTGAATGGCGGAGCAAACTCGATGGGCCGAGTGACCTAATTCTGCTCCTATGTCTTTAGGTCATATGGATTTGAAAATTGAAGGAGGACTGAGCAGAGAGATAAAGCAAAAAAGGTAGCTGAGCTTGGGGTATGTCATATGATTTTTCACTTCCTGATGTAAGCCTCTAATTGCAGTCTGAGAGATTAACTGAGTCAAGTCCAGAAGCATACATTTTCCAGTCTGAGCCAAAAAAGGTGACTTCAGATTTGCCAACAGTTCTTGGAGATTTTGGTTTGGCTGTGCTTTGATTTCATAATAAGTAAATTGAAAAGCATAGTAACAAATTTTAGATTGATAATAATAACAACATTCTCCCTGTGTTTGCGTGGATTTCGCCCCCACAACCCAAAGATGTAACAGTGTAGGTGGATTGGCCACGCTAAATTGCTCCTTAATTGGGAACAAAATGAATTGGGTACTCTAAATTTACATTGATTTATTTTTTTTTAAATAATCTTTATTGTTGCAAGTAGGCTTACATTAACACTGCAATGAAGTTACTGTGAAACGCCCCTAGTCTGTTTGGTTACACAGAGGGAGAATTCTGAATGCCCAAATTACCTAATAGTACGTCTTTCGGGACTTGTGGGACGAAACCGGAGCACCCGGCTGGAGGAAACCCACGCAGACACGGGGCGAACGCGCAGACTCCGCACAGACAGTGACCCAAGCCGGGAATCAAACCTGGGACCCTGGTGCTGTGAAGCCATAGTGCTTACCACTATGCTACCATGCTGTCCACGGTTTGATGGGGAAAGCAGAGAGGTAGAGCTCTGCGTCTTGTGGAAGGGATAGGATGAATATTTGGGGTACAAATAAGTTGAGTTGAACATAGGGCGGTATTCTCGGTGTCGTCCATGGTGGGACAAGTTGTGAGCGAGACTGGAGAATTTGGCGTTCCTTTCAAAGCTCCATTCACTGTCAGGAGCACCGGAACACCCCAGCCGTGAACAAGGACAGAGGATTTCAACCACGATCTAGTTAAAATCATTAAATGCATTTATTTTAGAGTCATAGAATCCCTACAGTGCAGAAGGAGGCCATTCAGCCCATCGAGTCTGCACCGACCCTCCAAATGAACACCCCTACCTAGGCTCCATTTCTCACCCTATCTTTATAACCCCGTTACCCCACCTAACCTTTGGACACTAAGGGGCAATTTAGCATGGCCAATTCACCTAACCTGCACATCTTTAGACTGAGGGAGGAAACCGGAGCACCCGTTAGAAATCCACACAGACAGTGCGGAAAAAGTGCAAACTCCCCACAGTCACCCAAGATTGGAGTAGAACCAAGGTGCCTGGCGCTGTGAGGCAGCAGTGTTAACCACTATTGTTTTGTCAGAAAATCCAGCAATCTACTTACACACAGTAAAGTCAAATAATGATCTCAAATACATCTTCAAATTAAACTGAAATTAGAACAAGCCCTCCTGTTCAAAATGGTGCAAGGCAATTTTCAGTTGATGTATGGAAATTCTTCACACAAAAAGAGAGCAACATGTGGGATGTACTTTTGATAAAGTGGTGGAAGCAAATCCCTGGTATAATTTAAGAAACAGCTGGATTCAGGGTGGTGATATTTGGTTCCTTCTGGATGGATCAACTAAAATGCTACAAAATTATCCATATCTTTCTGATTTTATAAGCTTGGAAAATGTGATTGTCTAGGTGTGCGAATTTCAAGTAGTTTGAAATGTGTTGAATACTCCTACAATAACATTACATGCAGCAATTTATCAGGGATAAAGGTTTACTTACAGAACAGGAATCACTGTCAGTGTTGGCAGCTGCAAAAATAAAATTGAATTAATATAATTAAGTGCAAGTTAATTATAACTTACACCAATTCAATGTTAAACATGTATTCATCAATCCCCTTCTGGACACTTTTCTTTCAGCCTTGGCATTTTTCTGGTCACCTTTCTCTCAGTTTTTCTCTCTCATGACATTGCCTTGTTAGAGTATCTGTCCACTGTGGTTACTTTTTTAGTCTGTCCTGCTGCCTCTTGGTTTAGGAGGAAGGAATCATAGAATCCCTACCATGCAGAAGGAGGCCATTCGGCCCATTGATTTCCCCCCACCCTCTGAAAGAGCACCCTACCTAGTGCCATTCCCCCCACACTATCTCTGTAACCCTCAAACCTTTGGACTATAGGAGGAAACCGGAGCACCCGGAGGAAACCCACTCCGACACTGGGAGAACGTGCAAAATCCACACATTCACCCAAGGCTGGAATTGAACCCGGGTCCCTGGCCCTGAAAGGCATTGCAGCAGTGCTAACTATTGTGCCACCGTGCCGTTAGCAATCAGAACTTGCAACCAGAGTAAACAGGCAGTATACCAAACATAAGGCTGAAAAAGTAGCTTTTCTCTGCGGACAGTGTCTTATCAAGGCCAATCATTCCAAAATGTTTAAGAGTCACAGTTGCCTTAAAGCTGCATTAGATATTAGTTAACATCTCTGATTCTGTGTGCAAGTCTACTTCAATATGTGCATGCTTGCAATCTTACAATGCCTTATCACTTCCTCAGGATGTCCTGAGCACTTAACATACATGAAATGACTTTATTTTGAAGCGTGGGCTTTGCGGTACTTTAGTTTACTCTTTTTACTTTTTGTCAATAAAGATAATCCATTAAGCATCAAGAAAGTGTACAGTTTTAAGTATGCTTTTTCAGTGTCAGGGCCAGTAGACTAGAGCACATAGGCTGGAAAAGTCAACTGAAAAGCCGCAGGATCCACAACTAGGAAATTAGCTGATCTGGCTGTCCTGGTTTTGAGTGAACCCAAGAGTCTGCTTTAAATTTGAACTTCCACTCTGCTAGTGTTTCCATAACTTAGAGATAGGCCAACACTGTGGCTGGGATCTAGGGGTGATTATAATCTAAACTGTAAGGGAGAATGTTGGGAAGTCCACTGTAAAGGCCTTGATGAGATTTATTGACGTGACAGAAGGGGAGCTGTAGGAGTGATGTACTGGAGCTTGGTTGATTTAGGAAAACAGCTAAGAGTGAAGTTGGCATTGATGTCAGACTATGATTCAAAACATAAAAACAGAAGATACAGGAGCATGAGTAGACCAGACAACCCACTCAGCCTTCTCTGCAATTCAAGATGATTATGGCTGATCTTGGGTTTCAACTCCATTTTCCCGCCCACTCCCCATCTCCCTTAATTGCCTGGAGACCAAAAATCTGTCAATTCCAACCTTAAATATATTCAATGACGGATCACTCACAATCCTCTGGGGTAGAGAATTCCAACGATTCACAACCCTTTTGGTGAAAGCATTTCTCCTCCTCATCGGTCCTAAATGATTGATCCCCGTATCCCGAGAGTGCGGACCCCGTGTTTTAGATTCCTCGACCAATCGGAACAACCTCTCTGCGTCCACCCTATCAAGTCACTTTCAGAATTTTATAGGTTTCAATGAGATCACCTCTCATTCTTGTTAGATGTGATTTCTTGATGTTTTAGGGACATTTCAGGTTGTTTGTAAAAAAAGTTGGGAAAATATAGAACATACAGTGCTGAAGGAGGCCATTCGGCCCATCGAGTCTGCACCAACCCACTTAAGCTCTCACTTCCACCCTATCCCTATAACCCAATAACCCCTCCTAATCTTTTTGGTCACTAAAGGGCAATTGATCATGGCCAATCCACCTAACCTGCATGTCTTTGGACTCTGGGAGGAAACGGAGCACCCGGAGGAAACCCACGGGGAGAACGTGTAGACTCCGCACAGACAGTGACCCAGCAGGGAATCGAACCTGGGACCCTGGCGCTGTGAAGCCACGGTGCTATCCACTTGTGCTACCGTGCTGCCCTATATGGGATGATCAGAAGTTTTTTTTTGCCCTTGGTGAGACAACCAGATGAGCAAGAATGTGAAGTCTCAAGTGCTTCATAGGACCTGAATTAAAATGAGTAAGTGAGGCTGCCACCTGCTTTGGAAGAGAGTGCCAGACGTCGAGCCCCACTTGAAAGTTGTGGTAAGTTTTGTTTTGCATTTCTGTCCCATTGTGCTGAAAAGCAGGGCACGAATGAGGTAAAGCTGGTTCCCTTACTCTTTAGATGCCATTTACCGTGCATTTCTCAAGGTGCTAGTTGACATATCAACAATTTGGATGATTTTACTCAACTGTATTGGACTCATTGTTTTAAGCACTGATTGATTGATCATCAAAGTTGTAGCTTTGATGGAATAGATTCAATATATCTACCCAGGTGTAACATTTGAACCACTCTACCATAAATTTAAAACAGAAATAGGAAACAATTCAAACTATTTGATAGTTTTGTAGTAGTTCAATAATTGTAATGCATGTAAACATTTCAGTTAACATGAATAGGAAATCAGAAGCACAAAGGGACTTGGGAGACCTTTTTCAAGATTCTCTTATGGTTAACGTGCAGGTTCAGTTGGCAGTTAGGAAGCAAATGCAATGTTAGCATTCATGTCAAGAGGGCTAGAATACAAGAGCAGGATATACTTCTGAGGCTGTATAAAGTTCTGGTCAGACCCCATTTGGAGTATTGTGAGCAGTTTTGGACATGTATCTAAGGAAGGATGTGCTGGCCTTGGAAAGGGTCCAGGGGAGGTTCACAAGAATGATCCCTGGAATGAAGAGCTTGTTATATGAGGAATGGTTGAGGACTCTGGGTCTGTACGCATTGGAGTTTAGAAGATGAGGGGGGATCTTATTGAAACTTACAGGACACTGTGAGCCTGGATAGGGTGGACATGGGGAGGATGTTTCCATTTGTAGGAAAAACTAGAAGCAGAGGGCACAATCTCAGACTAAAGGAATGGCCGTTTGAAATAGAGATGAGGAATTTCTTCAGCCAGAGGGTGGTGAATCTGTGGAACTCTTTGCCGCAGAAGGCTGCAGAGGCCAAATAACTGAATGTCTTTAAGACAGAGATAGATAGGTTCTTGATTAATAAGGGGATCAGGGGTTATGGGGAGAAGGCAGGAGAATGGGGTTGAGAAAAATATCAGCCATGATTGAATGATGGAACAGACTTGATGGGCCAAGTGGCCTAATCCTGCTCCTATGTCTTATGGTCTAATAGTTAGATATACATTGATGTAACTCCTACTTCGCATAAAAATAATATTCAAACAAACAGGTTTTTAGATTTTACAGTAAAATTCAGCGAGGAAAACCGAGTACTCGCATCGCAATACAGCAGAAAACTGCAACAATTGGGAAATAGCAAAACGCCTTCAAGGTTCACAATTTACTTACTGTGAGTAAAATTTTAAAAATGGCATTTTACCTTTTCTTTTTGACGACACATTGGTGTAGTCCCCATCACAATCACTTTCAGAATCGCTTCCTGTAAATATGTAAGCTAGAATAAGAAGTGTTGAAAGAAATTTCAGGTCTGTTCTTAATGTTGGGCAGAATTTTCCCAAAACATTTCCAAGTGTACTCTCCGGTGGGAATCGAGGGCCGGAATTCTCCAGTCATTTACGCTGGCGGGATTCTCTGGCCCCGCTAGCAAAGCATTCCCGCCCAAGGGTTTCTCGACTGCTTGGGATGGTGTAAATGGGAATTCCATTGACAGCATCGGGACATGAGAATCATGCTGCCAGTGAAATGTGCGCTGCCTCCCGCCACTGAGAAACATGACCAGAGAATCTCACCCGTAGTACCAACCCACAGGTCTCTCTTTCAAGCAGATCTTGCTCTCCTTATGATTAGGGATTTCCTTTTACTCCCAAAATCTGGTCCTATGCTAGCATGATGAGGAGGTGTAAAAAATGGAAGCACTGAACTCTATGAAATGGATACAATAATCTCAGAGATGTGTCACACATTTCTTCACTAATCCCCTAGCAGGTTATATTATTTGCACTTTCGTGAAAAGAGAGCACATATGAGACATAAAGATGGTATACAGTTAAGTGAATGTACAGAGAAATAAATATAATAACACTCATCTCACCTTAATCTAGTTTTGGTAAACTGCCAAATTGTATAGGAAATAGCAAACATACCACCGAGTTCCCATTAGCATCCCTTTCTCTGAAACTGACAGGCCCAATCTGTTCATTTCCTTACTATAAGATCATAAGAAATAGGAGCAGGAGTAGGTCATTTGGCCCATCAGGCCTGCTCTATTCAATAAAATGAGGGCTGATTTGATTATGGCCTTAACTCCACTTTCCAACCTGTTTCCCCATAACCCTTAACTTGTTGTAGATCAAAAAGCAGTCTATTGCAGCCTTGAATATATTTAATGACCCAGCCGTCACTGCTGTCTGGGCCGAGAATTCCAAATATTAACAGTCATCTGAGAGAAGAAATTTCTCCCCCTCTCTTGATTAAATCCGCTGGATTCTCTGTTCCTGAGACTAGGTGTTGACACTGGGGCAGGATCCTTGGACTTCCATGACCTAAGCTGGCGCCGCACCTGGATTGATTAGACTGGTTAAGGGTTTAGCACCGGTGCCATATGGAACACAATCGATTCCAATAAGAAATGGCGCCGGATTTGTGATTGACACTCAGGAGGGGCTGACGATCTGCAGCCGCATATGCACACCACTCCTCACACACACCATCTCAGACAAGAAGATGGCAGAAAGATGTGCGGTGCCACGCTTCATCGGCACCGAGCTCAAGACCCTCCTAGACGCAGTAGAGGTGAGGCAGGCCATCCTGTACCCCAGCCCGGGAAGGAGGTTGCCAGCCGCTGACGTTCGCCGTGCCTGGATGCAGGTGGCAGAGGTAGTGAGTGCCACGAGCAACATCGTCTAGACGGGCCTGCAGTGCAGGAAGAAACTGCATAACCTGCTCAGGGTGGCCAGGGTGTGTAGGTAACTCTGTGCCCTGGCACCAACCCCCGTCCCACACACCCGTAATCCTTCCCCCCCCCTCCCCTCACCAGGAGGGCGGCCAATTCCCCCTTCCTGCATCACATGCCAGCACCTATACTGTCCGCCATGACCGAGTGCCCTGGCCAGTGAGGCCACCAGCTTACCCCCCCCCCCCCCAAAAAAACAAGTGTTGGAGTGTCGAACACTGCCGTTTTTTGTTTCCACCCCCCAGCAGTTGTGGTGTCCAGTCTCCACTTTTAAATACTTGCACCAATTCATGCCTGCGGGACTTCACCTGAGAGTTGCGGAGCATCGTGGAGGGGTGAAGCATGAAGTGTAGAAGCCAAAAATGATACTTAAATCCATGCAAGTGATTGTTTTTCATGGACCCATAGGCGTGGGGTACAAACTTTGATAACCCCACCAACGAGAGACTGAGCTTTGACAAAGAGTCATCGGGCTCGAAACGTTAGCTCTTTTCTCTCTCTACAGATGCTGCCAGACTTGCTGAGAGTTTCCAGCATTTTCCCTTTCGTTTCAGCGAGAGACTGGTGTCAGAATCGGCGCTGGGTACAAAATGGATTTTTTCCTTCTTGTGCAATTCTCTGCCCGATCAGTTGGATTATCAAAGTTCTCTCCGAGTTGGCTTATCAAAGTTTGTACCCCACGCCTATGGGTCCATGAAAAACGATGCCTTGCAAAACAGAGAATGTCGCAAAACAGGGATGTCGCAAAGCCGGGAATTCAGCCCTAAATTTCTATTTGGCCTGGATTATTGAATTGTAGGGAACAGTAATATTTCAGGTAAAGATTAGGTCATATGTTGGTACAGTACGATGGTACTAAAATAGATAATGTTTTAATTTTTCAGGCTATTTGTGGACCATTGCTTGCAAAACATTGGCTGTAATGTTTCCTAAATTACACATTGTCAACATCTCTAAAGTGCATATTAGCTGTATGTTAATTTGGGTTGTTCTGAGGATGTTTTTTAAATGCATTTTAAGGGATGTGGATGTCGCTGGCTAAGCCAGCATTTATTGCCCATCCCTAGTTGTCCTCGTAAAGGTGGTGGTGAGCTGCCTTCTTGAACCACTGCAGTCCCTGAGGTATAGATACACCCACAGTGCTGTAAGAGAGGGAGTTCCAGGATTTTGACCCAGGGACAGTGAATGAACGATGATATATCCAGGGCACGGTAGCACAGTGAGCACTGTTGCCTCACGGCGCCAGGTTCCCAGGTTTGATTTCCGGTTTGGGTCACTGGGCGGAGTCTACACATTCTTCCCGTGTCTGGCGTTTCCTGGCAGCAGATTAAATTTGTCCTCTAGTGCCTTCAAACTGGGAAGGTTTCCATCTTTGAACAGATCTCCCATCCTTCGGATGCCTGCCCTCTGCCAGCTCTGGAACCCACCATCCATCCTACCCGGGAAATAGCTGTGGTTGTTGCATATCGGGGTCCAGTCCGACGCTCCTTCCATCTTCTTGTACCTCCTCCACTGTCCCCAGATCCGTAGTGTCGCTACCACCACCGGACTTGTGGTTGCGAACGTTCGGCAGCACCAACCCACCCCCCACTGCATTCCAACAGCGATCTCCTTACTCGCGGGGCCTTATTCACCCACACAAAGCCCGCAATGATCCTACTCACCCGCTTAAAAAAGGCCTTAGGAATGAAGATTGGGAGGCACTGAAAGACAAACAAAAATCTGGGGAGGACTGTCATTTTCACGATCCGCACCCTCCCTGCCAGTGACAGCGGGAGCATGTCCCACCTTTTAAAGTCCCCTTCCATTTGCTCCACCAACCGGGTCAGGGTATCCCATTTCCTGGCCACCTGTATACCCAGGGATTTGTCTGTTCCTTGTTTACAGGACACACTTGGGCAATTTTACATTTCACTGGGTAGATGCCAGTGTTGTAGCTGTACCAAATCAGTACAAGGGGTGCGGCAAGTTCTGGAGCACAAGTCTTCAGTATCCTTTGCAGTATTCAGTGCCTTCAACGATTTCTGGATATCATGTGGATTGAATCGCATTGGCTGAATACTGACATCTGTGATCCTGGAGACCTCCGGAGGAGACCGAGATGGATCACCCACTCAGCACTTCTGGCTGAAGAATGTTGCGAATGCCGTAGCCTTGTCTTTTGCACACATGTGCTAGGCTCCTCCATCATTGAGGATAGGATATTTGTGGAGCCTCGTCCTCCCAGTGAATTGTTTAATTGTCCACCACCATTCCCAACTGGATCTGGCAAGACTGCAAACTTAGATCTGATACATTAGTTGTGAAATCGCTTAGCTCTGTCTATTTCTTGCTGCCTATGCTGTTTGGTACACAAGTAGTCCTGTGTTGTAGCTTCATTCGGTTGACACCTCATTTTAGATGTGCCTGATGTTGGTCCTGGCATGTCCTCCTGCACTCTTCATTGAACCAGGGTTGATCCCCTGGCTTGGGTTGAAGATTACAGTTGAATACAATTCTGCTGCTGATGGCCCAAGCACTTCATGGCTGCCCGAACTTGAGTTCGAAGTCTATCTCATTTAGCATGGTGGTAGTGTCACACAACATGATGGAGGTTATCATCAATGTAAAGATGGGACTTTGTCTCCACAAGGACTGTGCGGTGGTCACTTCTTTTTTAAAATAAATTTAGGGCACTCAATTAGTTTTTTTCCAATTGAGGTAAATTTAGCGTGGCCAATCCACCTACCAGGCACATCTTTGGGTTGTGGGGCAAAACCCACGCAAACACGGGGAGAATGTGCAAACTCCACACGGACAGTGACCCAGAGCTGGGTTAGAACCTGGGACCTCGTCGCCATGAGGCAGCAGTGCTAACCCTGCGCCACCGAGCTGCCCTACCACCTGACTATTCTAATCCCATTTCCCAGCACCTGGCAGATAGCCTTGTAAGCTTTGGCATTGCAAGTGAACATCTAAGTATTTCTTAATGAGGATCTCTGGCTCCACCACCCTTTCAGGCATGAGTTCCAGACTCCCCCCACTCTGCGTGAAAAGGTTTTTCCTCGCATCTCCTATACAACATAACGGCCTAAAAAGCGAAGCCGAGCAGTATCACCAGCAGCAGCGCACCCCTCCCCGATGAACTCTGCATTCTTTGCTCGGATTGAGCAGGAAATCAACGATCTGCTGTCGAGTGCCCCAGCAGCCCATACCCACCAACGAAGCTTCCAAAGTCAGATCGGCTTTCCTGAAAGTGAACCCTCGGAATGCGACGGGTCCGGGCAGGATTCCTGGTCGTGCACTCAGAGCCTGCGCGGACCAGCTGGCTGTTGAGTTCGCGGACATCTTTAACCTCTTCCGAGGTCCCCACCTGCTTCAAGAAGACCACCATCATACCGGTGCCAAAGAAGAACCAGGCAATGTGCCTCAATGATTACTGTCCAGTGGCCCTGACTTCAGTCGTACTGAAGTGCTTCGAGAGGTTGATCATGAAGCGCATCACCTCCATAATCACAGAACTCCTTGATCCACTGCAATTCGCATACCGCCGCAACCGGTCCACAACAGACGCCATCTCCCTGGCCCTACAGTCATCCCTAGAGCATCTCGACAACAAGGACTCCGACATCAGACTCCTATTTATTGACTACAGCTCCGCCTTCAACACCATAATCCCATCCAAACTCATATCAAAGCTCCAAAACCTAACACTTGGCTCCCCACTCTGCAACTGGATCCTCGACTTTTTGACCCACAGACCACAATCAGTAAGAATATAAACAACACCTCCTCCACAATAGTCCTCAATACCGGGGCCCCACAAGGCTGCGTACTTAGTCCCCTACTATACTCCCTGTACACACACGACTGCATGGCAAAATTTGGTTCCAACTCCATCTCCAAGTTTGCTGATGATACGACCATAGTGGGCCGGATCACAAATAACGACAAGTCAGAATACAGGAGGGAGATAGAGAACCTAGTGGAGTGGTGCAGCGACAACAATCTATCCCTCAATGCCTGCAAAACTAAAGAGCTGGTCATTGACTTCAGGAAGAAAAGTACTGTCCACACCCTTGTCAGCATCAACGAGGCTGAGGTGGGGATGGTTAGCAGTTTCAAATTCCTAGGGATACACATCTCCAAAAATCAGTCCTGGTCAACCCACGTCAAAGCTACCACCAAGAAAGCACAACAGCGCCTATACTTCCTCCGGAAACTAAGGAAATTCGGCATGTCCACATTATCTCTTACAAACTTTTACAAATGCACCATAGAAAGCATCCTATCTGGCTGCATCACAGCCTGGTACGGCAACTGCTCGGCCCAAGACCTCAAGAAACACAGCCCAATCCATCACACAAACCTGCCTCCCATCCATTGACTCCATCTACACCTCCCGCTGCCTGGGGAAAGTGGGCAGCATAATCAAAGACCCCTTCCACCCGGCTTACTTACTCACTCTCCCAACTTCTTCCATCGGCAGGAGATACAAAAGTCTGAGAACACGCACGAACAAACTCAAAAGCAGCCTCTTCCCCGTTGCCAGACTCCTAAACAACCCTCTTATGGACTGACCTGATTAACACTACACCCCTGTATGTTTCACCCAATGTCGGTGTTAATGTAGTTACTTTGTGTACCTTGTGTTGCCCTATTACGTATTTCTTTTCTTTTCTTTTCATGTACTTAATGATCTGTTGAGCTGCTCGCAGAAAATACAAACAAAATCCAATCCGCTAAACCTCCTGCCCCTTACCTCAAATCTATGCCCCTGGTCATTGATCCCTCCACCAAGGGGAACATTTTTTCCCATCTACTCTAACTATGCCCTTCATAATTTTAGACATCTCAATCATGTTCTATCTCAGTCTCCTCTGCTCCAAGGAAAAACAACCCCAGTATATCCAATCTCTCTTCGTAACTAAAATTGTCCAGCCTTGGCAACATCCTGGTAAATCTCCTTGGCACCCTTTCCAGTGCTATCACATCCCTCCTATAATGTGAATTCCAGAACTGCACACAATACTCTAGCTGTGGTCGAACCAACGTTGTATACAGTTCCAGCAGTTCTTAAATAAATGCTCTCAACTTGATGCGTCACTCAAAATATGAAGGAAGAGGACTACGAAGGCCATCAAAAGTTCCTCAAAATGTTATCATGGTGTAAATCTTTACAGCGGTTGTGTGACAGCAAGGTCTTTTTTCTGCTCCATCTTTTTATGGTGCACTGCAATGATACATTACAAGTATTATGGGCAAAGAGACACAGATGCATACATTTATGAGGTTTGCAGAACAGCAAAGTAATTCTGACTTTAATTCAGCCCCAGTGAAATGTTACAGAGAAGCTGAAGAACTTTCAGAACCAAAGGCTTTCCACCTGTTTTGTGCTTGGCTCATGACTGTTACAGGTGCACAGAAGCAAAATATCAAACTGTTCTTGTCTTCATTCTTGATCAGAAATATTCAACCTTTAAATTTTACTCCACTTTTTCCAGCTGTTGAGTGGTCTGCAAAAACAGTACTACAATTGCCAAAGTTCTCACAAAACAATAACACGCTGCAGGATGATTGAAGATGGGTTTAGGATGAACTGGAATGAGATTGTTTCAAAATATCAAGAATATACCAAAGTCTACTGCAAAAAAAAAAGAAACATTGGAGGCAAGCGCTTGACAATATATTACCTTTTCCTTCAGGTAGCGTGATGTAAGTGTAGTCCCCCTCATGATTTCTGTCTGTGTTTGCTCCTGAAAATATAAAACTTGCAATTAGAAATATGCTGACGTAAAGATTCTGGGCTGGATTCTCCATTCCTGCGTCTATGTGCTGATGCCAACGGAGGGTCTGTGGAGTTCCACGACGGAAAAATAGGCGCCACACCCGCATCGATTCCACTACCGGTGAGGAGCTAGCACTGGCCCCGCATGAAACACGCAAAAACGGTTGGAGAATCGCCTGGTTTGTGCTGGACACGGGCAAGGCTGACAAGCTGTAGCCCTGCATAGACTTACACCCCTCACACACGCACCGATTACGCCTGTAAAGATGGCGCTGGTTGTGCTGGACCGTGTACCGATCTACCCCGACCCCACAACCCACCTCCTGGACCCCCCCCCCCCAGCCAGCAGCACGGCTGTCGGCGAAGTATGGTGGTGCTGGATGGACACTGTGTACGCCCTCTCTCCACAGCCGCCACGCCAGGCTCACGACTGTTGAGATCACATGTAGCCCGCGCCATTGGGAACTTGGCCCATCAGAGGCGGAGCATTACGGGCTGGGCTCAATAATGATATGCAAATGCGGTTGGGGCTACATGTGCCGCACATGTCGATGATGCCGATTTAGAGGGCACAGAGCATCGTGACCCGGCATCAAACCGGCGCCTGCCGCGATTCCGGCGTCGGGAGCCATTCCCCGCCCGATCGCTGTTCCCAATTTTGGCGTCGGGCAATGGAGAATCCCGCCATCTATATGAATGTTTTGCAATGTGGTAACATAATAAAGAAGAAACATTGGAGGCAGCAAAATATTACCATTTCCTTCAGGTTGCATGATGTTGGTGTAATCTCCCTCATGATTTCTGTCTGCATCAGCTCCTAAAAATATGGAACCTGCAATGAGAAATACGCTGATGTAAGGATTCTATTTGAATATTACTGACTAAGCACAAGATTGTGCAAGACTAGAAATAAGAGTGCCAGATCATACTAGCCAGTAAGCTCAGAGGTCACATTTTGATTTTTGAATTTTTTTTTTAATAAATGTTTTTATTCTCCATTTTCACATTTTCCTTCAAAATTTACACCCCACCCACAAACAGTAGACGGTAACAAATACAAAATCAATCCCCTTAACAATAACAATGATCCCATCTTCCCACCACCCCAAACAACGGCCCACCTGTCAATGTATGCATCCAATAAAACAAACCCTCCCATGGTGGAAATAAAAAACAAAGGATAAAAAGAAAAAAAGGAGTCCGGGACCGCCCATGGTCACCATAGAGTCCACTACCCTTGGCGGCTCACTTGCCTTTGGTACAGGCCTCCATGGCCGATGAGCCCAATCCAGTTCATATCGGGAGGGATCCTCCCCCTCCCCCAATAGTTTCGCCAACATCGTGGCAAAATACTCAGTCGGCCTCGGCCCTTCAACTCCTTCGGGCAGCCCCACAATCCTCAAATTCTGTCGCCTGGATCTGTTTTCCAGGTCTTCCATTTTTCCTCGCAGATCCTCGTTAATCTCCATCACCTTCCGCAACTCCTTCCCCATCGAGGTAAGTTGATCACCGTGCTGCAATAATGTCTCCTCCCCTTCCTTCAGCGCCTCCCCTTGCTCCCGCACCTCCGCCACTGCGCTTGCCACCGCTGTCGTCACCGAGGAAGTCGCCTCCTCCACCAGCTCATTCAAAACCTCCCTCATCTCCTTCCTCATTGTCTCCATATATTTTGTAAACTGCCTTTCGAATTCCGCAGCCATCACCTTAGTCATTTCTTCAGCCGTAAGCAATGCAGCCTCCCCTGGAGCTCCAGCCTCCATTTTTCTTGGTGTCCCCGCAGTGACCTTTCTACTCCCCGACGAACTTTCAACTGTTTTCACAGCCGTTTTTTTACTGGTGCTCGACATATCCCTTCCCGGTACTTTCTCCTGGCCTTCACCGCATTCGCTGCCCCTGGGACCGGGCATCAATCCCCAACAATGCCGTTTCCGAACGGGAGCCCTCCAACGCGCCCTCCAACTCACGGCTGCCTCCCGCTTGCCGTCACCGGAAGTCGATTTTTGAATTCTTGACTGATATTTGAACTTGGAATCATCCAATATAGAATCATAGAATTTACAGTGCAGAAGGAGGCCATTCGGCCCATTGAGTCTGCACTGGCCCTCAGAAAGAGCATCACACTGAAGCCCACGCCTCCACCCCATCTCCGAAACCCAGTAACCCCACCTAACCTTTTTTCAGTCACTAAGCAATTTAGCCTGGCCAATCCACCTAACCTGCGCATCTTTGGATTGTGGGAGGAAAACGGAGCACCCGGAGGAAACCCCCGTGCGCACTGGGAGAACGTGCTGACTCCGCACAGACAATGACCCAAGCTGGGAATCGAACCTGGGACCCTGCAGCTGTGCAAGAAACTGTGCTACCATGCTGCCAGGTGGGTACCTGGTGGGTGGGTACCTGGCTGAAGAACTTTGTTAATGCAGAATACAGCCACTGTGCATATTGGTTTGGAGCAATGTTCCTTGAAGTGAGAACTGGTCCTATTAAAAGTGCGCCTGGCACTTCCGGTGGCGGCTATGAAGGAGTAAGTCGCACATTTGGTGGCTCCGGCTCGGGTCTGACTTTTGGACCTCTTCCCCCGATTTTCTACCGGACTTGAATTGTAAAACTGATGACAAAGGCAATTGTGTACTGAAGTGCTCGTAAAGGCAGAAACAGAAAGACAGAGAAGGCTTGGGCTGAAGCTGCAGTGGGAGACAGCATGGCGGAGGACAGAACCTCTGGTTTGTCGACCCAGCGGTCAACGGAGCAGCTGATGCAAGTTATTCAGGAAGGCTTTGCTAAACAGAAATGGGACTGGTTGGACCCAATAAAAGAGTCGACTGAGCGGCTGGAGCTTAGATTGGACGCCCAAGATCGGGCGATCCAGAAATTAGAGAAGGCGCTGGCTGAGCAGGAGGAACATCAAACTGCGGTGGAGTTGGAGGTGGTGATGCTGAGAGAACAGCAGAGGAAGCTCCTGGAGAAGGTTGAGGACCTAGAGAATAGGTCCCACCGGCAGAACATGAGAATCGTTGGGCTCCCGGAGGGGTCCGAAGGAACGGACGCTGGGGCATACATCGCAGATATGTTTGCGAAGCTGCTGGAGAATGGGGCATTCCCCCAGCCCTTGGAGGTGGACAGGGCTCACAGAGCGCTCGCGAGGAAGCCGCGAATGGGAGACCCCCCAAGGGCAATGGTGGTGAGATTCCACAGGTACTTGGAAAAGGAGCACATTCTACAGTGGGCCAAGCAAATACGGAGCTGTAAGTGGGACAACAGTATCCTGCGGGTTTACCAAGACCTGAGTGTGGAGGTGGCCAGGAGAAGAGCAGGCTTCAACCAGATTAGGTTGATCCTTTTTTAAGAAAAAGGTGAAGTTCGGACTGTTGTATCCGGCCCGTCTCTGGGTCACGCACGAGGAACAGCACTTTTATATCAAGTCGCCTGAGGACGCGCATTGCCCCCAGACTCACAGGGCCGCCACACCATGGGGCTGGTGGATTTAGGGATTTCTACAATAGATTGTATAGGTCGGAACCCCCTACGGGGCCGGATGGGATGAGGCATTTCTTGAAGGGGCTGAATTTCCAAAAGGTGAAGGGGGAGCTGGTAGAAGGGCTGGGGCCCCAATTGGGCTGGAAGAGATAGTGGAGGGTGTGAAGGCCATGCAGTCAGGTAAAGCCCCGGGGCCGGACGGGTACCCAGTGGAGTTTAATAAAACGTTCTCTGGGATACAGTATTGAGGTCGGTGTTGATGAGGATGTTCAATGAGGCAAAGGAAAGAGGTGTGCTTCCCCGACGTTGTCACAGGCCACAATTTTGCTGATTCTGAAGCGGGACAAGAACCCGGAGCTGTGTGGATTCCACAGGCCGATATCCCTGTTGAATGTGGATGCCAAATTGCTGGCCAGAATTTTGTCCTCCAGGATTGAGGATTGTGTTCCTGACTTTATTGGGGAGGACCAGATGGGATTTGTTACGGGTAGACAGTTGGTGGTCAATGTAAGAAGGTTGTTAAATGTGATCATGATGCCCCCGGAAGGTAGGGAGGTGGAGGTAGTGATCGCAATGGATGCAGAAAAGGCTGTTGATCGGGTAGAATGGGATTATCTGTGGGAGGTACTGGGATGGTCCAGATTTGGGTGGGGCTTTATTGACTGGGTCAGGTTGCTGTATTAGGCTCCTGTAGCAAGCGTACGGACGAATAGGACAACATCGGACTATTTTAGACTGCACCGGAGGACAAGACAGGGATGCCCCCTCTCCCCACTGCTAGCTATAGAGCTGTTGGCGATTGCTCTGAGAGTCTGAAGGGGCTGGTCCGGGGGGGGGGGGGGGGGGGGGGGGGGGGGGGGTGGGGGGGGGGGGGGATCACAGAGCTCTATGCAGACAACCTGCTTCTGTATGTATCGGACCCAATAGAGGGGATGGAAGAAATTATGAGGATTCTAGGGAATTTGACCGGTTTTCAGGGTATAAGCTAAATATGGGGAAAAGTGAGATGTTTGCGGTCCAGGCGAGGGGACAGGAGAGGCGATTGGGGAAGCTATTTAGGGTGGTGGGGGAAGCTTTAGGTACCTAGGCATTCAAGTGGCGCGGGACTGGGACCGGCTGAATAAATTAAATCTGGCCCGACTAGTAGACCAAATGAAGGTATTTTCGAAGGTGGGACGCGCTTCCGTTGTCACTGGCTGGGAGGGTGCAGACGGTGAAGATGACGGTCCTCTCGAGATTCCTGTTCGTGCTTCAATGTCTCCCCATCTTTATTCCGCGGTCCTTTTTTGAACGGGTCAACAAAGTGATCACTGGCTTCGTTTGGACAGGCACGACCCCGCGAGTAAGGAAGGTAATGCTTGAGCGGAGTCGGGGAGAGGGCGGGCTAGCGCTGCCAAATTTTAGTAACTATTACTGGGCGCCGGATATAGCCATGATCAGGAAGTGGGCGGTGGGGGAGTGGTTAGCACGGAAGCGTATGGAGGCAGCTTCATGCAAGGACATGAGTCTTTGCAGGGAGGTAGAGGTTGGTAACTGCGCCTCTGCCCTTCCCGCCAGCACGGTACTCCACCAGCCCCATGGTGTGGCGGCCCTGAGAGTCTGGGGGCAATGGAGGAAACATGTGGGAGCAGAGGAAGCATTGATCTGATCCCCAATCTGTAATAATCACCGGTTTGCACCGAAGTATGGATGGGGTGTTCCGGTTATGGTGGAGAGCAGGGATTGAGATGATGGGGGATATGTTTATAGAGCGGGGCTTTCCGAGTACGAGGGCGCTGGAGGAGAAGTTTGGATTGGCGAGGGGAAACAAATTCAGGTATCTGCAGGTGCGGGACTTCCTATGTAAACAGGTGTCAACCTTCCCACTCCTACCGCTAAGGGGCATTCAGTACAGGGTAGTTTCCAGAAGATGGGTAGGAGAAGGGAGCGTCTCTGACATTTACAAGGAGCTTATGAGGTCAGAGGAGACGCAGACCGAGGAGCTGAAGTGCAAGTGGCAGAAGGAGCTGGGAGGAGAGATAGAAGGTGGTCTATGGGCGGACCTGTTGAGTGGAGTCAACGCATCCCCAACATGTGCCAGGCTCAGCCTGATACAATTCAAGGTCGTTCCTCGGGCTCACATGACAGTGGCCCGGATGAGCAGATTCTTTGGGATGGAAGACAGGTGTGCAAAATGTACGGGAGGACCAGCGAACCATGTCCACATGTTCTGGACATGTCCGAAGCTTAGGGGATTTTGGCAGGGGTTTTCAGATGTCATGTCCATGGTGTTAAAAACAAGGGTGGCGCTGAGTCCAGAGGTGACAATTTTTGGGGTGTCGGAAGACCCGGGAATCCAGGAGGGGAAAGAGGCAGATGCTCTGGTAGCCCAGAGACGGATACTATTAGCTTGGAGGGGACTCAAAGCCCCCGAAGTCGGAGACCTGGCTATCGGACATGGCTAGCTTTTTCTGTCTGGAGAAAATCAAGTTCGCCCCGAGAGAGTCAATGTTAGGGTTCGCCCGGAGGTGGCAACCGTTCGTCGACTTCTTCGCGGAAAATTACTCGTCAGCAGAAGGGGGGAATTAGTTTAGTTTAGAGTAGGGGGTTAATAAAGGTGGGACCTGTAAGGGAGGGAGACGGCTTTTGCACTATGTTTATAGTTTCATGTACATTGTTAATTTTGTTGTTACCATACCAAAAATACCTCAAATAATGTTTATTTTTTTAAAAAGTGTTCCTGTAGAATTCATAATGGAAAACAAGGAAATGGCAGGTGAATTGAGCAGGTATTTTGCATCAGTCTTCTCCATTGAGGATCCAAGTAACATCTCAGAAGCCGTTATTAATCTGGAGCCAGAGATCCTCATTAAGAAATACTTAAATGTTCACTTGCAATACCAAGGCTTACAAGGCTACGGGCCAGGTGCTGGAAAATGGGATTAGAATAGTTAGATGGTAGGGCAGTACGGTGGCGCTGTGGTTAGCACTGCTGCCTCACGGCGCCGTGGTCCCAGGTTCGATCCTGGCTCTGGGTCACTGTCCGTGTGGAGTTTGCACATCCTCCCCGTGTTTGTGCGGGTTTCGCCCCCACAATCCAAAAATGTGCAGGGTAGGTGGATTGGCAGCGCTAAATTGCCCCTCAGTTGGAAAAAAATGAATTGGGTACTATAAATTTTCTGTTTTAAATGGCTGGAGAAGGGGACCATCTTGGATGGGCCCAGTTGAGGGTGAAATTAAAGGCAACAGAATCGGCAAGGGAGGATGGCGGACAGTAGAGAAGAATGGAGATGCAAGCCTCCAGTAAGGTTCGTAACATGGAACTAATGGGGGCTGAACAGGCCGGTGGAGAGGTCTCGGGTCTTTGCGCACTTGAGGCGCTTGAAGGCAAGGGTTGTCTTTCTGCAGGAGACGTACCTCCGGGTGAAAGATCAGGTTAGGTTGAGAAAGGGATGGATGGGTCAGATATTTCACCCGGGGTTTGATTCAAAGTCGCAGGGGGGCAGCCATCTTGTTAAGTAAAAAGACGCGGTTTGTAAGTGCCAAGGAAATGCGGGATCCTAGGGGGGAGATACGTTATCGTGAGCAGCATGTTTGTGAGGGGGTTGCTGGGAGCGATTCCAGACTTGGACACACATCAGTTGATTATGGGAGGGGATTTTAATTGCATGCTGGAGCCGAGGATGGGTAGGTCGAGCCCCAAGTCAATGTGAAGGCTGAGGATGGCGAAGGAGCTGGGAGGGTTTATGGATAGGACGGGTATAGGTGGACCTTTTGAGGTTTAAGAATCCAAGGGCGAAGGAGTACTCCTTTTCACACGTGTACAAAATATACTCCAGAATTGATTTTTTTTTTTGTGGTGAGCCGCGAGGTGTTGGTGGGGGTGGTGGGGACAGAGTATGCAGGAATCGTGATCTCTGACCTCGCACCGCACTGGCTGGAGGTTCGACTTAGCTCGAGGCAGGAACAGAAGCCGGGGTGGAGACTAGACTTGGGACTTCTAGCGGACAGCGGGTTCTGCAACAAGCTGCAGTCGATGATTAAGGACTATGTGAAGTGGAAAAAAAATGGGGAAGTATGGGCAGCCACATTTTGGGAGGCATTGATGGCGGTGATTCGGGGTGAGATTATCTCGTTCAAGGCGTACGGAAATAGGAGGAGAGAGGAGTGTGGACAACTATTGGATGAAATAGTCGAGGTTGACGGAATATTCAAGGGCCCCCACCATGGAGGGATTGGCAAAGATAAAAACGTTACAGGCACATGCTCGCCCATCCGCTACGGAGGCAGGCCGCATCCACAGAAATCCTAAGAGTATGGACAGGGACAGGGAAAGGGAAGGCAGTGTCGGAGCCAGGGAAGATAAATGAGGTGTTCAGGGAGTATTATGAGAAATTGTATAGGGCCAATCCGGGGATGAGGAAGTGGTTTCTGGATGGGCTAAAATTCCAATGGCTGGATAAGAAAGGAGGCAGGCATTGGAGGAGCCATCAGTATTGGGAGAGGTTATGGAAAGTATAAAAGGATTAAGCCGGGGAAGGCCCTGGGACCGGATGGTTACCCGGTTGAGTTCTGTAAGATGTTTGCAATAGAGTTGGCACCACATTTATTGGGGATGTTAAGCGAGGCATTGGAGAAGGGGGAGCTGCCGGAGATACTGACACACGCCACGATTACGCTAATTCTGATTAAAGGGAAGGACCTGTTGGAGTGTGGGTTATACAGGCCCATATCATTGTTAAACATGGATGCGAACATGTTGGCTAAGTTAGTGGCAGGGAGGATGGATGGATGCATTCCGAGGGTGGTTGCAGAGGACAAAATGGGCTTTGTGCAGGGTAGGCAACTTTCAGTAATGTTAGGTGGTTACCTAATGTAAACATGACCCCATTGAGGGGACGGGTACTAGAGGTAGTGGTTTCTATGGACACGGAGAAGGCTTACGACTGGGTGGAATGGCAGCACCTGTTCGAAATTCTGGGAAGGTTTGGGTTCGTGCCGAAGTTTGTGGCATGGGTGCGTCTTGTGTATGTGGCCCTGGTGGCGAGCGTTTGGACAAACGAGATGAGTTCACACAGCTTTGGGTTGCATAGGGGAATGAGGCAGAGGTGTCCGCTGTCGCCGCTGCTATTCGAGCTGGCATTCTGTGTAACTTTTAAGTTCTTTTCTTTCATTATATTGAACAATAGTCATTAACACATTTTTATCTTGGCAACAAGAAGTAATTTTATAAAATCTATTATTGTGAGGGATTTCTGAGCAGCTTTTTGAGTTTCTTACTTGGGTGTATCATTTTTCCGACTTTACTATAAATGATCTCCATACTTCCTTTCCGAGATCCTAGAAATAAGATGCAAATATTTTGCAAGGGAAAAACTCTTGTAGAATAAAATTGCTTAGTCATTTCCAGGCTATGAGATTGTACAGTTAGTTTACTGTCTCATGTTCAGTGGACTTTTAAACATTTTCTTTACGAGAAGTCCAGCTATATTTGCATGTCTATGCACTATAATATTCCTTCTTTTGCACATCTTGTACAATCAACATATTCTAGAATGAATTGTTATGTATCATAGAATAGGAAGCTGTAGGGCTGTGCTTATAATGATCCAGTCGGATTTCTTTGCTGATTATACTCAGTGTGTGCCAGTTCACAGGGCCTAATGGACAAGAAAAGACTATGATGTCTCTGTTCATTTCAAAGTCTTCTGCATTCTTGGGCTGGGTACATGAAGAACATAAAGGGCGTGATTTAACGTTCTTGTCGCTCCCGACTTGGTGTCAGGATGAAGCATCTCGCGAGATTGAATCGAAACCCGATTCCGGCCTCAGGGCACTGTCCGTGCAGAGATTGCACATTCTCCCTGTGTCTGCGTGGGTCTCACCCCTGCAACCCAAAGATGTGCAGGTTGGGTTGATTGGCCACACTAAATTGCCCCTTAACTGGAATAAAAATAATTGGATCCTCTAAATTTATTTTAAAAATTCAACCGAACCCAGCGAGGGCGAGATCCAGATATGCATATTTAAATTAACCATTTGGCTCATTTAAATGTGTATTTGTTGCATTCTCCCAGCACCTGGGACCTAATGGCCTTGTTTGGGAAGGGGCCTGTTTAGTACTAATCCACACAAATGGGGACCAGGCATAATGGCACCTGCCATTGGAGACCCCTGGGTGGTCAGGGACAGGGCAAGGTGGCATCCTGGCATTCCCTATCGCACCTTGGCACTCACCCTGGAATTGCCAGGGTTCCTGGGTGGCATTAGCAGGCTGGCTGGGGTACTGCCAGGGTGGCACTGGAATGGGTCGAAGCCTGAGGGCGGCCATGCCCATAATGGGGGGTATGAAGGGTGGGCATGAAGGGGCCTTAAAAAGGTTTGTGGTGAAGGCTGCGGGTCCTGACAGGGGCCCAAAAAGGGGAGTGGGGAAGCTTGAAAAGGAGAGGCCTTCAGCAACAGAGGTGTGACCTCGCTTGTGGAGAGGGGGCGGTAATAATCATGTGTGCGGGGGGAAGACATTGTCCATAGGTGGGGATGTGGGGGACCTTAAAGCTCACTTAGAGTTCAGGGCACCCTTTCAAAATGGCACCCCGATCTCTGAGGAGCTGGCCTTACAACGAGTTCAGCTTCCCACTGCTGAAAAAATTTCCACATGTGGACCAGACTGGGGAGAAATTTCCCCAAGGCTTAAAAATATGACGAGAGCCCCGTCCAGCGTGTTCATCTGGGTGTTTCCCACTGCTCCCAGCATCTCAAAGACCACGCTATCGAGCAGGACTCTGCTGCAATCCAGGGCCTCAGCAGGAAACGCCCTGTCCAGGCTGCACTTAATCCCATTTCCTGCACTGAGAAGCTCCGCTCGCCAGAACGCCTCAGTGCAAGAGGAGATTGGGACACGATTTGAAATGGTGCTCCGATCTCTAGACCTCCTCCTCTTCCCCCCGCACCCATCTCAAAGCCCTAACTCACGAGTAAGGGGGTCCACGTTGCCAGGCTGGCAGTGCCAAGGTGCCAGGTGGCATCAGCAATGTCAGGGTGTCACCCTACCCCAGGACAAACTCTGGGGGGCCTCAGATCCCCTGGGAGACTCCCCCCTAAAGTGCCATTCCATTTGTGGGGATCAGTACTGAACGACGCGTGCCTCAGGTCTCCGAGGTGAAGGGGTTAGATCCCAATGCCTCGGGTAGATCAGCCGAGCTGCATATTAGACTAGCTACTCGCTCTGATTGCAGGTTTGTGCAATACTTATCCCTCCTACAATGAGCAGGATCCAGATCGCAACTGTCCGTTTGGAGTTTGCATATTCTCCCCGTGTCTGCGTGGGTCTCACCCCCCACAACCCCCAAAAAAAGACGTGCAGTGTAGGTGAATTGGCCAGGCTAAATTGCCCCTTAAAATTGGAAAAAAAAGATTGAGTACACTAAATTTATAATTTTAAAAATCTTCAAAGGTCTCGCATCTTTTTCTAGCTTTTACAGGGTGGTGGTGTTGATCATCAGCTCCTATGTATGTAATGTGCTATGGAGTCAACCTCAGGGAAAAATTAAGTGAACGTGCTTATGGTTATTTTTGTCCCTTTTGTGACAAGTTGCTTATTTTATCTCCACCGATGTGTTTTCCATTAGGAAAGGTCATTTGGATATGTTTTCTTGGAGGAGGAAATAGAAGACCACCGTGAGAGATCAGGCTTTATCAGCAGCATTCTGGAATCATGGCTCTGTAGGCAGTGCCCCTGCCTCTGAGCCAGAAACTTTGGATTCAAGTCTCACTTGGTCTTTGTTATCTACAGAACAATCATTCAAATCATGTATTTTATTCCAAACGTATATAGAAAAGGTTACAAAACATAACCAATTTGGGGAAGAAACTCCTCAACATATAACTACACAGTTTGTACAAATCTTTCCCTTTTTCACCGCCTCCTCCCCACCTCAATCTCCTCCACAAACTAGTGGAGCCCCACGATCACTAACTTTACCAACACTTCCCTACTATTTCCTAAAGGGGTAAAAGAAGATACAACACAAACAAATGTGACACTCTGCCCATTCACTCATATTCTTGCATATTTACACCTGCATCAACGGAAAGAGATGCAGATTCATCACTTTGGAAGAGAATTGTACGGTGGCGCATCACTGTTGCCTCACAGCTCCAGGGACGTGGGTTCAATTCCAGCCTCGTGTAACTATCTGTGTGGAGTTTGCACTTTCTCCCCATGTCTGCATCATGGGTTTCCTCCGGGTGCTTTGGTTTGCTCCCACAGTCCAAAGATGAGCAGGTTAGGTGGATTGGCCATGTTAAATTGCCCCTTAGTGTCCAATGGGGTTAGGTGGGGTTACTGAGTTACGGGGATAGGGTGGGAGCACGGGCTTAAGTGGGATGCTCTTTCCAAGGGCCAGTGCACTCTTGATGGGCCAAATGGCCACCTTCTGTACTGTAAATCCTATGATCTATGATATGATCTGGAGACTCCAGCTCTCAAGGTGGGCTGCGGCATCTTGAAGATTGATGGTTCCAGTTTTCTTCAAAGTCAGTACTGGAGTGGTAGGACACAAACTCATTCCGTAATTTGTGGTGATTCACAACTTGCAGTGTATCACTTTGTTGCTACCAATTTTTTGCAGACTATTAGTGACGTACATATTAAACTTAACATAGCTTTGTCCTGCTTTGTTCATATCTTACTACTATATTACATGAATAAATAATTACATTTACCTTGGATATGTTGCAAGGGCTCTCCCTGATGTGTTCCATCACTGCAATTAAAGTAAAAAGTGAAATATATCAGCTGATATTAGTTGAACATGTAAATCCACTGCTATTCAAGACATTCCTTAACTTTTTCATTAAAATTTATGTACAATCTCTAGTTAATGTGCAGAAACCTAAGGAAAACTGTTGGGACACTGAACCAGACCCCAATTTTTGTTAGGCAACCGGACAAGAAACCCCAAACAATTTGTAAAACTCTTGAGGAAAGGATACTTCACCCCAGATGTGATGACTCTGACCAATAGGTATGGATCCTCATAGAATTCCTACAGTGCAGAAAGAGGCCATTCAGCCCATCGAGTCTGCACCGACCTTCCAAAAGACCACCATATCCATGTACCCCCCCCCCCCCAATCCACCCTACCCTATCCCTGTAACCTAACCCGCACATCCCTGGAACTAAGGGGCAATTTAGCATGGCCATCCACCTAACCTGCACATCTTTGGACTGTGGACGGAAACCTTTGCACCCGGAGGAAACCCACATAGATTACTGCAAATTCCACAGTCACCCAAGGTTGGAATAGAACACGGGTGCCTGGCGCTGAGGCAGCAGTGCTAACCACTGTGCCAACGTGCCGTCCCTATATTCAATGTTGTTTCAGAAGAAAATGCAGCAATCTACTTACACACAGTAAAATCAAATAATGATCTCAAATACAAATACATCTTCAAATTAAACTGAAATTGGAACAAGCGCTCCTGTTCAAAATGGTGCAAGGCAATTTACAGTTGATGTCTGGAAATTCTTCACACAAAAAAAGAGCAACATGTGGAATGCACTTTTGGTAAAGTGGTGGAAGCAAATCCCTAGTATAATTTTAAAAATTACTGGATGCAGGGTGGTGTTAATTGGTTCCTTCTGGATGAGTCAACTGAAATGCTACAAAATTATCCATATCTATCGGATTTTATAAGCTTGGAAAATGTGATTGGCTGTGAGAATTTTAAGTAGATTGGGAGGAGAACGTGCAAACTCCACACAGTCACCAAAGGTTGGAATTGAACCTGGGACCCTGGTGCTATTAGGCAGCAGTGCTAGCCACCATGCCACCCATGTTTTACGTTAAAACAAACTTTAATTTTAACACAATTAATCACATTAACGAAAGAGCTGTACAATAAACAGTTCTTAAGTAAAAGGAAAAATTTTAACTTATGCCCTGCACCTTCATTATAAATATCACAACCAAGCAACCAAATACAGTTCAAATGCCACTTATACGTTAAGTTAACAAAACAGGCCTACTTGGATTTTTTTTTTCATTTTAGAGTACCCAATTCAATTCATTTTTTCCAATCAAGGGGCAATTTTGCGTGGCCAATCCACCTAGCCTGCAAATCTTTGGGTTGTGGGGGCGAAACCCACGCAGACACGGGGAGAATGTGCAAATTCCACACGGACAGTGACCCGGAGCTGGGATCAAACCTGGGACCTCGGCGCTGTGAGGCAGCAGTGCTAACCACTGCGCCACTGTGCTGCCCTCTCTGCTTGCTTTTCTGAGTAGACCTTTGGAGAGAAACCTTTTCAAGTACAGACCCGAACACTTCTGTCTTGTTGGATGCTTCTGTTCAACCTAACAGCATTTGGCAAAACTGCAAACTATATTATTTGGATCATCTGTGTCCCACTAAGATGTCCCATGACCTGCTTAGCTAGGACTAAACACAATCCCTCAAATTATCTGTATCCCAGGGAATCTCCAGCAATCAAAAGAATATTAGCCATTTATATGTAAAAAAGTAAATGGTTGGAAACCATGGTTACCTCACTTTTCACAACTTCATAATTACAGCATTTGTAGACGCACTACCTGCATGTATTTTAAATCAGGGTTTTCAATAATATTACTACCATATATATGAAATATAATTTATAACAATTTCTACATTCATCACAAAACGATAAAATGGAATCAACTTGTTAGACTAATATTGATCAAAGATCCCGGTTCAATCCCATCCCAGGTTACTGTCCGTGTTGAATTTGCACATTCTCCCCGTATTTGCGTGGGTTTCACCCACACAATCCAAAGATGTGCAGGGTAGGTGAATCGGCCATGCTAAATTGCCCCTTAATTGGAAAATAATTGGGTACTCGATTTATTAAAAAGAAAGTATTGATAAAAGATGAATAGCGGCTTCGTGCCTCCTCCTTTCTTTACATAAATTACTTGCATATTAGCTGCTATATTAATGGTTACGGTTGGATATCTGTGATCTGGATCTCATTTTTTTGTTACATTCATGGCATCATTCATTCGAATATACAACATGGAGGGAGCAACTCGATTTATAACAATACTGGATTGGTGCAGATTTGCCTTGCTTCTTTGAACAATGCATAGAATTGTATTTGTGTATTACTCTATTTTTCAAAGAAGCAAAGGACATTATGAAATTGGACAAGGTTTGAGAATGTTTAACAAATCTTACCTTTCATCCACTTGGCTTATATCTGTTGATCAAATTTTTAAAAAGATATAAATAAATATTGGACAACCAAATTAACAAAATATTTCAAATAATGCTGAACCATCCAAAGAGACACACCTTTATTCTTGCACAGTCGTATCAGGCATAGGGATAATATAGCTGCTGCTACTAGTATCGCCAGTGAAACTGAGATTATTATGTATTTCCACCATGAAGTATCTGTTGGGAAAAAAAGATGTTTTATTTCACAAGCTTCTTATAACTCGTGTTCTGATATTTGTCACATTACTAAAGCATTGTGTTTGCAGAAGGGTATAGAATTATTGTATGGTGATCTTTTTCTCTGTTGCAACCGATCATTTCCAAACATATTGGGCGGGATTCTCCAGTTCCCCAGTTGTATTTCCCGGTGGCGCATTGTTTGCTGGTGGTGGGATTCTATCCTCCGGGAAACCCGCGGATGGGGCTGCACAACAGCTGGAGAATTCCGGCTATTATTTTATACACATTCATATTACCTATTTGTTCAGTTCCCATGTCTTATGGTCTTATTACTAAATTAAAATAAAGATTATGACTGCCTCAATAAAGCTGTATATTAGATTGCAGCTCAATAGCTTGTGGAGAGAGCTAAAAGGCTGAACGCAATTGTGTTGGTCCATTAGCAAGGAAGACCCTCAGATGCTTGCAGAGTCAGTGTGCAGATTCGGGAGAATTTTCAATTACCTGAACCCGACCTTTAAAAATGACTGCCCAGAGGGTGAGGATGTTGGGCTAATGATACAAGTGACCCTGGAAAAAGTGAGGATGCTGCTGGGTGAGAAGGTGAGTTGGTCTGCCTTGGGGCCCCAGCACTGTGTAGATAAAACATCTCTCAAAACCTCACCCCCACAACCCTCAACACACTACCTATGCCCCATCCATGCCACCTCATGTACCCATCCCCATGGTCCCCAACATATTCCCTGCCAACCTATGTTCCTGAACCCATCCCCATGATCCCTCATACCCTCCATGCCACAGCATGCCCTGTACCCATTCCCTGTCTCTCTCTCTACCATCCATGCCACAGTATGCCCCTCTACCCACCCACCATGGCTCTTTGTATCCCTTTTGCAAATTGGATGCCAACCATGCCTATCCCTTTTTCCCCTGACATTAACAATGCCAACTCAGTTATCCACTATGAGAAGACCTTGAGGAAGTGAGCAAATGAATAGGATGGACAGTAGGACCCTGAGGGTAATGTGTTCACAGACAGAACAAAGAGGAGAGCAAAGCATGGCTCGGGGGATGGTAGCCTCGTGGAGAATAGTGAAATGGATGCTGGGCACAATGCAAAGTGACCAATTAGGATATAGGGCCAGGTCAGGAGGTGTGTAAAATGACCAATGGGAAGTTTGTATGCGAATCTTGATGTAATTTGAAGTATATCTCCAGACTTCCTTTGTATTGAGAGTCTCTTAATCCTGGATGCTGCAGAAGACAGTATGTGTGTCCTGCAGGTCCTATGGATTGATGCAGCCTTGCAAGTTAGTTATTATTAAATGATATGATACCTGCAAATCCATCTCAGATTTTATTGAATCTAGACTGACAGCAAATTAACCAGGAATTAACATTTGGTGCCGAAATCCGGGTTTCTCGAGAATCTTGCCTTTCATCTGCGAAATCAGAATTGGACTGCTCTCGGAAGGGGAATAAGGAAAATGGGCCCACGATATGGCTGGATAAAACTTGCAATATCGATTTTCTTCTGTCTCGTATCCTGCTAACAGTCTAATCACGCGCATTTGATCAGGTGAGATTGACTCGACGAAATCAAAGGTCAGTCTGATGGATTCGAAGATTTTATTTCAGTCATTGCAGGTACGGCTAAGTTTTGGAATGAGGCTAACAGTTCAGTTGGAGTCTGATGGGATGTTGCCTGGTCACTCAGTTGCATGTGAGTAGCAAATTAAAAATTGGTTCTATTAAATTATACTTTAATTCGGTTAAGGTCTTTAACGGATTGATGTGATGTCGCGAAACAGTTCAGTAAGAGACCACTGATGGAATGTTCGCGCACAATTCAATTCCGTTCAATTCGAATTTGGATAAAATTGGTTACGGTCTGTACCGGGTTGATGTGATGTCGCGAAACAGTTCAGTGAACGACCGCTGATGGAATGTTTGCGGACAGTTCAATTCCGTTCAAATATAGTTTCGGGAAGATATGGGTTGTTTGAATGAAACAGAATTGGGTTACAAATGACTTGTGTGTTGATGAATGAACGTATAAGGATTTGAATTCCTTTTGTCTGAATGGAGATCTCCAATGAATGAATGAGTCTGTTTAATAAGAATGTGATATCCTCTGTTCCTAGTTTTGTGAAATGTTGTGTTTTAGGAGGTATTAAAGTGAGATTTAAAACGGGGTAAGTATTTGAAAGTTCTTCAGTAACTTAGTAATAATGCTTAACATTGTGGGAGTTAATTAGCACATAATTCTCAGGAAGAAAACAAAAAGTGAAATCAAAATGTATAAATTGGGATTTGTTAATGATTAGTTGCAACTCGGCATAGTCTTGGCTGCTAAAAAAAAAATAATAAAATAGTTTCACATCACTTAGAAGTTATAAATGGCAGGCAAGAAATGTGCTCAGCACTAAATTGGTCTTCGCATAAACACAAAGAGAAGTTTGACTTCCAAGCAGTCAGCTCTGTGCAGCTGTCCGGTTGAAATTGACACGGCACAGCTCCACCAGGGTCCCAGTGCCCGATGTATCGCTAGAAAGTTACTAGCAGAAGGAATGAAGTTTAGAGTGTTAAATACATTGTAGAAGGAGCTTTAAGGAATGAAGATATTAGACCAGAAGTTAGAGATTACATTATAGAGGGGGTATCAGACAATAGAAACATTAGACCTGAAGTTAGATTAGGAGAATTACTTGCAGTATCAGGAAATAAGAATCTGATGACAGGGAAAGATTTAATAAAATTAAGATGATGCAGAAAAAAAAAGAGGATATTAAAACCAATTGATGACAGAGAGGAAGTGTGGGTGAAATTGCCGAATAGAACCACAGGAGAAGTAATCATAAAAAAAAACATTTGGGTGAACATACAATTGTATTAGAGAACCATGGCGTCTGGAGCAAAAGAAATTATGTCAGAATTTAAAAATCTGGTCAAATTGAACAAATACAGAGGAATTATGATACTCCATCGGCAGCCTACGGGCAATGAGCGTAGGAATGTATTCAGTAAAGATTTAAATATATGGAATGATAGAACAAGGGCGGTGCTTAATGGCCCTCAGTTTAAAATGGTTCACAGTGGGCATCGGGAAACCACAAGTCAGGATTGTGGGGCATTCTGTAGCCCGATTGTTTGGACTGGCAGTAGTCATATGAAACCCAGGAGACGGAGGGCCCTTGCAGAGATTAGATAAGATAAGGTTCTATAAACTGAGGTTCTGAGTGTGTATTGCAGACTTCATTATGTTGAAGAAACTTGGAGAGTGGCACGGTGGTGCAGTGGTTAGCACTGCTGCCCCAGGGCACTGAGGACCCGGGTTCGGTTCCGTATCACTTTCCGTGTAGAGTTTGCACATTCTCCCTGTGCCTGTGTGAGTCTCACCCTCAAAACCAAAAAAATATGTGCATGGTGGGTGAATTGCCCATGCTAAATTGCCCCTTAATTGAAAAAAGAATTGGCTACTCTAAATTTATTTATTTTTTCAATTGAAACTGTGTAGCTGTGAAATGGCAACCTACTGTGATCATGCAGCACTAATCAAGTAATGGATAGTAATGTCAACAGACAGAGAGACATAGCAAGCAATGATTTAAAAAAACATTCCAGACATTTTTTGACAAGATTTAAAGGGCAGGACTTTTAAATGACTTGACAGCACCCTTTGGCAGATACTTCTGACAAATCCTCTTGATAGGTCCTCTTGACCGTTTTGACAGGTCCTCTTAACTGACACTTTTGGCAGCTTTCACAGTTGATTTTGACAGGTCAGTTGACTGTTTCAACAAGCTTGACAGTCAATGAGTTCATGCACTTATGCACATTTATGCCTACTTTTAACACTTCCAAAGGGCACCTGACTGTCACCAAAGGTTTTTGACCTCCTGCAAATGTGGCCCAGGACCAGATTCAATGGACTACCTTACCCCTCCAAAGGGTTATCCAAATGAATCCATAAAAGATCAGGCTTGTCCTTTCCAGGTCCACTCTACACACTTTGGGTTTCACACTCCTGGGCCAGCAAAATCCTACTTCAGTGTAGGCAGTTGGCAATTTAAATAGCCTGCTGTCTCCCTAATGCACACATGCATCAAATATGAAATGCCTTCATTAATGGTCCCCACCATGAAAATGGAAGGTGCTATGTTTGGGGGAAAGTCTCACCATTTTGGGGCAGTACCACCACAACGGAGAGGCTGCCATTGTGGTGAAAATCTGCGCCTCTCATTTTTCCAATGTCTAAACAAATCCAACTAGTGTGCTTTATGAAGACTAGCATAATCACTGTTGAAAACAGTTGAAAAAGTGTCAACTAACATTCACCTTGTTCATTTTTACTTTTTTTTTAAAAATATTTTTTTTATTCTCCTTTTTCACATTTTCTCCCAAATTTACACCCGCCAACAATAAACAATAATCAGCAACAAACATGTCAATCCCAATAACAACGATTCCATCCTCCCACCAACCCCCAAACATTAGCCCGCATGTTTACACAAACAAATGACAAAATGGAATCTGGGATTACCCATATTCACTCTTAATACACACAGCACCCCTCCCACCCATCCCCCCCCCCCCCCCCCCAACTAATGTTCGATGTTATCCAGTTCTTGAAAGTGCATAATGACCATGACTTGTAGAACCCCTCCGTCCTTCCCCTCAGTTCAAACGTAACCTTCTCAAGGGTCAAGTATTCCAACAGGTCCCCCCGCCACGCCAGGGTACGGGGTGGAGAGGCTGCTCTCCATCCCAGCAGGATCCACCTTCGGGCGATCAACGAGGCGAAGGCTATGATATCTGCCTCCGCACCCGTTTCCAACCCTGGCTGGTCCGCCACCCTGAATATGGCCTCCAGGGGTCCCGGGTCCAGTTCCACGTGCACCACCTTGGAAATTACCCTAAAAACCTCCTTCCACACATCTACTTCAAAGAATCGGCTCATCCTCGCCCTCGTGAGGTCCGCTCTATATACCACCTTCAGCTGTATCAGCCCCAACCTCACACATGAGGTGGAGGCATTTACTCTCCGGAGCACCTCACACCAGACCCCCTACTCTATAACCAATCCCAATTCTTCCTCCCACTTTACTTTGATCCTTTCTAGTGGTGCCTTATCCTCGTCCAAAATAGCTCCATACACCGCTGACACTACCCCCTTCTCCAGTCCCCTTGTCGTCGGCACCTGCTCCAGCAATGTGGAGGCCGGTTCCTCCGGGAAGCTCTGTATCTCCTTCCGAGCAAAACCTCAAACCTGCATGTATCTAAACATTTCTCCCTGCTCCAGCCCATACTTCGCTTCCAGTTCCCTCAATCCTGCAACCGACCCCTAAGAAACAAATCTTTTAGCCTCTTCATCCCCTTCTCTTCCCATTTCCGAAAACTTCCATCCCACCTCCCTGGCTCAAGTCTGTGGTTCCCCTGAATCGGCATTTCCCTTGACCCTGCCCCCAACCCAAAGTGTTGGCGAAACTGCCTCCAGATTTTCAATGAAGCTATTATTACCGGACTCCCTGAGTATTTCCCTGGTGCTATCGGGAGCAGCGCTGTTGCTGGTGCTTTCAGTCCTGACCCCCTGCACAAACTCTCCTCCACTCTGACCCAGCTCCGCACCTTCTCCACATTCGCCGCCCAGTAATAGTACATCAGGTTCGGGAGACCCAAACCCCCTGCCTGCCTTCCCCTCTGTAGCAGCACCTTTCTCACTCTGGCCACCTTCCCTCCCCATATAAACGAGGTAATCCTTCCCTCCATCTCTCTGAAAAAAGCCTTTGGCAGGAAAATCGGTAGGCATTGAAAAATAAACAGAAATCGCGGCAACACATTCATTTTAACCGCCTGTACCCAACCCGCCAGTGACAGAGGAATCCCATCCCACCTTGCCAGATTGGCTTTCACTCTCCCCACCAAACTAGTGATGTTGTACCTGCAAAGCCTCCCCCACTCCCGGGCAACCTGCACCCCCAGATACCTAAAGTGAGTCCCTACCCTACGGAATGCCAGCCCCCCCACCCCTGCCCCCACCTCCGGTCGAGACACCACAAAATACTCACTCTTGTCCAGGTTCATCTTGTACCCCGAGAACGACCCAAATACTTGCAGTAGCTCCAATATTCCCCCTATCGACCCACTCGGCTCCGACACATACAGCAGCAAGTCATCGGCATATAGGACACCCTATGCTCTATCCCCCCCCCGCACTATTCCTTTCCATGCTCCCGAACTTCTTAATGCGATGGCCAACGGCTCAATCGCGAGTGCAAACAGCAGAGGGGACATAGGACATCCCTGCCTCGTCCCACGGTGGAGAGAAAAGTATCTCGAGCTGATGTTGTTTGTGCGGACACGCGCCTTCGCCTCCTTATATAATAGCTTTACCCAGTTCACAAATCTTGGTCCAATCTCAAACCGCTCCAGAACTCCCATCAAATACCCCCACTCTACCCGGTCAAACGCCTTCTCGCCGTCCAATGCCACAGCCACCTCTTTCCTTCCCTTCCGCCGGAGCCATAATGACATTCAAAACCCTCCTAATGTTCGAAAAAAGCTGCCTCCCTCTCACGAACCCCGTCTGATCCTCACCTATCACCTTCGGAAGGCACTCCTCCAGCCTTCCCGCCAGTACTTTCGCCAATACTTTTGCGTCCACATTCAGAAGTGATATAGGCCTATACGACCCACACTCTGTCAGATCCTTATCTTTTTTAGCAACAGTGAAATCGATGCCTGCCCCAAGCTTTGTGGCAACACCCCCTTCCCTATCACCTCTTCAAACATCCCTACCATCAGGGATGCCAGCTTATCCTTGAATTTTTTATAATATTCCACCGAAAACCCATCCGGCCCTGCCATCTTCCCCGATTGCATCCTCTCAATCGCATCCTTTATCTCCCGCTCCACTATTGCTCCTTCTAATGTAGCCCTGTCCCCCTCCCCTAGCCTCGGGTACTCCAACCCATCTAGAATTTCCTGCATCTCACAGTCACCCTCGGATGGCTCTGACCTGTACAACCTCTCATAAAACTCCTCAAAAACCTTGTTAATCAGCTCCGGAGCCACCACAAACTTCCCTGCCTTATCCCTCACCTGAAGAATTTCCCTTGCCGCTGCTTCCCTCCGGAGCTGACCTGCTAACATTGGGTGGATATGGTACTGGAGAAGGGGGTAGCGCAGAGGCCTTATCTCCATGTTCATAAACTGCACCCCTTGCTCGTCTCAGTTGGCGTACTGCCTTTGTAGCCCTCTAAGATGGACACCAGTCTACAAAATGGAGAACCGCAAAGAATACAGGGAAAAACAGCCATAGTAAGGACACACAGCTTGCAGAAGCATTTAGCATTTTGCACGTACAAAACCGGTTTCAAGGCAGTTGCAGAAACCTAGCCAAAGGTGCAAATAGGAAAGCGATCTGCATACTAATGAGGTGATACTGGCCCAGTCCCAGATACAATAGAAACATTTTAAGTATCAATCGATACTTTTCTATAGCTACCCAGCCAGGATTGCGCCAGAGAAACCAGGACAATGAGCCCTAGGGACCGCCCCAACCATCGAGAGACGACCCCAGGATAGGGGAATCCAAAACGTATCGATTAGGAAAGACCCAATCGATGAGGGAACCGCCCCAAGGGGGCCTGAACCTCCCGGGACCTATAAAAAGAAGGTCCCGCACATGATTTGGTCTGTTGCTTCCTGACACCGGCGGCTAGGTCTGTTGCTTCCTGACTCCGGCGGCTAGGTCTGTTGCTTCCTGACACCGGCGGCTAGGTCTGTTGCTTCCTGACTCCGGCGGCTAGGTCTGTTGCTTCCTGACTCCGGCGGCTAGGTCTGTTGCTTCCTGACACCGGCGGCTAGGTCTGTTGCTTCCTGACTCCGGCGGCTAGGTCTGTTGCTTCCTGACACCGGCGGCTAGGTCTGTTGCTTCCTGACTCCGGCGGCTAGGTCTGTTGCTTCCTGACTCCGGCGGCTAGGTCTGTTGCTTCCTGACTCCGGCCTAGGTCTGTTGTATCCTGACTCCAGCCTACGAAACCAGCATCCAGACTCCTGTCTTTACCCCGGCCGTCGAGCATCAGCCATCGAATAGTAAGTGCCAAAACAACGATCGCTACGTGACCCAGGCATTGCTTATACTCTTGCCGACTTTAATATCCAGAAGTTGCAGACCAAGAACGGGACGAAGGCCTTGTTCCCTGACCTTGCCTGTTCCTTTCTAGATAAGTATTTAGTCATTTTAATAGTAGAAGTAAGTTAGTCTTTTAGCGGGTGCATGAGTATTTATTATATTTGTTATAATAAACACTAATTGTTTGGACTTATAATCGGTGTATAGATTTATTGCTTTGAACTTGACCTTGATAACTTGTGACGGTGTCTCTTACGGCACCTGGCGACTCCAGAGCTTAGATACAGATACAGAGCCAAACCAGTGTTAAGCACACGTCCTTTATTGGAGGCGTGTTAATCACACTAACAGTAAAATGAGCAACATTTAGTGGCGACTCCGCCGGGACGTGGTTAGAAGTGGCACCCCCCACTCTGTGAGAACCCCAGAAATTTGATTTAGAAATCTGATTGGAAAAAAGGAAAAATCACAAGTGGTCAAGGTGTTCAAACCAATAACGATAATTCGGAAGTGTGTTTTGTGCATGCATACTAACAGGGTTGTAAGGTTAACCTGAGAGCTTTTTGTTGCGACGAACTGTCGGGAGTTTTGTAAGCGGAACATAGTGAAAGCCTTACCCGTCTTTTAAAACATTACCTCAACACCCCCTGTTTCAAATTTAAGTAAGAAAGAGAAAATGGCCATGCAGGCAATGGAACGCCTCATGAACCCAAAGCAGTTCTTGGTCGCAGCGACCAGCAGTAGCCGAGTAGGCCAGTGTCCCGTGTGGGAGCTGGAACTCCGCAAGTATCTGAAAGGAAAGGGATGGCCCCTTTGGAATGAGTTCTGTATGAATGAGGAGACAGGTCCCGGGAGTATAAGACATACTTGGTGGGAGAACCTCTCTCAAATTCATAAGAAAAATCCGAGTAAAGCACGCAAGCCGATGGCAATCGTGTCCTGTTTGGCACAATTGCGAGGCACTGAGGAGGTCGTTCGGACGCTCCGAGCAGAATTAGAAGAACGCAATAGAATGAGCAAACTGGATGTCAGGGACATTGAGAAGGAAAACTTAGAACTAAGAGGGAAGCTGGCAGATAAGGGTAGAGAGGTGGATGATGCCAAGAGGGCACATCAGTCCTGTCTAGCCCATCTGAGCAGTTCCCAAACCCAATACGAAAAAGCCTATCAAGATGTGCAACGTGCAGTCCTGATAAGAGAGGAATCGGAAAAGCAGGTAGAGGCATTGCAGAGGCAATGCTCTGACCTAAAAGCAGCTTTAAGAGCACTCCATGCTGCCACCACTGAACAAAGGCAAAGCACAGTGGATCACGCCAAGTGTAGGAAGCAGATTGCGGAGCTGCAATCTCTGCTTTCCGTACAGAATGGGTTCCAAAGCACCTTTGGAACGCAGTTAGATGAGGAGAATGCCCCAGACTGGCAGGAACTGAGTGAGACAGCCGGCGCTATGTTCAGGGAACATGTGCGCCAGCAGCGCAACAAAAGAGGAAAGCACCCCAACCCCCCACAGATCAGATAGCACCCGCACCTATGAATCCAGTCACCACCCAAAGAAAGGCAACCACAGACGGCGCAACCGATATCACCTACACCTTAACTGTAACCCAACTCAGGGACGCGTGTGAGAAGATCACTCCGTTTCTCCCCACCGCAGACCCCCACCAATTTTTCGCAAAGGTAAAACAACAGGCGACCATGTACGGCCTGGATGAAAGAGGGCAGGTTCCGGTGTGGAAGGATAGAGTGCCCCCACGGCACAGGCCTGCCCGCGGATCGGTGGACCCCGATCACGGGTCAGGCCACCGTGGGGCACCTCCCGCATGGCAGCCCCGGCACCCATTGAGTCGCGCCGGACCCTGCCATTCTCCGAGGCGGGTGGCGCGACTCATGCTAGGCCGGTTTTTGGGGGGGGGGCGGGAGATTTTGGAGGACGGCGTGGGCGAGATTCACGCCGACCCCCGGTGATTCTCCTACCCAGTGGGGAGTCGGAGAATCCCGCCCAAGGTTTTCCATATAGGCCACTGAGTAGACATCAAGCTCTTGAACACTGGTTTATTTTTGTACTCTCGAGATTGATAACACTGAGGCCAGTGATAACTTTACCATCACTGCTTCATTTAAGACACCTAATTCAATACTTAGTAGGAATTAAACCAGGGACTTTCCTGGTGTGTATACTCAGTACTATTGTGATACAAGTTGTTTGAATAAGGAAGTTTGCACTATATTTTGGAACTTCCTTTTTAATTCTTCAAGTTTAAGTGTATGCACAGAAAGAAAGAAATTGCAGATCACAAGGTTATTAATCACTACACTAGATGCGCAACTTTTAAAATTAGCAGTATCAAGATAAATCTATGTTGAACCACTGCTGTCATCGATGAGTACCATTCTTGCCTCTGAGTCAAAGGCTTGTGGTTCTGGGATACATAACAGACACTTGAACACAAAATCACGTAGGGAGTGCTACACTGATAGCGGTGTTGCCTTTTGGATGATATGTTAAACTGAAGTCTTATTCCCTCGGGTAGTATTTCTAGAAAGTGTATAGGATTTAGTGCTCCGGCCAATATTAATTGCTCAGCCAACATCATTAAAATTGGTTATCTGGTGTCACAGTGTCACAATGTGACCCAGTGTCACATTGCTGTCAATGCAACCGTACTATTTTAAAACTGACCACGAGATTCAAACATCCTGCCAGCATTGATAGTGTGAAGTCATGCATGAAGAGTGGCTGTGGGCGAGGTGGTTTGGAGGCACCAGCACTCTCAAGACCACAGATTTAAATGTGTCAGGATGGTCAACACAGCAGAGAAACCTGAAGGAGAAAATCATTACAACGTAACGTTGACAGAGAAATCAAAATGTTATTACTTCTCTTATGAATTAGGAAAACTGAAAATAGAATATAAATGAATATTGTATAATGAACAAAGTTTTCTGATGAAACCCCACTGATACTTGCAATTAAGAAGGCAAGAAGTGCATTTGGCATATACATACTTGAAATATGAAGTGATATTCCTTTACTGCGTCGTGAAGAAATTTGATTTTCAGCTTTGCATCTGTACTCTCCAGAATGTTCCATTGTCTCTATTGTTATGTTAAAAACTGCTGGTATTGCCTGCATTGTAGAGACTGATTGAAGACTTGATAGATTTCGATACAGTGTGTAAGTGATTGGTGGAGTTCCTGTGCTTGTTATGCAGTGCAATGTCATAGTTTCTCCTAACTTCACCTCGGTAGAAATCAACAGAGGATAAAGCAATGGTGTGGATACAGGAACTGAAATGAAAAGAATCGCTGATATGATATAGAGTAAATATGGTTCTGTTAACTAGCAAAATAAATCCAAACTTTAGTCACAGCTATATCACCTGGTAACCAAGCAGGGACCAATAGTTCAATATTGTTTGCTAGTGGTAAAATCAAGATTTTGTTAAAATGTGGTTAAATTGTAAAACATCACAACATGATATAATGGGCAAAATTCTCAGTTTGGAAGACTAAGTATTGAGGCCGGGACTGAATTATGTGCGGTTTGTATTCCCGTTGGGGTTGCTATTTGTGGAGCAATTCAGGACATGCAAATGGGCCAGCACTCTGCCCACATGAATCTAGATCGATTCTCATTCCCACCGGTGTCGGATACGCTGAGTCCGGAATTGGCGCTGGAGAACTTGACGAGCTGGAGCTGCATATAAGCATTCCACTCCCCACACACACTTATTGCAGCCAAGAAGATGGCCCAGAGAAGAGCAGCACCTGGCTTCACGGAGCTCGATAGCATGTTGGAGGCGGTAGAGGAGAGGCGGGACGCCCTCTTCCCCAGGTTGGGCAGGACGTTCCCGCCCGCGGTCGTCAACTGGACCTGGCCGGAGGTGGCCGAGCCGGTCAGTGGTATGAGCCTCACGAGGCGGACTGGCACACAGTGTCGGAAGATGAAAGACCTCCTTAGGGCAGTTTGGGTGAGGCACCACCTCTGTTCCCCTGGCATCACTCGTCCCTCACTCCTCACTCACTCCTCACATCGTCGCCCCCAATCCCCTGGAGCAAAATCAAAACCAACCTGCCTGCATCTCCTTCGCATCCCACCATGCACCAAACCAAAGCATCTGTATTGTATTGCCCTCTTTGGCCAGGTGTCGTGCACATACATGCCAGCAGCTACAACTTTCTACCACCTGCAGGTGCAGCTGGAGGTATCCAGTCACCTTCAGGTGCAGAGGATCATGCCAACAATGCATGGTACCCATGCAAACAATGTACGGGTGGCGTCCATGGTGGAAACCATGGGACGAATAGCCACAGTCATGGGTCACACTGTGTGGTCGATGGCTGAGGCATGGTAGCCCAGTGACAGGCATGTACTGGGCATGCATGGACATTTCTGCAGTGCTCCAGAGCTTGGCCCAATCACAAATGGTCACGCCTGGGGGCATTAAGAGCATTGGCTGGGCACTGACTGATCTGGGCCAGTCACAGGGGGACATGACCGAGGCAATGAGGAATGTGACTCACTCGCTGAGGGGCATGGCCCAGTCTCAGTGCTCCATGGTTCAGGGCATCGAGGCCCTGGTTGAGATGCGAGCCTGCCTCCAGGGCTGGCAGTGCCAGGTGATGATGGCGCCTTCGGAGGTCATTCGGCCTTACCATGGAGTAGCCGTGGACCATCGAGCACCCTGAGGGAGGAGGAAGTGATGGAGCCTATGCCGGTGTCTCCCTCAGGGGAGGTGCAGAAACACCTCAGCCCTTCTGAATCCCCCCACCTGACACTGGCGCATCTGATGGGCAGTGGGCAGAACAGGATGGCACATAATCACCTGCGACACCTGAAAGTCTACCGGGCCCATCCAGGTCCAGGCCCTCCAGAGGACGGCCGCGAAAGGCATCTCAGGTCAGAGGGCGAGATACACAGAAGGCCGCCTCCACGTCTGATGTGCTGTCAGGGGTCACACCTAGAAGGAGCAGTTGACCATGTAAAATATGGAAGTTAGTCACTCGTTAAGTTGGCCCAAGAGCCAAACCGAGGGAGCAACTTGAAGGTGCCGGGAACCGATGAGTGCGCCAGGATATATGCATCGTGCATGCTTCCTGGGTATCGGGTGCAGGCATGCATAATGTGCAACTGGTGGTCACACACCAACTTCACATCCAGGGAATGGAACATTTTCCAAATGATAAAGGGCACCCCTTGATGAACTGGTGCTCATAGGGGGACACATGTGCCGTCAATCACCCCCTGGACCTGGGGCATGCCAGAAGTGGTGGCAAATCCTGCTGCTCGAGCATTCTGGTGTGCCTGGTCCACACTGAAGTTTAGACAGTCTGCTGCCCGGGTACATGGGTCACCTGTCACAGCGCAGGTGCACTTGTGTACGATGTGTGAGAGGTCCCAGCTCGGCCCCTGGAAAGACTCAGAGGCATAAAGATTCAGGACCCATCACCTTGACGGCCACAAGGAACCGGTACCCTCCTCCTTACCCCCACAGTGCCAGGTGTGCCATGATCTGGCACAGGTGATCACTCTGGTTAGTCAAAGACTTTGGTCCGTCAGCTCCTCGAAGAACAGGTGCTGCAGTATACACGTGCCCTATTGTAGCGCCTCCTTCGCACCTCCTCCTATGCCTGTTGGACGGCTGCACTCAAGCCTGACTGGCTGGCCCCTGCTGGGGCAGGCACTTCTTGTGCAGGGTCCTCCCCGAGCTGGCCCTGCATCTCATGCATCCGTAATAGCAGCCATGGCCAGGTAGATAGTGAGCATTCCTGGCTGTACTCCAAAATTAATTCTCTGCTGCGGGGGAATAGAGAAGACATGTTTGTAAGTTGAATATTCACTTGTCCATCCAGACCCAACAGGTTACGTGGTGACCCTGAGTCGCACTTCAACTCCATCCGCCACATGTTCTCCCCCCTCTTCCCGCCACACACACACACACAGCATTCCTGTCCCCATCAGTGAGTGGCACCAGGAGCCTCTATCCTCACCACCTGCACCTGTCAATAGGGGTACTGATGGCTGCTGCAATCGTGTCAGCACTCGGCTCTGCGGCCATTGTCCTGTTTCCCCAGTGGGGCCGACTGTGGGTATCCTCATTGGGTGGGCTGTGTGTTACGCCGCCAGAAGGAGGCACCTAATTGTGTGGCGGAGAGGGCCAATGTGTGCCATTAATCATCTCCATGCTTAGAGCCTTGTGTGTGGGCAGGTCCTACAGCTGGGAAGTGTGAGTCTGCTGAGAGCACAGCTGCAGTGTGATGTGGGTCCTGGGTGTGACACACAGGTTGTGACAACCTGTCCAGGGCAGGGTGGATGGGAGCAGGGGCACACAGTAGGCAGCCAGAGCTTGGAAACAGCTGGTGGTCCTGCGGAGTGGGGTAGCTGATAGTGCCACTGGTGAGGCCTGTGCCCTGAGAGGGGCAGTGTCCAGGGAGGGTGCCAAAGGCCACGGTACATGTGTGATTTCTTTTGGGATGAACTCTGCTGTTCATCTGAGCTTCTGATGAATGCACTGAGCAGTGGCAGCAGCTGGTGTATCACTGATTGAGCTTGGCCACGCCCACCCAGTTGATGGGTCTGAGAGTCTCCAGAGGGGCGGCCTGGGTGAGCTCCCAAATGACCAGAGGCTCTATGATCATTGACAGGACACAGTGAGCAGTCAGTATATTGTGCAGTGAGGGGCCTGTAACTTGAACCAAATGGTTTAAAGTTTTAAAACAAATACTGCAGCAATGGCAGCCTGAGCCAGGCCACCCAATCCTGAGGGGGGCACTTCCAAATCCACGGACCTGTCACCAAGTTCCTCCCCCGTACTCCTCCCTGCCCTGGCAGCCATCCCCTACAAGTGCTACAATTTCTAACAGTCTTCAAACTTTGCTTACCATCTCTCTCCCCCTCAGCAGCTATGGCACCCAGTCCCCATCTGTAACTAACTGTTGTTAACCATGCCTACCATCACCTCCGCCTGAGAGGGGCAGAGCATTGCGGAGGCTCGGAGCACAGTGAGTCAAACATGCTAATCCCATTTAAATGCATCTAAATGCTGGTTTTGCATGCCGGCGCAGGCGCACACCTTGTTATTGCCACCAGCGAGGCACCGGAGCATGGCACCCGAATTGGCGTTGGGCGGGTGCCTTGATTTTGACCGGACGCCCAATTCTCCACCCAATCGTGGTTCGCATTTGCGGTATCACGAGGCAGGCAATTTTGTCCAAAATTGATGGTCTGAGATTGTTGATGCTCTTAGTGAGGGCCTTCCTCACTAAGTCAATGAATGCATGGTTTTAGAAGGACAATAAAATGATAACGACTGAAATGTAACTGCTTGTTCCTTTAAGGCTACAGAGATTCTCCTGGTTTTGTGCTACATACTACATGCCCTGCATGACGGAAGCCCTGGAGAAGGAAGTGTTCAAGAACAGTGTGAGGGAGTTTGAACAATATGATAATATTGTGAATCAGAACCTTATTCTGGCTGCAAGAGCAATTCAGCAAGCTACCAAGCTACAGTCCAAAGATGTGCAGGTTAAGTGGACTGGCCATGCTAAATTGCCCTGAGTGTCCAAAATTGCCCTTTAGTGTTGGGTGGCGTTGCTGGGTTATTGGGATAGGGTGGAGGTGTGGGCTTGGGTAGGATGCTCTTTCCAAAAGCCGGTACAGACGCGATGGGCCGAATGGCCTCCTGCACTGTAAATTCTATGATTCATACCATAGCAATCCTGTCTACCTCTTCCCATTGCTATCCCTACTAAAATGTCTTAATCTAAGGTCCTTAAATTCTCCAAGTGAATCAAAAACCTATTTTCTCAATGTTATGAAATATGCTCATAAATCTTTGGAAGAACATTTTCTGCACTCATAATATGAACAGATTCAGATCTTTAATCCGTGGTCCACGTACTGTGCGCCAGCACCATGTTGTATAGCATCTCATATTGATGTTTGTGGTGCTTTCCTTTGGTGAGTGTGTGGCCTCTGTCCTGTTAAATGTAACCGGATGCTTCAGCAAAGTGCTGTCTGAGAGTCCTTGAAGCAGCTGGCTGATGCATGTCTGGAACTTGGGAGTATTGGGTGAGATGGACCAGCTGCATGCTCTGGCATGTTTGCCATTGTGTAGATAGGACAGCCCTCTGTGTTTTCCTAAACCCAAGCAGAGGTTCGTGTCCATCAAGGAAGCTGATCAGGTTGCTATTGTGAGAGATGGGACCATCATCAGTTCCCATTCCAACCAGGTCCCTATTACATAACTCTGCCTCGTTGTGGCCACTGATCACTGAGAACAGAACCAACAACACCAGTGAAATGGTGAAGACATGCCTCACAGTTCAACCTGAATACTTCAGCCTGTCAAAGCTGGATATGATAGCTTGAATCCTCAGGTCTCACAAATCCTCAAGAGTAAACAGTGCAATAAAGAATCTCCAACTGGGGATATGGATTGAACATTGGGAGTTACGCTGCAGATCTCTCTGAAATTGCTATGTGCTCCCAAATAATACAAAACAAGCACCTAAGGTTGCACATTGATGATTAATGAACCTCTTTTATGCAAGCTGCCATCTGCAGAATTCTACTTGGCAGGTCATCAGTGCCTGCACCATGGTCCAGTGCTCAGAATGTATTTTTCTTCTTGCAAACTGGATATCTGAGCTCATCAACTGAGTTGCACCATGTGTTGGTTCCCCCTGATCAGTACATTGCTGTTTCTGTGCTGCAGCCAGCTGCTTCTGCTCACTCGTGCTCTGTGTCTTACTCATTACACTCCCCTGTGAATTAAATTTCCCCAGGCGGATGTATCTGAGCTGGTGATTAAGGGGGCTAGATTAAGCGGTACTTTACGATGTGAAGCCATGGCGGACCAAAGGGTTGAATTTTGTTACGCCATGCCAGTTACACCTTTGGGTTGAAATGGTGTTGGGGTGAGACACCGGCAGGTTTTGGAGGAACTGGTTGCCTCATGGAGTTCTGTCCACTTAAGGATGGCGGGTGGGCCATGAATTTGGAGAGCCAATAGGAAACCTCCAGCTCTGGCAGTGCCAGCGACCGAGGTGGGCAGGGAGGCGAGGGCCTCTATGCCTAGTGGTCCTTCACAAATGGGGGAATATAACAAGGGCTAAAAGAGTTAGAGCTGTCGGACATGAGGGAATGCTCCTCCGCATTGAATGATCTGCTCCAATCCAATCCATGAAGGTTTAGGCATCTACATGGAACAAAATGAGTCTGAGGAGCTGTGAGATTACATCAAACAATCATAAATGAATGTCTAAATGAACCCAAACTCCAAGAATAGAGCACAATGCAAACCACAGTTCCCAAACAGAAAGCAAATCTGGCAAGATGGGCTGGAAGGGCTAAACGAAAGGTAGAGACCAGGTCCTGGCCTAATGAAATGAAATGAAATGAAATGAAAATCGCTTATTGTCACAAGTAGGCTTCAAATGAAGTTACTGTGAAAAGCCCCCAGTCGCCACATTCCGGCGCCTGTTCGGGGAGGCTGGTACGGGAAGCCATGTGGAAGCCATTGTGATTGACTAAAATGGGCAGAGGCTCAACCATAAACCAAACCATCATCAAAGGTATGGTTGTAACTGGGGTGGAGAACTCCTATGGTACGAATTTCAACACTACAACCCTCACAGATCTAACACAAGCTCGGTGATAGTACCAGATGAGACGAGACATGAGGGCAGCACGGTAGCCCAGTGGGTTAGCACTGCTGCCTCACGGCACCGAGGTCCCCAGGTTCGATCCCGGTTCTGGGGAACCATGTGGAGTTTGCACATTGTCCTGCTTGCATGGGTTTCGCCCCATAATCTAAAGAATGTGCAGGGAAGGTGGATTAGCCACGCTAAATTGCGTATAGATCCACTTGAATTTATTCCCCATCCACCTCCTGGGCCATTTCAAGGAAGGTGATGGTCAACCCTGGGAAGCAGCGATAAAGAACTGATAGCATAGCTGTGATTTTACAAACAGGCAATGGTGGACTCCCTCATGCTGGTAGAAATCCTGCTAAGAACACCTTTGGATTCTTATCCCTAATCTGCCATGTTTTAACTGATCATATCAGAGAGGATTCCTTATACAGGTAGACCTTGACTTTATGACATTCAAGTTACGACGAACGGCATTTGGGATGGGATTCTCCGTCGGCCGATGCCGGTATCGGGAAATGCGATTGGGCGGAGAATCGCGCGTGAGGCAAAAATTGTGGCTGGTGCTGGGTGCCTGATGGAATGCCATGCTCCCGTGCCTCGATAGCGGGGTCAATGCGTTCTACTCCGCACGTACAATAAACGGGGTTGGGACGTGGAGTGGCTTGGACAGGAATGGAACAACATTGCCGCAGCCTGCAAGGCAGCCATGCAACTGCGCTTGCCGCCGACTGCCCACTGTGAAAATAGTGCAGGGTCGACTAGGTGTCCCACTAGGCACCTTCTGGCCCTTGCTGACCCATCAATGAGATGGGCGGGCTCCAGAACAACTAGTGCCATCTTGTTGGCTGGGATGAGTGTGTTTGGGGAGTGGCGTGCAAATATGCAGCTGCTGCTTGTCAGCCTCTGGAGTGCCAATCCCGACTGTGGTGAATCAGACACCATTTTTCATTTGAATCGCTCGTGTTCCACATGGCGCCAGTGCTAGCCCATGAATGATTCAGGAATTGCTCCGGAACAGCACCAATTTTGCAGAAGTCCACCACGTCTGTTCCGGCGTCAACACTTATATATCTCTGAAATGGAGAATCCGGTCGGCTCTCCCACATTGGTTGGGGCCCTATGATGTCAGGTCAGTGGCAACCTCCCTACGGCACATCAGTTGCAAACTCTTGACGGCACATTATTGCCATCCATTCTGTACATGCTTATCATTGTTCTGTTGCTGATTAATGCACTTTTGCAGTCAGTACTTGCTGCCTTTTTTTCCTCCAAACTCCTAAAATTTAGAGTTTCTTGGCCCATAATAACGGCAGAAAAGAAGAAACGTGGTGCAAGAGATGTTTCTTTCTTCTAAGAAGCATAGAGCAATTACTATGGAAACAAAAATGGAAATACTTAAAGAGGTGTGCAAAAGGTGAGACGGACACTGAGCTTTGGATATTCTCCGAAAGACTATCATGACCATCCTGAAAGACAAGCTAAGAATTCAGGAAGATATTAAGGATTTGGCTCCAATGCAATGCAATCAATGCGATAACTAAACAGCGTGTAGAACCTATTGCTCATGTTGACAAACTCTTCATAGTTTGGTTGGAGGACCAAAATCAGCGCCGTGCTCCTGTGAGTTTCGGAATAACTCAGGAAAAGGCTAGGAGTCTTTATGATGATCGTGAGGAGCAATGGGGGAGAGTTTGAATGCTGAACCTTTCAATGCAAATAGGAGGTGATTTATGCGTTTTAAAGCCAAGGTCAATTTGTAGAACCTCAGTGTCTCAGGTGAAGCGGCCAATGCCGATGAGGAGGCAGCTCAAGTTTATCCTGAGATTTGGCTGACATTGCGCTCGGCAAGTTCTTGATGCTGACGGAACTGGGCTATTTTGGGGGGGGAGGTGCTTTGGAGAACCTACGCTGGCAAAGAGGAGAAATCTATGCCAAGTTACAAAGCTGCTAAAGGTAGGCTCACTCTTCTGCTCAGTGCCAGTGCTGTGGGTAACTAAACTTGGCCTGTGTACCATTCGGAAAACACCAAGGCTTTCAGGGGTATTCCAAGGCATTTCGCCCAATGACATGGAAATCCAATTGCAAGGCAAGAATCAATAGGAATATCCATGAGGAGTGGTTTAACCAAGCATCAGTAATTATTGCAGCAGAAATAATCTTGCATTCAAAGCATTGTTACTTGACAATCCTTGGTCCAGGAACCAATGGCCATTCATAACATGTGTTTCTTATGGGAAGATCAGTTCCGAATTATAATGCTTCGACTTAAGACACATTTTTCAGAAACCATTGGCGTTGCAAGTCCATGGTTTGCTTGCACGGTAACTCCTGCTTGAACTTGTACGTGTCTGGTTGTTGGAATCAGGCTTGGATGAGTCGCTCAATATTCACATAGTCTGCTAATGCTGATGACCTAAAGTCGCGTGTGAAGAATGACCACTTGAGTGAAGTGGTGTAGAGCCACCAGCACCCATAGATAGGATCATAGCTTTAAATCACAAACCTGTCAGCAGGTTTAAGAAAGAAGAGTAACCTGAAGGAGAAAAAACATTACTTCTTAATGTTAACATTGAAAACAAAGTATTATTACTTCCCCCATGAATTAGGAAAACTGAAATTAGAATATAAATAAATATTGTACAATCAATAAAGTTACCTGATACAACCCCACTGATACCTGTAATTAAGAACACTTGGTGCAAGGTCCAGTGTTCATTTGCATATACATACTTAAAATATGAAGTGATACGCCGTCACTGCGTTGTGAAGAAATTTGATTTTCAGCTTTGCATCTGTACTCTCCGGAATGTTCCATTGTCGCTATCGTTATTTTAAAAACTGCTGGTATTGCCTGCATTGTAGAGACTGATTGAAGACTTGATTGATTTCGATACAGTGTGTAAGTGATTGGTGGAGTTCCTGTGCTTGTTATGCAGTGCAATGTCATAGTTTCTCCTAACTTCACCTCGGTAGAATTCAACAGAGGATAAAGCAATGGTGTGGATACAGGAACTGAAATGAAAAGAATCGCTGATATGATATAGAGTAAATATGGTTCTGTTAACTAGCAAAATAAATCCAAACTTTAGTCACAGCTATATCACCTGGTAACCAAGCAGGGACCAATAGTTCAATATTGCTGGCTAGTGGTAAAATACAAGAGGTTATTAAAATGTGGTTAAGATCTTAGAGTCAGAGTTTTACAACACACAAAGAGGCCCTTTGGCCCATCTTCTCTGTGCTGGCCATCAAACACTTATCTATTCTAATCCCATATTCCGTAGCCTTGTATGCTATAAGAATACTAACTGATGGCGTGAAGTTATCGAAGGAAAATAGTTTTACAAACTTGCATCTCTCTTGTGGCATTGCTTGCATTAAGTTACTAGATGTATGCTTTTATAAGGACATTGTCTAAAATGGAGATGATGTATGTTCCTTTAAGACTACAAGGATTCTGGTATTATGTTCTGTACAGCACAACTTTGCTCTGCATCATGGAAGATCTGGAGAAAGAATTGTTGAGGGCAGCCAAAAGCTGTATGAAAGAGCGTGAAGAAAGTATAGATCAGAACGCAATTCTTTCTGCAATAGCCATTCAGCAGGCAATCCCACAGGAGAGCCTTGTTTAAGTTGGCAGTGTGTATATCATATTGACAATACTGTCTAACTCTTCCCATTTCTGTCAGAAATATTTCGTCATCTACAGTCTTTAAATTTTCCGGCAAGACCTGAAAAGTCATATTTTCTCAATTGAAATATGCTCATAAAACTTTGAAGGAACATTTTCTGCACACATGAGGTGAGCAGAATAAAGATGTTTAATGTAGGGTACATGCATTGTGTGTCAGTGCTGTGGTGCTGGTGTTTATGGTGCTTTCCTTTGGTGAGTGTGTGGCCTCTGTCCAGTTGAAGAATGAAAATGAAAATCGCTTATTTGTCGCGAGTAGGCTTCAATGAAGTTACTGTGGAAAGCCCCTAGTCGCCACATTCCGGCGCCTGTCCGAGGAGGCTGGTACGGGAATTGAACCGTGCTGCTGGCCTGTTTGGTCTGCTTTAGAAGCCAGCGATTTAGCCCAATGAGCTAAACCAGCCCCTGTTAAACCTAATCTGATGCTTCCAGAAAGAGCTGTCTGGGAGAGGCTAAGGATCATGAAGCCGCTGGGATTTAGATTCATCGCTACCTCCTGGGAGTGAAGTTCTGAGATGCTTTGGCATTTTTCGTCATTGTGTCAGTGGCGTGGGCATTTTGAGTTTTCTTCAATGAAGCCGCTATTGATGTCAAGGGGGAAGATGGTCATGTTTCCATTGTGGGAGATGGTGCCATCGTCAGTTCCCTTTCCAACTCTGTCTGTATCACTCAATCTGCCTCATCATGGCTGCTGAGCACTGAGAGCAAAGCTAGTTAAAATGTCACCAGCAAAATGGTCTAGCCACGTCTCATGGCACCACCCGGTTTCTTCAGCTTCTCAAAGCTGCACAAAGGTAGCCTGAATCCTCATTTCATAGATAACTTGTTTGACAAGTGTCCTCATAGTCTGTGCACCTAAAGAATCTTCAACAGGGGATTGATTATAGGTCAAACATGGGAGTTATGCTGCAGATCTCCCTGAAATTTCTATATGCCTCTGAAGGAAGGCATGCAAAATGAGCAGATAAGTTTGCACATTGATAACAATCTGCAGCATTCTGCTTGGCAGACCTTCAGTGCCTGTACCATCAGACAACATTCAGAATTCATTTAAGGTTTGAAAGCCTGATCTCTGGGTTCATCAAATGAGTTACACCATGAGTTGGTTCCACTTGTGCTCTGTGTCCTAGTCATTCCACTCCCTCTGAATTACTATCTGAATGTCCCAAGGTAGATTTTTCTGAGCTGCGGCTGGAGTGCATTATCTTGTATGATTTAAGTGATGGCGGACACAAGGGCTTAATTTTCAAATGAGAGATATACATGGGTGAAAAGCATGATGACCATAAGCATGTGGGAACGTCTCCCGCCAGTAATGGAGACTGCCGCAGTTGCAACCATTTGTGAGCATGGAGCATTCACCATGAATGAAGCCTCCGACTCCGAGGGCTACCCAGCCTGCCACCAGGCATTCTTTCTCTGACGGCCTGCTGGCCCCTCCCCTCTCCAGACACATCTTCAGGGGCCCTTGAAAATTTTGCCCAATGTCACTGTGTCCTGGTTCACTTTTATTTGGCACAGACAGCAGGAGAGAGGAAGAAAACTTCACATCACTTTCAGCAAAAGTAGTGGCATGGTAAAGTGCAGTACTTGGGTATTTGTTGCTGGCAAAGGAATGAAAGGAGAGGATGAAAAAACTAATGTTGGACAGATGAGTATAGAACCTAAGTTGGTGCAAAATGTCTTTTTTACTCGCCTCCAACTTCCTCTGCGGCCTTATTCCCTGGATACTTCTTTCTGATACAAGGTTATTGGATGTAGGTCAGAGTGCCTACATGGGGGACGGTGGGGGTATGCATTCGCTCAAAAGACAGGATCTGCACCGGGAGGCAGACCCATTGCAATGCTCCGCCGACCTGCCGCTACCCTCAGCGAACTAGCTGCCCTATTCCGGCGGGAACACGTAAATCAATGTTAAGCATGCATATGCATTCAATTAAAGGGCTTAAAGCCCGGGTCACCCCACCCCCCACACCATGACGCTCCGACCCCCTCCTCAGGTATTCCACTGGGCAGGCTTTGGTGCAAAGTTGGCCAAGGGCAGTCCTGGTGCAGTGGAGCCAGTGGGAGATCAATGGGGTCAGGGAACTGATTAAGTGCCCCTCTGCCACTGCCAAGCTGCAGAAGGGGGGTCCGCCAAGGGTCCTGGGTGTTGAGTCCCCCACCAGCTCCTTCACTAGACCCCCGAGACTGGAGGCTCAGTAGACGATGGTGCGGGACCTGGAAAAAGCAATGACCAGGGCACATGGATCGCCTCGCTCAAAACCAAGGTTGCAGGATTGGCAACGACCCAGAATAATAATAATAATGTGAGTGGTCTAGTAACTGAGAAACCCAGGCGATTTGGGTTCGAAACCCACCACGGCAGATGGTGGTATTTGAATTCAATTAATATCTGGAATGCGCTAAAGGGGAAAATGGATGACCTAGAAAACAGGTCCCAGCGGCAGAACCTGAGTGTTGTCGGGCTACCAGAGGGTAGCAACGTGACAACATTTATTTTGAGGATGTTCGAAATACTTTTCGGGGAGGAGGGCCTCGCCAAGCCTACAGGTCGTTCAGGCACAAACCCAAGTCGGGGGAACCACTACAGGCGATAATAGTGAAGCTCCACAAATTCCATGACAAGGAACGGGTTCTGAGGTAGGTGAGGAGGACGCTGTTGTATAAGTGGAAAGGACACACAATCCACATATATCAGGACATTGCAACCGACCTGGCCAAGCACTGGGCAGAGTTTAATGGGGCCAAAACGGCACTGTTTAAAAGCAAGGTGCGATTCGGCATGTTGTACCCAACAAGACATGGACCACACACGACAAAGAACATTATTTCAAAACGCCAGAGAAAGCAAACCAGTTCACACAAAAGAATGGACTTGGGAGAAACTGGGGGGAAACTAAGACCAATGTGAACTTACACAAACTGGGGCGGAGGGGAGTGCAACTCTACTTGGGGAAATGAGGGGGGGGGCGGTAGGGAACAAAAACATCAGTTTCCATGGGGCTGCCAGCCACCGTGCTAGTGAGTTGGCTGGTGGGGGGCGTGTCTCTTGAAAGGGAGTGCCTGGCCCGGGGGGGCTGGCGGGGGGATAGAGCAGCAAGCGAGGGCGTGGGTGGGATAATGAGAGACAACAGATGGGGAGCAGGCAAAGGGGTGGAAGCAATGGGAAAGTGGACTGCGCAGGCAAAGGGGTTGGGTGGGGGGGGAGGGTAGAATGCTGGTTACAACTAGCCGCATGTGGAGTTGGTTGGAAAAAGGAAGATGATAGTGGTCATGTCGGTTGGCCTGTGAACAAAAGGAAATCTTGGCATGCTGGGGCATGCCCACGAGGAAAGTATGGCTGATCCCACAGGAAGTGGGGGGAGGAACAGAAACTCCCCATCAGAATAGTACCTGAAACATGAGGGGACTTAACGGGCCAGTGAAAAGATCCAGAGTCATCGCCCATCTAAAAAACGTGAGGGTCGACATGGTCTTTCTTCAGAAGACACATCTAAGAGAGAGGGACCAACTGAGGGTAGGGAAAAGCTGGGTGGGACAGACATATCAGGTGTGCTTTGACAGAAGGGCACAGGGGTAGTGGCCATACTGTTCAACAAATGGACAGCCTTTACAGCGACAAACTCGGTGCTGGACCCAGGGCAACGGTATGTAATGGTTAATGGGATCCTAGATGGGGCCCCGGTGGTATTTGTAAATATATACATCCCAAATGAGGATGACGCCGAGTTAATTAAAAAGACCGTGCCAGAGATCCCTGACCTTGACTTCCCACCAACTTATCATGAGGGGAGACTTCACCTGTATGCAGGATCCAAAAGCAGGAATGGCATGAGAACTCGCCACCTTCATGGAGCAGAAGGGGGAAAGGTGGAACGTGGAGGTTCAATCACTCAAGGAGGAAGGAATTTTCCTTCTTCTCCCATGTTGACAAAGCCTATTCCCGCATAGACTTCTTTGTAGTGGATAAGTCCGCTGCGACCCCCATCTGCAGGAACCATAGATTCGTCCCGGCGATTATAGAAGCCACCTACAGAATGTGGAGACAGGATGAAGGGGTACTGACAGTAAGGGACCTGTACAAAGACGGTGGAATAACTATCCTGGGGGAACTGATGGGGAAGCTCCAGCTCCCAAAACGGAACGAGCGCCGATACTTACAGCTGCAAGACTTCCTCCGGAAGGCGACCACAGCGTTTCCCCAGCTACCCGGACAAACCCTACTGGACAGACTGTTAGTGCCGGATGAGTTAAGGGATGATAAATGTGCCGACATATACGGACAAATGTCCCTACTGGACAGGACACGAGAAAGATGGGAGGAGGAGCTGGGCATGGAGATAGGACTCTGGATTGAAGCCAATGCCTAGGGTGACCTCCACCTCCTTATGTGCAAGGCTGTGCCTAACACAGCTAACGGTGGTGCACAGGGTGCATCTGCCCAGGACACAGGAGTTCTTCCCGGAGGTGGAGGACAAATGTGAGTAGTGTCGGGGGGGTCCGACCAACCACTCCCACATGTTCTGGTCCTGCCCAAGCTCATTGGGTTCTGGATCACCTTTTTCAAGGCCATGTCCACGGTTTTCTGATGAGGATGGGGATATGCTCTTTAGTCGCGGTCTTCGGGGTGTTGGAACAGCCAGAGGTTTTTATGGGGAGAGGGGCCGATGCTCTGGCCTTCGCTTCCCTGATTGCCCGGTGGAGACTCCTGCTCGGAGGGGGGTTGGCAGCGCCACCCGAGGCTGTTGGACCTAGCGGAATTCCTAAAAGTGGAAAAAATAAAATTTGCCATCAGGGGATTGGAGGATTCACCAGCCTCTTTGAAGACCTGTTTGAGACCATCACTCTGTGGGGGAGGATTGTGGGGAGGAGGTAGGAAGGAAGGGGTAGGGTAAACTAGAGGGAGTAGGCAGAGGAAGAGAGAGCGGGGAGTGGGAGGAGGGAGGAAGGATAACACAGGGAAAGTGATAGATATAGATTAAAACTGGGATGCGAGATCCCATAAGCAGCACCACAGAAACATGCCCCAAAAGATGGGCAAAATCCTCAGACGAGGCCTCACCCTGGGGTAATATGTGGTGGGACTATCCACAAACCCCCCAACTCCCCCGACACAGATGACATTAGGGTTTTAAAAAATGTTCTTTTCTAAGCCATAAAATTACCGCACCTGTCACAATCTGCAAATATGGACCGCACTAGCAAAATGTAAATTGCAAGTATCTGGTCTGATTGCACAGTGTTGAGACAAATTGCTAAATTGCCCCTGAATGTCCAAACAAGATTGGACTGGGTTAGGGGATAAGATGTGAGCGTAGGCCTAGGTAGGGTATTCTTCCAAGGGCTGGTGTAGACTCGATGGGCCGAATGGCCTACTTCTGCACTGTAGGGATTGTATCAATACCTATCTCTATTACTTTTAAAACATTTTGGGTTTTTTTTTCTTGTCAGATACAACTGTATAGTCAGAGTATGTGTGTGACAATTTTGTTTGTCATTAAATGAAAGACTTTCAATAAATACAGTTGTCCGGGCGGGATGCAGGATTAGCATTGTGGGCAGGAGGGGGCCCACTGCCGGACCTTGAGATCAAGCCGCTTGCTCAACATGGCGGCCTGATACCAGATTTCCAACAGAATCCTGTCAGCTCTCCGCCATGCATATATTTGCATGGTAAAGAAGAAAGTCTCAGATCGGTGCTCCGCGTCCAGCACCAATGGAGCACCAATCCCGATTCTCCTCTGGCGGGAGCACTGAGGCTCCAGAATGAAGAATCCAGGTCAGAGTTTGCCTCCTGTGTGTTTTGTGGGTGATCGGTTTGCTGTAACCCACTTCTGGTCAGGCTTATGTACAGTTTCAACTGTGACATAAATTACTATCCCTGTGCTGCCCTAACCTTCATGCTTAAAGGTTGTCTTTGATCGTATGTCGCTTCTTTTTCATGTCATTAACACAAGAGGTCGAGTTGAGTAAAATGTTTGAACTTAGCCTGATGGTTTCATGTGATCACCACCCCCACCATTTCTGCCTTGACCTCTCTCCGTCCAGGCAGTCGACAGCCTAGGCCTGACCTGGGGGAATGGCTCGACCCATATGGCCACCTCCAACCCCTCATGACAAGCATCAAGAATAGGACAATGCAGGATCATTGATTGGTGGGCCCAATGACCTTTGGCCTCGAAGATTGGATGTTGTGCTCCATCAAATCTGACAGCCCGCCTCCAAATCAGGATTGCCAAAGCCTGGCATTAAATTTTCAAACTCAATGGAGAACTTGCCCGAATCTGTTAGGATAAACGACACCATGCAGCAGGGTCCCGATAGCACAAAGGCGGGTCCTCACCAGGGACAGTGCTCTCTCAAGCTCAAGAACTTCCTCATGTGCCTCCACTGCTCTGCAGGAGGCACACCGCAATTCTTCACCATGAGCTCTAACAACTCTGCACCGCAGAGCCGAGATCCTCAACCAAGACAACATTTTCAATGGTGGTTATCATCGGGATGCATGAGAGCCCGCTCAGCAACAACTGCGCCACTGCAAGCTGGGCTCCACCCCAGCTCACTCCGGCCGCCACAAACAAGCAAGGACTTTTACAGATTATCTTGACTCTTCTTCGCAAACCACCACTCAGGATCCCCCAGGGACATGTTGCAAGCCATGTAACCCAAGATAAAGTCAATATGAAATGTGCACCAGGGTAAAACGAAGGGTTAAAAGATGAGTAGAGCTGGAGCCCGCAAAAAAACACAGCCACCCCCGCGCTCATCATGTGAGCCCCATGTGGAGGCCTTTTAATGGGTGGATATGTCATGTGAGAGACACCATGCAGCAGAATCTCTAGGGCTCGCAACAGCAGGAAGCTCAGCGACTGGGGGAATTTAATTTGGCTTGAGGCTATAAATCAGTTTCCCATTGCAGGATGAACTTTAGCAATTGTATTCTCCGGACTTTAGAGGTGGATCCAGCTTCAGAATGAATTATGTCAGGAAGCCCTTTCACATGCATTAATATATCATGCATACTAACAAAAAGGCCATCTCACATGAGTTAACTTTCATCCTCAAAATTAAGGTCACCGAGGGCAGCACGGTGGTGCTGTGGTTAGCCCTGCTGCCTCACGGCGATGAGGTCCCAAGTTCGATCCCGGCTCTGGGTCACTTTCCATGCAGAGTTTGCCCATTCTGCCCGCGTCTGTGTGGGCTTTGCCCCCACAACCCAAAGATGTGCAGGGTAAGTGGATTGGCCACACTAAATTGCCACTTAATTGGAAAAATGAATTGGGCACTCTAAATTTATTTTTTAAAATTAAGGTCACCGTCATCGAGAAATTAGTAAGTTCACATTCGTGGCTGCACATAAGTGTCACACATCTAGCGAGGTGACTCCTAATGGTGAGTTGCCATGGCATTGCCCTCTTTGGGGAGCACCTGTAAATGCCAGCCTATGCTTGAGACCAGGTAGGGGGTAATGCAGGATGACCAAGGGAGGGAGGAAGATCTAGCGGTGAAGGGCAGAGTGGTAACCTGGCAATGGTGGAAGGGATAGTTCAGGCTGCCTATTTAAATATGGTGCCTGACTCTTTTCCTCCATGAGGTAAGAGCTGGGATGGCAACTTCCTGTCTGCCCCCACCACAAGCTCCTCAGGGATGCTATGCAATGTGGTAAACAGCCCAAGATCATGCATCATCAATCATCCTGCCCTCCAGCTGAAATCACTCCCACTTTCATATCTGCCGTCGAACGTTGACTGCAGAACGAAAGGTCTGGGGCAGAATTCCCGGCCTCCCAGCCATGTGTTTCCCGGCAGCAAGAGGCAGCACGACATTTGCTGCTGGCGGGGTTTTCTGTTCATGCCACCATCAATGGGAATTCAAGGCATTGAAGGCACCCAATGCTGCCAGGAAACCCATGGGCAGTAGTGCGCAGCTGGCAGGACCAGAGAATCCCGCCGCCAACGAATGGCTGGAAAAATGAGTAGGGGAGACGGTGGTGTAGTGATATTGTTCTTGAAGTAGTAATCCAGAGACCTAAAGTAATGCTCTGGGGTCCCAGGTTCAAATCCCGCCACTGCAGATGGTGAAATTTGCATTCAATAAAAATCCGGAATTAAATGTCTAATGACGATCATGAAAACATTGCTGATTGTCGTAAAAATACTCCCGGTTCACTAATGTCCTTCAGGGAAGGAAATCTGCATCCTTACCTGGTTTGGCCCACATGTGACTCCAGATCCACAGCAATGTGGTTGACTCTTAACTGCCCCTCAAGGGCAATTAGGGATGGGCAATACGTGCTGGCACAGCCAGCGATGCGCATGTCCCATGAACGAATATAAAAAATTAAATTCCAGCCCTGGTGTCTGGTACTCAAACTGTTTGATAGTTTGCTAGCCAATCTGCTATGGACATCACGGCGATGGGCAAGATGCACACAACTCTAAAATCTGTTTTAAGAACCCAGTATATCTTCTTCCATAAAAGCAAAATACTGTGGATGCTGGAAATCTGAAATAAAAACAGAAAATGCTGGAAACTCTCAGCAGATCTGGCAGCAACTGTGGAGAGAGTCAACATTTTGAGTCCGTACAACTCTTTAACTCTGTTTTGATATCACCTTTCCTGTTATTGTTCGGGCAGCCATAATGTAATGAATACCTGAGGACTCTACATATAATATACAGGTGAGGAAATTATTGATCAAAGAGAGTAAAGCTCAACATTTCTGCAGTGTCTTCTCATATTATCAGCTTTGAGCGTAAGGAAACATACCTTTTACTGTAAAATTCATTCCTTCACTGTATTTGAACAAGTTTGGAATTTCATTCTCAGCTTTGCACTTATACTCCCCGCCATCATTGGTTTCATTTATGAGCACTTTAAAAGCTGCAGGCTCTGTATTAGACTTTGAGGCTGAGTAGATGAATCTTTTGTTTAGGAACAATGAATAGGTTATAGGGAGTGTTCCAGTGGTTGAGTGGCAAAGCAGGGTTACCACTTCTCCTGTTTTATGTACATCTTTTAGAGAGTTTCCTTTTATTGTTGGGTTGGAAACTGGAACTGAAACAAAAGCACCGTAAGATATAAAGATATACTTTTAGAAGATAAACAAATTTATACTAGATATAATTTTATAGCTCATTCTCCTGCCATTGGAATTAGAAAGGCCAACACACCCCGTTGACGAGACTGGATGTTCTACCTATCTCCTATATATAAACTGTAAAGGATTAACTTCCCTTATGACTAATGGAACAATTCAGATGAATCACACAAATAAGGAGATTCAGGTTTGGTTCCTGCTGTTTATTAAGTTTTTAATCTCAGGAAGACTCTTTGTGGAGTGACTGCAATCTGCTTCAATATGTGAAGCAGGGAAATTAAACAATTGTACTCATCGGGGAGATGGCAGGAGTGATGATTCACAGGATTAAGCTTATATATTTCTAAAGCTCTAATAGCCTGTGTTTACTCATTGTTTTCATTAACATTTGAAGAGTTACTGGAGGGCTGGTGTTTGGAAAATCAAGCAGTCTGTGCAAAGTTCTGAAAATGGTAGACATATGTGATTGATTCTTAAATGCCTGAGAAATGGCCAAGTCAACCATTCTGTTCCAAGAGCAATTAGCGATGGACAACAAACGCTGGCTCACATCCCAAGAATGTGGTTGCAGATAGGAGACTGTGCCTGAGTGAGAGGTAGATAGAGTAAGTATTTCAGATTTTGGTACAGGTGTTAAGTTCTGGTAAACATTTCTTAAGTTTAAATTTAAATGACTGGGTTCCTTTTTAATTCATTTAAGGGATGTGAGTTTCGCTGGCTAGGCCAGCATTCATTGCCCATTCCTAATTGCCCTCGAGAAGGTGGTGGTAAGCTGCCTTCTTAAACCACTGCAGTCCATGTGGTCTAGGTACACCCACAGTGCTATTAGGGAGGGAATTACAGGATTTTGACACAGTGACAGTGAAAGAACAGCGATATATTTCCAAGTCAGGAGTGTCTTGGAGGGGATCTTTCAGGTGATGGTGTTCCCATGGATCTGCTGCCCTTGTCCTTCAGGTGGTAGTGGTCGTGGGTTTGGAAGATGCTGTCAAAGGAGCCTTGGTAAGTTCCCGCTGTGCATCCTGTCGATGCTACACACTGCTGTTACTGTGCATCGGTGGTGGAGGGAGTGAAGGGAATGAATGTTGGTGGAAGGGATACAATTCAAGCTGGCTGCTTTGTCCTGGATGGGGTCAAGCTTCTTGAGTGTTGTTGGAGTGGCACTTACCCAAGGAAAGAAAGAGTATTCCATCTCATTCCTAACTTGTTCTTTGTAGATTGTGAACAGGCTTTGGGGAGTCAGGAAGCGAGTTACTTGCCGCAGATTTGATAGCCTCTGACCAACTATTGTAGCCACAGCATTTACTTTTTAAAAATAAATTGAGAGTGCCCAATTCATTTTTTCTAATTAAGGGGCAATTTAGTATGGTCAATGTAGTTAGAATAGTATGATTGAAGCAAGTCAACAAGGTTTTACGAAGGGGAAATCCTTTTTGACAAATTTATTAGAGTTTTCTGAGGATGTAACGAGTAGGGTAGATGTAGTTTACCTGGATTTCCAAAACGCATTCGATAGGGTGCCACAAAAAGAATTAATAGGGAATATAAGGGCTCCCAGAGTTGGGGATAGTATTTTATCATGGGTAGAGGATTAGTTAATGGATAAAAAGCAAATAATTGATATAAATGGGACTTTATTAAGTTGGCAGGCAGTAGTGTAATGCCCCAAGGGGATCAGTGGCTTCAGCTGTTTAGCTATATTAATGACTTGGATAAAGAGACAGAGAGTAAAGTTTCAAAGTTTGCTGATGTTACAATCCTAGGTGGACTGGCAACCTGTGAGGGTGACACAGAGGCTGCAAAAAGACATGGACAGGTTAAGTGAGTGGTCAGCACGATGGGAGATGGGGTATACCGTAGCGAAGTGTGAATTTATTCACTTTGGTCATAAGAATAGAAAAGCAGAATTTTTTTTAAAGTGTGAAACTTTGATCTTTAAAGTGTCAAGTAGCTCGAATAAAATAAAAAAATACGAATTGGATAAAATAAGGATTAAAGAAGCTTGGATAAAATAATGTTTAAAGAATTGGAAAAGGGGGAGTGTAGCTGCCTGGGTGGGGTTGGGGGGGGGGGGGCTGCAGTTGATATGTGAATTAGCTTAGCAGCAGGGTAAACAGATAATTTACTTCAGTGAAGTGGAGAACAATCAGGTGCGGAATTGTAGGTGTTAAAACTACAGGAGATATGAGGTGAAAGTAGAGACATAAGAATGCATGTCACACTTACATGCTAAAAACATGGCATCTAAGGCAAGTTGTTTATATAGGATGAGATCAAAAGAGAAGCATTATATATCAGTAGCAGGGTTAGCTCAGCACCAAGCTTGGGACTGAGCTCTGGAGGAACTTCTTCACCCAAAGGGTTGTGAATCTATGGAATTCCTTGCCCAGTGAAGCAGTTGAGGCTCCTTCATTAAATGTTTTCAAGATAAAGATAGATAGTTTTTTGGAGAATAAATGAATAAAGAGTTATGGTGTTTGGGCCGGAAAGTGGAGTTGAGTCCATAAAAGATCAGCCATGATCTCATTGAATGGCGGAGCAGGCGCGAGGGGCCAGATGGCCTACTCCTGCTCCTAGTTCCTATGTACACTGGGGGAGAAGCAGCTGATGAGCAGCTAAGACCATAACTAAACCCAGCTGGAAATAAAAGCTGTCCCGAAAGCAGGATTCTATACTAAAAGCTGCTGTTTGATAACCTCAGAAAGTCTACACTGAATCAGTATTACTATTATAAGAAAGGCTTCCTCAAATTAAAGAGCTGGCAGATAGAGTATGTGATATGGTTTTCGGACAAGACTCCTTCTCAGAGATTAGGAGCATAGATGTGGAACGGGGTTAATTCAAGGATAGTGTGTGTATAGCCATTATTGTAGTTAAGTGTACCTATTGCACTTTCTTTTTGTGTGTTTTTTACAATTAATTAACCATTCTTTTATTTGAATGATTACAAGACCAGATTTTTCTCACTCGTTCGCCTGTCTTTCCACACATTATAACAAATTGCAAAATAAACAATTAGGAACTGGTAACCCAAGTTACCCTTCTGGGTTTTGGGAAAGTCTTGCATCTAATATCAGCGGTGTTCTTCACAAAAGAGACTGGGATGTGCTTGTACAAGGAATGCAGAATGTTAGCATGCTGATGCATCAAACAGTGAGGCAAATTGCATGTTGGCCTTTTTTGAAAGGGAATTGAAGTACAAAAATAAATACATGTTTCTCCAGGATTCTCCTGAGACCACATCTGGAATACTCAGTTCCATTTTGGCCTCCACATTTAAGGATAGACTTGCATTGCAGGTGATACAGCAAAGATTCACTAAATTGGATAAGGGGTTGTCACATGATGCTAATTACAGTGGGGTTATATTTCCTGGAGTTTAGAAGAATGAAAGGCGATTTCATTGAAACTCAAAAAACCTGAAGGAGTTTAACTGGGTGGACACCGAGAGATTGTTTCCGCTTGTTGGGAAGTCTAAAACACAGGGCCACAGTCTGAGGATAATGAGCCAATCATTCAGGTCTGAAATGAGGACTAATGACTTCAAGGCATTATAAATCATTGGAATTCTGCACCCAGAGAGTTGTTGAATACATCGTTGAATACATGTAAGGCTGGGATTGACAGATTTTTGATCTCTCCAGAATTAAGGGACATAGGAAGTGGATGGGAAAATGGAGTTACAATCCAAGGTCATCCATGATTTTATTGAATGGTGGTGGAGCAGACGCAACAGCGATGTGTACTACCCCTGTTCCTGTTTATTGTGCGCTTATGAAATAATCAAAAGAAAAACTGTGTACAGCAAGCTCCCACAAAGAGCAATGAGCTAAATGAATAGCTGGCCAACTCTTGGTGGTGTTGATCATGGGCTAAATGTTGGTCAGCACAACTCCCCCGCCCTTCTTCAATAGTTCACTAGGATCTTTTCTCATCCACCTGAGAGCACAATTGGGGTCTTTTTACACTTCATTGGAAAGATGGCACCTCAAGGCTCCAACAGTGCAGCACTCCCTCAGTACTGCTCTGAAGTATCAGCTGAGATTATGTGCTTAAGTCTCTGAAACGGGGCTAGGACCCATGACATCCTGACTGAAAAGGAACAGTGGTACCAGTACACCAAGACTGACAATTACTTGTAATATGGCGACTGAAGATACTTATAGTTCTGTAATTTTAGTGTATTTATGGAATATTTAGTACCTTGAAGCTATTTTCCAATTTATAACATGATCATACTAAAAATGTGTAACAATTATAATATTCTGAGTCATATGATTAACATAGAAACTGAATAAAAGGATTGCATAGAACCTGCTGATATTCTTGATGCATTAAACATGTAAGATAATTGGCAACAGGCTAATTTACGGTTATTACAGCCAATGAAACAATATACTGAAGATGTAAGTGCAAAGCAACACAAACAACAAACCATTAATACATAAAAGAAACAGAGCTTATTATTTGCATATAAAATGGAAATTATCACCCTAAATTCTCAGTGTTAAAGTGTTAACAGTTACTTTAATGATTTGAAGCTAGATTCAGAGAGTGTTATGATCACATACATAACAGGAGTTACTTTTGCAACTAGCAATAATACATTCCTTCTGGGCCAAAATATCTACAGTGAATGCTCTGCTGTGCAAGTCTTTCAAAAAGCCTCTTGCAGTCTGAGTGATGGTGTACACAATGTATCAATTTAAATTCACATTTGAATACTTATTTGCTGTTTAATTAACTTATTTAATTGAGCGACTGAAATAGGTTGCATATTTATGATGGGTGATTTACATGGCTCAAAAGTGAGGTGGAATGCGTACCAGTCGTTTGAATTTGTCCAACCCCTAAAGACATCAAAAAGTGTGATACTATCCACTATGCTTGTTCAGTTCCCCACTAAATTCAGTATTCATTCATTTTGTTACTGACATACTGCAGCTGCAGTTTGTACCATACAGGGTGCAGTGCAGCAACTTGTCAACCTTACTTCCTAGTTGCATAAGCCCCACCGTTAAGAAAGACAAGCATGAATGTCATAAGAACACTATCACCCAAATACCCCTCCAGGGTACAGATCTTCTTGACTAACATATTTTTAAAAGATATATATATATCATTATTCCTTTATCATATATCATGATCGCGGAATTCCTTATTTAACACAATCATGGGAGCATTATTATTCCAGAAGTTCAAGAAGATCCACCAATACCTTCTTAGGCCAACTCATGATGGCCAATAAATGTGGCCTTGCTAGCATCACTCATCCTAGTAACTAATAAAAAAAATAAGCAGTAGCAGAGAGGGACAGCTTGAATAAAACTATTTACTTTCAAGTATAGAAATTAATATACATATGTGTCTCTGAGATAAAATTGAGAATGAAACTGGAACTTGAGACATGATCCTTTGACAGTGGCTTTATCTGATGTTCGCTGCCTAAGTTCCTTCAAGACTCCTATCATCTGTCTTTCCAATGGCTAGAGAAAGACTGGTCAAAGCGGAAAACGCTTCTGAGATATTTCTCTGGGACTGTTTAAAGTTCAACCAGCACAAACTCAAATATTATGTATGTTATATTTCTGCCATGCTGTCAAACATAGGGGGCTGGATTCTCCGCCCCGCCACTTTTCTGCCTCGACCCCCCCGCGGGATTCTCCGTTACACCGGCCGGTCAATGGGGTTTCCCATTGTGGGCCAGCCCCACGCCATCAAGAAACCTGACGGTTCTGTAGGTGAGTTCTGTAAAGGCTGTCTGATTCAACCTCAATCCAGACCGTGAAGATGAAAACCTACCCTTTTAAATGAAATGACCTTGAGCTACTGGTCTTATTTTCAGTAAACACAGCCCACAACAAACCATATAGTTTGACATCGGTTAGTTATGGTTTGGCACTTTAGAGAATAATGTACCACAACCGCAATAGAACTACAGCTCTGAACTCGGAATTAAGAAGTTTGATGCAGGGTAGAGGAAGCGTTTACACCAGGTCTGATACTAATGTGGAAGCAAAGGGGGAAAATAGTTAAATGCTCTGGCAATGCAGCACCCATTGTTCTATCAGGAATGTAGGAATTGTGGATATATTGACAATCCAAATGTCCTGCCCTGCCATTCATTGAGGGAGTAGGTGTTGATTTGGAAACATTGTGGGTAAGGGAAGTGAAGGTGATAGGAAAGTAGTATGTCCAACACCTTTCAAAGCACCAATCGTGTGTTGAATAATAATGTATTTGATGAGTACTTATTTTATTAGTATTAGTACTTATATTAGTTAGAGAGTTAATAAGCAGTGTGTTGTTAGAATTACAAGAGTTTGGAAGCTGCATTTTAGAGTTATTAACCAAACATTTGTCATTACACAGCCGCACATGGACAAACCAATAGAATATAAAACTCCTTGCACATTTGAATTCCTTTGAATACTGAATTATCTTTAAAAGCCAAAATAGATACTCGTAACATCAGCTGGTAAAAAAGTGCACCCCATGAAGTAAATGTGCCAACAGTTACTGTCAATAGACTGAATTCTAACAGCTTTAACTTTCTCCATGATTACTAATAGTAGGCATCATTGTTTATGATACTAGAAATGGGGCTATTCATTTGTATTTTGCTTTAGATATCGGGATGCCGGAATGTAAATACATGGGCTCAGAATTTCCTGGCAATCTTTGGCGTATGGTTCAGGAAATTTGCATGTAACTGTTGGTTTGACACCAAAGCTCCTGCAGATTGCCTCAATTTTGTATGGCGCTTCGAAGATTTATTCATGGAAATTCTCTGTTGTTCATTTATATTGGTCCACAGGGACTTGCAAACATTTCAACATTTCTGTGCAAGTACAATCCAGGAAATTCCAGTCCATAAACATTTACCTACTAGAATTTTTCACTGGCCTCTACATTGCGCTGACTAGTCAATGTTCTCCTTTGTAACAGTTCCTTTTGCCTATCAGGGAGCCTTTTTCAAACGTTGCGACATCTCTTCATTTGTCCCAATGTAAACAGTACTCTAGGATAAATAAAGCTCTAAGAGAGGACAGGGAACACTAGCATTCGTTTCACTTTGTTTCTTTTTTAAAATATTAATTTACAGAATGTGGGCATCACTGGCTCGGCCAGCATTTATTGCCCATCTCTAGTTGCCCTTTACGAGGTGGTGGTGAACTGCATCCTTAAATCGCTGCAGTCCCTGAGGTATAGGTGCATCCTCAATGCAGTTAGGGAGCAAATTCCAGGATTTTGACCCAGTGACAGTGAAGGAACAGCAAGACACTTTCAAGTCAAGGTGGTGAGTGTCTTGGAGGGGAACCTCCAGGTGGTGGTGTTCCCAGGTACCTACTGCTCTTGTTCATCTAGATGGTAGTTGTCATGGGTTTGGAAGGTGCTACCTAAGGAACCTTGGTGAGTTCCTAAGGGCATCTTGTAGATGGTACACACTTCTGCTGCTGTGTGTCAGTGGTGGAGGAATTGAACGTTTGTGGAAATGGGTAGCAATCAAACGGTCTCTTTTGGCCTGGATTGTGTTGCGCTTCTTGAGTATTGTTTTTTTTAAATCTAGAGTACCCAATTTTTTTTTCAATTAAGGGGCAATTTAGTGTGGCCAATCTACCTAACCTGCACATCTTTGGGTTGTGGGGGTGAGACCCACGCAGAAACGGTGAGAATGTGTAAACTTCACATAGACAGTAACCCAGGGCCGGGATCGAACCCAGGTCCTCAGCGCCGTAGGCAGCAGTGCTAACCACTGCATCACTGTGCCGCCCCTTGAGCATTGCTAACATCCGGCACAGAAATAGAAAACCTATTTTATGGTGAATCTGGATCCTTTACTGCACTTTGTTGAATGCTTTGGAAGAGGGAGAAAATATTGGTTTTGCTTTCTACTGCCCCAAAGAATTATCCAATTTTTGTCAACGAAACACTGCTCCTTTCCCATCAGCTTATAACCAGCCATTGAAAAGGGCAAAAGATTGGCTGGCAGGTGACTCTGATTTGTTGAGGTAAAAACAGAAAATGTTGGATAAACTCAGCAGGCCTGTCAGCATCTGCCAGGACAGAAAGATATGCAGGTTAGGTGGATCAGTGCATGGCGTTACAGAGGTTGGGGATGGATTGGGCCTAGGTAGAATGCTCTTTCGGTGGGTTGATGCAGACTCGATGGGCCGAATGGCCTCCTCCTGCACTGTAGGAATTCTAAGGAACTTTTGTGGAAGAAACTGTTTAAAAAAAAATTTTTTTTTTAAAAAGAGTACCCAATTATTTTCTTCCCAATTAAGGGGCAATTTAGCGTGGCCAATCCACCTAACCAGCACATCTTTGGGTTGTTGGGGTGAAACTCATGCAAACACAGGGAGAATGAGCAAACTCCACACAGACAGTAGCCCAGGGCCGGGATTCAAACCCGAGTACTCAGCGCCGTAGTCCCAGTGCTAACTACTGCGCCATGCGCTGCCCGATCGGAAGTTACTGCAAAAAAATTGACCCATTGACCTTACCTTTTACAGTTATGGTAACATATTGACTCCTTTTTGTTTGATTTCTTTGATTTACAGTGTTTGATGCCTCACAGGAATACGTTCCATGGTGTTCACTGTTAACTGAGGTAATACTATACACTGCTTCAGTAGCATTTAATGATTTTTGATATAAAGCTGCGTCTGTTGTAACTTTGTAAAACTTGTAAGTTATTGGATAAGATCCCTTCAACACAGCACACGAAAGATCCAAAGTATCACCTTCCAACACATTATCACCAGTGCGCTTTGACTTTAGAGTTGGTTCAGAAACTGGCACTGTTATGAAAGAAAAACAGATTCTGTCACACAAGTATATCATTGTCGAGAAAAGAGCTGACGTTTCGAGTCCAGGTGACCCTTTGTCAAAGCTTTGACAAAAACGCTTCTGCATAATTCCTCTCTTTTCAGCAAGTTCTGCATTACCCTCCTATCCAAGTACTAACCAGGCCTGAGTCTGCTTAGCTTCAGACGGGATTGGGCGTTTTCAGACTCGTATGGCCGTAGGCAATTTCTGCATTACCAAGCAATTGTTTAACCAGCCATTACTGCATCAGGATTTCTGGCACATTTCCACATCGGTTCCACAAAGTTAGCTCTTTACTCTCCTAACAGATGCTGCCAGACCTGCTGAGATTTTCCAGCATTTTATCTTTTAGTTTCAGATTCCAGCATCCTCAGTAATTTGCTTTTATCTTTGTTGAGTATTGTAAGGGCCAGATTCATGGCCCAAGGTAGCTTGACCAATGCAATGTTAGCCAATATTGTAGTGCCTGTCTTTGCACATAATTATTCATAGCTGCTTATGCAGTTTGGACGTTCAAGAAGAAACTAACCTAATGGGAAAAATCACGCACCAGCTGCAATTTAAAAAGGGATACAGTTGCTTAAAGGTAAGTGGCCAAATTGGAGGCAGAAATTCCTAAAAGTATAAGGAATTTTGAAGCAGTCTAGAGTCTGGGCCTTGGGGCACAGCTAATCATTCAGTTTACAGGGGTCTTTAATTTTAATATTTATTAGTGTCATAAGTAGGCTTACGTTTAAAAATAAATAAATTTAGAATACCCAATTAATTTTTTTCCAATTAAGGGGCAATTTAGCTTGGCCAATCCACCTACCCTCACATCTTTGGGTTGTGGGGGCGAAACCCACGCAAACACAGGGAGAATGTGCAAACTCCACACGGACAGTGACCCAGAGCCGGGATCGATCCTGGGACCTCAGCGCCGTGAGGCCGCAGTGCTAACCATTGTGCCACCGTGCCGCCCTTCAAGTAGGCTTACATTAACACTGTAATGCAGCTACTCTGAAAATCCCCTTCGGTCAAGTCCCAAATCTTTGATTCTTCGGACTTAGGCCAGAATTCTCCCATCTTTGGGATTCCCTTTTCCCGCTGGCAGCCCACCCCTGCCTGCAGGTTTCCCGGTGGCGTGGGGTGGCTTCTATGGGAAACGCCATTGACAGATGGCAGGAATAGAGGATCCTGCCGCCAGGGAACAGAGCGCTGTCGAGAAACATGCTTGTGAGGGGAACGAGGCTGGGAGTTGGGATGCCCCTTCTCACTTTACACTAGCTGGAATAAAGAATTGGTGCAAAATCTTGCAATCGTGCAATGTAATGGGTTCCTGGACCCTTCCCCTTCACTCTACTTGTGAATTGAGAACGACACAGTTTCCTGGGAGAGGAAAGTCTCCCCCATTGCCCACTGCAGCTTTTTACTCCACGTTTTGTTCCCATTATAAATTTTATTCAGAGTTGTCGATAACAACAAAACTCTCTGTGGGGCTCAAAAGCTGTGGTTGGTGATCAGCAAAAGAGGAAGTGATGTTTCGGAATATTCTGGCCATACAGAAAAATAAAGAGAAGCAATTTTTTTGGTCTTTTTTTACTCCACTGATGTGATTTTGTTGGAATCCTGAGAGCAAGAGAAGCCTCAAGTAAACTCTAAGGGCTGAAAGGCGTCCTGCCGTTCCCAAGTCCTACGTTTCGAAACATGCATCACTGTCTGCAAACCCAACTTCACTACCGGTTTTGGTTCCTCACACCAACAACATTGCTCAACCTTTATTGGCCTGTGTATTTTCCAAATCCAGTAAATATCAGTCTTACCTTTCACAATCACTTTTCTTTTTGTCATTTTCATTGCCTCTTTCCACTTTGCTATGCACTCGTATTCTCCAGTATCATTTAGAGCTGCTGTTGTAGTAAATACTGCGGTAGTAGTATTGTAAATTGTGGTTATTGGAATTGCATCCTTCACAATCATCATTTGTGGTTGTACACCAAGGAACAAAGGTGTAAAATTAACCATGCATCGAATGGTGAGACTATCTCCTTCAAATATTGTGTCAGATGGTTCAATTTCAAGGACCGGATCAGAAAATGGATCTGAAATATAGGTTAGATACAGTGAGTAAACAATGGGTAAAGGTGCTGAGATCATTTCAAAATTCACTTCTTTACTGGGGGATTTTTAATGTATTTCTTTCCTGATGTTCATTCTGTACAACATCCTGGCCGAGAGCACAGCTGGAATGTTGCCAGCTGAGGGGAGCTGTTGATTTTCCTTTTCCTTTTGAACTGAGGATGACCCTCGCCCCTGATAATCAGTTGGTGTCCTGGCACCTCATGTGGTAAGTGTGAGGCCACCTCATTTGGAGGGATGATCAGTTTATGTAGTTACAGGCACTATGCAGCTGGAAAATCTAGTGCATGTCTGCTTTTTTGAGCGAGGGAGGAGCTGAAATGGAAAAGTTACCAAGCAATCCCCAAAGTCCTCAAGTTGTGTTTCCCCGGCCCGTATGTAAGAGAGATGGTCTCCATTCAATTATACAAGAAAACTTCAGTCTAACCCTTGCTGGTTTGGCACACCAACCATCGGTACTTAGTCAAGGTCCTGATGGACCTCAGGTTGTGGGAAGTCCCAGTGGAGGGTGTCTTCACATCTGGGACTACCAACACCCACCCTCCCCACCCCAGCATTATTTAATTGTAATGAGAGGGCAGAGGTTTTGCCCCTTACAGGACTGCCTTGATAACCCGAGAAATTTCCAGAGAGCTGTCATTGGAGCAGGAATATGGGAGAAAACGTGTGAGCAATTTGGAATCTCAGCCTCTGCTCAATACTTGTGTCTGACGATCAGGCTGAAATCAAACTCTGCACATGCACAGTTGTGAGCACGGTTCAGCCATTCCCATAAGTTCCATAAACCCTCCCAACTCCTTCCTCGACCTTCCCATTGACTTGGGGCTTGACCTGTCTACCTTTGACTCCATCACACAGCGAAAATCTCCACCAATAATCAGTTGGTGCGTATACAAATCTGGGATCGCTTCTATTAACCCCTTTATGATAACTGCATCGTCCCAATTGGGCGCATGTACATTGACGAGAAGCACCAGTGTCCCCTCCAGCATCCCACTCACTATCACATATCTACCCCCGGGTCCCGCATTTCCCTGGCCCCCACAAACCCCGTTCTTTTGTTCAACAAAATGGCCATCCCCCGTGACTTTGAATCAAACCCTGAGTGAAATACTTGTCCCACCCATCCCTTCCTCAACCTCACCTGATCCTTCACCCGGAGGTGCGCCTCCTATAGAAAGACCACCTCTGCTTTCAAACTCCTCAGGTGAGCAAAAACCTGAATATCTCTTAACCGGTCCGTTCGGCTCCTGGATGTTCCACTCTGCCATGTAGCAACACCACAAAAGGAGGGGGGGGGGGGGGGGGGGGGGGGGGGGGGGGGGGGGCCATGATCACCCTGTTACAAACTTACAACTTCCCGAAAAAGTCCCACCCTCCGACAACACGAAATAGCCATAACATCCAACCTTTTCGGATTTAGCTCCTCCATCTCATACCAACTCTCAGTTTTCCTCAGTTTATGGTCCCTTATAAAGTAATTGGCCTCTTCTGGTGTCTCAAAGTAGTACTCCCGGCAGTTGAATGTAACCCAAAGTTTTCCCAGGTACAATACCCCAAACTGATTCTTCCTTTGATACAGCACAACCTTGACCATGTTAAATCCAGCACACCTTTCGCCAGCTCCACGCAAATGTCCCGGTAAATTTGTGGCGACCTCGTCCTGGCGCCATTTAGCACTGGTCCACACAAATGTGGATACCTGGGAGACCCCTCGGTCTCTTGACTCTTGTATTTCACTCAGGGTTTCATTCAAAGTCACGGGGGATGGCCATTTTGTTGAACAAAAGAACGAGGTTTGTGGGGGCCAGGGAAATGCGGGACCCGGGGGTAGATATGTGATAGTGAGTGGGATGCTGGAGGGGACACTGGTGCTTCTCGTCAACGTACATGCGCCCAATTGGGACGATGCAGTTATCATAAAGGGGTTAATAGAAGCGATCCCAGATTTGTATACGCACCAACTGATTATTGGTGGAGATTTTCACTGTGTGATGGAGTCAAAGGTAGGCAGATCGGGCTCTTGGCAGGATGGTACCCGCGCACTCCCACTGGTGTGTACCATCTATAAGATGCACTGCAGGAACTCACCAAGGCTCCATAGACAGCACCTTTCAAATGTACAACCACTACCATCTAGAAGGAGAAGAATAGCAGAAACTTGGGGACCCAACCACCTGGATTTGAGCCAGTGACTGTGAAGGAACAATGATATAATTTCATTTCAAGATGGTGTGTGACTTGCAGGGAAACTTGCAGATGGTGGAGCTTTTGTCTTCTAAATGGCTTTGGATGATGCTGTTGAATGGCCCGAATAATACTGAACACCATCAAATCAGCAGTTAACAGCCCTGCTCTCCACATCACCATTCTTTCAAGATGCCATCAATTCCTTGTAAGGATTTGTTATAACCTGCCTGCTGACCACTGGCTGGGGACTAATGGCAATGCCACAATCCTTTGGGGGTATGAGCTTCCCCAGTGAGGGGAGCAGAGAAATCATTAGCAGACTCCCTGCATAAATAAAGCTGGCCAGTTTGGAACCAGCTAGAGGAGAGTGAGCAGCAAGGGAGTTGTTGTTGTTGTTGCTGCTGCTGCTGCGGCTGCTGCTGCGTGTAGATATGTTATTGTAAATAAATGTTATTTATTTCTATCCTTCAACTTGTGGTGGATTTTTCATGGTCCTCACACAAGTATTATCGCAGGAAGACCAGCTGCAGAAAATTCACACCATAATATTTAAATACACAGAGTATAGTTATTCTGGCTTTCTATTCTTTGGGTCTTTCCCTGGTTTCGTCCTGGAGTTACAAGAGGAGGCTAGGAGAACCCCTGTGGAACTTAGGGACCCACATAAATGCTTTATAGCATTTTACAAGAATAGATGTTATAATATTTTAACTGCTAAGGTATTCCATGATGCCTGAGTTAACTTACCTTGGACAGTAATCTGCACTATTTTACTGTGACGTGAGTAATTGATCCCACTCGCTTGGACTTGACAACTGTAGTTTTTGCCTGTATTTGCTGCCACTTTCAGTTGGTGCACCGCAAATTTCTCATTGCTCCTGACGTCCTTCAAGCGCTGTGCCTTTGGTCCATTAAATTTAAAGAATATGAATGTAAGAGGAGGAATTTCATCAGATGCACAATGCAGCTCAATTGAATCTCCCACGATCACATCCATCGGCTGTATGGTGAGTAGAGGCGACGTTACGTTTCCTACGGTAAACAAGCAGGAAATTATGACATTTTCTGCAATTTGAAATCATCTTTATGCCTAAGCAGATAGGGACGAAAGATCCAGTTATTCCAGCTTTTGTTAATGGTTCATATTCCTCACTTCCAAAGATCACTTATCATAGCACTACATAGTATTTGCAGCTTAGGAACAGGCCATTCACCCTAATTGGATCATGCTAGTGTTTATGTTTCTCAAATGCCTCCTCAAACCTCAATCTCCCCAAAACAATATTCCTTTCTCAAGCTGTCAATTCCATTCTCTTGTTCTTTGTTTGCTTTTTTCTTTTTCATTCTGGGATGTGAGCGTTCCTGAAAAGTCCTGGGGTGGGTTCTCCATTGCCCGGCGCCGATATCGTAATTGACGATCAGGCGGAGAATCCCTTCTGACGCCCAAATTGGGCTTGCCGCTGGTTTGATGCCGGTTTTTTAGTCTCCACCTCCTCTGAAATGGCGTCATCACATCGCGCACCGCACGCTGTTGGAACGGCATGGAGGCGTCATTGGAAGGCCCACACCCGATGCTTCGCCCCCGATGGCCCGAATTCCAGACCGCGCAGTTTACGTATGGTCTGAGCGATCGGGAAGCCGGCGTGACGATCGCGGACTGTGTCCAGCACCGCCACAGACAGCTGCCACGGTGCTGCTGGCCAGAGGGGCTTCCAGGGGTTGTCCTGTGGGTCAATATTTGTCAGGTCGGGTCCACACACGGCCGGCACCATGTTATACGGAGTGACCACTGCAGTTCGTCTCCGTGCGCATGCGCGGCCGTGGACCCGGCCATTCACGGCCGTTTTTGCCGCGGAGTCGTGTGTGACCTGGAATCGGTGAGGGTTCAGTGTCGATTTTGGCGTCGTAAAAATCCACAGTCCCCACGCCGGCGTCGGCATTTAGCCGCAGAATCGGAGAATCCAGCCCCTGGATTTTATTGCCTATCCCTCACAGTCTTTGAGAAGATAGTGTTGAGTCACCTTCTTGAAGGCAACTAATTAGGGCATTTGAGAGGGTAGTTAAGGGTCAATCACATTAATTGAGACCAACATAGACATCGCATAAAAGCACAGAAGCAGTCCATTTGGCTCATCGTGTCTGTGCTGACGCTCCTAAGGAGCAGGTTTTGTACAGGCACTCCACTATCCTCCCCCTACATACCTGCACGCTTCTTTATGCACCAGAGGACATTAGTGAGCATCAGTCTGGTGTTTTCATGGTCACCATTACTGATACTGGCTTTTCATTCCAGGTTGATTTGATTAATTGAATTTAAATGGAATGCCACTGTTGTTCTCCTTTGCATATTGACAAGGATCATGTTCACTTAAATATGTATAAGACGGAAATACTGATCCCTGAGCCGTTCAAAATGACAAGACATCTAGATGGCGTAATTAGGGAGAAATTGTTCTCATTGGCAGGAAGGCTGATGAAATAACCCTCACAAGATCCACAGGGACACCTCGATTGATTGCCCCGTCTGACGCCTGGAATACGAGTTCCCATGTGAGTGGGTGGAGGCCCATCCAGCTGGGGCTCATCGAGCTGCCCTTTAAAAGCTGGCCCAGACAGGAACCAGCGTGATCGGTAGCCCCGGTTGGGATTTTGGACTGCATGCCGCACTGCGGCCTTTACTTTGTGTTGGTTTATTAAATACTGTTTAACTTACCTTCTCAGGCTACCTGGGCTTTTACAGTTGAGAATCAGACGATGCAGATTAAAGCAATAGACAAAAGAATGTAATGTGACATGAGAAATAAAAACTACGGGAGTGACACACTCGCCGTGTTGACCCAAACGGGAGCGCAACGCAGCTGGTAGATGCCAGGGGAGGCCACCCACAGGCTCCCGACAGCCAGTACGCCTCGAGGTTTCGTGATCAGGATCCCGCCCAAAATCCGCGGGACCAAGCCTCACACACCTAAGCGGGTTTTAAACTCACTAATGCGTGATTACCCGTGATATACCAGGCTCCCAACATCTAACGGCCTCCCCAGAGAGGCCTCTGGTGCCATTCAGTACTAGTCCACACAAATGTGCACCAGGCACAGCGGCACCCCAAAGGGTCTTCCGGGCCATCGGTGACCCCATGGCAGTCAGGGATAGGGCAGGATGGCTTGCTGGCCCTCCCCCTGTCACATTATCATCTTGGAAATGCCAGGCTGGCACTGCCAAGGTGTGCAGGTGGCACTGTAAAGGCAGCAGGAGCACTGCCAGGGTGGCAGTGCCAAGGATCAGGGCCTGAGGGGGTCTGTGCCCATGAAGAGGTCAGGAGGTATAAAGGGTGGGTGGTGCTGGACGGGTATGAAGGGGCCTTGAAGGTTTGGGGGGTGAAGGTTGGGGGCCCTGAAAGAGGGGGGGGGGGTGGTAAAGAGGTGCAAGAAGACCCTTGGGGGGGGGGGGGGGCTAATGCCTATGTGTGTCGGTGGCGGCATTGCCCATGGATGGGAGGTGCTGGGACCCACAAGCCCACTTAGAGGTCAGGGCACCCTTTCAAAATGGTGTCCCGATCTCTGTGGAGCTGGTCTGGCCAGCAGGTTCAGCTCCCCAGTGATGAAAATAATTCTAAGTCTGGGCTTGACCCAAGGGAAACTCCCCACGGCCCAAAAAAGTGACTAAGTGTGGTTAGGTAGCAGTGGGGAACTCGCAGATAGAACCAGTGGGAAACACCCAGCTTTCAAAAGAGAATCGAATAGGCACCTGAAGGGAAACATTTTGCTGGGCTACAGGGAAAGGCAGGGGAGTAGGAGGAGCTAAATTGTTCCTGCAGCAAACTCCTGGACTTCACAGACTGAATGGCCCCCTTCTGTGCTGTAACATAGAACATAGAACAGTACAGCACAGAACAGGCCCTTCAGCCCTCGATGTTGTGCCGAGCAATGATCACCCCACTTAAACCCACGTAACCCGTATATCCGTAACCCAACAATCCCCCCCATTAACCTTACACTACGGGCAATTTATCATGGCCAATCCACCTAACCTGCACATCTTTGGACTGTGGGAGGAAACCGGAGCACCCGGAGGAAACCCACGCACACACGGGGAGGACGTGCAGACTCCACACAGACAGTGACCCAGCCGGGAATCGAACCTGGGACCCTGGAGCTGTGAAGCATTGATGCTAACCACCATGCTACCGTGAGGCCCAAACCTTTCTTTGTTTCTGAAAGGTGTTCACTGCATGTAGCAAAATAATCATCCTATCTGTGAATGCTTTATGATTTCATTTGATACAGCGCACAGAGGAGATCTCCCCTCCCTCAAACTATTCTAGAACAAAAATGATCTAAAATATTCATTGGAAACCCCTTGATTGGAATCATGTTACAGTGTAGTCGTTGGCAGCTGTGTTTCCTATATTGTGAACCTGACTATTCACAATTTGTAAAGCTGTGAGGAAAGATGACTGCCCCACAGGAGTGATGACCCTGACCAATAAGCATCTGTTATGCTAAATAAACTTTAATTTAAACACAGAATTAACCACATTAGCAACAAAGAAATAGCTTTACGGTTAACAGTTTCTTAAGTAAAAGAAGAAACTTCCTAAACCTGCCACTATATTCCAATTAAGCAAACCAATGTAGTTCAAATACAACTTTTGAATAAAGTTAACAACCAAGTTTTTTTTACTTGCTTTACTCTCTGGAGAGCAAACCTTTCAGGACCAAAACTGAAACATCTCTGTTCAGATTAAAATCCTAGGAATTTCCAGGCAGAACTGGCTCCTCCCCTTAATTACATAATCTGTACCAAAGCATAAGGCATTCTTCTGTCTCCTCCCACAAGATGTCCAATGACCTGATTAGCCAGAACCAAACACAATAGCACTCATAAATTATCTACATCCCAGTTGTCCTTTAAATGTAATCAATATTCCATTAGCTAGATGTAAACAAGTGAATGGTTCTCAAATGTATGAATACTTCACCTGCAAAATTAATGATTACCACACATTTACACCCCTTAATCACAGCTTGAGCAGATATACTGTCTGCATGCATCTTAACCCAGGATTTAATAACACTACTGCAGAAAACATAAAATATAAATTATGACAAATTCATCACAGTTACAATAGTGGGTACACCACGAAAAGTACTTCACTGATCATAAAGTATTTTGGGAAGTGCTAAGGTCATGAAACGAAGCTAAGTTCTTGATTTATATTTCAAGTTATTTGTTATACGTTTCACATTTCAAAATACCTGTAACTGTTATAAATGTGGATTCACTTTTTTTCTTTTCAGTCCCTGCTTCCACGACACAATGATAGTATCCGGAATGTGATACCCGAGCAGATTGTATTATATACTGGGATTCGAGCGCATCAGATGTAACTTTTTCCAGCAGAACACCTTTGTCTTGTCCTTTATAAAATAAGTATACAATCTGAATTCGCTCAGTCGTATGTTTCAGGATACTTGCTGAACAGGTCAGGATAATTTTGCTTCCCCTTCTAATATCTTCTTCAGCGTCAAATGTTATTGTTACAGTGTTTATAGACACACCTGTGAGAGAATAACAGAAACAGACATTAAATTCAATTTGTGTAATACTTTTTCTGGGTATTGTACTTGCAACAAAACTATCTTTAGAGTACATCATTTGTGATTATTTCTGGTTATGTATTTTAGAGAAATCGTGTGCCTGAAGACTTGGGGTGCGATTCGGTGTACTTCAAACTCAGTCCGCTGCCGGCCGTGTTTAGTATGGTGTTCCACGGATGGAGTGGGTCAGGTAACTCACCATCGGCCCGGAGCCTGGCGCGGAGCCCAATTGGGAGCTCTCATGCAATTCACCTATTCCACCCAGCTCTATGCCCAATATCGTGCCCAATCAAGCTCTAAACATGCTTAGAAATGCAAAACATTCCTGATGTTGAACATCCAAAGCAAAAGGAGAAAATGCTTCAGCAGGTTTGGCTGGAGACGTTAATAATTAATGTCAGGTTAGTGACCTTTTATCAGAAGGAAATTTTAAATGTAACAGGTTTTCAGCAAGTCCAGAGGTCGGAGACGTCCCTCCGTCCCAAGATTCGCTAATGCCCTTTAGGGAAGGAAATCTGCTGGCCTCACCTGGTCTGGTTTACTTTGACTCCAGACCCACAGCAATGTAGTTGACTCTTAAATTCTCCCTTAAATGGTCACTCAGTCCATGGGCGATTTGAGATGGGCAATAAATGCTGGCCCAGACAGCGATGCCCACATCCCATGAATGAATTTTTAAAAAACATGAAAAGCAAAATACTGTGGATGCTGGAAATCGGAAATAAAAACAGATCTTGCTGGAAACACTCAACGGGTCAGGCAGCATCTGTGGAGAGAGAAGCCGAGTTCGTGCTTTGAGTCAAATATTCCTATTCTTTACATTTGAAGGAAGGTGGAGATGTGGTGGTTTTTGTGCCCTGGAAAGGGAAAGGGGATAGGGGGGGGTGGCAGGAAGAACAAAAGGAAAGGTGTGGGGCAGGATGTAAGGCAGGAAATATTAAGTGACAAGTATGCCATGGCATAAAAGGCAACGGGAGTGGTTAAGGGTGTAGGTGCGAGTGAGTGTGAGTCGCAGAATAATGAACAGCTGCGTCTGAAAGTAAAAACATGAAGAACAAGAGGGCCAGAATTCTCCAGTCAATGCAATTCAATTTTCACGCCGGCAACATTCCCCTACCAGCGGGTTTCCTGGTGGAATTGGGTGGTTACAATGAGAAACCTCATTGGCAATCAGCGGGAAGATAGAATCAGGGAACGGCATGTGGCTGGCAGACAGAGAACCCGCCCGAGCTTCAAACCGCCACGTGGCCAGAAAAACAATAAAAAATTGGAGACAGAGTTCATGGTCTGAAATTGTTGAACTCAGTGTTGATTCCAGAATCTGTAAAGTACCCAACTGGAAGACATAAAAACTAGGAGCAGGAGTAGGCCATCTGGCCCCTCGAGCCTGCTCCGCCATTCAATGAGATCATGGCTGATCTTTTGTGGACTCAGCTCCACTTTCCGGCCCGAACACCATAATCCTTAATCCCTTTATTCCTCAAAAAACTATCTATCGTTACCTTAAAAACATTTAATGAAGGAGCCTCAACTGCTTCACTGGGCAAGGAATTCCATAAATTTACAACCCTTTGGGTGAAGAAGTTCCTCCTAAACTCAGTCCTAAATCTACTTCCCCTTATTTTGAGGCTATGTCCCCTAGTTCTGCTTTCACCCGCCAGTGGAAACAACCTGCCCGCATCTATCCTATCTATTCCCTTCATAATTTTAAATGTTTCTATAAGATCCCCCCCTCATCCTTCTAAATTCCAACGAGTACAGTCCTTGTTCCTTGAGCTTGTAGTGAGCTTTATTGAAACATTGCAGCAGGCCAGGGACAGAGGTGTGAGTGAGAGCAAGGAGGTGAATTAAAATAGCGAGCAGCTGGAACTGAGAATCATGCTTGCAAACTGAGCTGAGGTGTTCCACAAAGCTGTCGCACAAGCTGCATTTGATTTCACATCTGCTCGTCTAAAGGAGACCGCATTGTGAGCAGTGAATAAACTATACTAACTTCAAAGAGAAACAAGTAAATCGCTGCTTCACCTCAAAGGAGTGTTTGGACCTTGGATGCTGAGAAGGGAGGAGATAAAAGGCAGGCATTACACCTCCTGCAATTGCATGGGAAGGTGCCGTGGGAAAGGGATGAGGCATTGGGAGTGTTAAGGAATGGACCCGAGTGTTGCAAATGTATCAGTCCCTTCAAAATGCTGACAAGAGAGAGGAGGGGAGATGTATTTAATCATGACGTTGTGCTGAAGGTGGAAGAAATGGAGGAGGATTATCCTTTGAATAGGGTGGCTGGCAGGATGAAAAGCGAGGACAAGAGATATCCTTTCACAGTTCTAGGAGGGAGTAGAAGGGATGAGAGCAGAATCGCAAAAAATGGGTAGGACGTGGTTGAGTGCCTTGTAAACCACTGTGGGGGGGGACCCTTTGTTGGGAAAAAGGAGGGCGTTATGGAAGCACTTTGTGGAAAGATTGCAGGCATAATTCACCCAAAAGATGACGATGGGCGTGATTCTCCTGAAAGACTCCGAAGTGATATAGCGAGTGGGAATTGCCATGAATATTCCTGGCATTCAGCCCAGCGAGGCCGGCAACGCTATTCAACGATAATTGCTTCACTTAACGAGGCCTCACGGGCTTTTCGCTTTTTGAAGGCTCGCCAACTGATTCGCCGGCACCTCACTCGCCAGCCTCCCGCTACCAAGGTCGAGCAGCACTTAAGCTGCACTTGCAAAAGCAAGAGGGTAGCGCCAGAGGAAATGGGTGAGGTACTAAAAGAATACTTTGCATCAGTATTCACCAAAGAGAAGGAATTGGTGGGTGTTGAGTCTGGAGAAGGGTGTGTAGATAGCCTGGGTCACATTGAGATCCAAAAAGACGAGGTGTTGGGCGCCTTGAAAAATATTAAGGTACATAAGTCCCCAGGGCCTGATGGGATCTACCCCAGAATACTGAAGGAGGCAAGAGAGGAAATTGCTGGGGCCTTGACAGAAATCTTTGGATCCTCACTGGCTTCAGGTGATGTCCCGGAGGACTGAGAATAGCCAATGTTGTTCCTTTGTTTAAGAAGGGTAGCAAGGATAATCCAGGGAACTACAGGCTGGTGAGCCTTACGTCAGTGGTAGGGAAATTACTGGAGCGAATTCTTCAAGACAGGATCTACTCCTATTTGGAAGCATGTGGACGTATTAGCTAGAGGCAGCATGGTTTTGTGAAGGGGAGGTCGTGTCTCACTACTTGGTATAGTTTTTCGAGGAGGTCACAAAGATGATTGATGCAGATAGGGCAGTGGATGTTGTCCATATGACTTCAGTAAGGCCTTTGACAAGGTCCCTCATGGCAGACTGGTACAAAAGGTGAAGTCAAATGGGATCAGAGGTGAGCTGGCAAGATGGATACAGAACTGGCTAGGTCATAGAGGCAGAGAGTAGCAATGGAAGGATGCTTTTCTGATTGGAGGGCTGTGGCTAGTGGTGTTCCACAGGAATCAGTGCTGGGACGTTTGCTGTTCGTAGTATATATAAATGATTTGGAGGAAAATGTAACTAGTCTGATTAGTAAGTTTGCGGATGACACAAAGGTTGATGGAATTGCAGATAGCGATGAGGACTGTCAGAGGATACAGCAGGATATAGATCGTTTGGAGACTTGGGCGGAGAGATGGCAGATGAAGTTTAATCCAAATGTGAGGTAATGCATTTTGGAAGGTCTAATACAGGTAGAGAATATACAGTGAATGGTAGAAGCCTCAAGAGTATTGACAGCCAGAGAGATCTAGGTGTACAGGTCCACAGGTCACTGAAAGGGGCAACACAGGTGGAGAAGGTAGTCAAGAAGGCATACGGCATGCTTGCCTACATTAGCCGGGGCATTGAGTATAAAAATTGGCAAGTCATGTTGCAGCTGTATATTACCTTAGTTAAGCCACATTTGGAGTATAGTGTTCAATTTTGGTTGCCACACTACCAGAAGGATGTGGAGGCTTTAGAGAGGGTGCTGAAGAGATTTACCAGGACGTTGCCTGGTATGGAGGGCATTAGCTATGAGGAGAGGTTGAATAAACTCGGTTTGTTCTCACTGGAACGACAGAGGTTGAGGGGCAACCTGATAGAGGGCTACGAAATTATGAGGGGCATAGACAGAGTGGATAGTCAGAGGCTTTTCCCCAGGGTAGAGGGGTCAATTATTAGGGGGCATAGGTTTAAGGTGCGAGGGGCAAGGTTTAGAGGAGATGTACGAGGCAAGTTTTTTACACAGAGGGTAGTGGGTGCCTGGAACTCGCTGCCGGAGGAGGTGGTGGAAGCAGGGACGATAGTGACATTTAAGGGGCATCTTGACAAATACATGAATAGGATGGGAATAGAGGGATACGGACCCCGGAAGTGTAGAAGATTTTAGTTTAGACGGGCAGCATGGTTGGCGCAGGCTTGGAGGGCCGAAGGACCTGTTCCTCTGCTGTACTTTTCTTTGTTCTTTGTTCTTATTTGCTCAGCCAACCCCAGCCAGCTTACTACAATGGCCCGAGGAGACCAGACCCAAGATTTGGGGACGCTGACCTGGGTAGGCTGCTGGACGCTGTGGAGGCCAGGAGAGATGTCCTGTTCTCCTAAGGGATCAGGAGGGTCGAGGAGCATGCCCTCGAGGAGACTGGTGTGGCCAAGGGCAAAGCAGTTACCAACGCGGAGGCTGGCAGATGCCGCAGAGGTGAAGAACCACCCGGCCTCACCCAAAGGATCTGTCAAACGTGAGCTGTTATTGCTTTACTGACTGACCCATCCCACCCACTGACCGCATGCCCATTCTCCCGCAGGTCCTCCAGCCTCCCAAGAGATAACCTCGGAGGAGAGCTCTGAGATGTCATGTCACAGCTGTCATCCCCACCCCTCACCAGCGCAGGTACAAGCACGTCGGTGGGAAATATTAGTGGACAGGGTTCTGGGGCACAATCTGGTGAGCACCACACTGCTGATGCACATCAGGTGGAGGCAGGAAACCCCAGGCAAGACAGCAGTGCAAACCTACTGAATCCCAGGACCCAGCTGGGTCCCAGCCTAATGCTGAGCCTGTGGAAGAGGCTTTCCCAGAGCTAATGGAGATATTAGGGAGCAGCCGGGACATTCAGAGGGAGATGTCAGCATCACTCCAGCAGATCCAGAGGAGTCCCAGAGGTTATGGGGGCTGGAGTTGTCACCGGCAATGCGTGGCATCGAGGCCAACACTGCTAGGGTGACGACCACAGTGGAGAGCACGCCAACCATGACGTCCAAGGCGTCATGCAGTCGGTGACGGCCATAGCTGAGGGTCTCGGCAGAATGTCCACCTACCTGGGGGATGTCATCCAGTACCAGGCTTTTTTTTTTAGAAAATATTTTATTGAGGCATTTATCATTTTAACGAGGCATTTATAATTTTAACAATTTTAAACATCAAATTCCAACAGGAACAAAAACACAACATTATAACCAACAAACCCCCGAGCACCAATCCCAGTCAACATGGCTTACACAAACATGCCACCTTCCCCAACCACTCCTCCATTGGTTTTCCTATCCTTACTCATCTCTCTCATGCCTCCCCTTTTTCTCCTTCCCCCTTCCCCCCCCCTTTCCCCTGGCTGACAGCTTAATTTTTCTCGACAAAGTCGATGAACGGCTGCCACCTCCGAGCAAACCCCTGCAACAAACCCCTCAAGGTGAATTTAATTTTCTCAAGTCTGAGAAACCATACCATGTCACTAACCCACACCACCGACTTCGGGGTCTCCGAGTCCCTGCAACCTAGCAAGATCCGTCTCTGGGCCACCAGGGAGGCAAAGGCCAGGACATCAGCCTCTCTCACCCCCTGGGCTCCCGGGTCTTCCAACACACCAAAGGTCGCCACCTCTGGACCCGGCACCACCCTCGCTTTTAAGACCTCCAACATGATTTCAGCAAACCCGTGCCAGAAATCCCTCAGCCTCGGACACGCCCAAAACATATGGACATGGTTCACAGGATCCCCCCGGACAGCGCCTGCACCTATTCTCCACCTCCTCAAGGAAGCTACTCACCCAGGGCACAGTGTGCACTGTGGACCACCTGAAACGATATCAGGCTGAGTCTGGCACACGACCAGGACGCTTTAACTCTCCTCAGGGCTTCCTCCCCTAATCCGGCATCCAACTCCCCACCCAGCTCTTCTTCCCACTTTCTCTTCACCTCCCCTATCGGGGCTCCCACCCACTCCATCAGCTCCTTACAAATCTCTGAGACCCTCCCCTCCCCTACTCCTGTTCTCAACACCACCTTATCCTGTAGCCCCTGGGGCAGCAAGTGCGGAAAGGTCGGAACCTGTCTCCGCACAAAATCCCTCACCTGCAGGTACCAGAACCCATTCCCCCTTCCCCCCCCCCCCCCCCCCCCCCCCGGCAACTCGAACTCCTCCTCCAGCCTCCGGAAGCTCTCGGTGATTATCACATATTGGTGCCCACACCGATGCCCCCTCAAACCCACCACTGTCCCCACACCATCAGGGCTGCCACTACTACCAGGCTTGTAGGGAATGGCAAAGGTACTGTTAACAATGCCCCCAGAGGGCAGCACGGTGGCGCAGTGGGTTAGCCCTGTTGCCTCACGGCGCCGAGGTTCTAGGTTCGATCCCGGCTCTGGGTCACTGTCCGTGTAGAGTTTGCACATTCTCCTATGTTTGCGTGGGTTTTGCCCCCACAACCCAAAGATATGCAGAGTAGGTGAATTGAACACACTAAATTGCCCCTTAATTGGAAAAAAAAAATGAATTGGGTACTCCAAATTTATAAAAGAAAACAATGCCCCCGGACTCGTGTCCTTATATGATGCCGCCTCTACCCGTTCCCATACCGACCCCTCCCCCACTTCCTGGCCATTGCAATATTCGCCGCCCAGTAGTAATTAATGAAATTCGGAAGAGCCAGTCCTCCACCCCGTGCCCCTGCTCCAGCAGCGCCTTTTTCAACCGCGGGGTTTTACCCGCTCAAACAAATCCCCAGATCTCTACATTCACTTTTTTGAAGAACCCCTTGGGGATAAAAATTGGGAGGCTGTGAAAAACAAACTAAAACCACGGGAGGACCGCCATTTTAGCTGTCTGAACCCGCCCCGCCAATGACAATGGGAGCACATCCCACCTCCGAATGTCCCCGCTCATCTGATCTACCAACCGACCCAAATTCAGTTTATGCAGTTGCTCACACTCCCGCGCCACCTGGATAACCAAATATCGAAGCGTCCTCCCACCACCTTGAACGGCATCTCACCCAATCTCTTCTCCTGCCCACTCGCCTGAATCTTACCCATATTCAATTTGTATCCCGCATAACGGCCGAATTCCTCTAATATCCCCTTAATCCCTCCAATTACCCCCAGCGGGTCTGATATGTACAGAGGTAGATCGTCCACCCTGTGCTCCACCCCCCCCCCCATATTATCCCCTGCCCGACCCGTGACGCTCTCAATGCCAATACCAACAGCTCTTTAGCCAAGGCAAACAACAGTGGGGAAAGTGGACCATCCCTACCTTGTTCCCCCGGTGCAACCTGAAGTAATCTGATCTCACCCGATTCGTTCACACACTCGCCACCGGTGCCTGGACCCAATCCACAAACCCCTGCCCAAACCACCCCAGGACCTCCCATGAGTATTCCTACTCCCACTCAAAGGCCTTCTCTGCGCCCATGGCCACCACCACCTCAACCGTGTGTCACCATAATTACATTAAGCAACCTCCTAATGTTGGTCACCAAATGCCGCCCCTTAACAAACCCCGTCTGGTCCTCCCCTATTCCCCCTGGGGCACAGTCTTCGATCCTTGGGGACAAGATCTTCGCCAATAGTTTGCCATCCACATTTAACAGTGAGATCGACCTATATGACCCACAGTTTCCCGGGTCCTTATCCCACTTTAAAATGAGGGAGATCGACGTCGGGGGAAAACTCCTAATTCCTTTGCTTCATTGAAGGCCCTTATCAACAGTGGTCCCAACACTCCCGAGAACTTCTTATAAAATTCGACCGGGTACCCATCTGGTCCCGGATTCTTACCCAAATGAAATGTTCTTACCTCCAACCCCTCCACTACTTCTACAAGCCCAATTGGGGCCCGCAGACCCTCCACCAGCTCCTCATCAACCTTCGGGAACTCCAACCCTCCCAGAAACCGCCTCATGCCTTCTTCCCCAGCTGGGGGTTCCGACTCGTACAATTTGCTGTAAAACCCCCATAACACCATTCACCCCCGCAGGGTTCAAGACCGTATTCCCATCTGTGTCCTCCACTTTCCCAATCCCTCTCGCCGGCTCCTGCTTCCTCAACTGGTGCACTAACATCTTGCTCGCTTTCTCCCCATACTCATACCGGCCCCCTCACCCTCGCAACTGCCCTACCGCCTTACCCATGGTTACCAACCCAAATTCCATTTACAGCCTCTGGTGTTTCTTTAACAGCCCTACCTCCGGGGCCTCTGCATATCTCCCATCCACCTGCAGGACTTCTATCTCCACCTACTCCGCCTTCTCCCTGTGTGCCCCCCCCCCCCCCCGCATAAATCATAAATTCCACATTGCCCAATTCGGGGCATAGATATTTAGTAACACCACCAGTATTCCCTCCAACTTCCTGCTTACCATAACGTACCTTTTCCCCAGAGTCCGCCACTATATTTACCACCTCGAACACCATCCGCTTATTGACCAAAATCGCCACCCCCTTCTTTTTAAAGTCCAATCCCGAATGAAATTCTTGCCCAACCCATCCCTTCCTCAGCCTAATCTGGTCCCCCATCTTCAGGTGTGTCGCTTGTAGCATGGCCACATCCACCTTCAATCGCTTTAAGTGTGCGAACACATGGGCCCTCTTGACTGGCTCATTCAATGCTTGCACGTTCCACGTGATCAACCTGGTCGGGGGGCACCCTGCCCCCTGCCTTTTCGCCGCCGATCAACCATAGTCCCTCTTGGGTCACGCTCCAGCCTGTGTCCCGCACCTCCCCAGGCCCGCCCTCGGGCACCCACAGACGTGCCGGGTATAGTAGTCCAAACTTCACCCCCTTCTTGTAGAGGACTGCCTTGACCTTGTTAAAGCTCGCTCTCCTCTTGGCCAACTCTCCACCCAGGTCCTGGTACACTCCATTTTCACTGTCCTCCCAGGTGCAGCGCCTCGTCTGCTTGGCCCATGTCATTATTTGCTCCTTGTCCAGGAGCCGGTGCAGCTGCACCACCATCGCCCTCAGTGGCTCGTTCCCCTGGTCTTCCTCATTAGCACCCTGTGCACTCAATCCACCTCCAAAGGCCGTGCAAACGCACCCTCTCCGAGCAGCTTCTCCAGCATCCGCCCCACATACACGCCAGCATCTGCTCCTTCACCCCCCTCCAGCAGGCCCATGATCCTTATGTTCTGCCTTGCGTGACCGGTTCTCTAGTTCTTCAACCTTCTGGAGCCGCCTCTGCTGATTGTGCATCAGCCCCACCTCCGCTGCCATCGAGGCAAACTGCTCCTCGTGTTCCACTGTCACCTCCTCCATCTTCTGGATCGCCTGACCCTGGGTCGCCGGCTTCGTTTCCACGAAACCGACCACCGCCCTGATCGAATTCACCGCCCGGGCCAGGTCCTCCAGACTCTCCTTCCGTTGCTGGGTGAACGTCTTGTTCAGGAAGCTCACCAGCTGGTCCATCAACCACTGAGCCGGAAGGGCCGTTCACTGCCCCATCTGCCATCTCCACATGCGTCGCAGGCGCCGCACCAGCTCTAACTGACTGATTCCCTCTTTTTGACTGCTTCTGGCCCTCAGCTCCATTCACCAGAGGGTCAATCTCTTCCTCTCAGTGGGGATGGTGGCCACCGATGTCATCCCTTACTATTGCCCGGATGTCATCCTTAAATAACAGAGCTACACCACCTCCCTTACCATCCACTCTGTCCTTCCGAATAGTTTGATACCCTCGGATATTTAACTCCCAGTCGTGACCATCCTTTAACCATGTTTCAGTAATGGCCACTAAATCATAGTCATTCACGATGATTTGCGCCATCAACTCATTTACCTTATTCCGAATACCATGAGCATTCAGGTAAAGTACGCTTATGTTGAATTTTATACCTCTGTTTTGAATCTTAACATCTCGATCAGTAATCTCTCCTAAGTTATATTTCCTCTTAACTGTTCACCTAATTTTCCTTGTCGTTGAACCCATATCTTCATGTAACAACCTGCCGTGTCTCTTACCATTTATGTTTTTACTTCCCGTTTTATTCCTTTTAGTATTTCTGGGCCTATTCACTGAGCTCCCCTCAGTCACTGTACCCTGTACTATGGCCCTTTTTGATTTGATACAAAGATCTGTAGAGGGACAGGGAGTATTGAGGAAGCAAGGCGGTTGCAGAAGGATTTGGACAAGCTAGGAGAGTGGCAATGAAGTGGCAAATGGAATACAATGTGGAAAAGTGTGAGGTTATGCACTTTGGAAGGAGGAATTTAGGCATAGACTATTTTCTAAATCGGAAAATGCTTGGGAAATCCGAAGCACAAAAACTTGGGAGTACTTCTTCACGATTCTCTTAAGGTCCAGGTTCAGTCGGCAGTTAAGAAGGCAAATGCAATGTTAGCATTCATGTCAAGAGGGCTAGAATACAAGAGCAGGGATATACTTCTGAGGCTGTATAAGGCTCTGGTCAGACCATATTTGGAGTACTGTGAGCAGTTTTGGGCCCCGTATCCAAGGAAGGATGTGCTGGCCTTGGAAAGGGTCTACAGGAGGTTCACAAGAAGGACCCCTGGAATGAATAACTTGTCATATGACTCGTTGGAGTTCAGAAGGATGAAGGGAGTCTTATTGAAATATACAGGATACTGCGAGGTCTGGATAGAGTGGATGTGGAGAGGATATTTCCACTTGTAGGAAAAACTAGAAGCAGAGGACACCATCTCAGACTAAAGGGACGATCCTTTAAAACTGAGATGAGGAGGAATTTCTTCAGCCAGAGGGTGGTGAATCTGTGGAACTCTTTACCACAGAAGGCCGTGGAGGCCAAATCACAGAGTGTCTTTAAGACAGAGATAGATAAGTTCTTGATTAATAAGAGGATCAGAGATTATGGGGAGAAGGCAGGAGAATGGGGATGAGAAAATATCAGTCATGATTGAACGGCGGAACAGACTCGATGGGCCGAGTGGCCTAATTCTTCTCCAATGTCTTATGGTCTAAGAAGCTGCTGATTGTCTGGATCAAGGAGCTAAATGTGTTTTCTGAATAGATGTGAAAATGTATAGTTAATCGACATCCGCTTAAATTTAAATTTTATCTGACAACATAGTTAAGATTACAATTAGTAGAGAGTTTCCGCACACTTCATTTCTTGTTGCTGGAAACCACAAAAATAATAAAGTGACTTTGATGAAGCATTTGAATAGGCCACCACAGAAAAAATGCACGCCAAACAGATTAAACAAATATTCTCCAACGCATTTCAAAATGCTCACAGTTCTGTTTCGATGCGATAGGATAAGCTTTGACCTTGTGCGACAGTGTAAAATGGGAGATTACGAGATGGCGACTGCCTTTACATCTCTCCCCACTTCTATTCTCATTGACTTTCTGCCAAAATCATGCCCCAACCTTTTAAACTCAATTTTATACCCAACAGACCAAAAGAGCATTTATAGATAATTGAGGGATCCTTGAGAACCCTTCACATACCAGTAGCACGGATAAACTAAAGGGATTTGCCGCTCCCTTGGTGACTCAGATGCAGACAGCAATTGCTGGAATTAAAAATTTGTTACCACATGCTTTTTTTTCTTGCTTGCAAATTCAACGCTATACAGAGAAGTCAGAACATTTAAGAATGATCATTTCTTACCTTTCTGTGTCTCAGTTTTATTCATTTCAACTGGAAAAAAACAAAAACAAAAGTTAAGATATTACATTTGTCTCAGTTTAAAAATTCAAAACTACAATAATTAATCACCACATACATTTGTTTCTAAAAAAAAATATAGCTATTGATAGAAAGCAGAGGCTTCGGGTTAGATTCTCTGCTGCAGACGCAGTTCAAGAAAGAGTTTTCCAGATTGCACAGGGTTTACCTTTTGCATGTGACACCAACCTTTAACCAAATCTAAAAATCTGTACAACAACATTGTGCTCTGTGGTGCCTGATAAATATTTCTTTACTCTCGTGGGAGAGAAGAAAGATTTCCTCTGTATCCCTAAGTGTTAGGCAATTCTAAACACGCCTTATGAAGAAGGTTTAGTTGTGCATAGTGCGCACAGGAAACCTTCTGATCTTCTCCCCATGTTTACTTCGCTGAAATAGTGAATTAAACCGTACTTACTTAGCAGTAACGTAAGAAATGGAACGATGATTTTCAACATCTTTGTTGCAATCCTTTGATCAAATCAGCAATTTCCCAGTAAGAACAGACGATGATTGACGATGTGCCGGATCACGGACTGGTTTGATGGTGTTGCGAACGAAGCGAATGAGATTGCGCTAAAATAAAAGGGAACGAAGTACTTCTCAGAATGAAGGCAGACTCCGAATTCGGAGAGGAAGCACCGTTTGCATAATGCAACTTCAGATGGTGTAGGATGATAACATTTCTTATCACGTTTTTTCACATTGTACATGAAACCAGTCATATGAGAGAGAGAGAGAGCGATCGCGATATTTACAGGTTAATTTGTGATATTCTTTACCCTCTCTGGACTCTGTTCTATTAGCTTTGACTGAAGTAATGAGAATACAATAATGTTTAGATATTCAAGGCGCAATCTACCCGAATGAAGCCAGAGTTCCATAGCGCGGGATTAGCCGGGTATCTGACACCCATCCGGGTAGATCGGGGGCCTCAGTGGGGAGCTTCCCAACAAGGCTCCACTTAGCCTAGTTTTCCACACGGATGAGCTCTGCTTGCCAGAACTCCTCAGTGCAGTGAGCGATTGGGACGCCATTTTTAAATGGCATCCCGATTTCTCAAACCCCCAATGTGACCCCAAACCCCACCCCCCTCCCCTCAAGCCCCAACTCACTGTAACGGGGACCCTAGGCCCCCCTGCATCCTGCCACACACATTCAGGGCACACCCTGGCCCAATCACGCTGTGCAAAAACTATCAGCTTGGCACCTTGGCATTGCCAGGCTGGCACCCAAGGGGCAGTGCCAGGGTGCCAGTCTGGCAGTGCCACGGTACCCAGGTGACACCAGCAGTGCCAGGGTGCCACCCTGCCCAGAGGGCATGTATTTGGGGGCCTCCAATCCCCTGGGAGACCTGTACAAGTGCCATTCCATCTGGGCCACATTCGGGAAACCAGCCCTGAATGGCGCTTGTCTGAGGTCTCCAAGGTGAGGGAGGTCGATCCCACACCTTGGTTAGATCTCGGGAACATACATTACAGTGGGACCAGTTGCACTGAATTGCTTTTCAGGTGTAACATGACCGGTAGTTTCCACCCTCAGTCTTGCAGTGGCTATTATTTTTTTTTTAAATAATTTTTATTCAAGTTTTTTAATAACAATAACAAATTTTCTCCCCGCAATTTAAAATAAACAAGGTGTGTTTCCACACCAAAACAAGAAAAGAACTCTTCCCCCCAAAAAGAAAGAAGAAAATAACATAACAAACCCACCGCCGCAAAAACAAACCCCCCAACCATCCCCAAACAGCCCCCCCCCCCCCCCCCCCCCCCCCGCGGGTTGCATCCAAGACGGACCACTCTCTACCCCTTCGCCAGGAAATCGAGAAAGGGCTGTCACCACCGAATGAACCCCTGTACCGACCCCATCAGGGCAAATTTCATCCTCTCCAACTTGATGAACCCAGCCATGTCATTGACCCAGGCCTCCGAACTCGGGGGCCGCGTATCCCTCCACTGTAACAGAATCCTGCGCCGGGCTACTAGAGACGCAAAGGCCAGAATGCCGGCCTCTCTCACCTCCTGCACTCCCGGCTCCGAAGCTACCCCAAAGATCGCAAGCCCCCAGCCCGGCCTGACCCTAGACCCAACCACTTCCGACAAAATCCCCGCCACCCCCTTCCAAAACCCCTCCAGAGCCGGACATGCCCAAAACATATGGGTGTGGTTTGCCGGGCCACCTGAACACCTCCCACACCTGTCTTCCCCTCCGAAAAACCGGCTCATCCTTGCCCCCGCAGTGGCTAGTATTAAACAACATTGGCCTATCGGGATTAGCTCAAAGCTCAACCATCTATGGCAGTGTTTTCAAACTTTTTTTCCATGGCCCACCCTTACCAACCAGCCAACCTTTGGGACCACGCTTGCCGACATTTGCGATGCACGCCGGCTGACCTTCGTGACCTATGCCGGCCGACCTTTGTGATGCACGCCGGCTGACCTTCGAGACCTATGCCGGCTGACCTTTGCGAACCATGCCAGCTGACCTTTGTGACCCACACTGACCGACCTTCGTGACCCACGCCGGCCAGCCTTCATGGCCCACGCTGGCCAACCTTTGCGAACCATGCCAGCTGACCTTTACGACCCACGCTGGCCAACCTTCACAATGCCACACGAACTTCACGACACACTAGTTTTGTTTACCTTTCACATGACAGGTGAGCCTGCCTAGTCCTCACGATCTCACTTGCTTTGTCATTCAATGTTATATTTCTGCTCAGGACTTCAGCAGATGATTTAAGTTCTTGCTGCATCCTTTGAAAAAATCTAGGGGTTTGACCTCGAACTCGCCATGCTTAGTCTTCAAATGTCTTTGAAGTTTTGAGGGTTTTCAACTTTCGTTTGCAGCTACAAGATGGAGGAATCTCTCCTCCATGGTTTCATGTTCAAAGCACAGACCGCGTGGCGTCAGTGCACATGCCGGGTGCGTGACCTGTTCTCTGTCGCTGCTTCTGCTGGGAAGACTGCTGTTTTAAAAAATTTGGTCCCGGTACTGCGTGCTGACGTCGGGAGGAGACGGTACTGGGACAGCGTGCTGACGTCGGGAGGAGACGGTACTGGGACAGCGAGCTGACGTCGGGAGGAGACGGTACTGGGACAGCGAGCTGGCGTCGGGAGGAGACGGTACTGGGACAGCGAGCTGGCATCGGGAGGAGACAGTACTGGGACAGCGTGCTGATTGCGGGAGGAGACGATACTGGGACAGCGTGCTGATGTCGGGAGGAGACGGTACTGGGACAGCGAGCTGACGTCGGGAGGAGACGGTACTGGGACAGCGAGCTGGCGTCGGGAGGAGACGGTACTGGGACTGCGAGCTGGCATCGGGAGGAGACGGTACTGGGACAGCGTGCTGATTGCGGGAGGAGACGGTACTGGGACAGCGCGCTGGCGTCAGGAGGAGATAGTACTGGGACAGCGCGCTGGCGTCAGGAGGAGACGGTACTGGGACAGCGTGCTGGCGTCGGGAGGAGACGGTACTGGGACAGCGAGCTGGCATCAGGAGGAGACGGTACTGGGACAGCGAGCTGGCATCAGGAGGGGACGGTACTGGGACAGTGCGTTGATGTCAGGAGGAGAAGGTACTGGGACAGCGAGCTGGTGTCAGGAGGAGACGGTACTGGGACAGCGCGCTGTCGTCAGGAGACGGTACTGGGACAGCGAGCTGGCATCGGGAGGAGACGGTACTGGGACAGCGAGCTGGCGTCGGGAGGAGACGGTACTGGGACAGCGAGCTGGCATCAGGAGGAGACGGTACTGGGACAGCGTGCTGATTGCGGGAGGAGACGGTACTGGGACAGCGCGCTGGCGTCAGGAGGAGATAGTACTGGGACAGCGCGCTGGCGTCAGGAGGAGACGGTACTGGGACAGCGTGCTGGCGTCGGGAGGAGACGGTACTGGAACAGCGAGCTGGCATCAGGAGGAGACGGTACTGGGACAGCGAGCTGGCATCAGGAGGGGACGGTACTGGGACAGTGCGTTGATGTCAGGAGGAGAAGGTACTGGGACAGCGAGCTGGTGTCAGGAGGAGACGGTACTGGGACAGCGCGCTGTCGTCAGGAGGAGACGGTACTGGGACAGTGTGCTGACGTCAGGAGGAGACGGTACTGGGACAGCGCGCTGACGTCAGGAGGAGACGGTACTGGGACAGCGTGCTGACGGCAGGGGGAGACGGTACTGGGACAGCGAGCTGGCGTCAGGAGGAGACGGTACTGGGACAGTGCGTTGATGTCAGGAGGAGACGGTACTCGGACAGCGTGCTGGCGTCAGGAGGAGACGGTACTGGGACAGCAAGCTGGCGTCAGGAGGAGACGGTACTGGGACAGTGCGTTGATGTCAGGAGGAGACGGTACTCGGACAGCGTGCTGACGTCAGGAGGAGACGGTACTGGGACAGCAAGCTGGCGTCAGGAGGAGACGGTACTGGGACAGCACGCTGACGTCAGGAGGAGACGGTACTGGGACAGCGCGCTGGCGTCAGGAGGAGATAGTACTGGGACAGCGCGCTGGCGTCAGGAGGAGACGGTACTGGGACAGCGTGCTGGCGTCGGGAGGAGACGGTACTGGGACAGCGAGCTGGCATCAGGAGGAGACGGTACTGGGACAGCGAGCTGGCATCAGGAGGGGACGGTACTGGGACAGTGCGTTGATGTCAGGAGGAGAAGGTACTGGGACAGCGAGCTGGTGTCAGGAGGAGACGGTACTGGGACAGCGCGCTGTCGTCAGGAGACGGTACTGGGACAGCGAGCTGGCATCGGGAGGAGACGGTACTGGGACAGCGAGCTGGCGTCGGGAGGAGACGGTACTGGGACAGCGAGCTGGCATCAGGAGGAGACGGTACTGGGACAGCGTGCTGATTGCGGGAGGAGACGGTACTGGGACAGCGCGCTGGCGTCAGGAGGAGATAGTACTGGGACAGCGCGCTGGCGTCAGGAGGAGACGGTACTGGGACAGCGTGCTGGCGTCGGGAGGAGACGGTACTGGGACAGCGAGCTGGCATCAGGAGGAGACGGTACTGGGACAGCGAGCTGGCATCAGGAGGGGACGGTACTGGGACAGTGCGTTGATGTCAGGAGGAGAAGGTACTGGGACAGCGAGCTGGTGTCAGGAGGAGACGGTACTGGGACAGCGCGCTGTCGTCAGGAGGAGACGGTACTGGGACAGTGTGCTGACGTCAGGAGGAGACGGTACTGGGACAGCGCGCTGACGTCAGGAGGAGACGGTACTGGGACAGCGTGCTGACGGCAGGGGGAGACGGTACTGGGACAGCGAGCTGGCGTCAGGAGGAGACGGTACTGGGACAGTGCGTTGATGTCAGGAGGAGACGGTACTCGGACAGCGTGCTGGCGTCAGGAGGAGACGGTACTGGGACAGCAAGCTGGCGTCAGGAGGAGACGGTACTGGGACAGTGCGTTGATGTCAGGAGGAGACGGTACTCGGACAGCGTGCTGACGTCAGGAGGAGACGGTACTGGGACAGCAAGCTGGCGTCAGGAGGAGACGGTACTGGGACAGCGTGCTGACGTCAGGAGGAGACGATACTGGGACAGCGAGCTGGTGTCAGGAGGAGACGGTACTGGGACAGCGTGCTGATGTCGGGAGGAGACAGTACTGGGACAGCGCACTGACGTTGGGAGGAGACGGTACTGGGACAGCAAGCTGGCGTCGGGAGGAGACGGTACTGGGACAGCGCACTGACGTCGGGAGGAGACGGTACTGGGACAGCGCGCTGGCGTCTGGAGGAGACGGTACTGGGACAGCGCACTGATGTCAGGACAAGACGGTACTGGGACAGTGCGTTGATGTCAGGAGGAGACGGTACTGGGACAGCACGCTGACGTCAGGAGGAGACGGTACTGGGACAGCAAGCTGGCATCAGGAGGAGACGGTACTGGGACAGCGTGCTGATGTCGGGAGGAGATGGTACTGGGACAGCGTGCTGATGTCGGGAGGAGACGGTACTGGGACAGCGCACTGACGTCAGGACAAGACGGTACTGGGACAGTGCGTTGATGTCAGGATGAGACGGTACTGGGACAGCGTGCTGATGTCGGGAGGAGACGGTACTGGGACAGTGCGCTGGCGTCGGGAGGAGATGGTACTGGGACTGCGAGCTGGCGTCAGGAGGAGATGGTACTGGGACAGCGCGCTGGCGTCAGGAGGAGACAGTACTGGGACAGCGAGCTGGCGTCAGGAGGAGATGGTACTGGGACAGCGAGGTGACGTCAAGTGGAGACGGTACTGGGACAGCACGCTGACGTCAGGAGGAGATGGTACTGGGACAGCGCGCTGGCGTCAGGAGGAGACGGTACTGGGACAGCGCGCTGGCGTCAGGAGGAGACGGTACTGGGACAGCGTGCTGGCGTCGGGAGGAGACGGTACTGGGACAGCGAGCTGGCATCAGGAGGAGACGGTACTGGGACAGCGAGCTTGCGTCAGGAGGGGACGGTACTGGGACAGTGCGTTGATGTCAGGAGGAGACGGTACTGGGACAGCGTGCTGGCGTCAGGAGGAGACGGTACTGGGACAGCGTGCTGACGGCAGGGGGAGACGGTACAGGGACAGCGAGCTGGCGTCAGGAGGAGACGGTACTGGGACAGTGTGTTGATGTCAGGAGGAGATGGTACTCGGACAGCGTGCTGGCGTCAGGAGGAGACGGTACTGGGACAGCAAGCTGGCGTCAGGAGGAGACGGTACTGGGACAGCACGCTGACGTCAGTAGGAGACGCTACTGGGACAGTGCGTGCTGACGTCGGGAGGAGACGGTACTGGGATAGAGCGCCTGCGTCAGGAGGAGATGGTACTGGGACAGCGTGCTGATGTCGGGAGGAGACAGTACTGGGACAGCGAGCTGGCGTCGGGAGGAGACGGTACTGGGACAGCGCACTGACGTCAGGACAAGACGGTACTGGGACAGTGCGTTGATGTCAGGAGGAGACGGAACTGGGACAGCGAGCTGGCGTCGGGAGGAGACGGTACTGGGACAGCACGCTGACGTCAGGAGGAGACGGTACTGGGACAGTGCGCTGGCGTCGGGAGGAGACGGTACTGGGACAGCGCGTTGACGTCAGGAGGAGACGGTACTGGGACAGTGCGCTGGCGCCAGGAGGAGACGGTACTGGGACAGAAAGCTGACGTCAGGAGGAGATGGTACTGGGACAGTGCGCTGACGTCAGGGGGAGACAGTACTGGGACAGTGCGCTGGCGTCGGGAGGAGACGGTACTGGGACAGTGCGTTGATGTCAGGAGGAGACGGTACTGGGACAGTGCGCTGGCGTCGGGAGGAGACGGTACTGGGACAGTGCGCTGACGTCAGGAGGAGGCAGTCTGCCCTGCTGAGCTCCGGGCCTGCGCACTGCCAGATCTGCCTGAGGGGCATGCATACGCAGGACAGCCGTCATGGTCAATCTTAAAGCTAGTCATTGCCGGAATTTTTAAAAGCCAGTCGCGGCCGTTGGGTGTTACTCCCACGATCGTATCGCCGAGACTGATCGTAACGCCGAGACCAATCAGTCCGCGACCCTCCCCACACCCTGCCACGACCAATCTGCAGGTCGTCACCCTGTGTTTGAAAAACCTTGATCTATGGCATGTACAGACTAAGGTGGCAAACCCAACCGTGAATGGAGCCCACCATATAGTCATGCTGGTGCATTGCTTCACGTGAGTCGGAAATTAAACCGCCTCAACCTATTTATCTTGACGTACTGTTTGCAAAGATCATGTTGCAACATTCATTATGTGCAAAAGTGTAGAAAGTTCACAGATCTACAGATCTAGAAATTAGAGATCTGCACCAATTTTGAACTTTCGTTCTTAAATGTTCAATTCTGAGCTAAGAGGATGGAGATGGGAATAAATGAAGATTGCAGACAAGATTTACAAAATTGAATTGTCTGAACTTTCAACTCTGTCCATTTGTACCAGAATTTTGCTTTGGGGCCCTGTAGCCTAGACCCCGACTTGTACTGTAAAGCATCCTTAGGCCTGTTCTTCGGTGCACAGTAGACAACAAAGTGTTGAAAGTGTTCACCCCTCCACCCCACCAGTATAAATGAATATATAGAAACTATTGGGCCAGCTCCTATTTGAAAAACAACAGTGTGTTCACAACACATTACTGTGAATATTGCAAATTACCCAGCATGCTCAGAGGACTAAGAGGTACAGCGTAAGGTGTGGGATGGCAAAGATGGCACTAGGCAGCACCCCATGCAGTAAAAGGAAACCGAAAGATAGCTCTCCACACCGCTGATGTGTATCTCTCGCTGTGTGGTTTCAAACCAACCTGAGCTATGGTGGGTGAACAGTTTACTTTTGTCAGCTGTACTGTTAGCTGAAAAGCAGCAGCTGAAAAGGGAGACATCGCTTTGGAAAAAATGGTCAACAGCTCTTAAGAGAGAAAACAAGCAAAGAAAATTGTTGCATGTGCCCATGTAGTTGAAGATCAAAGCACACTGAAAACATCGGCCTGGATTCTCCGTCATCATAATGTTGCCCAATTGAATTACATGATCTCTATACTCCGCCTTGTGGTAAATCCTATTCATAGAATCACAGAATTTACAGTGCAGAAGGAAGCCATTCCGCGCATCGAGTCTGCACCGGTGCCTTAGAAAGAGCACCCTACTGAAGCCCAAACCTCCAGCCTATCCCCGTAACCCAATCTAAACTTATTTTTTGGACAATATGGGCAATTTATCATGGCCAATCCACCTAACCTGCATGTCTTTGGACTGTGGGAGGAAACCGGAGCACCCAGAGGAAACCCACGCAGACACGGGGTGGACGTGCAGACTCCACACAGACAGTGACCCAAGCCAGGAATCGAACCTGGGACCCTGGAGCTGTGAAGCAACTGGGCTAACCACTGTGCTACCGTGCTGCCCCCGTGTCATCAGCAAATTTAAAAATCGAGTTGGAGGGGAATTTGGCCACACAGTCATAGGTGTATATGGAGTATATTAGGGGGCTAAGGACACAGCCTTTTGGGGCACAGGTGGATGTGTTGTTGCTTTACTGATTGTGGCCTGTGGGTTAGGAAGTTCCTGATCCAGTCGCAGAGGGAGGAGCCAAGGCCAAGACCACGGAGTTTGGAGATGAGTTTCGAAGGAATAATGGTGTTAATCCTGATGGGGGGTTTCTGAACCTCCTGTAGGGTCAACCATACTTACCTTGTGGCTGTACCCCTGCACTCCGGGGGTTCCCTTTGGGGGAGTCATTCAAGATGGCTGTTGATGCCAAATTTACCATGCGGCTGAGCCCCTGCACTCCGGGACTTTCCTTTGGGGGCCATCCAAGATGGCTGTTTTGGTGTACTTGATTCTGTTGTGGCCAGCATTCTACCCACCCCTTGTAGGCCCTGTCTACCTCTGGGGGTTTGGGGAAGTTCTCCCTGACCAGTTTCCCCAGCATCTGGGCCATATACTCCGTGGGGCTCCTGCCCTCCATACCCTCCAGTAGGCCCACAGTGCGACATCGTGACCGGTTTTCCAGGTCCTCAACTTTCCCTTTCAGCATCCCCTGGGTCTCCACCTCCAAATCCAATGAACCTGCTTCTTACTGAACCTGCCGTCTTTTCAGCTCCTAGAATTGTCTGCGGGCATTTTTCGGTAACTGTGGTGGTCTTGAAGGAAGATGGGGAGGATGGTTTTGCAAACCTAGTAGCCTATTTTGTGGCTAAAAGTGCCAGATTCAAACCTCCAGGAGGGGAGCCACCTTTCCTGTGTCTGTTCAGCACATCCCCAATAACAGAAAGATGATTATCATTTATAAGTGAACATAGGTTTTGATATTTGTTTTAAATCTGTAAAACTATTTAAATCTGCACAATTTAATTTGACCTGTGGCATGCTTAAGAATGTTTGTATGTTTTAACTTAGATTATGACCAGAAGATTTGAAATGCGCCCCAGGGCTTTTTGCTGTCACTGCCCTTGTAACATCAGATTTTGTTTTGATTTGTGTTTATAGAATCAATCACTGCAGTGCAGAAGAACGTCATTCGTCCCATCGAGTCTGCAATGGCGCTCTGAAAGAGCACCCTCAGCTGGCCCTTGCCTCACCCTATCCCTGTAACACCACCTAATATTTGAACAGTAAGGGGTTAGCACGGTCAATCCACCTAACCTGTACATCTTTGGACTGTGGAAGGAAATCAAAGTACCCAGAGGAAATAGCAGCACGGCGGCACAGTGGTTAGCACTGCTACCACAAAGCAGCAGGGACCCGCGTTCAATTCCAGCCTCAAGTGACTGTGTGGAGTCTGCACGTTCTCCCCGTGTCTGCGTGGGTTTCCATCGGGTGCTCCGGTTTCCTCCCACGGTCCAACGATGTGCAGGTTAGGTGGATTGGCAATGCTAAATTGCCACCTTTTTTTAAAAAATAATTTTTATTGGAATTTTTTTACAGAAAATATAAAAATATAACAAGTATAGCAACAAGCAGTAATATGCAACTAACAGCCCCATAACACCCACAATTCCCCCCATACCGTAACATCACATGTATCACACTCCCCCCACCCCCCCAACAAGAGAACTTAACCATAAATTAAAATTAAATAAATCAAATTTAAATAAAATAAGCAAACATAATCAACGTCCCCCCCCACCCCCCCCGGGTTGCTGCTGCTACTGTCCCAGTACCCTATCGTTGAGCCAGAAAGTCGAGGAAAGGTTGCCACCGTTTAAAGAACCCTTGCACCGATCCTCTCAGGGCGAATTTAACCTTCTCAAGCTTAATGAAGCCCGCCATGTCATTGATCCAGGTCTCCACGCTTGGGGGCCTCGCGTCCTTCCACTGTAGCAAAATCCTTCGCCGGGCTACTAGGGACGCAAAGGCCAGCACACCGGCCTCTTTCGCCTCCTGCACTCCCGGCTCCACCCCCACCCCAAAGATCGCGAGTCCCCATCCTGGCTTGACCCTGGATCCCACCACCCTTGACACTGTCCTCGCCACCCCCTCCCAGAACTCCTCCAATGCCGGGCATGCCCAGAACATATGAGCATGGTTCGCTGGACTCCCCGAGCACCTGGCACACCTATCTTCACCCCCAAAGAACCTACTCATCCTCGTCCCAGTCATGTGGGCCCTATGCAGCACCTTGAATTGGATGAGGCTAAGCCGCGCACACGAGGAGGAAGAATTTACCCTCTCCAGGGCATCAGCCCATGTCCCGTCTTCGATCTGTTCCCCCAGTTCCCCCTCCCACTTCGTTTTCAGCTCCTCTACTGACGCCTCTTCCACCTCCTGCATAAGCTTGTAGATATCGGATATCTTCCCCTCCCTGACCCAGACCCCCGAGAGCACCCTGTCACTCACCCCCTTCGCGGGGAGCGCAGGGAATCCCTCCACCTGCCGTCTAGCAAATGCCTTTACCTGCAGATACCTGAACATGTTTCCCGGAGGGAGCCCAAATTTCTCCTCCAACTCCCCCAGGCTTGCAAACCTTCCGTCGATAAACAGGTCCCTCAGCTGTCTAATGCCCGCTCTATACCATCCCCGAATGGAGCCTCCATCGAGCCCCCCACTTCTCCCCTATGTCTCCTCCACTGCCCCCAAATCTTGAGGGTAGCCGCCACCACCGGACTCGTGGTATACCTCGTGGGAGGGAGTGGCCACGGCGCCGTTACCAGGACCCCCAGGCTTGTATCCCCACAGGACGCTCTCTCCATCCGTTTCCATGCTGCCCCCTCCCCCTCCATCACCCACTTACGCACCATCGACACGTTGGCCGCCCAGTAGTACCCCGAGAGGTTGGGCAACGCCAGCCCCCCCCCCCATCTCTACTCCGCTCCAAGAAGACCCTCTTCACCCTCGGGGTGCCATGCGCCCAAACAAATCCCATGATGCTGCTGGTCACCCTTTTAAAAAAGGCCCTAGGGATAAAGATGGGCAAGCACTGGAAGAGGGCTAAATTGCCACCTTAGCATCCAGGATGTAGAGGTTAGGTTCCTGGGATAGGGCGGGCAAGTGGGCCTTGGGAGGGTGCTCTTTCAGAGGGTCGGTGTAGACCCAATGGGCAAAGTAGCCTCCTTCTGTACTGTAGAAATTCTATGGTTCTATTCCATGGTTCTAGGAAACCCACGCAGACACAGGGAGAATGTGCAAACACTACACAGTCACCCAAGGTACGATTTGAATTCTGGTCCCTGGTGCTGTGAGACAGCATAAACACAATAGCTCTGTCTAACTCTGTCTAAAGGGGCGGGGAGAAAAGGGGTGTAGGGGAGCAAGGCGGAAGGGTAGAGAGGGAGGGAGGGAGATGAGGATGGAGAGAGGGTTCAGACATATCAATTGTTAATTTTATAAGTTCAAAGTTCATAAGCAGCAGCTGCTGAAGCACAGTATCCTGGCACGCATCTCCTCTGACATCATTTTGGGATGTCCTTTGCCTGTATACTTTTAGGGGTGGGTAAGTGATTCACTTCCTCACCAGGTGGAGATGTAGCCTGACTCTTTTCTCATGATCCCTGATTTTAAGAAGCCAAGCAATAAGTGTGATTCCCCAGCGGAGGTCAAGCATGACTACAGATTTAGAATTTGCACTGGATTCTGCAATACCTGTCAGAGAGATAGTTCACATTAGCTTACAGGAGACTTACCTATATCAACTAAGGCATTAAACTTTGTTAAAGCATTTGAAGTAATCACTGAGGCTTGTAAGGATGAACTTTACATCAGGGAGACTCTTAAACAATACAGCTTAAATACATTGCAAAATACAAATTTACTTTAGCTATGAATCAGCTGGGAGGACAGGCATACTAACAGTGTCCTTGAAGGAGTCAAAAGCATCAGTATTGAGGCCATGATCATCCAAAACCAACTCTGTTAGGCCGCCCATGTGTTCAGGATGTCGGGAGAGTCCCGACCAAAGCAAATCTTCGTCACCCAGCTCAAGGAAGGATCCCAAACAAGGGGAGGACAAAGGAAGCTCTTCAAAATACCTTGAAGGCTTACCTCAAGAAATGGAACATAGATATCAATGCTCGGAAGACCCTTGCTCAGAAGAGACCTACTTGAAGGAACCTCTTATTGAAGGGACACAATTTGTCAAGAACACCCAACAGCAGAAGGAGGCCCAGAATAGGAGCCTGAGAAAGGAATACCGGCGAGCTAGAGTCCAAGGACGGATCCCACCTTTTGAAAACTCCTGCCAAGTGAGTGATTGAAGATGCGGCTCTAGGTTCGGGCTCGCCAGCTACGGAAGGACCCACAGGACCAGTAACCCAGAGTATTTTAGGTGGACAATCATGCTCGTTAGCGAGTGATTGCCGCACTCTATTCATTAATAGTTCCTTTAATGGAATAACATTCTCATTACAAACCAAAGGTAAAACAAAATCTTTATTTCACTTTCTGTGACTCACTTTATACAGTAAAGTGGAATTAACAGCGACATGACAAACCAAAGTTTTAAAAAATCTTCCTTTCACTTTATTTGCATTTTCAACATATTTATAAACATGAAACACTAATAATATAAAACATTAACACACCAAAAAAAGTCTCCCGATGTCTCCTGCCTCTGCTTGATAATCCTGGACCGAGAAATAAAAGTGCAAATAAAAAAGTGTGAAAACGTACCTAACACGGAGGCAAATTGACCAGGTTAGTTCCAACTGTACTCGTTGGAATTTAGAAGGATGAGGGGGGATCTTATAGAAACATTTAAAATTATGAAGGGAATAGATAGGATAGATGCGGGCAGGTTGTTTCCACTGGCGGGTGACAGCAGAACTAGGGGGCATAGCCTCAAAATAAGGGGAAGTAGATTTAGAACTGAGTTTAGGAGGAACTTCTTCACCCAAAGGGTTGTGAATCTATGGAATTCCTTGCCCAGTGAAGCAGTTGAGGCTCCTTCATTACATGTTTTTAAGGTAAAGATAGATAGTTTTTTGAAGAATAAAGGGATTAAGGGTTATGGTGTTCGGGCCAGAAAGTGGAGCTGAGTCCACAAAAGATCAGCCATGATCTCATTGAATGGCGGAGCAGGCTCGAGGGGCCAGATGGCCTACTCCTGCTCCTAGTTCTTATGTTCTTATGTTAGCGCTGTGCCAGGATTTTCAATGCATCAGGTTCAGCAGACAAGCAGGTTTAAAACAATCAGACAGGGAGTTTAAAGGCAGCACGCTTCCAACGCGCATGTCCCTGCGTCCTCTCTTAATAATAACAATCTATATTAGTGTCACAAGGAGGCTTACATCAACACTGCAATTAAGTTATTGTGAAAATCCCTCTGCGTATGCGGTGAGCCATTGAATTAAGTACGAGAATGGACAGGAAGTTATGGGCCACAGTAGTTAAGCAGCCACTCATGATGCAGCTTATTTTGACATTGCTACATCCTAATAGTTAATCCACCTGTCCTAAAAATGTATAATTTATTATGTACGCTGCACATGAAATAACAAAAGCTAACTATCACAGTGTCAATGGTGTATATTAGCTACAATCAATTGCAGCAAACAACAAAGCTCTATCATTGCTCTTGTTGGATTGGTACATGACACCTTCGCTACTGTTACATTGTCCATATTTGCCCTGACTGGCATGGACCTGCTGATGAACATGGATGGTCTTGTTCAAAATTTGCATTTCAGAGTAAGACATGGAGCAAATTGGATAGCGATCCAGTATCACTAATCTCAAACCTGTTTCACAATCATCGCTGCACATTTTTGGTCTATTTCAAAGTCTACCTCAAGCAAGTCACTAATTACAGCTTGAAAATGGAACCAGGTTAAGGTTCTCGGGGCCTTGGGCACCAAATGCATCGTAAAATGCATGAAGAAATGGACTTTTAGAGAGTTTATCCATTTGTAATATAGAATCATCAAATAGTTCAGCACAGAAGGAGACCATTCTGCCCATCACATTGGCACTGGCTCTTTCAAAGGGCAATCCATTGCCCCACTCTTTCCCATATGCCTGCGATTATTTCCCTCTTCAAGTATTGTAATAATCTCGCCATGGTCAATCTTCCGACATCATACCCTTCTGTTTACATAACGGAAAGGGTCGCAGCCGTGGCTGGCTGTGCACAAGTCCAAGGCCTGGGACCTACAGAATACTGGCCTGGATTGCAGCAGCAGCTTTTAAACCCCCGCTGCTCGTTTCCCATTGGGCGAGCTCCCGCCTGTCAATAGAGAAGTTCATACTCCGTAAAGTCCATGGGAATATCTATTGATGATCCCCCTTGTCGTTCATGGCCACCAAAACAAGTATGCAGTTCTCCTTCGATGGCTGCTACAGATTCTATAACAATTACCCTATCCAACCGTGCATTCCAAATCCTAAATATACTTTGGGACCTTCATGTGGTCTTTGGTTCCTTTGCTAACCAGTCGGGACATTGAAAAGAGCGCGAGTGGAGAGACAGCCGGGACATTGAAAAGAGCGCGAGAGGAGAGACAGCTGGGACATTGAAAAGAGCGCGAGTGGAGAGACAGTCGGGACATTGAAAAGAGCACGAGAGGTGAGATAGTCGGGACATTGAAAAGAGCGCGAGTGGAGAGACAGTCGGGACATTGAAAAGAGCACGAGAGGAGAGACAGCCGTGAGTTGTAAGTTTAAATTACTTACCTTTGCAGGAAACTGGAAGTTACCTTTGCAGGAAACAGGAAGTTTGTCCCGCGGACTTCTGGGAAGGTTTACCCCTCCCTAGACAATAAATTCTGGTGGAGAGGAAACCTGAGACACTACACGTGTAGTGTCTCCCATCCACCCTCCCCCTCTAACCTAATAATAAGACCCATTGGGGTGAGCAGGTGAGTGCCTTATTACATTATTATTTTTCTTTTTCTTATTTGTTAACCAGAACTAGGTTGAAAAAGACTATAGCAGAGGTATCCAAGTTTGTTATTTTTTTTAAACTGAAATTTATACAAAGTACAAAGAAATTTATCCAGCAGAGGAGAGCAGAGCTTCTGATTGGCTGTTCCGGGGAGATTTGCATACGTGCAGTGCGGTCAGCGTAAGTTGAAGGTGCACCTGCACAAGTGACCCGAGGAGTTCGACAGAAGGCAAGCATCCAGCAGAGGGCAGCAGAGCAGAGCTTCTGATTGGCTGTTCGGGGAGATTTGCATACGTGCAGTGCGGTCAGCGTAAGTTGAAGGTGCACCTGCACAAGTGACCCGAGGAGTTCGACAGAAGGCAAGCATCCAGCAGAGGGCAGCAGAGCAGAGCTTCTGATTGGCTGTTCCGGGGAGATTTGCATACGTGCAGTGCGGTCAGCGTAAGTTGAAGGTGGTTTGTGAAGGGGCTGTTCTCGAGTGACAGCTTTACCCGAAACACTACTTACGTAGTGTCTCCTACCCATCCTCCTCTAACCAAAAAAAAAGTTCTCTCTGTTGGATTGCTAATTGGGGTTCATTCTGGGGTAGGTGGGACCTCTACAAAAGGATGGTCTTCACCTGAACCAGAGGGGTACCAATATCCTGGGGGGGAGATTTGCTAGTGCTCTTCGGGGGGGTTTAAACTAATTCAGCAGGGGGATGGGAACCTAAATTGTAGTCCCAGTGTACAGGATGTTGAGAGTAGTGAGGTCAGGGATAGGGTTAAAAGTTCGAAAGAGGGCACCGGCAAGCAAGACGCTGGTTTGAAGTGTGTCTACTTCAACGCCAGGAGCATCCGAAATAAGGTGGGTGAGCTTGCAGCATGGGTTGGTACCTGGGATCTCGATGTTGTGGCGATTTCGGAGACATGGGTAGAGCAGGGACAGGAATGGTTGTTGCAGGTTCCAGGATTTAGATGTTTCTGTAAGAACAGAGAAGATGGTAAAAGAGGAGGGGGTGTGGCATTGTTACTCAAGGAAAGTATTACGGCGGTAGAAAGGACGTTTGAGGACTCGTCTACTGAGGTAGTATGGGCCGAGGTTAGGAACAGGAGAGGAGAGGTCACCCTGTTGGGAGTTGTCTATAGACCTCCGAATAGTTCCAGAGATGTAGAGGAAAGGATTGCAAAGATGATTCTCGACAGGAGCGAGAGTAACAGGGTAGTTGTTATGGGGGACTTTAACTTTCCAAATATTGACTGGAAATACTATAGTTCGAGTACTATAGATGGGTCAGTTTTTGTACAGTGTGTGCAGGAGGGTTTTCTGACACAGTATGTAGACAGGCCAACATGGGGCGAGGCCACATTGGATTTGGTACTGGGTAATGAACCCGGCCAGGTGTTAGATTTAGATGTAGGTGAGCACTTTGGTGATAGTGATCACAACTCGGTTATGTTTACTTTAGCAATGGGCAGGGATAGGTATATACCGCAAGGCAAGAATTATAGCTGGGGGAAAGGCAATTATGATGCTATTCGACAACATTTAGGATGTATAGGATGGGGAAGGAAACTGCAGGGGATGGGTACAATCGAAATGTGGAGCTTTTTCAAGGAACAGATACTGCGTGTCCTTGATAAGTATGTACCTGTCAGGCAGGGAGGAGGTTGTCGAGCAAGGGAACCGTGGTTTACTAAGGAAGTTGAAGCACTTGTCAAGAGGAAGAAGAAGGCTTATGTTAGGATGAGACATGAAGGCTCAGTTAGGGCACTTGAGAGTTACAAGTTAGCCAGGAAGGACCTAAAGGGAGAGTTAAGAAGAGCGAGGAGAGGACATGAAAAGTCGTTGGCGGATAGGATCAAGGAAAACCCTAAGGCTTTCTATAGGTATATCAGGAACAAAAGAATGACTAGAATAAGATTAGGGCCAATCAAGGATAGTAGTGGAAAGTTGTGTGTGGAATCAGAGGAGATAGGGGAAGCGTTAAATGGATATTTTTCGTCAGTGTTTACACTGGAGAAAGACAATGTTGTCGAGGAGAACACTCAGGTTCAGTCGACCAGGCTAGATGGAATTGAGGTTCAAAAGGAGGAGGTGTTAGCAATTTTGGAAAATGTCAAAATAGATAAGTCCCCTGGGCCAGATGGGATTTATCCTAGGATTCTCTGGGAAGCCAGGGAGGAGATTGCAGAGCCTTTGTCCTTGATCTTTATGTCGTCTTTGTCGACAGGAATAGTGCCGGAAGACTGGAGGATAGCAAATGTTGTCCCCTTGTTCAAGAAGGGGAGTAGAGACAACCCTGGTAATTATAGACCTGTGAGCCTTACTTCGGTTGTGGGTAAAATGTTGGAAAAGGTTATAAGAGATAGGGTTTATAATCATCTTGAAAAGAACAAGTTGATTAGCGAAGGGTAGGTCTTGCCTCACAAACCTTATTGAGTTTTTTGAGAAGGTGACCAAACAGGTGGATCAGGGTAAAGCGGTTGATGTGGTGTATATGGATTTCAGTAAGACCATAAGACATAGGAGCGGAAGTAAGGCCATTCGGCCCATCGAGTCCACTCCACCATTCAATCATGGTTGATTTCAACTCCATTTACCCGCTCTCTCCCCATAGCCCTTAATTCCTCGAGAAATCAAGAATTTATCAATTTCTGTCTTAAAGACACTCAATGTCCCGGCCTCCACCGCCCTCTGTGGCAATGAATTCCACAGACCTACCATTCTCTGGCTGAAGAAATTTCTCCTCATCTCTGTTCTAAAGTGACTCCCTTTTATTCTAAGGCTGTGCCCCCGCGCCCTAGTCTCCCCTGCTAATGGAAACAACTTCCCTACGTCCATCCTATCCAAGCCATTCATTATCTTGTAAGTTTCTATTAGATCTCCCCTAAGGCGTTTGATAAGGTTCCCCACGGTAGGCTATTTCAGAAAATAAGGAAGTATGGGATTGAAGGTGATTTAGCGGTTGGATCAGTAATTGGCTAGCTGAAAGAAGACAGAGGGTGGTGGTTGATGGCAAATGTTCATCCTGGAGTTCAGTTACTAGTGGTGTACCGCAAGGATCTGTTTTGGGGCCACTGCTGTTTGTCATTTTTATAAATGACCTGGAAGAGGGTGTAGAAGGATGGGTTAGTAAATTTGCAGATGACACGAAGGTCGGTGGAGTTGTGGATAGTGCTGAAGGATGTTATAGGATACAGAGGGACATAGATAAGCTGCAGAGCTGGGCTGAGAGGTGGCAGATGGAGTTTAATGCGGAAAAATGTGAGGTGGTTCACTTTGGAAGGAGTAACAGGAATGCAGAGTACTGGGCTAATGGCAAGATTCTTGGTAGTGTAGATGAACAGAGAGATCTCGGCATCCAGGTACATAAATCCCTGAAATTTGCCACCCAGGTCAATAGGGCTGTTAAGAAGGCATATGGTGTGCTAGCCTTTATCAGCAGGGGGATTGAGTTTCGGAGCCACAAGGTCATGCTGCAGCTGTACATAACTCTGGTGCGGCCGCACCTGGAGTACTGCGTGCAGTTCTGGTCACCACATTATAGGAAGGATGTGGAAGCTTTGGAAAGGGTTCAGAGGAGATTTACTAGGATGTTGCCTGGTATGGAGGGAAGGTCTTACGAGGAAAGGCTCAGGGACTTGAGGTTGTTTTCGTTAGAGAGGAGAAGGCTGAGAGGTGACTTAATAGAGACATATAAGATAGTCAGAGGGTTAGATAGGGTGGACAGTGAGAGTCTTTTTCCTCGGATGGTGATGACCAACACGAGGGGACATAGCTTTAAATTGAGGGGTGATAGATATAGGACAGATGTCAGAGGCAGTTTCTTTACTCAGAGAGTAGTAGGGGTGTGGAACGCCCTGCCTGCAACAGTAGTAGACTCGCCAACTTTAAGGGCATTTAAGTGGTCACTGGATAGACATATGGATGAAAATGGAATAGTGTAGGTCAGATAGGCTTCAGATGGTTTCACAGGTCGGCGCAACATCGAGGGCCGAAGGGCCCGTACTGCGCTGTAGTGTTCTATGTTCTATGTAATAAATTAATTAACTAATCAGAGATGGCTGGGCAGGTGATGTGCTGTAGCTGTATGATGTGGGAGCTGGCTGTTTCCCCTGTGAATGGCAATGACCACATCTGCAGCAAGTGTTGGTTGCTGGAAGAACTCCGGCTCAGAGTTGATGATCTGGAATCTGAGCTTCAAACACTGCGGCACATCCGGGAGGGGGAGAGTTACCTGGACACTTTGTTTCAGGAGGCAGTCACACCTGGGAGATTAAGTAATTCACATTCAGTAAGTGATCAGGGACTTCAGAGTGTGACTGTTAGTGAGGCAGGCAGGGGGAACCTGAGTTCAGGAGTGCAGGAGCCTCAGCCCTTGACCTTGTCCAACAGGTATGAGACTCTTGCTCCCTGTATGGATGAGGAAAAGGGCTCTGGACAGAATGAGCCAGCTGACCATGGTACCATGGTACAGAAGGCCATTCAAGAGGAGGGAGTAAAAAGACAAGTAGTTGTTATAGGGGATTCTATAATTAGGGGGACAGATAGTATCCTATGCAAGCCGGATCGGGAGTCTCGCATGGTGTGTTGCCTGCCCGGTGCCAGGGTGCGGGACATCTCTGACCGGCTTGAAAGGATATTGGAGCGGGAGGGGGAGGATCCAGTTGTTGTGGTCCACGTTGGGACTAACAACATAGGTAAAGCTAGGGTGGAGGACCTGTTCCACTTCATGGGACATTGGCATCAGTTTTGGAACCGGGGGGATCTGTACCGTTGGGACGGTCTCCACCTGAACCGATCTGGAACCAGTGTTCTAGCGAAGAGGATAAATAGAGTGGTCAGTAGGACTTTAAACTTCTGAGTTGGGGGGAAGGGAAAGTGAAAGTGACAGGGCGCATAGAGTTAAATGGCAAGATACGCAGGAGGATAACATGTAGGCAGGTGGATTTAAGCTTGAGGCAGACTAGGAATTCAACAAAAGGAAGGATAACTTTGGACATCTTAGGACTTCCAATATCTGTAATGATAAGAAAGTTAGCATTAAGGCACTTTACCTGAATGCTCGTAGCATTTGTAACAAAGTGGACGAACTAATGGCACAGATCATCGTGAATGATTATGATGTGGTAGGCATCACAGAGACATGGCTGCAGGGGGTTCAGGACTGGCAGTTAAACATCCAAGGATATACAACCTATCGAAAAGACAGGGAGGTGGGCCGAGGGGGTGGGGTTGCCTTGTTAAGAACAAAATTAAATCTATGGCACTAAACGACATAGGGTCGGATGATGTGGAGTCTGTGTGGGTAGAATTGAGGAACCACAAAGGCAAAAAAACCATAATGGGAGTTATGTTCAGACCTCCTAACAGTGGTCAGGACCAGAGGCGCAACATGTACTGGGAAATAGAAAAGGCATGTCAGAAAGGCAAGGTCACGGTGATCATGGGGGACTTCAATATGCAGGTGGATTGGGTAAATAACGTAGCCAGTGGATCCAAAGAAAAGGAATTCATGGATTGCTTACAAGATGGCTTTTTGGAACAGCTTGTCATGGAGCCCACAAGGGAGCAGGCTATTCTGGACCTAGTGCTATGTAATGAACCAGACTTTATAAAAGATCTTAAAGTAAGAGAACACTTAGGAAGCAGCGATCATAATATAGTTGAGTTCAGTCTGCAGTTTGAAAGAGAGAAGGCAAAATTGGATGTAATGGTGTTAAAGGTAATTACGAGGGCATGAGAGAGGAACTGGCGAAAATCGACTGGAAGCAGACCCTAGTGGGGAAGACAGCAGAGCAAAAATGGCAGGAGTTTGTATGCATAATTGAGGACACTGTACAGAGGTTCATCCCCAAGAAAAGAAAGATTATCCGGGGAGGGATTAGACAGCCATGGCTGACAAAGGAGGTCAGGAAATGTATCAAAGAAAAAGAGAGATCCTATAAAGTGGCCAAAAGCACTGGGAAATCAGAAGATTGGGAAGGCTACAAAAACAACAGAGGTTAACAAAGAGACAAATAAGGAAGGAGAGGATCAAATATGAAGGCAGGCTAGCCAGTAATATAAGAAATGATAGTAAAAGTTTCTTTCAATACATAAGAAACAACGACAGGCCAAAGTAGACATTGGGCCAATTCAAACTGATTCCGGAAGGCTAGTGATGGGAGACGAGGAAATGGCTGGAGAACTTAATAAGTACTTTGCGTCTGTCTTCACAGTGGAAGACATGAGTAATATCCCAAAAATTATAGAGGGTCAGGGGCTGAGTTGAGTATGGTTGCCATTACAAAAGAGATGGTGCTAAAAAGCTAAAAAGGTCTTAAAATTGACAAATCTCCTGGCCCCGATGGGCTACATCCTAGAGTTCTGAGGGAGGTGGCTGAAGAAATAGCGGAAGCGTTGGTTGAGATCTTTCATAAATCACTGGAGTCAGGGAAAGTCCCGGACGATTGGAAGATCGCTGTTGTAACCCCCTTGTTCAAGAAAGGATCAAGACAAAAGATGGAAAATTATAGGCCAATTAGCCTAACCTCGGTCGTTGGTAAAATTCTAGAATCGATCGTTAAGGATGAGATTTCTAAATTCTTGGAAGAGCAGGGTCGGATTAGAACAAGTCAACATGGATTTAGTAAGGGGAGGTCGTGCCTGACGAACCTGTTAGAATTCTTTGAGGAGGTGACAAGTAGGTTAGACCAGGGAAACCCAGTGGATGTGGTCTATCTGGATTTCCAAAAGGCCTTTGATAAGGTGCCACACAGGAGGCTGCTGAGTAAGGTGAGGGCCCATGGTGTTCGAGGTGAGCTACTGGCATGGGTTGAGGATTGGCTGTCTGACAGAAGGCAGAGAGTTGGGATAAAAGGTTCTTTTTCGGAATGGCAGCCAGTGACCAGCGGTGTCCCACAGGGTTCAGTATTGGGGCCGCAGCTGTTCACCATATATATTAATGATCTGGATGAAGGGACTGGGGGCATTCTAGCGAAGTTTGCCGATGATACGAAGTTAGGTGGTCAGGCAGGTAGTGCTGAGGAAGTGGGAAGGCTGCAGAAGGATCTAGACAGTTTGGGAGAGTGGTGCAGGAAATGGCTGATGCAATTCAACGTGAGAAAATGTGAGGTCTTGCACTTTGGAAAAAAGAATCCAAGCATAGACTACTTTCTAAACGGTGAGAAATTCATAAAGCCAAAGTACAAAGGGATCTGGGAGTGCTAGTCGAGGATTCCCTAAAGGTAAACATGCAGGTTGAATCTGTGATTAAGAAAGCGAATGCAATGTTGTCATTTATCTCAAGAGGGTTGGAATATAAAAGCAGCGATGTGCTACTGAGCCTTTATAAGGCTCTGGTTATGCCCCATTTGGAGTACTGTGTCCAGTTTTGGGCCCCACATCTCAGGAAGGACATACTGGCACTGGAGCGTGTCCAGCGGAGATTCACACGGATGATCCCTGGAATGGCGGGTCTAACATATGATGAACGGCTGAGGATCCTGGGATTGTATTCATTGGAGTTTAGAAGGTTTAAGGGGAGATCTAATAGAAACTTACAAGATAATACATGGCTTAGAAAGGGTGGACGCAAAGAAACTGTTTCCGTTAGGCGAGGAGACGAGGACCCGTGGGCACAGCCTTAGAATTAGAGGGGGTAAATTCAGAACAGAAATGCGGAGACATTTCTTCAGCCAGAGAGTGGTGGGCCTGTGGAATTCATTGCGGCGGAGTGCAGTGGAGGCCGGGACGCTAAATGGCTTCAAGGCAGAGATAGATAAATTCTTGATGTCGCGAGGAATTAAGGGCTACGGGGAGAATGCTGATAGGTGGAGTTGAAATGCCCATCAGCCATGATTGAATGGCGGAGTGGACTCGATGGGCCGAATGGCCTTACTTCCACTCCTATGTCTTATGGTCTAACCATCTTGAATGTGTGCCTTCTTGTTATCAATCCTTCAGCCACTACAGTTACTCATTATTTACTCATATTATGTGCCAGGGTTTAGAGAACCCCAAACTATATCATGGAGTTCACCTGACTCACAACTTTTAATAGATTGTGGTATGGGGAGCACACGGAAATGGAAAAGTATTTTTTAAAGCAAAACAATGTTTATTCTATAAACTCAAGTTAACCTTTTTAAAACATACAGCGAACATCTTAGCAACCATTAATTCAAATACAACCCCCAAAGTATACAATACTAAGTAATTCTTTAAGCTTTCCTTTTAACATCCATAATACTTAAAACACCTTTTACCAGAAGCACATCAGGTTAAAGTCACTACTGTTATTAGTTTTAAATCACCAGGATTGATTTACAGTCTTTAGATTACAGAGAGAGACTCTAATACACCTTCTGGCTGTGACTGCAGCTATCCAGCTCTGAAAACGAAACTAAAACACACTGCAGCAAACAGCCTAAAACAAAAGTAAAAAGCTGGCAGACAGCCCAGCTCCACCCACTCTCTGACATCACTGCAGAAATAAAAACCCATTTCTTAAAGGTACTCTCACTACAGATATTTATAGTAAGAAGTCTTACAACACCAGGTTAAAGTCCAACAGGTTTGTTTCAAACACGAGCTTTCGGAGCACTGAGGTCACCTGAGGAAGGAGCTGCGCTCCGAAAGCTCGTGTTTGAAACAAACCTGTTGGACTTTAACCTGGTGTTGTAAGACTTCGTACTGTGCTCACCCCAGTCCAACGCTGGCATCTCCACATCACAGATATTTATACATACCCATTTATAAACACCCATTTATTGAAGGTACTCTCGCTACAGATATTTATTTTTTTTTAAATAATTTTTATTGAATTTTTCAAAATACAAACATTTTAACCCCCCCTACATTTACATTTAAATTATAACAAACAAAGTCAAACCCCCCTACTTAACAAGAAAAAGAAAAAGAATCCCCCCCCCCCTACCCGCGCGTCCCCCCCCCCCCCCCCCCCCCCCCCCGCCGGCGAACCGACAGTCAGACCAACTTATCATTTCTAGCAGCGTCCTCGGGCAGGCCTTGCCCGTGCCACCGCCGCTACCGTACTTCCTTCGTCGTTTTCCCCCCCCTCCCCCCCCCCCCCTCCCGCCCTCCCCTCCCCTCCCGGGTTGCTGCTGTCATGGCCTCAGTTTCTATCTCTGATCCAAGAGGTCTAGGAAGGGTTGCCATCGCCTGGAAAACCCCTGCACCGACCCTCTCAGGGCGAATTTGATCCTTTCCAATTGGATGAAGTTTGCCATGTCGTTTAACCAGGTGTTAACACTCGGAGGCCTTTCGTCCCTCCACTGAATCAGGATCCTCCTCCGAGCCACCAAGGACGCAAAGGCTAATATTCCAGCCTCCCTCGCCTCCTGTACCCCCGGTTCCACCCCAACCCCGAAGATCGCAAGTCCCCATCCTGGCTTGACCCTGGACCCCACCACTCTCGACACCGTCCCTGCCACCCCCTTCCAGAACTCCTCCAGTGCCGGACATGCCCAAAACATATGTGCATGATTCGCAGGGCTTCCCGAACATCTAATACACCTGTCTTCACCCCCGAAAAACCGACTCATCCTTGTCCCCGTCATGTGGGCTCTATGCAGTACCTTAAATTGAATGAGACTTAGTCGCGCACATGACGACGACGAGTTAACCCTCTCCAGGGCGTCTGCCCATATCCCGTCCTCTATCTGTTCCCCCAGCTCTAACTCCCACTTATCTTTCAGCTCCTCTACTGGTACCTCCTCCACCTCCTGCATAATCTTATAGATGTCCGAGATCTTCCCCTCCCCGACCCAGACCCCTGATAGCACCCTATCACTCACCCCCCTGTCGGGGAGCGCGGGGAACCCCGCTACCTGTCGTCTGGCAAATGCCTTCACTTGGAGGTACCTGAACGTGTTCCCCGGGGGGAGCCCAAATTTCTCCTCCAGCTCTCCCAGGCTCGCAAACCTCCCCTCTATAAACAAGTCCCTCAGTTGTCTAATACCCGCCCTCTGCCAGCTCTGGAATCCCCCTCCTGTGTTTCCCGGCGCAAATCTGTGGTTCCCTCTTAGTGGTGCCCCTATCAGACCTCCCACTTCCCCCCTGTGTCGCCTCCACTGCCCCCAGATCTTGAGGGTGGCCGCCACCACCGGGCTCGTGGTATACCTCGTGGGAGGGAGCGGCCATGGTGCCGTTACCAGTGCCCCTAAGCTTATGTTGCCGCAGGACGCCCTCTCCATGCGCTTCCAGGCTGCCCCCTCCCCTTCCATCATCCACTTTCGTACCATCGATGTATTTGCCGCCCAGTAATATCCGGAAAGGTTGGGTAACGCCAGCCCTCCACTATCCCTACTCCGCTCCAAAAAGACCCTTCTAACTCTCGGGGTGCCATGTGCCCACACATACCCCATGATACTACTCGTTACCTTCTTGAAAAGGCCCTGGGGAGGAAGATGGGCAGACACTGGAACAAAAACAAGAACCTCGGGAGGACCGTCATTTTAACTGACTGCACCCTCCCTGCTAGCGACAGCGGCACCATGTCCCACCTCTTAGACTCCTCCTCCATCTGCTCCACCAGTCTGGAAAAGTTCAACTTGTGTAGGGTCCCCCAGTTCTTTGCCACCTGCACCCCCAAATACCTAAAACTTTTAACTGCTCTTTTGAAGGGGAGCCTCCCAATTCCCTCCCCTTGGTCTCCCGGGTGTATTACAAAGACCTCACTTTTCCCCAGATTTAATTTATATCCCGAAAAGTCCCCGAACTCCGCTAGTATCCCCATTACCTCCGGCATTCCCCCCTCCGGGTCTGCCACATACAACAACAAATCATCCGCATAGAGCGAGACCCGATGTTCCTCCCCTCCCCTTGTCAGTCCTCTCCACCCCCCTGAACACCTCAGTGCCATCGCCAACGGCTCAATCGCTAATGCAAAGAGTAAGGGAGATAGGGGACATCCCTGCCTAGTACCTCGATGGAGCCCAAAATATTCTGACCTCCTCCCGTTTGTTACCACACTTGCCATCGGAGCTGAATAGAGCAGTTTTACCCACTTGATAAATCCCTCCCCAAACCCAAACCTTTCCAACGTCTCCCACAAGTATTCCCACTCCACCCTGTCAAATGCCTTCTCCGCGTCCAGCGCTACCACTATCTCCGCCTCCCCTTCCACTGCTGGCATCATAATCACATTTAACAATCTCCGAACATTTGTGTTAAGTTGGCGTCCCTTCACGAACCCCGTCTGGTCTTCATGGACTACCCTGGCACACAGTCCTCTATCCTGGTTGCCAGGACCTTTGCTAACAGCTTGGCATCTACATTTAAGAGGGAGATAGGCCTGTAGGACCCGCACTGGACCGGGTCCTTGTCCCGCTTCAAAATCAAGGAGATCAGGGCCTGCGACATTGTTGGAGGCAGAACCCCCCCCTCGCGCGCCTCATTGAAGGCTCGCACCAGCACTGGACCCACCAAGTCCACAAATTTCCTGTAAAACTCCACCGGGAACCCATCCGGCCCCGGCGCCTTCCCCGCCTGCATCTGGCCTATCCCTTTAATTAGCTCCTGCAGCTCTATCGGCGCCCCCACCCTTCCACCAGCTCCTCCTGTACCTTTGGGAACCCCAATTTGTCGAGAAAGTTCTTCATTCCCCCTCTCCTCTTCGGCGGTTCAGACCTATACAATTCCCTATAGAAGTCCCTAAAGACCCTATTCACCTCTTGCCCCTTCTGCACTACATCCCCACCCCTCTCTCTCACTCCCCCAATCTCTCTGGCTGCATCTCGCTTACGAAGCTGGTGTGCCAGCATCCTGCTCGCCTTTTCCCCGTACTCATACGCCGCACCCTGCGCCCTTCTCCACTGCATTTCCGCCTTCCTAGTGGTCAGTAGGTCGAACCTGGCCTGCAAGCTACGCCGCTCCCTTAATAGCCCCTCCTCTGGCGCCGCCGCATATTTCCTATCTACTTCTAGGAGCTCCCCCACCAGCCTCTCCCTTTCCTGCCTCTCCTTCCTCTCTCTGTGTGCCCTTATGGAGATCAGCTCTCCTCTAATCACTGCTTTCAAGGCCTCCCAGACCGTCCCCACCTGCACCTCACCTGTGTCATTCGTACCCAGATAGTTCTCAATGCCCGTTCTAACCCTTCTGCACACCTCTTCGTCCGCCAACAGCCCTACATCCAGGCGCCACAACGGGCGTTGGTCCCGCTCCTCCCCCATGTCCACGTCCACCCAATGTGGTGCATGGTCCGATATCGCAATGGCCGAGTACTCCGTGTCCTGCACTCTCGGTATCAGACCCCTGTTCAATACGAAAAAATCGATCCTAGAGTACACTCTGTGGACGTGGGAGAAAAAAGAATACTCCCTCGCCCTAGGCCTACCAAATCTCCATGGGTCTACCCCTCCCATCTGCTCCATGAACCCCCTTAACACCTCTGCCGCTGCCGGCCTCCTATTCGTCCTGGAACTCGATCTATCCAGCCCAGGGTCTAACACCGTATTAAAGTCCCCTCCCATGATCAGGCCCCCTGCCTCCAGTCCCGGGATGAGGCCCAGCAGGCGCCTCATAAAACCCGCGTCGTCCCAGTTCGGGGCATACACATTTACCAGTACCACACTCTCTCCCTGCAGCCTACCCCTCACCATCACGTACCTGCCCTCCTTGTCTGCCACCACCTCTGCCGCCACAAACGACACTCTCTTTCCCACCAAAATCGCCACCCCCCGGTTCTTGATATCCAAGCCTGAGTGGAACACCTGTCCCACCCACCCCCTTCTCAGGCGGACCTGATCTGCTACCCTCAAATGAGTCTCCTGCAGCATTGCTACATCAGCCTTCAGTCCCTTCAGGTGTGAGAAGACCCTTGATCTTTTGACCGGCCCATTCAGCCCCCTTACGTTCCACGTGATCAATCGGGTCGCAGAGCGACCCGTCCCTACTCTCTGTCGATTAGCCATGTCTTGTCCCTTGCTCGCCCCGGGTCATCCCTTCTTTTCTGACCCGCTTCCCATAGCGATGGCCCCCACCCCCCCCGGCTCTCCCCTTCTCGTCCCTGGTCTTTCTAGCTACAGATATTTATATACACACCATTTATAAACACCCATTTCTTAAAGGTACTCACACTACAGATATTTATATACACACCCATTTATAAACACCCATTTCTTAAAGGTACTCTCACTAAAGACATTTATATACATACCCATTTATAAATACCCATTTCTTAAAGGTACTCTCACTAAAGATATTTATATACATTCCCATTTATAAACACCCATTTCTTAAAGGTACTCTCACTACAGATATTTATATACATACCCATTTATAAACACCCATTTATTGAAGGTACTCTCGCTACAGATATTTATATACACACCATTTATAAACACCCATTTCTTAAAGGTACTCTCACTACAGATATTTATATACATACCCATTTATAAACACCCATTTCTTAAAGGTACTCTCACTAAAGACATTTATATACATACCCATTTATAAATACCCATTTCTTAAAGGTACTCTCACTAAAGATATTTATATACATTCCCATTTATAAACACCCATTTCTTAAAGGTACTCTCACTACAGATATTTATATACATACCCATTTATAAATACCCATTTCTTAAAGGTACTCTCACTACAGATATTTATATACATACCCATTTATAAATACCCATTTCTGGGCGGCACGGTGGCACAGTGGTTAGCATTGCTGCCTACGGCGCTGAGGACCCGGGTTCAAATCCCGGCCCTGGGTCACTGTCTGTGAGGAGTTTGCACATTCTCCCCGTGTCTGCGTGGGTTTCACCCCCACAACCCAAAGCTGTGCAGGTTAGGTGGATTGGCCACGTTAAATTGCCCCTTAATTGGAAAAAATGAATTGGATACTCTAAATTTATTTTTTAAAATACCCATTTCTTAAAGGTACTCTCACTACAGATATTTATATACACACCCATTTATAAATAACGATTTCTTAAAGGCACTCTCACATGACACTCAAATTCAACTTTTGATTTTGAGCTTCAGATTTACTCTTCGCCTTCGCTGCTCTCAGAAGAAAAATCCCAGTTTCTCTGGTCCAACTATGAAACTGCCATCTCTAATTCACAGACCATTACAGTCAAACTGTTCTGCGCTCTCTCCAAAACTTTCAGATCCTTCCAAAATTGTGCTGCACAGAATTTGGCATAATACTCCAGGTTTGTTTGTTTGTTTGTTTATTGTCACGTGTACCGAGGTACAGTGAAAAGTATTTTTCTGCGAACAGCTCAAACAGATCATTTAGTTCATGAAAAGAAAAGAAAAAGAAAATACATAATAGGGCAGCACAAGGTCCACAATATAAATACATAGACACCGGCATCAGGTGAAGCATACATAGTGCAGTATTAATCAGGTCAGCCCATAAGAGGGTCATTTAGGAGCCTGGTAACAGCGAGGAAGAAGCTGTTTTTGAGTCTGTTCATGCATGTTCTCAGACTTTTGTACCTCCTGCCCGATGGAGGAAGTTGGAAGAGTGAGTAAACCGGGTGGGAGGAGTCTTTGATTATGCTGCCGCTTTCCCCAGGCAGCGGGAGGTGTAGATGGAGTCAATGGAGGGGAGGCAGGTTTGTGTGATGGACTGGGCGGTATTCACAACTCTCTGAAGTTTCTTGCGGTCCTGGGCCGAGCAGTTGCCATACCAGGCTGTGATGGCCGAAATAGTGTTATATTTAGCATAACTTTGTGCTTTTTGCATTCTATGTTTCGATTCATAAAGCTCAGGGTCCCATTTGATTTACTATCTGCCTTAATAACCAATGGAATTTCGCACAGGGGTCGGCACAGGTCTCATTTTTCACTCCTTCAAAATTGTACCATTTAACTTGTATTATCCCTCTTTATCTTCACTCCAACGTGAATCACTTCACATTTTCCTGTATTGAATTTAATCAGCAGTAATCCCGTCCTGCCTGGATGTTCACCTGGACCTCTAGCGGCAGAAACTCGGGAAGGAATTTAATGTTCACAGCAGCGGACCTGACCACCAGCTGGCGGCTACCCTGCCACAACCATTCTGCACCAGAACTTCACCCACTCCCTGTTTGATTTAATGCCTATCAGGCACGTACCTGGTTGCTGATGCATGGTCGGGGCAAATGGCCAATCAGGGACCAGCAGCTCTCCAGTACCAGTATTGCCACTAGGAGCACCAGTCTCTGCCAACACTACAGAAGGCCCAGGCTGCTGGATGGGCGTTGAAGACATAGGGTGAAGGTAGGTGAGGAGGCATTGCCAGGACCAGTCGAGGTGACCCTGGATGGTTGGAGTTAGTTTTAAGGTCAGGTGGGTTCTGGACCCTTGCTGCTGGTGGGTCTTTATTTTGGGCATAGCCTGCTCAAGGAGAAAGAAGCCCTCCCCCTCTGCTTCCCACCAGACCACAGATATACCCATCATATTTTATTTGATGGGTTGTCCATAAGTGTAGACCCCGCCTGTCACTGTTTGACTACATGGGGTGATGGGATGAAGTCATTTGTTGGCCAATTAATGGCCTCAATTGACCTCCATACAGAAAGGCCATCCTCAACACCTTCCGCCAGGATTTTATCAGGATGGGTCAGGGTGATGGTAGGATCCCACAGGACCGCGCACCTTCCTGCCTGATCATACAAGCCTACCATCAGGCACCTGTCTCCAGAGGGAACATTTGTCCCCCGGAAAAATAGCATGACAGCATTTACATAAATATACCACAAGGTGGTGCTCATGGATCATGTATACATGGAAGAATACATTTCTTAGTAACATGTGATCCCGTAGTGATCACAGAGGAGTCCACAACGGATATAAAGAAACTTTTTCTTATTAATAAAGGACTATTTACAGAATACAGGTCAGTCGGACTACTCTGATCGGCTCCCTTTCAGGCTGAGCTTATATTGCCAGAGTCCATTACTCCGCCCCTCATTTGAGATGCTCATATTCCACGAGGCTTATAAGGAGGCTAATTGGTCTGTCCCTATAGTTCTCGTGCAGGTTATAACAGAAATATATGTTTTTTATATATTTGTTTACGTGATGTGGGCATCGCTGGCTAGACCAGTGTTCTTCAAACTTTTTTTCCGGGGACCCATTTTTACCAACCGGCCAATTTTGGGACCCAACCTGGCCGACCTTCGCGACCCACGCCGGCCGACCTTCGCGACCCACGCCGGCCGACCTTCGCGACCCACCATTTTCTCTTACCTTGTCTGCTGCTGAAAAAAATGGAGGAAATGGTTTTGGGTCCCTTTGGCCCTCGTACACGCTCCTCCAATGGAACCTGTTGGATGAAGGTGAAGCCTTCCAGTGTCGGAAAGTATGGAGTCTCCGTCTGTCCAAAGTTCTGAATTTTTTTCCTGTAAACTTTAATCAAATAAACTCCCCCCTCCCCCCGAACTTGTAAAAAAAAGTAAAATAAATGAAAAAAAAGAATAAAACCTCTCCGAACTTGTAAAAAAAAAAAATTTTTAATGAAAAAAATTAATAAAACCCCCCCCGAACTTGTAAAAAAAAAGAAAAAATAATTGAAAAAAATCTAAATTAAATGAATAAAATAATTGAATAAAAACCACTACAGAACTTGTAAAATAAAAAGCTGCAACCGTTTAAAAAAATAGTGGCTGCACTACTCATGCGTGTGCGCATGCGCGATGCGGGCAAATGTTTTTTACATATTCGTGGAATGCGCGCCGAATATTTTTTTTTCCACATGTTCGCGGTTGTTTGCAGCCGACGTTATGAAAAGCCGGCTGCTGCGTGGGGATTTGCACGATCGGGAGCGCCGCGGACAACGGCTCTGCGACCCTCCCGACATCCGCCCGCGACCCACCCGCGGGTCACGCCCCCGACTTTGAAGAACACTGGGCTAGACCAGCATTTATTACCCATATATAATTGCCCTTGAGAAGGTGGTGGTGAGCTGCCTTCTTGAACCGCTGCAGTCTCTGAGGTGTAGGTACACCCACAGTGCTGTTAGGGAGGGCGTTCCAAGGTTTTCCAAGTCAGGATGGTGAGTGGCTTGGAGGGGAACTTTCAAGTGATTGTGTTCCCAGGTATCTGCTGCCATTGTCCTTCAAGGTGGTCGAGGTAAGTGGTTTGGAAGGTGCTGTCAAAGACTTTGGAGAGTTGCTTTGTGCATCTTGTACGCACTGTTGCCATTGCGTGTCGCTGGTGGAGGGAATATTATTTTAAAATTTTAAAATAAATTTAGAGTACCCAATTCATTTTTTCCAATTAAGGGCAATTTAGCATGGACAATCCACCTACCCTGCACATCTTTGGGTTGTGGGGGCGAGACCCACGCAGACACGGGGAGAACGTGCAAACTCCACACCGACAGTGACCCAGGGCCGGGATTGAACCTGGGACCTCGGCGCCGTGAGGCAGCAGTGCTAACCACTGCACCATTGTGCTGCTCTGAGGGAGGGAATATTTGAGGTGGTGGATGGTGTGCCAATCAAGCGGGCAACTTTGTCTTGGATGGTGTTGATCTTCTTGAGTGTTGTTGGAGCTGCACTCATCCAGGCAAGAGGAGAGTATTCCATCAAGTTCCTGACTTCTGCCTTGTTCTTTGTGGATAGGCTTTGGGGAGTCAGGTGAGTTACCCGCCACAGAATTCCCTGTCTCTGACCTGCTCATGTAGCCACAGTATTTACATGGTTAGTCCAGTTCAGTTTCTGGTCAATGGTATCTCCCAGGATATTGATGGAGGGGGATTTGCAATGCTAATGCCATTGAATGTCAAGGGGCGATGCTTAGATCCTCTCTTGTAGGAGATGGTCAATGCCTGGCACTTGTGTGGTGCAAATGTTACTTGCCCCTTATCAGTACAAGCCTGGATATCATCCAGGTCTTGTTACATTTGCACGTGGACTGCTTCAGTATCTGAGGAGTCATGAATGGTGGTGAACATTGTACAATCATCAGCGAGCATCCCCACCTCTGACCCTATGTTGGAAGGAAGGTCATTGATGAAGCAGCTGAAGATGGTTGGGCCTCGGACACAACCCTGAGGAACTCCTGCAGTGATATCCTTGAACCGAGATGACTGACCTACAACCACGACAACCATCTTCCTTCGCTATGCCGAGAAACACATACATGGCTATTCAACACTACTCGCGTTGAATAAGGGGCATAAATGGGGAAAGCGTGGCTGAGGCCGTACTTAGCCCCGTTTTTTTACAATGGGGATCTCCGCTCGCCGGAACTCCCCATTGTAGCAAGAGATCAGGATGCCATTTTTAAATGGTATCTCGATCACTGAGGCCCACAAAGAAAATCCCCGACCTCCCCCCAGCCCAAACGCAACATGGGAGGGTCCCCTCACCCCTCAACACCCATGGTGGGGAACCCTGGTCCAAACACGCACGTGCAAAAATGCCAGCTTGGTACCTGGGCAATGCCAGGCTGGCACCCAGGTGGCACTGCCAGGGTACCCCCTACCCACAGGGCATGCAGCTGGAGACCCCCACGAGTGCGTTTGTGGGGACCAGTAAAACAGCGCTCACCCAAGGACCCCGAGGCGAAGGGATTGAATCTCAAAACCTCAGGTTCCTTGGGGACCTACACGTTACAGTAAGGCTTCCTGCCCCGCTCTAATATGCAGATTTGCCAGAAACCGCTCCCCGCCCATTGTGGGAGGGATTCCTCTTGCAACATCCCGGGAGCGGGGTCTCCTGGCTTTCACTGGCCACACTGCGTCGCGGTGAGCTGCTTTTCCGGCGAATCGTGGCCGGAAGATCGCGCCCTTTGAGTTAAGTATGACTCCAACCGATGGAGAGTTTCCCCGCTGATTCCCATTGACTCCAGCTTTGCTAGGGCTCCTTAATGCCATACTTGGTCAAATGCTGTCTTAATGTCAAGGCCAGTCACTCTCACCTCACCTCTTTTATAAAAAACATTCAGCTTTTTTGTCCGTGTTTGGACCAAGACTGTAATGAGGTCAGGAACTGAGTGGCCCTGGCAGAACCCAAACTGAGTGTCAGTGGACAGGTTATTGCTAAGTAAGTGCTGCTTGATAGCGCTGTTGATGACTTCTTCCCTCACTTTGCTGATAATTGCAGTGATATCCTTGAACCGAGATGACTGACCTCCAACCACGACAACCATCTTCCTCCGCTATGCCGAGAAACACATACTTGGCTATTCAACACTACTCGCGTTGCATAAGGGGCATAAATGGGGAAAGCGTGGCCGAGGCCACACTTAGCCCCGTTTATTACAATGGGGAGTTCTGATGGGGTGGTAATTCACTGGGTCGGATTTGCCCTCTTTCTTGTGTACAGGACACACCTGGGCAATTTTCCACATTGCCGGGTAGATGCCAGTGTTGTAGCTGTACTGGAACAGCTCGGCAAGGGACGCGGCAAGTTCTTGGAGCACAAGTCTTCAGTACTATTGCCAGAATATTGTCAGGGCCCATAGCCTTTGCAGTATCCAGTGTCCTCAGCCGTTTAAAAAGCAAATTACTGCGGATGCTGGAATCTGAAACCAAAAAGAAAATGCTGGAAAATCGCAGCAGGTCTGGCAGCATCTGTCGGGAGAGAAAAGAGCAAACGTTTTGACTCTTTGTCGCTGTTTTCGTTAGAGAGAAGAAGGTTAAGAGATGACTTAATTGAGGCATACAAGATGATCAGAGGATTAGATAGGGTGGACAGTGAGAGCCTTTTTCCTCGGATGGTGATGTCTAGCACGAGGGGACATAGCTTTAAATTGAGAGGAGATAGATATAGGACAGATGTCAGAGGTAGGTTCTTTAGAGAGTAGTAAGGGCGTGGAATGCCCTGCCTGCAACAGTAGTGGACTCGCCAACACTAAGGGCATTCAAATGGTCATTGGATAGACATATGGATGATAAGGGAATCGTATAGATGGGCTTTAGAGTGGTTTCACAGGTCGGCGCAACATGGAGGGCTGAAGGGCCTGTACTGCGCTGTAATGTTCTATGTTCTATGGAAAGCTCTTGATATGACATGGACTGAATTGAATTGGCTCAAAACTGGTATCTGTGATGCTGTGGCCTCAGCTTGAAGTTGTAACGGATCATTCATTTGGCATATTATAATAATCTTTATTATTGTCACAAGTAGGCTTACATTAACACTGCAATGAAGTTACTGTGAAAATCCCCTAGTCGCCTCGTATGGCCAATTCATCTAACGTGCACGTCTTGTGGGAGGAAACGTTAGGCTGAAGATTATTGCGAATGCCTGGAGTGGTGTCCTCAAATACTTTCCCTCAAAGTCCAATATCTCATTCACCAACCACTCACATTCCTGCCTTACTTCCTCTCCACCTGGGCCTTGAATACAATCGCCCCCCCCCCTCACCACCGCCTTCAGAGCCTCCAATACTACCAAAGGCCAAACCTCCCCATTCTTGTTCAACCCGATGGACTCATCCATCCACCACCTTGGCCATCCGTACACGGAAACCCAGATCCAGTAGCAGCCTCACATCCACGACCCATTGGGCCGACCTCTTCTCCAGCTCCATGTTTACCAGGTGCGGAGCGTGGTGGGAAATCACAACCGCTGAATATTCCGCCCTCCTGACTCACGGCAACAACAGCCTCACCATTACAAAAACAATCAATCTGACTGCTGACCTTGTGCACCGGCGAGAAAATGCGCAGAAATTCTCGCCTGCTTCCCCAGGACTCTGAACCCTCAGACCATAAGACATTGGAGCAGAATTAGACCTTTTGGGCCATCGTGTCCGCTCCGCCATTCAATCATGGCTGATATTTTTCTCATCCCCATTCTCCTGCCTTCTCCCCATAACCCCTGATTCCCTTAAGAACCTATCTATCTCCGTCTTAAAGACACTCGGTGATTTGGCCTCCGCAGCCTTCTGCGGTAAAGAGTTCCACAGATTCACCACCCTCTGGCTGAAGAAATTCCACCTCATCTCTGCGTTGAAGGATCGCCCCTTTAGTCTGAGATTGTGGACTCTGGTTCAAGTTTTTCCTACAAGTGGAAACATCCTCTCCATGTCCACTCTATCCAGGCCTCTCAGTATCCTGTAAGTTTCAATAAGATCCCCCCTCATCTTTCTAAACTCCAGCAAGTACAGACACAGAGTCCTCAACTGCTCCCTATACGATTAAGCTCTTCATTCCAGGGATCATTCTTGTGAACCTCCTCTGGACCCTTTCCAAGTCCAGCACATCCTTCCTTAGATATGGGGCCCAAAACTGCTCACAATACTCCAAATGGGGTCTGACCAGAGCCTCATGCGCTCTCAGAAGTACATCCCTGCTCTTGTATTCTAGTCCTCGCAACATGAATGCTAACATTGCATTTGCCTTCCCAACTGCCGACTTAACCTGCACGTTAACCTTAAGAGAATCTTGAACATGGGACGGGATTCTCCGACGCCCCCCGCCGGCGCGGTGCGATTCCCGCCCCCACCGAATCTCCGCCGCCGGAGAATTCAGCAGCCGACTGGGGCGGGATTCCGCCGGGGGGTCGGAGAATCCCGCCCCAGCCGGCTGCTGAATTCTCCGGCGCTGGAGATTCGGTGGGGGCGGGAATCGCGCCGAGCCGGTCAGCAGCCACTTGCAGCGCCCCCGCCCCCCCCCCCCCCCCCCGGGCGATTCTCCGACCCACGATGGGCCGAAGTCCTGCCCGTTCTATGCAGGTCCCGCCGGCGTAAATTGGACTAGGTCCCTTACCGGCGGGACCTGGCGGCGCGGGCGGGCCCCGGGGTCCAGGGGGGGGGGAAGGCACGGGTCGATCTGGCCCCGGGGGGTGCCCCCACGGTGGCCTAGCCCGCGATCGGGGCCCACCGATCCGCAGGCGGGCCTGTGCCATGGGGGCACTCTTTTCCTACGCGCCGGCCGTGTGGTCCTCCGCGATGGCCGGCGCGTAGGTGAACCCCCCCCCCGCGCATGTGTGGAGATGACATCAGCAGCCACTGACGCTCCCGCGCATGCGCGGACCCGCTCCGGCCGGCCGAGTCCCTTCGGCCCCGGCTGGCACGGCGCCAAAGGCTTCCACGCCGGCCGGCGGGGCGCAAACCACTCCGGCGCCGGCCCAGCCCCTGAAGGTGCAGAGAATCCCGCACCTTTGGGGCGGCCCCACGCCGGAGTGGCTCTAGCCACTCCGTCCTGCCGGGATTCCCCGCCCTGCCGGGTACAGGAGAATCCCGCCCAAGGACTCCCAAGTCCCTTTGTGAATTCTGATTTCCTAAGCATTTCCCCATTTAGAAAATAGTCTTTGCCTCCCTTCCTCCTTCCAAAGTATGTAACTTCACACTTTTCCACATTGTATTCCATCTGACACTTCTTTGCCCACTCTCCAAGCCTGTTCAATCCTTCTGCAACATCCTTCTGCTTCCTCAATACTACCTGTCCCTCTACAGATCTTTGTATCATCTGCAAACTTAGCAACAGTGCCTTCAGTTCCTTCTTCCAGATCATTAATGTCTCCTCCCCCTCCCAGAAACCTCCCATCCACTTCCTCTTCAAACCACCTCATTGTCCATCATTCCCCAGCCCCCACCATTCACACCGAAACCTGCCTAAACGGGTTCAGCAAGCTGAAGCCCCAGCCCCTCCCCCCACCTCGCTCCCGTTCACTAACGAACTGCAGCTTGCTAGCGAGGGAGCCCCTCCACCAGAGACCCCCCCCCCCGCCAAACGGAATTGAAACCTCTCCACCCTACCCAACCACCACGAAGCACCCCACCAAAAGACAACCCCCCCCCCCCCCCCCACACTCTTCCACCCCCACCAAGTACCCATAACCAACGCAAGGGCATCAAAACACCTGGACTAACAGAAAAAACAGGAAAATACAACTTTATCAAACATTTGTCCCCAACCAACCCCATCCCCAAACTCCAGTTCTAGGCCTTCTGCCTTTACGAATGCCTCTGCCTCCTCTGTGATCTCAAAGAAATGGTCCCTCGGGATGTGCGTAACCCTCAGTTTCACCAGGTAGACCACTCCAAAGTGTACCCCACTGTTGTACAATGCCGCTTTTGCCCTGTTAAAGGTTGCCCGCCTCTTGACATTTTTTTCCTGCCTTGCTGGACCATTCCTGTGATTTTGTCGCGTTGTTTATGATGCAATATCAATTACGACGAGACGAGAGAGTAGAATGTAATCGAGGCTTTAGGGCAGCACGGTAGCATAGTGGTTAGCACAATTGCTTCACAGCTCCAGGGTCCCAGGTTCGATTCCCGGCTTGGGTCACTGTCTGTGCGGAGTCTGCACGTTCTCCCCGTGTGTGCGTGGGTTTCCTCCGGGTGCTCCGGTTTCCTCCCACAGTCCAAAGATGTGCAGGTTAGGTGGATTGGCCGTGCTAAATTGCCCTTAGTGTTGGGTGGGGTTACTGGATTATGGGGATAGGGTGGAGGTGTGGTGTTGGGTAGGGTGCTCTTTCCAAGAGCCAGTGCAGACTCGATGGGCCGAATGGCCTCCTTCTGCACTGTAAATTCTATGAAATTTATTACACAGAGATGTGTGGCCTCCTACAGCAGCTGACGAAATGGCTACTGTACGGAGAGCACACATATTTATACTCCGCCTACTGGGCGGAGCCAGCAGGCAGGGATCTACCCCCGTACCTGTAGTACAGGGGCCTTACCGTAAAACCCATATACAGTATAATACATCAGTGGTGACTAACACATTTTGTTAAAATGTAAAACTTCAATAAATGTTTATTTAAAAAAAAATAAGGTGTTGCCTATTTAAAACGGAGATGAGGTGAAATATTTTCTCTCAGAGGGTCGTGAATCTCTGGAACTCTCTTCCTGAAAAGGTGGTGGAAGCAGAGTCTTTGAATATTTTTTTAAAATCTTTTTTATAAATTTAGAGTACCCAATTAATTTCTTCCAATTAAGGGGCAATTTAGCACGGCCAATCCACCTACTCTTCACATCTTTGGGTTGTGGGGGCGAAACCCACGCAGACACGGGGAGAATGTGCAAACTCCACACAGACAGTGACCCAGGGCCGGGATTGAACCTGGGACCTCGGCGCCGTGAGACAACAGGGCTAACCCACTGCGCCACCATGCTGCCCAGTCTTTGAATATTTTTAAGGCAGAGGTGGACCGACTCTTGGTAAGAGGGAGGCGGGATGCAGATTTGAGGTTACCATCAGATCAGCCATGTCCTTATTAAATGGCGGAGCGGGCTCGAGGGGCTGAATGGCCTACTCCTGCTGCTTGTTGGTATGTTTTGTTCAGCTGAGGTGCTTTTGCCTTCCTTTTGCTGTTTTCAGGGTTAGTGCAAGTACTGTGAACTTCATTGTTGGAGGAGTCCTAAAACCTTATTGGGAGTCAGGAGGCCTGTTCCCTCATCAGGCTTACAGTTTGAGTGGGGAGAGAGGGAGCACAGAGAGCAGGGAGGAGTGTACAGAGGGAGGAGTGCCCTCAATGAAGCTAACCCTCCCCCTATGGTGTTTTGGAGCCATAATGATTTCAAATGTCTTTGTCGCTCTCACTGCCACTGGCCGTTATCTACTTGCCGGTCCGATCATGCCAACATCACCTCGTGTGCCACAGAGATGGGCACACTCTCCTGAAAATTGCCATTCGCTACAGAGGATATACTGAATGTGTAATATTTTCTTTCATTTCCCATAATGTTTTTCAGGCAATCCACGTGCTATATTATTGCCTAAACGTAACAACATTTCTCAAAGCATCTCAAAAACTTCAAAGCAATTCAATGCATGTACAAAAGCACAACTGTGAAGATATCATAATAGTGAAACATTACGATAAAATAATTGCTTGGCTGACAATTGCGGAAGAAAAATCTGAGGGTCCATCTTAACATTCTGAGAAAATGTCTTCGAACTGAGAGTGATTTCCTGGCCAGGTTGCAAAAGCAAAACGTTCTCCGCGCCCCATTGCAGCCCTTCTAGACGTGAATAAGAAACTTGCTGCCCACCGTTCGGAATTCCTGTGGGAGCACATGGTTACTCAGCCAGCAACAGGGAAACTCCTCCAAATGATAGCGTTGCGCACATCCAAGGTCAGTGGCAATGATGCTTGAAATGTACGGCACTAACGGTGGATGATTCTCGCAGCCCGTCCAACTCGTGTCCAGTTGATAAACACGGATAGGTGGCTTGTCTGAGCTTTGTTAGCTGGAATAGATGGTGCTGGCACCAAGGAGCAATGTGCTAACCAAAATCCAGGGCACTGGGACTGGTGCTGCAACTCGAGAAGAAACTGTTTAAAGAAAACACACAGTAATAGACATCTTTAACATCCAGTATTAGACAAGCGGAACACTAATCAGTAAGAGAGTAAAACTATTTTACCAAGATGAAGGGCAGAATCCTGTACAGGCAACAGGTGTATCAGCCACCTCCTTGAAGAGCTTCAAGACCCCCTGCACCACATATTTTCTGGAAGGCACTTGTGCTACTCAGGCACCTCACAGGCCAGTGGTGGGTCTCCTCCAGGATTGAGAGCCCTGGAACAGGAGCCTTTCCTGCTGAGAGCTGCCAGCCTGATTCTGCAATTAGCAGAGCCTGAGGCCTAAGATTAATGAGGGATCCAGCCACGTAGATGAGCGATGGTGGGGAGGGGTCCAGCAGCAAGGGCAAGGGCTCGCCTACCAAGCTCCCACTTCCTGATATCGGGTCCTTTGATAAGGAACTGAGTACATTTAAATGAGGAACACCCCCTGCACCTCCCTACACCCCCTGACGGGAGCCCGGAAGCAAACAATTCAGGGTTTGCTTATCGTGCTCTGCAAATGGTGAATCCTCCACCCATTGTTGCCTCAGTACTAGTGGGATAAGGCCCTTGAGTGGGCATCAATTGCCTTCTTAAAGACTCAATTGGTGGTGGGCCATTCCCATCACAGCCTTAACTGGGATGGAGGCGGGAAGGTGGCAGGGTCCCCAGTGACCACTCTCCTGCCTGATTAAATTATTCTCCTGCCGTGTAACTCACCACAAGGCAGGGGACAAGATTCAACCCAAAATGTTGATTAAAGGGCAAATCCATTTCATGTATTGGCTAAGACGAAAGCTAGTGTATGTTACATGGGAAGGAAAAGACTGCATTTTTACAGCAGTTTCCATGCTCAGCCGCGTGTTGCTTGGCGGCGTGCCGTTCGCTGGTGCTGGGATTCTCTACCCCCGCCGCGTGTCAATGGGATTTCCCTTTGAAGTCACCCCAAGCCAGTGGGAAACCATCGGGCGGGAGTGCACTGCCAACGGGAATCCCAACGGCAGGAGAACTCGGCGTTTAGTCTTTGTTGTAACCATGGGAAACGTAGAGGAGTGCAATATTGCTCTTTATGTTAAAAAAATGTAATTTGTGTCACTGGGTCCACATTTTAACTACTTGCAACTTTAAAACTGAGTTACATTTACTTTTAATGTTAACAGTTATATGTTGATTAATAGTCAGAGGCCAGTAAATAACCTCAGCATATAATTCATGTTCCTTGTGCAGAGTGACACCTGGGCTGATATTATTGCAAAAATACATTATTTTATGGGCACTATGTGTGCAAATGCATGGATAAGATCATGAAAGTTTCACTGAACGGTTTCCATTGACAGTAGGCGTATCTATTCGCTTTTTATAGCAGGTTCACATTTGTTAGGTGCTGAGGTTTTCATGTGGTAAACATTGACATGCTCACTTATTTTCTACATTTCGAATGTGTAAATCTTGAGCTTCCTGTGTGGAAATGGGGTGTTCATCGCAGCCTTTTCCTGCTAAAGAACTGCAGTTTCAGACATGCATTGCTGAGCCTAGACGAAACCGCAGTAAACATGTTTGCCCAAGGTTTCGCTTTTTATTTTATTTGAAGAATTGGTTGAATTGATATTCTTGCTATTGCTTTCTTCATAGGACCGTACAACACAGAAGGAGGCCGTTCGGCTCTTCACGGCTGTGCTAGGGCTTTGGAACTGATTGAATAGCATTTTCACTCACCTGCTCTCCTCTGGAAAATAGCGCACGCCGACGATACTCAGAAAAGGAGACGGCTATATTTGTATAACCCCTTGTTGGTATTAATAGTGACGTGTTTTCTGGATGCTGCATCAAGCTGCAGTTGGAGGTAGGCATAACTGGTATCCAACTCTTGTGTGGCCTTCAGCCAGTTTCATATATAGGTCCTTGAGGTGCGGCACGGGGTCCCGGTCTAGGCAGGAGGCACTGTTATCGGTCATCTTATATTCACCACAAAGACTTGTCAGATTTCAATACCGAGACAAACGGCACTGCCCATTTTGTGAATTGTACCGGGCGTATGATTCCAGGATTCCCTTGTGGCTCCAATTCGGTCTCTACTTTGGTGATTAGGGCGTAGGGGACCGACCATGGCTCTGAAGTACTTGGGTAGGGCCTCCAGGTCTACATACATTTTCACCCGAGTACCGTTAATTTTTCCCAGGCCTTCCTGGAACTCCTCAGGATCCTTCCCTTTGACTTTGTATAAGTTGCTCGTGCCCATCTTAAAAATCTGTTGCCAATCCAGGCGGAATTTTTACAGCCAGTCTCTTCCCAGAAGGCTGGGTCCTGGTCCTTGTACAACTGTTAAAGGGAGTCAGACCGTCTGCTGCCCATGTGTGACCAAGGTCACGGTGGTTCCTACCGTGCGTAATGACTCCCCTGTGCATGTGGCTAAGCTGGCCCTGGAATCTCCAGGCCTAGGGGCTAAATGCCCACTCAGTCGCCTGAAAGTCTGTCCGCTATAATGGAGACGGCGGCTCCTGTGTCAACGTCCAGGGTGCGACCATTGGCCTGGAGTTTGATCTGGATTGGGCCACTTAAGGGACACTGATGCAATTCAATTGCATGAACTCTTTGTGTTCGGGGTTGATTTGTAAAGCCCGGGCCTGAGGTGGCTTTGTCTTCCGGCCAAGGTGGCACACGTTCTGCCTCTTCTGGCAGCCTTGCCTTGGGTGTGCCCTATGACCACAGGTGTGGAAACTCTGAGATTTCTCTCCGTGTCCTCCAGGGAGGTTTCCCACCTGTTCTGATATCGTGCGACCATAGACCCCTCTCCTGACATATTGTGCCTGAGTGTTGACGTGGTGGCGGGTGGGTCACATGCCCATGGAGAAACCTGTTCTCCTATATGGGGGTCGCCCAATGCTGAAGATGGAGTTCCTGGGCCCCGTTTGTGGCATTTTCACAAGACGGTACCAATCCTATGGCTCTTTTAAGGTCCAGGGTAGGTTCCGCCAGCAATTCTCTCTGCTTTGCAACATTATTTATCCCACGTACTAGTCGGTCCCGAAGCATCTCGGAGATGGACCATCCATACTGACAGTGTTACGCCAGTTTCCCAAGTCTTGTGAGGAATTCTGTGACTAATGTTCCAGGATTCTTCCAGCCATGTTGAATCTATAATGTTGCAGTAACACAGGTGGTTAGGTTTTTTTTTATTTGTTCATGGGACATGTGTGTCGCAGGCTGCGCCAGCATTTATTGCCCATCCCTAGTTGCACTTGAGGGGCAGTTAAGACTCAACCACATTTCTGTGGGTCTGGAGTTACATATAGACCAGGCCAGACCAGTTAAGGACGGCAGATTTCCGTCCCTAAAAGACATTAGTGAACCAGATGGGTTTTTACGACAATCGACAATGGTTTCATGATCATCACTAGAATTTTAATTCCAGATTTTTATTGAATTCAAATTTCACCATCTGCAGTGGCGGGATTTGAACCTGGGACCCAAGAGTACTCTGGGTCTTTGGATTCGAGTGACAATAACACTACGCCACCACCTCCCCACATCAATTCTGTTCATTGAAGGACTTTGAGTCCTTCAGTCCTGGGGCTGCCGGGTAAGTCAGGCTTTTAATGATGCTGAACATTGCGAATCCGCAAGAGGTCAGGAGAATCGTCTTCTGTCGGTCTTCGCCTTCTAAGCCATTTGCCTGAAAGAGGTATTGCATTCTCTCAGCATATCGGGGCCAATCTTCCACGCCCGCTTCATACGGCACTATTTTACCAAATAGTGGCATTTTCAGATTCTCTTTGTCTTTTTCTTACTGGAAGCACGGTCTTTCTTATTGGGCAGCACGGTAGCATGGTGGTTAACATAAATGCTTCACAGCTCCAGGGTCCCAGGTTCGATTCCCGGCTGGGTCACTGTCTGTGCGGAGTCTGCACGTCCTCCCCGTGTGTGCGTGGGTTTCCTCCGGGTGCTCCGGTTTCCTCCCACAGTCCAAAGATGTGTGGGTTAGGTGGATTGGCCATGATAAATTGCCCGTAGTGTCCTAAAAGGTAAGGTTAAAGGGGGGGGGGGGGGTTGTTGGGTTACTGGTATAGGGTGGATACATGGGTTTGAGTAGGGTGATCATTGCTCGGCACAACATCGAGGGCCGAAGGGCCTGTTCTGTGCTGTACTGTTCTATGAACCATTTGACTATGGAGAGGCTGTCCAGAATCTTTTTCTTGTTCCTCATCAACAGTCTGATAATCCAGGAGTCACAAGGAGGAAGGCTAACGTAGTTTATTTACAATACGAAAGTAAAGCCACTGCCGTGGCATATAGCAATAGAGTCCCAACCCGGGACTACCAGCAGTGCTGGTCCAGGTAATGGCCGGCATTCAAAGGGCCCAGTTAACTAGCCCCAGCTGGGCGGGCCTCCGCCTGCTATCAGGGAAACTCGTACTCCACAAGCCCCACGTGGAGATCACACCAAACATTAGTGATCACACCAATTAGCGATCACACCATCAGAGATCACACCAAGCATTGGTTGTTAGTATAGCTATTAGCTATATTCATTCCCCCATGGTTTCTCCATGACAACGCCTCCACCAATCAGCACCCTTTACTCCTGTAGTATTAAAAAAAAGTCATTCTTGTGTTTCTCTTGTGCGTGTAAAATGAAAAGCTTTGGCAACATGCCTCTCTTTCCAACAATTTTCAAGTTCTGTATTACCGAGTGATTGTTTAACCAATCGTACCGCACCGGAATTTCTGGTACATTTCCACACAGAAGAATTTATGCAAAAATTATTTTATAGTTACGGTAATAATAATAATAATCTTTATTAGTGTCACAAGTAGGCTTACATTAACACCAATGAAGTTACTGTGAGAATCCCCTTGTCGCCACACTGCGGCACCTGTTCGGATACACTGAGGGAAAATTCAGAATGTCCCAGTAACATACAGACTCTTTTTGTTCCATTTCTTTAATTTGAAGTGCTTGATGCCTCACAGGAATATTTTCTACTGTGTTCACCATTAACTGAGATAATGACTGGGATTCTCCATTTGGGAGACCATTTGGGACCATAAATCAGGAAGTGAGTGACGATCCTTAGCCATGCGAATTTACACATGACGAAGATTGCAAGGGATTCCCTAGCGAAGCCCACTATCAGGCCGCCAATTTGGGCGGGCAGCCCGATAATGAGGTCGGCAGCTGCGACCCCTCCCCCTTGCAACACAATTCAGCTCCTGCACCACATCAAAGACAGTTAAGTGCTTTTGGCAGGGAAAAAGACGCAGTGAGAACATTTAACTGGTTAGTTTCACAGCTGGGTACTTCAAAGCTCCTACTGAAGGGAGTTGAAGGAAATGTCTGTGTGGAACCTGTCAATCACAGCCTAGTGAAAGCAGAGATCTGGGGTGGGATTCTCCGACCCCCCCCGTCGGGTCGGAGAATTGCCAGGGGGCGAGATGAATCCCGCCCCTGCCAGCTGCCGAATTCTCCAGCGCCGGGGATTTGGCGGGGGCGAGAATTGCGCCACGCCGGTCGCCGGCTGCTGGCAGCGGGCCCCCCGGCGATTCTCCGGCCCGCAATGGGCCGAGTAGCCACCTGTTTACGGCCGGTCCAGCCAGCGTAAATTAGAGTAGGTACTTACCGGCGGGACCTGGCTCTGCGGGCAGCCTCCAGGGTCCTCGGGGGGGGCGCGGGGGGATCTGGCCCTGGGGGGTGCCCCCACGGTGGCTTGGCCCGCGGTCGGGGCCCACCGATCTGCGGGCGGTTCTGTGCCGTGGGGGCACTCTCTTCCTCTGCGTCGGCCATTGTAAAAGTCTGCGATGGCAGACGCGGAGATGAACCCCCCCGCATGTGCCAACTTGCGCCAGCTGGTGGAGGCCCTTCGGCACTGGTTGGCATGGCGCCAAGCCCCTTCCATGCCGGCCGGCGCGGCGCAAACCACTCTGCCGCCGGACTAGCCATTGAAGGTGCGGAGGATTCCACACCTTCGGGGCAGCCCGACGCTGGAGTGGTTCACGCCACTCCTTCGCACCGGGATTGCCCATCCCGCCGATTCCCGCAGAATTCTGCCCATGAATGAAAAGCTTGCAGATGAAAGGTCTGAGGGGGTGTAAACCAGGGAGTTGGGGGGGGGGGGTGTCTGGTGGAGGTGGAGTGGGCAGGTCTTGCGTTGTAGGGGTGAGGGTGGCCCTCCGATGGACTTTGAGAGCAACTCCCTGAAAGCGTTACTCTTTGATTCACGGTGAGATCCACTGCGTCAGGGCCATGTTTGTCAAGGTCTGCACCAAATCCCGCCCCAGAGGACCAGGGAATCATGTAGGCTTGGAGAAAATGGTGCTTGGCCTGTTAATAGGATGCAAACGGGTCTTAACAACCCATTTTCACAGTCCTGCTGGCACAGGGTGTGAACCTCGATCCCGCCACCAGTGGAGAGGTTGAAGCATCGGAATCGGTGTCAAACCCGTTTTTTTCCCGAAACTGGATTCGCTGCCCGATCCTGAATCACCCTTCCGCCGTTGCGAAACGGAGAATGCAGCCCAATAATATGATGGCCTCCTTCAGTAACATTTAATTTATTTGATGTAAAGGTGCTTCTGATATAGCTTGGTAAAACTTGTGATATTATTATTGGATAATATTCCTTCAACGCAGCACATGAAAGATACAGGAAACAGGTATTGCTATGAAAGAAAAACAAATGTGACCATAAGGTAAGTGGCGAAACTGGAAGCAAAAATTGCTGGATTAGTGAAGAATTTCTGAGCAGTCGAGGAGCCTGCCCTTGGGTATGGCAATCCTTTCCATCTGCGAGGGTCTTGGCGCTAGTCACAAATCTTTGTTTGTTCCTTCGGACACCTTATAGTTGGATCAGCAGGAAACGGAGGCTAAAAGCTGGGGAAGCCCTTTCCCACTTTATACTAGGTTAAACTAGCAGTTTGTGTAAAATCCTGTCATCGCACATTGTAATGTCTTGGTTTTGGTGGGAATCCTGAGAGCAAGAGAAGCCTCGAGTAAACTCTAAGGGCTGAATGGCTTCCTGCCGTTCCCAAGTCCTACGTTCCGAAACAGGCAACACTAAGCGGGATTCTGCAGTCTGCCGGCCGAGTGTTTCACTGCAGCGTGTCGTTCGCCGGAGGCGGGATTCTATCTTCCAGCCTATTGTCAATGGGATTTCCCAATGCAACCACCCCACGCTGCCGCAAAACCCGCTGGGGGGGGGGGCTGCCGGCGGGAAAATAGAATAGCAACGAACAAAGAACCCAGCCGCTGTCTGCAAACCCAGCTCTGCTGCTTGCTTACATTCCTCACACCAACAACATTGCTCAGCCTTTATTGGGCTGTGTATTTTCCAAATCAAGTAAAACGTACCCGAGCAGTCGCCGTATCGTGGCGTCTAGGAGATTTGCACAATAACCTCATTGCAATGTAAGCCTACTTGAGACAAGAATGAAGGTTATTATTATTATAATAAATATCAGTCTTACCTTTCACAATCACTTTTCTTTTTGTCATTTTCATTGCCTCTTTCCACTTTGCTATGCACTCGTATTCTCCAGTGTAATTTAGAGCTGCTGTTGTAGTAAATACTGCGGTAGTAGTATTGTAAATTGTGATTATTGGAATTGCATCCTTCACAATCATCATTTGTGGTTGTACACCAAGGAACAAAGGTGTAAAATTAACCATGCATCGAATGGTGAGACTATCTCCTTCAAATATTGTGTCAGATGGTTCAATTTCAAGGACCGGATCAGAAAATGGATCTGAAATATAGGTTAGATACAGTGAGTAAACAATGGGTGAAGGTGCTGAGATCATTTCAAAATTCACTTCTTTACTGGGGGATTTTTAATGTATTTCTTTCCTGATGTTCATTCTGTACAACATCCTGGCCGAGAGCACAGCTGGAATGTTGCCAGCTGAGGGGAGCTGTTGATTTTCCTTTTTCTGTAGAAACCAGGAAACCCGTTGGACCTGAAAATCAATCAATGTTCTGCCAGCCTATCTTTTGTACATTCAGCTACAGGATGCGGGCTTTGCTGGCTAGGCCAGCAACTAATGCCCATCCTTAGTTGCCCTTGAGAAGGAGGGGGTGAGCTGCCTTCTTGAACCATTGCAATCCCTGAGGTGCAGGTACATCCACGGCACTGTTCGGGTGAGAGTGCGAGGATTTTGGCCCAGCAATGGTGAAGGAACAGTGAATATATTTGCAAGTCAGGACGGTGAGTAACTTGGAGAGGAACCTCATATGGCATTCCCATAGCTGTTGCCCTTGTCCTTCTAAATGGTAGTGGTCGGGGATTTGGAAGGGGCTGCCCAAGGAGACTTGGCAAATTCCTGCAATGCGTCTTGTAGATGGTACACACGGCTGCTACTGTTCGTCAGTGGTGGAGGGAGTGAATGTTTGTGGAAGGGGTGCCAATCAAGCGGGGAGGGGGGGGGGGGGCAATCAAGCGGGGCTGCTTTGTCCTGAATGGTGTTGAGCTTCTTGAGTGTTGTTGTAGCCACACTCACCCGGTCAAATGAAAAGTATTCCATTATACGCCTGACATGTGCCCTGTAGATGGTGGACAGGCTTTGGGGAGTCAGGAGGTGAGTTACTCACCACAGGATTCCCAGCCTCTGACCTGTTTTTGTACCAACAGTATTTATATAGAACAAACAAAGAACAAAGAAAAGTACAGCACAGGAACAGGCCCTTCGGCCCTCCAAGCCCGTGCCGACCATGCTGCCCGACTAAACTACAATCTTCTACACTTCCGGGGCCCGTATCCCTCTATTCCCATCCTATTCATGTATTTATCAAGATGCCCCTTAAATGTCACTATCGTCCCTGCTTCCACCATCTCCTCCGGCAGCGAGTTCCAGGCACCCACTGCCCTCTGTGTAAAAAACTTGCCTCGTACATCTACTCTAAACCTTGCCCCTCACACCTTAAACCTATGCCCCCTAGTAATTGACCCCTCTACCCTGGGAAAAGCCTCTGACGATCCACTCTGTCTATGCCCCTCATAATTTTGTAGACCTCTATCAGGTCGCTCCTCAACCTCCGTCGTTCCAGTGAGAACAAACCGAGTTTATTCAACCGCTCCTCATAGCTAATGCCCTCCATACCAGGCAACATCCTGGTAAATCTCTTCTGCATCCTCTCTAAATTGTCCACATCCTTCTGGTAGTGTGGCGACTAGAATTGTACACTATACTCCAAGTATAATTGGATACTCTAAATTTAAATAAATAAATTTATGACAATCAAACTTTCATGGCCATCATTAGATTATTAATTCTGTGGTGGGATTTGAACCCAGGTCCCCTGAGCATTATCCCGAGACTCTGGATTACTAATCCAGTGACAATACCATTACACCACCACCAGTAGTACATAGAATTACAAGAATAGATGTTATAATATTTTAACAGCTCAGGTATTCCATGATGCCTGAGTTAACTTACCTTGGACAGTAATCTGCACTATTTTACTGTGACGTGAGTGACCACTGACCCCACTCACTCGGACTTTACAACTGTAGTTTTTGTCTGTATTTGCTGCCACTTTCAGTTGCTGCACTGCAAATTTGTTATTGCTGTTTACGTCCTTCAAGCGCTGTGCCTTTTGTCCATTAAATTTAAAGAATATGAATGTAAGAGGAGGAATTTCTTCAGATGCACAACGCAGCTCAATTGAATCTCCCACGATCACATCCATCGGCTGTATGGTGAGTAGAGGTATCTGTACGTTTCCTATGGTAAACAAGCAGGAAATTGTGGTGATATGCATCACTGTAAATACACAAGGAGTTAATGTAATTACACGTAGACTAGCTAGACACTAGAGGGAGCACCAGAGACATGACACACAGACATTCAACCAATAGGTCAGTAAGATAGGACACAACCAATGGTCATTCACGATACACACAGAGGTGACACTATCACAGGAGGGCATTACACCAACCCATATAAAAGGATACAGCACTGCATCATTATGACAGGTTTTGGTCAGGCCAATGAACGAAGCTGTTCCTTTTTATTGTTGCAAGTATGAAGTTGCTGTAGAGGGCCCCCGGTTGCCACATTCCGGCGCCTGTTCGGGTGGGCTGGTGCGGGAATTAAACCCGTGCTGCTGGCCTTGTTTTACATCACAAACCATCTGTCGAGCCCATTGTGCTAAATCAGCCCTATATGACATTGCATTCACGAGCAGAGAGAGATGTAAGGGTTGGGCAAAAGATACAGGAGTGATTTCAGGAAGTGCACATTATAATGGGAGTGTGAATGGTCCGCCTCCCTCTGCCAATGGTGTTGGTGTGAGTGATGTATATTTATTTCCAAAGGGAATTGATGGTCATTTAATGGAAATAAACCTTCATTTTTTTATTTGAGTACCCAATTATTTTTTTTACCAATTAAGGGGCAATTTTAGCATAGCCAATCCACCAAACCTACATATCTTTGGGTTGTGGGGGTGAAATTCATGCAGACACGGGGAGAATGTGCAAACTCCACATGGACAGTGACCCAGGGCTGGGATTCAAACCCAGGTCTTCGGCGCCGTAGGCTGCATTGCTAACCACTGTGCCGTGTACCGCCAGGAAATAAACCTTCATAAAAGATTAAAACTGTAAATTCTTGAATCTAAAAGATCTACGGAGATAGTGTGTTGGGACAGGGGGAATAGGACTAATTGAATTCCTCTAAAGAAATTGTGCCTGCACTGAGAGGGTTGAATGGCCTCCTTGTGTGCTATATGACCTAAAAGAACAGAACAACAAGCAGAGCCAGCTACATGGCCATGGGAACAGAGACTAGAAAACCTAAGTGGAGAAGACTTCAAGACGCACTTGGAGGATAAGCCAGGGGTGTAGTTCAGGTGGTGCAGGCACGTGTTACTGCAACTCATACCCAAGGGATAAACAGGATAATATAATTCTCAATTAGAAAATGTAACTACTGTTCAAACACTGTCATGTCTCACGTCTCATTTATGTTGAATAAAGTTGCCTCACTGTCACCGAAAAAAAAAAGGATACAGCACACATGATCTTCCTCTTTCCAGTGGAGACACTCAGTGTGTACACAGGGTTGATTCGATATCACACCCACCACGTGGATTGTAGCAGACTGGTTAGTCAGTCTGAGTAGCTATAGCAGGATTAACGGAAGAGTCGAATCCATGTAGGAGAATTGTTAACAGTTTAATAAATGTGTTAAAGCTATTTCCAAGTCTGAACCTTCCTTTGTCAGGCTGCACATCAAGGAAGCAGCTTATGCTACGTCAAGAGCATAACAAAACAGAAATTATGACATTTTCTGCCATTTGAAATCATCTTTATGCCTAAGCAGATAGGGACGAAAGATTCAGTTATTCCAGCTTTTGTTAATGGTCCGTAATCAGCGTTTCCAAAGCTCATTTTACATTTCTTATTACAAGAGGCTATTCACCCAAATCAATCCATATTAGCCTTGATGTTCCTCACACACCTCCTCCACCCTTCTTCATCTAACCCCCAAAACACGTTCTATTCCTTTCTCGCATTGTCAATCCTCTAGAGGTGAACCCTGTGCTTTGTTTGCTTTTTTCATATTCATTCTGGGATGTAGGTGTTCACGGCTGTGGTGAATGTAATATATACGATATGATAATTCACACTGTCATTGTGAGCGCAGTAGCGTTATCCAACCACTAGGGGGAGTAGCTCTGGGAGTACTCAGGAACTTGTACTGGGCTCCACCCTTGGCTCCGCCCACGATTCCTCCCCCTAGTGCTGCTGTATAAATACCCTTGTCCAGAGTCAGCCTGAGTTCACTAAGAGTTCATCAACGGTAAACAGGCTGGCTCTGAAGTAAGTCGATTAAAGCCTAGATTCATATCGGAAACACGTGTCTGGTGAATTGATGGTTCCATCAACGGCAAGCCCTGGATTTTATTGCCTCACAGTCTTTGAGAGGACAGTGTTGAGTCATCTTCTGGAAGGCAATTGAGTGGCTAGCTAAGGCATGTGAGAGGGTAATTAAATGCCCATCACATTGATGTGGGTTTTGAGTCACACTTAGGCCTGACCAATGTAAAGATAGCAAATTTAATAGAATTGTTACAGCAGAGAAGCAAGCCATTTGGCCCACTGTGTCTGTTTATCCTCAAGGGTGGAGGGGGGGTGGTGGGGGAGCAATTCTCATACTGCCACTCCACTACCCACTCCCACACCCTTGCACATTCCTTTGCTCACTAACGGACATTAGTGAGCAACAGTCTTTGTTATTTTCATGGTCACCATCACAAACTAGCTTTTTATTCCAGGCCTGTTTAGTTAATGAAATTCGCTTTTGTATAACTAGGAAGTTCATGATCTGTTAAATGTGTATAAAATGAAAAATACTGATTCCTGAGCTTCTCAAAGTCATGAGGCAGCTAGATGGAGTAGAAACAGAGAAACTGTTCTCACATTAATCAGGAAGTTAAATGTCGGGAAGTGAATCTACTGTTGCCAATTTTGTGCATGACACAAAAATAGGTGGGTAGGTAAGTGCGGAGGGTGACAGAGTCTACAGAGGGATGTAGATGGGTTGAGTGAGTGGGCAAAACCTTGGCAGATGGAATATATTGTGGTGAAATGTAAACTTATGCACTTTGGTAGGAAGAATAAAGGAGCTGAATATAATTTAAATGAAAAAAGACGGGAAAGATGGAGTGCGGTGGGATAGAGGGTCCTCGTGCATAAATCTCAGAAAGCCAGCATACAGGTTCAGCAGGTAATAGGGAAGGCAAATGAAATGAGGGCCTTTATTTCAAAGGGAATGGGGTATAAAAACAGGGAAGACTTGCTAAAACTATGCAAGGCACTAGTTAGACCACATCTGGAATACTGCGAACAATTCTGGTCCCCTCGTCTAAGGAAAGGTATATTGGTATTGGAGGCAGTCCAGCGTTTCACTAGATTGATTCCAGGTAAAATGGGATTTTCTTATGAGGAGAGGTTGAGTAAGTTGGGCCCGTACTCATTGGAGTTTAGAGGAAGCAATTATTTATTTTCTTTCCAATTAAGGGGCAATTTAGCGTGGCCAATCCACCTACCCTGCACATCTTTGGGTTGTGGAGGAGAAACCCACGCAAACATGGGGAGAATGTGCAAACTCCACATGGACAGTGACCCAGGGCCGGGATTCGAACCCAGGTCCTCAGCACCGTAGACAGCAGGGCTAACCACTGCGCCACATGCCGCCCTCTCAATGGAGTTTAGAAGAATGAGAGGCGACCTAATTGGGACGGATTAGATTCTCAGGGGGCTCGACAGGGTAGATGCTGAGAGGTTGTTTCCCCTTGTGGGCGAGTCTGGGGGGGCATATGTAGTCGCTCATTTAAGACAAGATGAGGAGGAATTTCTTCACTCAGAGCGCAATGACTCAATGGAGAGCTGTAGAGACTGGAGCGTTAAGTATTTTCAAGGCTGAGATAGAGATGGGAATCGTGGCTTTAGAGATAAAGTGGGAAAGTGGAGTTGAGGCAGATTCAATGGGCGAAAAGGCCTACTTCAGCTCCTATGTCTTATGGCCCTGGTCACGGAGCTGTCAATTTGCCTCAGCGATATTGTTGTCACCTCTGGGACAGAGGTTGGAGGGTTCAAGCCTCACCCCAGCATCTTGAGCACACAGCAATGAGGCAGTGCTGCACTCACTTTCGAATGGGAAGTTCATTGATGTCCCTTTCTGCCCCTTTGGGTTCAGATAAAAAACATCAACAAGACATTCAATAAAGAATTGTGGAGGTCTCCCTGGGCTCTACCCATCAGAACACTTGTTATGGTCACATTGCTGTTTGTGGCATCTTGCTCTGTACTAGTTGCCATCGTCGTTTCCTATATTACAACAGTGGCTACACTCCAAAACATACCTCACTGATTATAAAGTATCTCGGGAAATGCTGTGGTCATGAAAATAAAATAAGTTTGTTTTTTGTATTCCAAGTGATTTGCTATATGTTTCACATTTCAAAATACCTGTAACTGTTATAAATGTGAATTCACTTTTTTTCTTTTCAGTCCCTGCTTCCACGACACAATGATAGTATCCGGAATGTGATACCCGAGCAGATTGTATTATATACTGGGATTCGAGCGCATCAGATGTAACTTTTTCCAGCAGAACACCTTTGTCTTGTCCTTTATAAAATAAGTATACAATCTGAATTCGCTCAGTCGTATGTTTCAGGATACTTGCTGAACAGGTCAGGATAATTTTGCTTCCCCTTCTAATATCTTCTTCAGCGTCAAATGTTATTGTTACAGTGTTTATAGACACACCTGTGAGAGAATAACAGAAACAGACATTAAATTCAATTTGTGTAATACTTTTTCTGGGTATTGTACTTGCAACAAAACTATCTTTAGAATACATAATTTGTGATTATTTCTGGTTATGTATTTTAGAGAAATCATGTGCCTGAAGACTTGGGGTGCGATTCGGTGTACTTCAAACTCAGTCCGCAGTCGGGCATGTTTAGTATGGTGTTCCACGGGAGCTGCAGAACCGAGATCCAACGGCACTTTATCAACTCTCTCTCACACCCCTCAACCTTGGGGAGGCCCATGGGACAGGATAATTTTGCTTCCCTCTCTAATATTTTCATCAGCTTCTGCATCATATTTCAGAAGCACAGAGTTTATAATCACATGGATCATAGAATTTACAGTGCAGAAGGAGGCCGTTCAACCCATCGAGTCTGCACCGGCTCTTGGAAAGAGCATCCTACCCAAGGTCAACATCTCCACCCTATCCCCATAACCCCATAACCCAGTAACCCCACCCAACACTAAGGGCAATTTTGGACACTAAGGGCAATTTATCATGGCCAATCCACCTAACCTGCACATCTTTGGACTGTAGGAGGAAACCGGAGCACCCGGAGGAAACCCACGCAGACACGGGGAGAATGTGCAGACTCCACACAGGCAGTGACCCAGCGGGGAATTGAACCTGGGACCCTGGAGCTGTGAAGCGATTGTGCTATCCACAATGCTACCGTGCTGCCCCACATCTGCGAGAGAGAAACAGAAACAGACATTAGCTTCACTCTGACATTGATTCATTTGCACTACCTCTTGTTTCTAGATATGTCTTTTGAGGAAGTGTTGAGGAAAAGGTTCAAAGAATTGCAGTAGTAGATGAAATCAGAATGGTTTGAATGTAGCTTATTACCATTGTGTGTTGTTATAATGGAGGAAGGACATTGAGGCAGCACCTAATAAGAATGCACCCCAAGAAATATTGAGAGCCCAAGTGCAGGCATAGTAGTATTCTTACTGGACCACATTTGAATTCAATACAGATCCGACAATAAAAGTCTAACAATGACCATGAAACCATTGTCGAAAGAATCCATCAGGTTCACCAAAGCTCTTTAGGGAAAGAAATCTGCCGTCCTTAACTGGTCTGGTCTACATGTCACTCCAAGGTGGAGTAACTGTCCTCTTAAGGGCAATTAGGGATGGGTAATAAATGGTGGCCCAGCCAGCGATGCCCACGTCCCATCGATGAATTTTTTTCAGATGAATCCAGGCCGGAGAATCCAAGCTTACGACCAAATCGGGGGGCGGCGCCGCTTTTGCGATGCTCCGCTCCCTCCAAAGTGGCGTACTCTCCATGTATCGACAGCCTCAGGACATTGCCTGACGCCCGCCCCCTGAGCTCCGCCCCCAACTGGCTAACTTCCTAATGGCGTGGGTCTCAACCGTCGGGAACTCAGCATGGTGGCTGCAGACTCAGTCCAGAGCTCCCACAGTCGGGGGAGTTCCGATATGCGGGTAGAGGGGGCATTATTTGGGGCTGGGGGCACTGTGGGGGGATGGTCTGGTGCGCGCGAGCTGGCCGAAGGGGGGGGGACTATTTTGCAGGCCGGTCTGTGAACAGCCTCTGCCATGAAGCATGGCGCAGCTGCTGCAGGCCGCCGCCATGCGTGGCCACGGACCGGGTGCTCTATGCTGCCGTCCTGCTAGCCCCCAGCAAAACGGAGAATCGGTGGCCGTTTTGCGCCAGTTTTCCTGGCGTAAAATGTCATCGTTCCCATGCCGGAGTGGGGACGTAGCCCCAGAATCGGAGAATCCAGCCCCATATCACTAAAAAGACCCAAGGACCAGGCAGCTGTATTCATCTGCTCACGCTGCTCTGATTGTGGTTATGAAGGTGATGACTATACTCAGCTAGTATGGCATAGGCCCATTTCAGATCTCTGAAATTCCAGGATTCATTGGGTGCCTATTGCAGGAGAGCTGGCTCAATGGTCGCCTTTGGTAGCACAGTAAATAATAATAATAATCTTTATTGTCACAAGTAGGCTTACATTAACATTGCAATGAAATTACTGTGAAAATCCCCTAGTCGCCACATTCCAGCGCCTGTTCGGGTAGACAGAGGGAGAATTCAGAATGTCCAATTCACCTAACAAGCACGTCTTTCGGGACGTGTGGGAGGAAACCAGAGCACCCGGAGGAAACCCACGCAGACACGGGGAGAACAGACAGTGACCAAGCCGGGAATCGAACCTGGGACCTTGGCGCTATGAAGCAACAGTGTTAACCACTGTGCTACCGTACGACAGGCCCACCCAGTTTACAGCTTGCTGTGTTTCTCATAACCCTATGTGCAATACTAGAAAGCATGTTGCTCAGAATTTATCACAATTTCAGAAGGGATTCAACATGTCACGGCCCTGGCACGGCCACCCATCCCATCAGTCTCCCGCCTCGCCCCTCTGCAGGCAGCCTAGCCCATCTCTCACCCCCTTCTGACAGAGCACCAAGGCAGGTTGGAACATTTGTGAACAGGTGAACATGTTTCTACAGATTTGTGCCCAGCCCCTAACGCTGTCTTGTGTGCTGAACCCTTGCCAACTTAACTGGTATCTTAACTTTCTGGCCTTTTGGGCCCTAATGCTCCATCATGATGGTTCCCCAGGTGGTACCTCAGGAGTGCAGTGCTGCGATTTCTGCCCTGTGACCTGGGTCCCCTTTGGAGGCCGCCCTCCGGACCGACCAGGCCTGACCGGGCCCAGCAAACTCTTGGGTGTCCCAGGTGGTATTTACTTTGTCATAGTTTTTAACATCAATGTTAGATCACCCCCTCATAAGGCCATACGATGTGGGAGCAGAAGTAGGCCATACGGCCCATCGAGCCTGCTCTGCCACCTCATGAGATCATGGCTGATCTGAAGTGATGTTCCTCAATTCTACTTTCCCCCATATCCCCAGAACCCTTAATTCCCTTGCTCAACGATCCAGCCTCTACCTCCCTCTGCGGTGAAGAATTCCAGAGATTCACTGCCCTCAGAGAAGAACTTCCTCCTCATCTTAGTCTTCAATGATCTTACCCTGAAATTATGTCCTCTGGTCCTAGACTCTCCAATGAGGGGAAACATCCTCTCAGCATTTACCCTGTCAAGCCCCATGAGAGTCTGATATGTCTCAATAAGGTTGCCTCTCATTCTTCTAAACTCCAATGAGTACAGACCCAACCGACTCAACCTCTCCTCATAAGAAAATCCCTCCATACCCGGGATCAACGTTGTGAACCTTCTCTGCACTGCCTCCAATACTAGTATATATTTTCTTAGATAAGGGGACCAAAACTATTCACAATATTCCGGGCAAGGTTTAACTAGTCCTTTATATAGTTTTGGAAAGAGTTCCCTATTTTTATGCTCCATTCCCTTTTGAAATAAAAGCCAACATTCCATTTGCCTTCCCTATTACCTGCTGAACTTACATGCTAGTTTTTTGTGATTTATGTTCAAGCACCCCCAAACCCCTCTGTGCTGCAGCTTTCTGCAGTCTTTCACCATTTAAACAATATTTCCTACCAAAGGGCATAACCTCACATTTTCCTACATTATATTCCATCTGCCACGTTTTTGCCCACTCGCTTAACCTATCTGTATCCCTCTGTGGACTCTTTGCATCATCCTCATCACTTGCCTTCCCAGCTCTTTTTGTGTCATCCACCAGTTCCAGGTTACCATCCTGAAAATGTCTCTCTTATCCCAAGTCACTGTCTTCTATTAATGTGTCAATACTTATTCATAATATACAATTCCCAACATCAAGGTCTCTTATCTTATTAGGTGGCCTTTTGTGGGGTACATTATCAAATGCTTTTTGGAAATTCAAGTATATTACGTCTACTGGCTCTCCTTCATCTTTCCTGCTCATTACCACTTCAAAGAATTTAAATAAACTTGACATGCATGATTTCCCCTTCATGAAGCCATACTGACTCTGCTTGATTATACTGTGTTTCTAAATACTCTGCGATTACATCCTTTATAATAGACTCTAACACAGGGGTGGGCAAACTACGGCCCGTGGGCCGCATGCGGCCCGCCAAAGGTCTTTATGCGGCCCACCAAGTCATTAAAAAAAAAATTTTTTTAAAAAAAATTTTTTTTTTAAGGTTAATGGCCGGGGGGGGGGGGGGGGGGGGGGGGGGGCTGTTGGGTTACTTGCTGGTATAGGGTGGATACGTTGACTTGAGTAGGGTGATCATTGCTCGGCACAACATCGAGGGCCGAAGGGCCTGTTCTGTGTTGTACTGTTCTATGTTCTATATGAGGCGCCCAGAATCATAACCTGGTGAAGTAATTATTTTACTTAATATACTATGCGGCCCTTTAAAATTGTGAATTTCTGAATGTGGCCCTTGCACGGAAAAGTTTGCCCACCCTGCTCTAACATCTTCCCAATGACAGATATTAAGCTATAGTTACCTGTTATTTGTCTTCCTCCCTTTTTGAATAATGTCAGTTTTCCAATCCTCAGGGACGTTTCCAGAATTTAAAGATTCTTCGAGAATTACTACCAGTGGATCCACTATTTCTGTAGCTACTTCCTTTTAGTAACGTAGGATGCAACCCATCGGATCCAGAGGACTTATCCGCCTTTAGCCCCATTAGTTTCCCTAGTACTTTTTCTCTGCTGATAGTTATTGGATTTATTTCCACTCCCCATTTTGCCCCATGATTACTTAGAATTTTTTGAACTGTTATTAGCGTCTTCTACCATGAAGACTGATGCTAAATATTTATTTAACTCCTCTGCGGATTCCTGGTTCCCTATTATTGTTCCACAGTCTCATTCTTATATATATATTTAGGGCAAAATTCTCCGCAAATGCGGAGAATCGTAAAGGCTCCCGTGGGACAGGCCGTGACCCACGGCAGCCTTCACGGCCACTTCCAGGGCCGATTCTCCCCCCCAGGCGGGGCTAGGAGCGTGGCCCCATGCGTCACAGCGTCGTGGCCTTGACGACGGTCGACAAGGCCGCACGTCAAGCGTCACGGCGGCTGACACGGCCGATGACGTCAGCCGCGCATGCGCAGGTTGGAAAATGCCAACCCACGCATGCGCAGTTGCCGTTTTTCTCCTCAGCCGCCTGGCAAGACGTGGCGGCTTGATCTTGCCGGGCGGCAGAGGGGAAAGAGTGCGTCTGTTTTGGACACTGGCCCGACGATCGGTGGACACTGATCGTGGGCCTGTCCCCTCCCGAGCACAGTCGTGGTGCTCCCGTGCCAATCGGGCCTCTAGATGCCCCAAATGGGCATCTGGCGCCCGTTTCACGACGGCAGCGAGCAGGTGTGTTTGCTGCCATGGTGAAACAGGTTGCGAAGGGCCGGCCGCTCGGCGATTCGTGGCGTGGGTCGGGCGTGGGGGCGGGGAGAATAGCAGGAGGGTGTGAAAAATGTCGGGAGGCCCTCCCGCTATTCTCCCACCCTGCGTGGGGTGCGGAGAATCACGCCCTTATTCTTCCTGACTGGGATAATATATCTTTGTTATTGTGAGTGTTGCACTATTTTCATAAACCATTTTTTTCTGCCAAGCTCCTTTCCCAGTCCACTCCAGCCAACTCTGCCCTCATTCCTTTGTAATTACCCTTATTTAAGTTTAGCACAGTTGTTTCTGAGATTGTTTATTAAACCTGCCTCATTACACGTTACCATATTCAAAATAGCCAGATTCTTGGTTGGCTCCACAACATGTTGTTCTAGGAAACTGTCCCAAATACACTCTATCAATTCTTCTTAATGGCTGTCTCTACTAATTTGATTTCCCCAATCCACATGAAGATTAAGCCACTCTTGATTAAAGCACTATTACGATCCCGGACCAGACCCCGACATTTGCTTAACAATTACAACGAAACACTAACTTCTAACTGCTATATTTTATCTCCACTCAAGCAAACCCCATCTCGGGTCCAAATACAGTAAGTCAACCCAGGAATGCTTGCTATAATAAGATGTCTTGGATAAACCGCTTTGAGAGAGAGATCCTTCAGGAACCAGCTGTTTAACTGTGACTGCTTCAGTGCCTGTCACCACCCATTAACTACATCATTTTACTAAAGCTAAACACAACGGCCGGAATTTTCAACTAATGGTGATGAGTCCCCACGCCGGCAGGAAAACCGGCGCCAACCACTGCGGCGTCAACGACCCCCAAAAGTGAGGAATTCTCCACTTATCTCCACTTTCTTGGGGGCTAGGTTGACACAGGAGTGGTTGCCACCGCTCCAGCCGGTGCCGAAGGGCCAACGCGAGTCCGCGCATGCGCGGAATGGCCGGCATAATCTCGCGCATGTGCAGACCGGCCGGTGTATTTCCGCGCATGTGCGGGGGTTCCCTTCCCCACGCCGGCCCCTGGGCAATATTACAGAGCCTTACAGGGGCCAGCCCACCCGCCAATCGGTGGGCCCCCGATCGCAGGCTGGGCCACCATGGGGGCCCCTCCCCCGGGGTCGGATCTCCCCGCGCCCCCCCAGGACTGCCCCGCACACTTACCTGCCAGGCCCCGCCGGTGTGTGAGGTGAGTGATTCACGCCGGTGGGACTGGCCAAAAGTTGATGGCCACTTGGCCCATCGGGGCCCAGAGAATCACCAGAGGGGACACTGCCAACGGCCCCCGACCAGTGTAACGGGAATCCCGCTGACCCCCAAAATAGGGCGCCAGAGAATAGGGCAGCCGGAGGCGGGGCAAGATTCACGCCAAGCCCCAGGGATTCTCCGACCCGGCGGGGGGGTCGGAGAATCCTGGACAAAGTCCTTAATTATCTACTCACCAAGGAACCTTTATATAAACAAAACTCCATTCATCAACTTTTATGATGCTTTAAGTATCTCTTTAGTAGCCACAAAGCCTAGCTATCTTTCAAACTAGCGTTTTAAAAAACTTTACTGCAGCAGTCTCACACACACTAACCCAAGCTTTTTAAAAACATTACTGCACTAAATACATATAAAACAATATATCTGAAATTCCTACATCCAACACAGCACTGCCTTTTTTACATGTCCTCATTATCTTCTGATTTATTCTCCATCCTATCGTATAGCTACAGTTAGATGGCCTATTGACTACAGTAGTCCCCCTTTATAACGCGGGTGTTGGGGTCCAAGACAGCCACCCGCGTTGCAACCGAGCCGTGGATATTCACGATGGGGGTTTTAAATTTATTTAAAAATCTATGCTAGCGCTTCCCATTGAGAGTCTACGGGGGGCGGGGGGGAGAGGTCAGACCCCCGTAGACTCACAATGGGAAGCGCTAGCATAGATTTTTAAATAAATTTAAAATTCCCAACTTTTAAGTTTTAATGTTTCTGATTGGAGGGAGAGAGCAGCCGGCAGTGTCAATTTCAGCGGCCGGCTGATTGTTTCAGTGAGAGAGCAGCTTCCCTCTCCGGATCAAAGTGAGCCGGCCGCTGAAATTGACACTGCCGGCTGATTGGAGGGAGAGAGCAGAGAACACAGGAGGAGGTCATACGGGCCTCTGCAAGACCAGCATGGTCTCACATCGCCCCTCCCCTCTGTAGCTGGGGTTCAGGCTGTGGCTGCTGGGCTTCAGGCTGTGGCTGCTGGGGTTCAGGCTGTGGCTGCTGGGCTTCAGGCTGTGGCTGCTGGGGTACTGTGGCTGCTGGGGTTCAGGCTGTGGCTGCTGGGGTACAGGCCGTGGCTGCTGGGGTGCAGGCCGTGGATGCTGAGGTACAGGCTGTGGCTGCTGGGGTGCAGGCTGTGGCTGCTGGGGTTCAGGCTGTGGCTGCTGGGGTACTGTGGCTGCTGGGGTGCAGGCTGTGGCTGCTGGGGTTCTGATTGGAGGGAGAGAGCAGCGGGCAGTGTCAATTTCAGCGGCCGGCTGATTGCTTCAGTGAGAGAGCAGCTTCCCTCTCTGGATCAAAGTGAGCTGGCCGCTGAAATTGACACTGCCGGCTGCTCTCTCCCTCCAATCAGAAACATTAAAACTTAAAAGTTGGATTGGAGGGAGAGAGCAGCCGGCAGTGTCAATTTCAGCGGCCGGCTGATTGTTTCAGTGAGAGAGCAGCTTCCCTCTCCGGATCAAAGTGAGCTGGCCGCTGAAATTGACACAACTGACATTTGGGGTCCATAAGCCCCCCCGCGGTATATCGCGAACCGCTGTATTGCGGAGCGCGGTATAACGGGGGACTACTGTACTCCCACCAGTGTTTTCTTCCCCTTGTTATTTCTTACCTCCACCCATTTGGGCAGCACGGTAGCAGGGTTAAGGGGATGGGGTGCAGGTGTGGACCTTGGGTAGGGTGCTCTTTCCAAGAGCCAGTGCAAACTCAATGGGCCGAATGGCCTCCTTCTGTACTGTAAATTCTCTGAAAAATATGGATTCTACGGGCGCGATTCTTCCGTTTTGAGTCTAAGTGTTCCTGCCAGCCAGGAATCAAGACCATTTTCCACAGGAGCCAGGAGAAATACTGATTTGCCATTGAATGGCACTTAGTAACTTTTTTACGGAGGATTGAGTTTTACTTTGGACTTGAGGGGGAAAGGGCCTAAGCTCGCAGGTCCCTCTCACTGCAAGTTTCCCTCCAGCCCTGAACAGATGTTCCAAAACCTGGCACCGGGCAGGTAACACAGTCCAGACTCTGTGTCATGGCTGCAGATAACAGTGTAAATCCCCCTCACTGTACTGTCTCCCTGATATCTCTACATTCTTATGTGCTCCCCCACTTGAATAGCTTCCTGCACCACGGTGCCCTGGCCAGTCAGCTCACCCACCCTGCAGTCCCCACTCTCATCCAAACAAGCGAATAAATAATAAATCTTTTGTTTTGTTAAATTCAGACCTGAATAGAAAACAATAAGTGTGGAACCATATTGACCCATTAGAATATGTTATCCCCATGTTTGTTTACAAAGAGTTCATATTGATGAGAGATTGGAGAAACTGCCTTTCATTTTCTTCAAGCAAAGAAGTACAGAGTTAATTGTAAAGAAGCGTTCAAAATGATCAGAGACTTTGACAAAGAAAATCACATCAATATGTCAGTAACTAGGACCCAGGCCTGGAACTGGCTGATCAACCAGGCTGGTTATGTGGAACGTGCAAGGGTTGAATGGGCCGGTTAAACGGTCAAGTGTTTTCATGCACTTGAGGAGCTTGAAGGCGGACGTAGTGTTCTTGCAGGAGACACACCTGAAGTTGGGGAATCAGACGAGGCTGAGGAAAAGATGGGTGGGGCAGTGAAGGAACTTATGATTGTGAAGTAGAGCTTCAATTTAAGGTTACCGGTTGTTCTTGAGCATTGCTGAAACTCAGTAGAAAATCAAGTTTAAAAAAAAACTTGTCAGGTGCTAATAAGAATTGTTTTATTTGGAGTTCATTGGTTACAACTTGAAAATCATTTAAAAGGTAGTTTGTAGACAATTTGATTTTCTTCAAAGAATCACAGGAATTATCTTCTGAGACAGTAGCCTGAACACAACTTTAAAAGTCAAAGTCTGAAGTCAAAGTATGAAAATGAAATATGAATACAGAACTCTTTTCTAATTCTCTTCCTTTACTTTATGGCTCTCTCTGTCTCTCGCTCTGGCTTTCTGTCTTTCTCTCCTTCTTTCTTCTTCCTTTCTGCCTCTCCTTTCTTTCCTTTCTCTCCTGTCTTTCTTTCTTTCTGTCCGTCTGTCTAAAATGGTGGCCAAATCATCCATGGATATACTATTTCATATCTGTCTTAAGCGATCCGATCACACCCCAATATAATCCTAATTGGTTTGATTTAGACTCAAACACATTTGATTTGATAACAAGCCGTCCCTCTTCACGATGTAACATTACTTCCAATTGTTGCATGTCTGCAACAATGGAGACCTTATGTTATCTCATCATACTATGCGAGGCATAATTCCGAAAATATAATTCAAACTGTCTTTTAAGGTTGGAATCAAATATATATATATTATATTTGATTCGATGTTTTAACTGTTCATTTATTAAAAACAAGGCAACACAGTCTAAAATGTTTCAGCTATTATAATCGTGGGATGTGATTTACTCTAATCTCAAATGGCGTGAGAACCATGCCATTTGTTCCTTCTTATTCCTCGTTGCCATGGATTCAACCCTTGTCCTTGGAAAAAATGTAATGTTTTTATCAGACTTCTGTGTTTTGCAAACTCATGACTGAGTTTGGAAATTGTATGTTTCTTTCATTTTAAAACTGGGAATTAATATTTATGCTTTAGCCAGCTTTTTACCTATATTAAGTGTATTTGAAATACCTGGCTTCTACAGGCAGGTGTTCCACATCGGGGTTAGACACGAAGACGAGTGGGTTGGCGGTGTTGGTTAATAAGAGAGTGGCTTTTGAGATGGGGAGCATTGTGGCTGATCGGGGGGGGGGGGGGGGGGGGGGGGGGGGGGGGTAGATATGTGATGGTCAGTGGGAAGTTGGAGAGGATGCCAGTGGTTCTGGTAAATGTTTATGCCCTGAATTGGGATGACGTGGACTTTATGAGGTGGGTGTTAGAACATAGAACGTAGAACATAGAACAATACAGCACAGTACAGGCCCTTCAGCCCACGATGTTGTGCCGACCATTTATCCTAATCTAAGATCAACCTAACCTACACCCCTTCAATTTACTGCTGTCCATGTGCTTGTCTAAGAGTCGCTTAAATGTCTCTAATGACTCTGACTCCACCACCTCTGCTGGCAGTGCATCCCACACACCCACCACTCTCTGTAAAGAATCTACCCCTGACATCACCCCTATACCTTCCTCCAATCACCTTAAAATGATGTCCCCTTGTGACAGCCATTTCCACCCTGGGGAAAAGTCTCTGGCTATGGGAGGATCTCATCCCTGGACAGGCATTAGATTGGTTATGTGGACAATTTCAGTACGGTCTGAGATCCGAGGAGGCAATTTCAATACGGTCTTAGGTCAGGTCCGAAGTCATCGAGGATGTCGGCAGTGGGCAGGGACTTCAGAGGGTCCATGGATCGAGTGGGGAGGGTGCAAACACGTGGAGGTCTGGGATGCCGAGGATGAAGAAGTTCTCCTATGTCTCACATGTGAACCGGGTGTACTCCCAGATCAATCTATTTGTGATGGATAAAAAGCTGCTGGCGGGGGTGGTGACTCAGAGTACACAGCGATTATGGTTTCTCACCACGCGCCGCACTGGGTGGATTTACGGGTGGTTCAGGGGAAGGCCCAACAACTGCAGTGGAGGTTAGATGTGGGGTTGTTGGCGGGTGAGAGGGGGTGAGGACTGCCATTCGGGATTATGTGGAGTTGAAAGACATGGGGGAGGTCACGGCTGCCACGCTGTGAGAGGCACTGAAGGTGGTAGTTAGGGGTGAATTTATCTTGATCAGGGCACATAGGGGGAGGGTGGAACGAGAGAAGAGGGCAAGTCTTGTAGCGGAAATTCTGAGGTTTGAGGAGTGTTGAAGGAAAGGCACTTATCTACATTGAAGTTTATTTGCCAATTATAGAGCAAAGATTATAGGGCGGCACAGTGGCATGATGGTTAGCACTGCTACCTCACAGCGCCAGGGACCCGGGTTCAATTCCAGCCTCGGGTGACTGTGTGGAGTTTGCACTTTCTCCCTGTGTCTGGGTGGGTTTCCTCCCACAGTCCAGAGATGTGCGGGTGAGGTGGATTGGTCATGCTAAATTGCCCAATAGTGTCCAAAAGGTTAAGTGGGATTATGGGTTACAGGGAAAGGGTGGGGGCATGGGCCTAGGTAGGGTGCTCATTCAGAGGGTCGGTCAAACTTGATTGGTCTCCTTCTGCACTGTAGGGATTCTATGATTCTAAAAACAGTTTGTGTTTATATAGCGTCTTTAACATAGTAAAACGTCCCAAGGTGCTTCACAAGGGCATTATTGAACAAAATATGACATCAACCACATAAGGAGACAACGGGGCAGATGACCCGAAGCTGAATTAAAGAGTGAGTTTAAAGAAATGTCTTAACGAAGGAAAATGAGGTTGAGGGGTGCTGGCAGCTGAAGGCACAGCCACCATTTGTGGACAGATTAAAATGAGAGGCGGGCAAGAGGCCAGAATTGTAGTGCAGATCCTGCAATCTTATTCAGGTTTTCCTGTATTTTGTCAGTCGTCCACCGAATCAAAACCATCGATTTTGGGCCATTCACAGATTTGGTAATTTTACCTCCCGAGTCATGGTTAAATTCTCAAAGCCATGCTTTTCTTTGAAGCGTCGTCACATCTCCTGAACATTTATCATAGTCATAATTTAAAACACATCCAAGCTACTTGGGAATAAGATAAAAGTAAATGACTGCGGGTGCTGGAATCTGAAACTCAAACATAAAGTGCTGGACAACCTCAGCAGGTCTGATAGCATCTGTGGAGAGAGAGAAAACGGAGCTAACGGCCAGAGTTCTCCGGTCGTTGCGATGCAATTTCCCCGCGGTGCAGTGGCGGTTACGATGGGAAATCCCATTGACAAGCAGCGGGAAGGCGCGCACTGGTGGTCGGAGAACACAGCCCAACGTTTGGAGTCTGGATGACAAAGAGAGCTCTCCGTTCTCCACAGACACTATTAGACCTGCTGAGATTATGCAGCTTTTTCTGTTTTTGATGTATATGGAAACAATGCATTTTACCTTTAATTTAAGAAAAGCATATGGTTTCTATAGCTTGATATTTATCACATGTTCTCTGCATTATTCTCCAGTACAACTGTACAGCGAGAGCTCAGAATATCCAAGGTTTAATTTAAACAGATTCTTACCTTGCTCCATTCCCTTAGCAGCTTCAACTGAAAGAATGAAAACAGTGACATTTAGATCGCTTCAAACTACACCGTGTATGAGATACAAACTACAGTGAGCAGCCTGAAGGTCTATATTGTAATTATTAAAGCTGTTATAGTTGTAAACTGCCCATTATTGGCTCATTTCCCAGATCATAGTTACATTCACAGAGTTGCTCTTTAGCTGTGCCATATCCCTTATGTGTTATTCATTGTATGGTCATCATTCAAAACACACGCAAGACATTTGGGAGCAACACATTTCCTTTCCTTCCATTGCCTGTTTGTCTCCCAACCACAATTCTGTTTTAATCATCCCCTTTGGGGCCCTGGTAGTAATCCCGCTCTGGTGCCAAGACAGAACTCCCTAACTAAAAAAGTTACCGCCATAATTCCAGAATCCTGCACACAGACGGGTGGAAATTGACTGAAGGTATATACTTACATAGCAGAGTAATCCAGAGAGAGATAAATGTTTTCAACATCTTTGTTTGAAGAGGATTGATTGCAGAAGTTGCTTTACTTTCCGTTGTCAGTGAGCTGGCAATCAATCTCTGTGTGCACAGATACACACACGTTTCCGGCGGTGGGGTTTTTTTGCCATTGCTTCTCTCCCACACAAATTTGCATCAACAACACGTTGCAAAGCCCAGCAGGAAGGGAATTAATAGGCAGCCCCGATTAGGAGGTATTTGTGGTAGGTGACGGACAGGTGGATTTGGAGAGCCTTACAAGAGGAAAGCAGTTTAGGCTGATTACTGCAGCACTTCGATTCATCGGATTTGGGATTCTTGCTCTTTATCAAAGTGGAAAGGCAGGCAGTGAGTGGCTGGTCATGTTTGGGAGAATTTATGGTGCAGTGTTGAGATATATTTCTGATTTTATAAGAGTAATAAAGTTTCTCAAATACCCGGCAGTGACCCCTTTCTGTGCCGCCTATATTTGTGATTGTGGCTGATGTACCATCAATTGTACGCAAGGCGAGTGATTTACCAAAGTCCGGCTTTAATAGACTAGAACACAGCTCTGCGATCGTCTACAATGGAAAGGACGATCGTCGGGCGTCTGACCATTTATACCTCGTTAATAGAGGCGTGGTTAACTCAGCCTCTCGGCCAATCGGTCGAGAGGCACATGACCAACCAGGGCCAATGGTAAGCCGACGTTCTGGCCCAATGGCAGACAGGTATGCAGATCATATCACCACATTCACCCCTTGCGGAGAAGGAAGGCGGGGGGGGGGGTGAACGAGACCCAGGGTGGGGGGGGGGGGGAGAACTGGTGATATGAGTAGCCGTCGGGAGAATAAATTTTCTCTCCTTACCCTTATCGAATTTGGGGGCTTCCCACTGGTCCAGACATAACGATATTTACAAAAAAAAGTCCATGGGGCTGTAGAACTCTAGAAGGATTCGATCAGTCTTTTGGTGGTCCTTGACGTCCTGGCAGAGTGCCGCAGTGGAGGAGTTGACGTCGGATCGGCCGATGGTCCTGCTGATCTTCTGAAGTCCGGGAGCGATGGACTTCGAGTAGTCTCCGTCACCTGAGCTGGCTGCGGAGACGCCATGGATGAGGGATGGGGAAGCTGAGTGGGGTGCTGGGGTGAAAAAGGGGAGGGGGGGGCCGCACGCCGGCGGCTGCCAGGTCCCAGAGGGAGACCGTGTCCTGCCGACCGTCGGGGTACTCCACATACGCGTACTGCGGGTTAGCGTGGAGTAACTGGACTTGTTCCACCAACGGGTCGGACTTGTGCACCCGCACATGCTTCCGGAGCAAGATGGGCCCGGGGGTGACCAGCTACGTCGGGAGAGGGGATCCGGAGGATGACTTCCTTGTTAGGGTGAACGAAGCTTTCCGTGCTCCCGGAGTCCAGCAGGCAGTCCGTCTCGTGGCCGTTGAGGTGGATCAGCGTTGTCGTTTTGGCGAGCATGCGTGGACGTGACTGGTCAAGTTGAACGGCCGCGAGCGTTGGGAAAATCCGTCGTCGCCGTCCGAGTCGATGTTGGAGGGACCTTGCGTGGCAGTCCCGGAAGTCGGTGGCCAGGATCCATATATGAAGTCTGCGCCCCAAGATGGCGGCGCTCCAGGACCCGCACGTGGGGTCGGCGCCCCAAGATGGCGGCGCCCAGGACCCGCACGTGGGGTCGGCGCCCCAAAATGGCGGCGCCCAGGAAGCCCTCGTGGCCGCTGGGGGCGGAGCTAGCGTTGCCGGCGAGCCGGGTGGAGCAGCTGCGAGCGGAGGAGGTGAGGCGCGCAGGCCGGGTGCAGGAGGCCGGGGGCGGGGGGAGCAGATTCGCATGGCGGGCAGTTAGGGACCGGGAGGGCCCGGAGAGGCGAGCCGGTCGGGCGGCAGGGCCCGGGGCGGGGGGGGGAGAGGTACGCGCGGCGGGCAGGCAGGGACCGGGAGGGCCTGGGGAGGTGCGCTTGTCGGCCGGCGGGGCGCGAGTCTAGAGGAGCTGGGTGAGGTGGAGCGGCTCTGGGGCGCGAGTCGGGAGCGGCTGGGGCGGCCCTGGGGGAGAGAGAGAGAGGCACACAGGCCGGTCGCAGAGGCCTGGGGGCGGGGGGGAGGGGGGGGAGTGCTGTGCAGCTTCCAGAAGCGCTGCAGACAGCGTTTTGGCCTGGCAGACCGTGGAGTAGTGGCCCTTCTTCTCGCATCTCTTACAGAGGGCGGAGCGGGCTGGGCAGCGCGAGCGAGGGTGTTTTGCGTACCCGCAAAAGTAGCAGTGGGGCCCCACGGATTTATCGGGGCGCCCCGCGGCACAAGCCTGAGGGAGGTCGGGAGCGGCGGGTGGCGGGTGGGAAGCATGCCAGGAGGCTTGGCCAGGGTCATAGGTGCGAGCGCTTTGATCTGCGACCTCCAGAGAGGAGGAGAGAGTCAGCGTCTCCGTTAAACTGAGTTTGTCTCTTTCCAGCATCCGCTGATGGATCACGGGGGACAGCATCCCAGCCACGTAAGTGTCTCTGATCAGTAGCTCCATGTGCTCTGTAGCCGAGATCGCTACACAGGAGCAACTTCTCCCCAGGGCATAGAGGGCCCGGGTGTATTAGCTTAGAGACTCACCGGGGACCTGCTTTCTGGTGGCCAGCAGATGTCGAGCGAATACCCTGTTGACCGGTTTGATGAATTGTCCTTTTAGCTTTTGTATAGCGTCATCATAATTCGTTTCCTCTTTGATTATTGCGTAAGCGTCAATACCCACGCTGGAGTGGAGGACGTGCAGCTTCTGTGCCCCGGTGGGGGGGGGGGGGGGGGTGGTTGTAGATGCTAGGAACCCTTCGAGGCAAGTCAGCCAGAGTTGGAAAAGTTCTGTAGAGTTCGGAGTTTGCGGGCCGATGCGGAGGCATTCGGGCTTGATGCGGAATTCTATCTTCAAAGTCGTAGTCTATTAAATTGATGTACCATCAATTGTATGCAAGGCGAGTGATTTACCAAAGTCCGGCTTTAATAGACTAGAACACAGCTCTGCGATTGTCTACAATGGAAAGGACGATCGTCAGGCGTCTGACCATTTATACCTCGTTAATAGAGGCGTGGTTAACTCAGCCTCTCGGCCAATCGGCCATCGGACCGACCAGGGCCAATGGTAAGCCTACGTTCTGGCCCAATGGCAGACAGGTATGCAGATCATATCACCACAGTGGCTTTGTGCAAAAACTGCAAAAACTAAGACAGCAGCACCAAGAGTTATCAAATCAAACCTGTGATAAAGCAGCTGCAGTGCCCCAGACCGAGGGGGAGGAGAGATTTCCACAGAAGTGAAAAACTATTGTTATCCAGCGACAATATTTAAGGTGGCTATGGTTGGTGATCTTGTTTCGAAGGGCAAAGTTCTATTCAACATGTCACTGTGCAGGGTCGGCCGGACCTGGTGCCTAGTTAAGAGGAAGGGAGTTTGTGCATTTTATCCCTTGTGGCTTTGTTCATCTTCATTTGTGAGATGTCAGAAATTTGTGTAGAATGCTGTGAGCGACAGTGAGTGCTCGGCCTCAGAAAGAAGGATCCCAGAGAGGGCAGAACCATCTCGCTCTGCTACTTTCTAGTGTCAAAAAGGGTTGATGGAGGATCACAACATGCTGTGGGCCTGAGAGATGGTAGCCATGATGTGGAGATGTCGGCGTTAGACTGGGGTAAGCACAGTAAGAAATCTTACAACACCAGGTTAAAGTCCAACAGGTTTGTTTCAAATCACTAGCTTTCTGAGCTCCTGAGGAAGGAGCTGTGCTCCGAAAGCTCGTGATTTGAAACACACCTGTTGGACTTTAACCTGGTGTTGTAAGACATCTTACTGGGCCTGAGAGAGGACAGCATGTGCCCCTCCCCTGGCTGTACCTCAGCACCTCCAGGGCTCGAAGCAAGAGTCGTGTAGTAATAGCATGGTTGTGTTGTAATTCACCGACTGAACACTAGGAGTCTCACTAGTATATAAGTGAATGTTAGAGTCAGGTGACCCCCAGACTGGCTGGAGGAAGCTGAAGAGAGGTTGCTTGTGCTTGATCTTACTGTTATTCATCTGTTTTTAATGTCAATAAATACCACGGCACGGTAGCACAGTGGTTAGCACAATTGCTTCACACCTCCAGGGTCCCAGGTTCGATTCCCGGCTGGGTCACTGTCTGTGCGGAGTCTGCATGTTCTCTCCGTGTCTATATGGGTTTCCTCTGGGTGCCCCGGTTTCCTCCCACAGTCCATAGATGTGCAGGTTAGGGTGGATTAGCCGTGCTAAATTGCCCTTAGTGTCCAAAAAGGTTAAGTGGGGGTTGCTGGGTTGCGGGGATAGGGTAGCTACGTGGGCTCTTGTGAGGACCGGTGCAGACTCGATGGGCTGAATGGCCTCCTTCTGCATTGTAAATTCTAAGATTTATAGCTTTAGCTACAAGTATTCTTGTGATATAAATCAGGCCATCCAACAAGAACATTGGAGTCCTTACTGCCCAGCCTTTCGGTCTATCAAGTCTATGCCATTTCACTACAGCCAACCAGTCAATTAGATTTTTCTTCTTTCTCCCTGTTATCCTTGTAGAGACTTGTAAACGTTTGGTCTTTCAGGACCAATGGGCGGGATTCTCTGACCCCCTGCCAGGTCGGAGAATCGCCGGGGGGGGCGGCCTGAATCCCGCCCCTGCCGGCTGCCGAATTCTCCGGCGCCAGGGTTTTGGCGGGGGCAGGAATCGCGCCGCGCCGGTTGGCAGCCGCTGGCAGTGGCCCCGCCGGCGATTCTCCGGCCCGCGATGGGCCGAAGTCCAACCCGTTCTATGTCGTCCCGCCGGCGTGAGTTGGAGTTGGTCCCTTACCGGCGGGACCTGGCGGCGCGGGCGGGCTCCGGGGTTCTTGGGGGGTCGCGGGGGATCTGGTCCTGGGAGGTGCCCCCACAGTGGCCTGGCCTGGGGCCCACCGATCCGCGGGCGGGCCTGTGCCGTGGGGGCACTCTATTCCTACGCGCCGACCATGTAAGGCTACGTGATGGCCGGCGCGAAGGTGAACCCCTCCTGCGCATGCGTGGGGATGACGTCAGCGGACGCTGATGCTCCCGCGCATGCGCGGACCCGCGCTGGCCAGAGGAGTCCCTTCGCCCCCGGCTGGCACGGCGCCAAAGGCCTTCCACGCCGGCCGATGGGGCGCCAATCACTCTGACGCCGGCCTAGCCCCTGAAGGTGCGGAGGATTCCGCACCTTTGGGGCAGCCTGACGCCGGAGTGGTTCCCGCCACTCCACTGCGCCGTTTCTGCCCGCCCCGCCAATGCCCGGTGAATCCCGCCCAATATTACTAAGCAATGGCATGTGTTGGAAATAATACCTGTCCAGCCATACACTGTATTGGCATCAGCAGCAAAATAGATTATCCCAATAATGTGTCCTCATTTGTGGAATTGTTACAAAATTCTCAAAGTTGCTTTTTCCACATTGATCAGTAGTGTTCAGTAGAAAATTAGCGAAGGAATATGGAGAAAGAATGGTAGATTGAGACTAGCTGGTGGGCCTCGATGGGCTGGATGGAATCTCTTTTTCTTTTTTAAAAATGTTTTTATTCTCCATTTTCACATTTTCCTTCAAAATTTACACCCCACCCACAGACAGTAAACGGTAACAAATAAAACTCAATCCCCTTAACAATAACGATGATCCCATTCTCCCACCACCCCAAACAGCGGCCCACCTGTCAATATAGGCATCCAATAAAACAAACCCTCCCACGGTGGAAACAAAAAACAAAGGAGAAAAAGAAAAAGGAGTCCAGGACTGCCCATGGTCACCCTAGAGTCCAATCCCCCCCCACCCTCATTCCACCCCCCCCCCCCAACACTCAACGCCATCCAACCTCTGAAAGAGGGCTGTACATGATACCCAAGAGTTATAAACAGCCCCCCCCCACTCCTCCCCAACTCCTCCCGTCCACTGCTTCTTGTAAAACTCCTCCCCCCAACCTCGGTTCCTTCCCCCCAACTTTCCACCCCAGCTAGACCCCTCGGACCCTGTTCTGCCAGGCTCCGATGGCCGCAGCCCCTACCCCCATCTCACTCCCGTTCACTGACCGGCTTAAACCGGCCAGCGTGAAGGCACCTGCCTGGGTCCCTTTCCCCTTTCCCCGGCCCTAGGAAAGCCCAGAAATCCCTTTTTAGCGCACAAACCCCACATATCCACCTACATCCCAAAGAGCCCTCACTTCGAGTGAAAGTCCCATCACTTCCCTTGTCCAAATATATACAACATTGGCTCCTTTAGCCCATTCAACCGCACGCAGTGAAACAAAACAGAAGAAAATACAGTCATGAGGTTATATCGGCACATGGCCATTTCTCAATTTCTCAGTTCTGCCACAGTCCTTCTGCCTTCGCAAACTCCTCCGCTGCATCCGCTGTTCCAAAATAAAAGTCTTTGAGCTTGTAAGTCACCCCCAGCCTCGCTGGATATACAATGCCGCACTGCACCTTGCTAATGTACAGTGCCCTCTTCACCCGGTTGAAGGCAGCCCGCCTCCTTGCCAGCTCCACCGTAAAGTCCTGGTAAACACGTATACCAGCTCCAGCCCACTGCACCACCCGCTTCTGCTTAGCCCAGGATACGACCTTCTCCTTCACACTGTACCTACGGAAGCACAGAGTTACTACCCTTGGCGGCTCACTCGCCTTTGGTACAGGCCTCCATGACCGATGAGCCCGATCCAGTTCATATCGAGAGGGATCCTCCCCCTCCCCCAATAGTTTCGCCAGCATCGCAACAAAATACTCAGTCGGCCTTGGTCCTTCCACTCCTTGGGGCAGCCCCACAATCCTCAAATTCTGTCGCCTGGATCTGTTTTCCAGGTCTTCCATTTTTCCTCGCAGATCCTTATTAATCTCCATCACCTTCCGCATCCCCTTCCCCATCGAGGTAAGCTGAGCACTGTGCTGCAGTAATGTCTCTTCCACTTCCTTCAGAGCCTCGCCTTGCTCCCGCACCTCCGCCACTGCGCTCGCCACCGCCATCGTCACCGGGGAAATCGCCTCCTCCACCAGCACTTTCAAAACCTCCCTCATCTCCTTCCTCATTGCCTCCATGTATTTTGTAAACTGCCTTTCGAATTCCGCAGCCATCACCTTAGTTATTTCTTCAGCCGTAAGCAATGCGGCCTCCCCTGGTGCTCCAGCCTCCATTTTCCTTGGTGACCCCGCGGTGACCTTTCCACTCCCTGACAGACCTTCAGCTGTTTTTTTACGGCCGTTTTTTTGCTCACCCTCGACATTTTCCTTTACTGTGCCTTCACTGTGCCTCCTCTGTGCCTTCTCCCTGCTTTTGCCGCCTCCGTGGACCCTGGGACCGGGCTTAAAGCCCCGAAAATACCATTCCCAAATGGGAGCCCCCCATTGTGCGGCTGCCTCCTGCCCGCTGTCACCGGAAGTCATGATTCTCTTTTTCTTTTACAATCTGTCGCCACTTATGCATTTGATGTTTTTCGAGTGTCACCGATACCATTAATAAAAAAGTCAAAGAATCTTTCCCCACCTACATGTCTGGAGAAAAATGACAGCGAGTTCCTGTTTGTAAGTCAGCTGCTACTTGTGATATTACACAGTCTGTGGCAAACTGATACCAAAACCTAATTGGTTGGCTGTATCACAACCCACTCTCTCCCCAGAATGGAGCCAGCTCAAAGTATTTAAGGGTCTGAAAGAGGGCAGGAACAAGGGGCGGGATTCTCCCATCTGGCGGCTAGTGCCGATGCCGGAGTAAAAATGGGAGTGTTTTACTCCGGCATCGGCGCCTGTCCCGAGACCCCATTCTGCGGCCCACAGAGGGCTAGGATGGCGCTGGAGCGGCCTCCGCCATCCCCAGCTGCCGATCCCGGCCTGAACCCGGCGCCGCAGGGTCCGCGCATGCGCAGTTGGGCCAGCGGCAACTAGCGCGTGAGCAGTGGCCATCTTCCCCGTGCCGGCCCTGATGCCAAATGGTGCAGGGCTACAGGAGTCAGGGCGGAGGAAAGGAGGCCGGGGGACAGAGAGACCGGCCTACCAATCAGTGGGCCCCGATTGTGGGCCAGGCCACAATGGAGGCCCCCCCCCCTGGATCAGACCCCCCTTTCCCCTCCACAGGCCGCCCCTGGACCCTTCAACGCCGAGGTCCCGCCGGCTCAGAGGATGTTAGAACGGCGCCGGCAGGACTTGGCTTTTTGATGATGGCCGCTTGGTCAATTCGGGCCGGAGTGTCGTCGGCGCACAGCCCGACCAGCGCCGCGCCGGCCATGCCGGTGCCGATTCTCTGCACTGCGGAGAATTGCCTCCCGCCGTCGGGGCGGCGTGGTGCAATTCGTGCGGCGCCGCTTCTCCAACCCGGCGGGGGTCGGAGAATTCCACCCAAGGTTTTCCCAATTTCCTGATGGGGCCTGGTGGAAACCATAGGGTTCAATTGATTTCCCAGGGAAAACAAAGCAGGAGATCAGGAGAAATTCCATGTGATTTTATGCTGTGAGGAATCTCATTTCTATGTGCCCCAGCCACACAACTGGAGGAATGAAGCTTGCTCCTTCCTCCGCAAGGACGGGATTCCCCGTTCCCCAGGTTTACGCTGCCGCTCGGAGTGCCGTGAGGGCAATTCACGGTCTGCTACTTGGCCAGCACGCTGGCAATGTGCACCCCGTCTGAGTCCTGAATCCCCAGGTGTCTGATTTGCCGGGGTCGGAAAGCCCGTTGAGAGGCTGACAAGCTGGAGCAGCTTTTAAAGCTCTCCACAAAGCCCACACTCTCACTGCAGCCTATAGGGTGGCAGGGAAAATTCCCACTCCCAGGTTTCTGAATGTTGACATCAACAGGATGCTAGACGCCGTCGAGGAGAGGGTGAGGCAGAGACAGCAGCCAAATATATGGAACAAAGCCTGGCAGGAGGTGGTCGAGGCAGCTAATGCTGAGGCCGTAATGCAGGAGAAAGTTGAACAACCTCTTTCAGGCAGGCGGGGTGTGTAATCACCTGCATGCCCCTGGCATCACTCACATCTGCCCCCAATATGCCAGTAAAAACTCGCCCCAGATCCTGCCCTTCAGAAACCCCCAGTACATGTCCTACCCTTTCTGGCCAGGTGCCTTGCCCACACATGCCACCAGCTCAAACGCCCCCCCCCCCCCCCCCCCCCCACCACCACTCCTAATAAAACGGCTGTCTTGGTGTCTCACTATGTCTAGTATGTGTCCCCAAGGATGCACAGAACCACATTTGGAGGGGCTATCCCACACCCCCTTTGAAGAAAGGGCCATGGAACCCGCGGAGGAGACTGAGGAGCGAGCTGTGACTGACATGGAGTTCGGCATGTGGTGAGGAAGTGAGAGTTCAATGCAACTCAAATGTCCCTATCCCGAGTGAGTCCATCCTCTCCCACAGCCCTGTCCTTCCCACATTCTGACCCCATGGGCGGGAATCTTCCTCCCGCCAGCCCCATTTTCCTGCGTGGCACGCCCTCACCAGCAGCGCGATTCTCCGTTCCCACTGCATCCCCTAGCCCTAGCTAAGCAGGTCATGTGAAATCTTAGTGAAATACGGATAATGTAATTAATGGAAGGAGCCAGGTCTGTCTGTAGTTTTGCAGGTTTGCCATAGAATTTGAGACAGAGGAACTCTCACCACAGTCTCTGCACAGCTGAACAAGTAAACCTGTTGTGCTAACTTTATTTATAAGTGGCATTTGAACTGTATTTGGTTACTAAATTGGAATTAGTAGAAGTAGATAGTAAGTTTTAAGGTTTTCCTTGTGTTTATGAATTGTTCAACTGATAATTGTAAAGCTTTGATGCTAATGTGGCTAATTCTCTGTTTAAAGTAAAGTTTGTTTTAACATAAAAGAAACTTATTGGTCAGAGTCATCATTGCTGGGGTGAGATATCCTTTCCTCACAGTTTTACAAATTTAAAAGAGTTGTTGGGGTTCTCTTCTGATAACCCAACAATTGTTGAGGTCTGGTTCAGTATCCTAACACACCCCAGAGCACAATTCTGGGGAAGACCCTGACTCCTCGGCACTGCTTTCACCTGCACCATCCACCTCGGTGGGAGATATTAGTTATCAGGCTCCCAGCTAACCCTCTGGGGGGGGGGGGGGCACCACCCTCATGGTGCAGCACATCAGATGGAGGCAGAGGCTCCCGAGGGAGCGGACAGTCGGAGGGTTGTCCAATCCCAGGGAACAGCTGCCGCCAAGACATAGGTCATGTTTCAGGAATTCACTTCCTCTCAGTATCCTCCCATTTATTGCATATTCCTTTACCTTGTTTGACCTCCCCAAATGCATCACCTCACACATCTCAGGGCTGAATTCTACCATTCCTCCTTGTTTCCTACCAAGGAGCCAATTTTGTATCCAACTTGCTGCATTCCTGGATCCTATGGGCATTTATTTTTTGAATCAGTCTGTCATGTGGGACCTTGTCAAAAGCCTTGCTAAAATCCATGTACATCATATCAACTACGTAACCCTCATCAATCCTCCTTGTTATTTTGTCAAGTAATTCTATCAAGTTGTTAGTCACAACCTTCCCTTCGCAAATTCATTCTAACTATTCTTGATTAACCAATGACTTTCGAAGTAACAGTGAGCCCATCTCTCAGAACTGATTCTAGTAATTTTGCCACTATCAAGGTACACTACCTGGCCTGTAATTATTCGGTCTATCCCTTGCACCCTTTTAAAAAGGTACAATGTTATCACACCTCCAATCCTCCAGCACCACGGGCGGGATTCTCCGCGAACCGGCGGGGTGGCCACTCCGGCGCCAAGGAGTGGCGTGAATCACTCCGGCGTGGGCCGCCCCGAAGGTGCAGAATTCTCCGCACCTTCAGGGGTTAGGCCGGCGCCGGAGTGGTTTGCACCACGCCAGCCGGCGCCGAATGGCCTCCGCCGGCCAGCGCGAGTTGGCGCATGCGCGGGAGCACCAGCGTGTGCTGGCATCATCCTAGCGCATGCGCAGGGGGAGTTCTTCTCCGTATCGGCCATGGCGGAGGTTGACAGCGGCCGGTGCGGAGGGAAAGAGTGACCCCACGGCACAGGCCAGCCCACGGATCGATGGGCCCCGATTGCGGGCCCGGCCCCCATGGGGACACCCCGGGGCCAGATTCCCCCCAAGGACCCCAGAGGCTGCCCCCAGAGCCAGGTCCCGCCGGTAAGGACCTGTTGTGATTTACGCAGGCGGGACGTGCCAAAAACAGGCAGCCACTCAGCCCATTGCGGGCTGGAGAATCGCTGGGGGGGGGGGGGGGGCTGCTGCCAGCGGCCGCCAACCGGCACGTTGCGATTCCCATGCCCGCCAAAACCCCGGCGCCAGAGAATGCGGCAGCGGGCAGGGGGAGGGATTCAAGCCACCCCCCGGCGATTCTCCGACCTGCCGGGGGGTCGGAGAATCCCACACCACACCTATATCCAGTGAGAACTGGAAAATGAACAAGCCATTCACCCAGGGTCCTTTTCACAGCCTGGGGTACATTTCATCCTGTCCTGGTGACTTATCCACTTTCAAGGATACTAATCCTCCTAATACTTCCTCTCTCCCTAAGTTTATCGCATTCTATACTTCACACTCCTCCGTAACTTCAAAGTCTGCATCGTCCCCCTCTTTTCTGAAGACAGATGCAAAGTATTCTTTCAGAACCATATCTAATCTCCCACCTCCACACTCTTCCTTAGTTATCATCTTATTCTTAATGTATTGATAAAACATTATTGGGTTCTCCTTGACTTCCTGAGCTAATATTTTTTCATGCCCTGTCCTTGCTTTCCGAATCTCAGCAGCACGGTGGCACAGTGGTTAGCACTGCTGCCTAACCGTGTCAGAGACCGGGTGATTGTCTGTGTGCTATGTCCCTGGTAGTTCCTGACTGGTGTTTCTGTGAGGAAGATCTGAGATAAAATGTTAAGGTCCTCAGTTGTTTTTGGTGGTTGGGTTGGGGCCCAGCGTGCGGTGGTGTGGATGCTGTAGGGAGGGTCCTCACCTTGGCGCATGCGTCTGGATGGTAGCTGCCATCGGTATTGACCTGGCTGAGGATCTCAGCTCTGCGGTTCAGGTCGTTGGGAGTCGCTTTGAGGAGTTGCAAGCTGCTTTTATGGGAGTGATGGAGGTGCACAAGAGTGTTCTTGTACCCAAGGAAACACTTTGCCTGCGGGGGTCCTGCCTTCGTGTTGTTGAGGTCTTGTTGCAGAGCATGCCACCCATCCTGGCTGATTTGGGAGGCAAGGGGCCGGGCAGGGCAGGGTGTGTTCCTGAGCCTGGCCCTTGGTGGGAGGTGGGGGAGGGTGGGTTCCCGATTGGGTTTGGAGATTGGCTGCCATGCTTAGGTAGTCTTGATTTGGAAGTTGGATGCACCATATTCGATGAAGCACAACGTACCCAGCATTGGAAACCAGGGGTCAGTCTGGCCCACCAATCACCAGTCCTTTATTGTCCAGTTCTTCATGCTTGTCATGAAGGGATTGGAGATGGCTGATCCGTTGAATCATTCACCCCGGCCAAGGCCTGTGTTGTGGACTGCCTGGGCGTCAGGGAGAAGGCATGGTGGAAGTGATGATGTCTCATGCTTCACTTGTTGGAATTCTTGAGGGATCCTGAAGTGTGCTCATCGATCCTGTCTTATCCTTTGTCATCTTGTACCCTAATATTTTTGCATTTCTCAGAGATTTTGCCCACATATTTCCTCTCCTGTCCCTCTCTGACCGGTGGTCTGTTATTCACTGCCCAGTAATGTGACTGTTACGTTTTTGTTCCTAAGCTCAATCCATATGACCTCAATTGATGATCCTTCTCATATTTCACCCCTCCCCACCGCTGTAATTATTTCCCTAATCAAAGTTGCCACACCCCTCCTCTTTAATCCCCCTTTCTATCCCATCCAAAATCTCGGGTGTTGTGGGACAAATGTCACTTGAAGCCCGAAGATGGTTAAAGTTATATTACATGCACAAAATGGAAAGATTCAAGCTGCAGAAACTCTCAAAGAGCAGTTGCAATAACATACATTTATACATGATACAGCTGGCCACAGACCTAATTGCATTTTGTCGTCTTATGTGGTTTGGTAAGAATGATCACAATCATGCAAGCTTATGGCAAAGTGCAAAATGTAAAAACACAGTGAACACCTCAAGCTGATGTAGAGCAGTGGGTTAGAACTGCTGCTCACGGCGCTGAGGTGCCAGTTTCGATCCAGTCCCTGGGTCACTGTCCGTGTGGAGTTTGCACATTCTCCCCGTGTCTGCGTGGGTTTCACCCCACAACCCAAAGATGTGCTGGTTAGCTGGATTGGCCACGCTAAATTGCGTCTTTAAAAACTCACCAAAAATAAAGAAAAATAGAACAACTCAAGCTTATTGGCTATAGTGATTGCATCACTTGCAAAACACATCTAGATAAACAGGGCATGTATGAAGTAAGGAAAATGGAAAAGTACAGTAAAACTACAGTATTCAGCGAGGCTGCTTTAGAACATAGAACATAGAACAGTACAGCACAGAACAGGCCCTTCGGCCCTCGATGTTGTGCCGAGCAATGATCACCCTACTCAAATCCACGTATCCACCCTTTACCCGTAACCCAACAACTCCCCCCCTTAACCTTACTATTAGGACACTATGGGCAATTTAGCATGGCCAATCCACCTAACCCGCACATCTTTGGACTTTGGATCTTTGGATCTGTATTAGTGTAACTAAAGTAATCATATTAACTCTTCATTTCCAACATCATTCTGTAACCAGGCTTTTTGATCTGCCATTTCCTGTCCCTCTTTAAGCCATATTTTATAATAACTATACTATTGTACTGCCATTTTACTATCTGTGCCCTCAGCTCTAGGGTCCCAGGTTCGATTCCCCGCTGGGTCACTGTCTGTGCGGAGTCTGCACGTTCTCCCCGTGTCTGCGTGGGTGTCCTCCGGGTGCTCCGGTTTCCCCCCACAGTCCAAAGATGTGCAGGTTAGGTGGATTGGCCATGCTAAATTGCCCTTAGTGTGCAAAAAGTTTGGGTGGGGTTACTGGGTTAGGGTGGAGGTGTGGGCTTGAGTAGAGTGCTCTTTCCAAGGGCCGGCGCAGACTCGATGGGCCGAATGCCCTCCTTCTGCCCTGTAGATTCTATGATTCTAAATGAGTTTGGGAACAAGCTCACTAGACACCCGACATTTCTTACCAGGAAGAGGGCAGACTCTAGGGCTATTCCCTCTGTGCTCGACTCCAAGGATAATGGGGTGATTAAAACAGGGAGATTAATGAGGCATTTAAAGGCTTTTATGTCGACTTTTCTGAAACAGACCAGTCTGGGGATGTCTTTTCCTCCCTTAAACTCCCAACAATTTCTGATGGCCAAAGTTCGGTCCTAAATGCTCCCATCTCTCAAGACGAGGTGACCCTTGCCCGAAGGGAGCTTCAATCTGATGAAGCCCTGGGCCCATCCGATGGTGTTGGTTGTGAATTTTATTCGGAATTTAAAGACTTGCTGATAGATCCTTTGATTGGTATTTATAACCAGTCTTTTGAAGCAGGTCTGCTACCCACAGACACTCTGTGAAGCGATTATCTCCGTAATTGTGAAGGCAGGCAAGAATCCTGAAGAGTGCACGTCTTATTGGCCAGTCTCACTTTGGAATGTGGACTTGAAATTGTTGTTTAAGGTGCTGGGGGAGTGATGAGTAAAAATCCTCGCTATGACCATCCAGGGCGATCAGACTGGGTCCTTAAAGAGCCAGAATTCACGTAACAGTGTTCAGGAGGTTATTAAATACCATTCAGGAGTTTTAAAAGCAGGTGTTAGATGGTTTTGTGACTGATTTGAATGCAAAGAAAGCTTTTGACTGGGTGGACTGGAATTATTTATTTTATACACTGCAGAGTTTTGGGTTGGGGTCTGATTAAAACTTACAGATTACTGAGAGGCCGAGATAGAGTGAATATGGAGAGGATGTTTCCACTAGTAGAATAGACCCTGAAGGCACAGCCTCAGATTGAAGGGACACTCTTTAAAATTGAGATGAACAAAGAACAAAGAAAATTACAGCGCAGGAACAGGCCCTTCAGCCCTCCAAGCCTGCTCCGATCCAGATCCTTTATCTAAACCTGTCTCCTATTTTCCAAGGATCTACTTCACTCTGTTCCCTGCCCGTTCATATACCTGTCTAGATGCCTCTTAAATTATGCTATCGTGCCCGCCTCTGCCACCTCTGCTGGTAAAGCATTCCAGGCACCCACCACCCTCTGCGTAAAAAACTTTCCACGCACATCTCCCTTAAACTTTCCCCCTCTCACCTTGAAATCGTGACCCCTTGTAATTGACACCCCCACTCTTGGAAAAAGCTTGTTGCTATCCACCCTGTCCATACCACTCATAATTTTGTAGACCTCAATCAGGTCCCCCCTCAACCTCCGTCTTTCCAACGAAAACAATCCTAATCTACTCAACCTTCCTTCATAGCTAGCACCCTCCATACCAGGCAACATCCTGGTGAACCTCCTCTGCACCCTCTCCAAAGCATCCACATCCTTCTGGTAATGTGGCGACCAGAACTGCACGCAGTATTCCAAATGTGGCCTAACCAAAGTCCTATACAACTGTAACATGACCTTCCGACTCTTGTACTCAATACCACGTCCGATGAAGGCAAGCATGCTGTATGCCTTCTTGACCACTCTATCAACCTGCGTTGCCACCTTCAGGGTACAATGGACCTGAACTCCCAGATCTCTCTGTACATCAATTTTCCCCAAGACCCTTCCATTGACCATAGTATGCTCTTGAATTTGATCTTCCAAAATGCATCACCTCGCATTTGCCTGGATTGAACTCCATCTGCCATTTCTCTGCCCAACTCTCCAATCTATCTATATTTTGTTGTATTCTCTGACAGTCCTCCTCACTATCTGCAACTCCACCAATCTTAGTATCATCTGCAAACTTGCTAATCAGACCACCTATACGTTCCTCCAGGTCATTTATGTAAATCACAAACAACAATGGTCCGAGCACGGATCCCTGTGGAACACCACTAGTCACCTTTCTCCATTTTGAGACACTCCCTTCCACCACTACTCTCTGTCTCCTGTTGCCCAGCCAGTTCTTTATCCATCTAGCTGGTACACCCTGAACCCCATACGACTTCACTTTTTACATCAACCTGCCATGGGAAACCTTATCAAACGCCTTACTAAAGTCCATGTATATGACATCTACAGCCAATTACGGTCAATTAACTTTGTCACTTCCTCAAAGAATTCCATTAGGTTTGTAAGACATGACCTTCCCTGCACAAAACCATGCTGCCTATCACTGATAAGTCTATTTTCTTCCAGATGTGAATAGATCCTATCCCTCAGTATCTTCTCCAACAGTTTGCCTACCACTGACGTCAAGCTCACAGGTCTATAATTCCCTGGGTTTTCCCTGCTACTCTTCTTAAACAAAGGGACAACATTAGCAATTCTCCAGTCCTCCGGGACCTCACCCATGCTCAAGGTTGCTGCAAAGATATCTGTTAAAGCCCCAGCTATTTCGACCCTCGCTTCCCTCAGTAACCTGAGATAGATTCCATCCGGTCCTGGACACTTGTCCACCTTAATGTCTTTTAGAATATCCAAAATTTCCCCCTTCCGTATGACAACTTGACCTAGAGTATTTAAACATCCATCCCTAGCCTCAACATCCGTCATGTCCCTCTCCTTTGTGAATACCGATGCAAAGTACTCATTAAGAATCTCACCCATTTCCTCTGAGTCCACGCATAAATTCCCTCTTTTGTCTTTGAGTGGGCCAATCCTTTCCCTAGTTACCCTCTTGCTCCTTACATACAAATAAAAGGCTTTGGGATTTTCCTTAACCCTGTTAGCCAAAGATATTTCATGACCCCTTTTAGCCCTCTTTATTGCACGTTTGAGATTCGTCCTACTTTCTCGATATTCCTCCAAAGCTTCTTCAGTTTTGAGTTGCCTCAATCTTATGCATGCTTCCTTTTTCATCTTAACTAGTCTCACAATTTCACCCGTCATCCATGGTTCCCTAATCTTGCCATTTCTATCTCGCATTTTCACAGGGACATGTCTGTCCTGCACTCTAATCAACCTTTCCTTAAAAGACTCCCACATTTCAAATGTGGATTTACCCTTAAATAGCTGCTCCCAATCCACATTCCCTAGCTCCTGCCGAATTTTGTTATACTCGGCCTTTCCCCAATTTAGCACTCTTCCTTTTGGACCACTCTTGTCCTTGTCCATGAGTATTCTAAAACTTACGGAATTGTGATCGCTATTCCCAAAGTAATCACTGACTGAAACATCAACCACCTGGCCGGGATCATTCCTCAATACCAGGTCCAGTATGGCCCCTTCCCAAGTTGGACTATTTACATACTGCTCTAAAAAACTCTCCTGGATGCTCTTTACAAATTCTGTTCCATCTACGCCTCCAACACTACACGAATCCCATTCAATATTGGGGAAGTTAAAATCTCCCATCGCAACCACCCTATTGCTCCTACATTTTTCTATAATCTGTCTGCATATTTGTACCTCTACTTCATGCTCGCTTTTGGGAGGCCTGTAGTAAAGTCCCAACAATGTTACTGCATCCTTCCTATTTCTTAGCTCCACCCATATTGCCTCAGTGCTCGAATCCTCCATCGTGCCCTCCTTAATCACAGCTGTGATATCATCTCTGACGAGTAATGCAACTCCTCCACCCCTTCTACCTCCCTCTCTATCCCTCCTGAAGCATCTATACACTGGGATATTCAGTTGCCAGTCCTGCCCTTCCCTCAACCAAGTCTCAGTAATACCAATAACATCATATTTCCAGGTACTGATCCAAGCCCTAAGTTCATCTGCCTTACCTGCTACACTTCTCGCATTAAAACAAATGCACCTCAGACCACCTGTCCCTTTGCGTTCATTATCTCTTCCCTGTCTACTCTTCCCCTTAGTCACATTGAGTTTATTATCTCGTACCTTACTGGCTTTAGTTGCTGCTTCTTTACTGACCTCTAACTTCCTAATCTGATTCCCATCCCCCGCCACATTAGTTTGAAACCTCCCCAACAGCAAAAGCACCCCCTAGGACATTGGTTCAAGTCCTGCCCAGGTGTAGACCATCTGGTTTGTAATGGTCCCACCACCCCCAGAACCAGTTCCAGTGTCCCAAAAATCTGAACCCCTCCCTCCTGCACCATCTCTCAAGCCACATATTCATTCTGACTATTCTTGAGTTTCTACTCTGACTGTCCCGTGGCACTGGTAGCAATCCTGAGATTACTACCTTTTTGAGGTCCTACTTTTTAACTTATCTCCTAACTCCCTAAATTCTGATTGTATGACCTCATCCCTTTTTTTACCTATATCATTGGTGCCTATATGCACCACGACAACGGCTGTTCACCCTCCCCCTTCAGTATGTCCTGCAGCCGATCGGAGAATCCCTGACCCGAGCACCCGGGAGGCAACATACCATTCGGGAGTCTCGTTTTCAACCACCGAAACGCCTGTCTACTCCCTTTATGATTGAATCCCCTATGACTATAGCCCTGCCAGTCTTTTTCCCGCCCTTCTGTGCAGCAGAGCCAGCCACGGTGCCATGAGCCTGGCTACTACTGCCTTCCCCTGGTGAGTCATCTCCCCCAACAGTATCCAAAACGGTATACCTGTTTTGGAGGGAGATGACCGCAGGGGACACCTGCACTGCCTTCCTGCTCTTTCTCTGCCTTTTGGTCACCCATTCCCTATCTCCCTCAGCAATCCTAATCTGCGGTGTGACCAACTCACTGAACGTGCTATCCACGACCTCCTCAGCATCACGGATGCTCCAAAGTGAGTCCATCCGCAGCTCCAGAGCCGTCATGCGGTCTAACAGGAGCTGCAGCTGGACACACTTCCCGCACATGAAGAAGTCAGGGGCATCGGCCTCGTCCCTGAACTCTCACATTGAGCACGAGGAGCATAACACGGGTCTGGGATCTCCTGCCATTTTTACCCTTTACCTTAACTGACTACAAACTATACTATCAAATAATTAATAAGTGAAAGGAACAAAGATTTTACTTACCAATCACAATACTTACCAACACACGAAGAGTTAAATTTCTCTCAGCTGCTGCTAATTTGAGCACTTTCCTTACCAGCCAATCAGGTCACTGCTTTGCTGTGATGTCACTCTTCCAGGTGAGTTTTTAAAGTTTTAAAGAGGTAAACTTACCTTCCCAATGACCCCCTCGCCACTGCTCCCGCCGAGAATCTGAAGTCCGCTGCTCCTTATCAACACAGTCTTTTTTTTTGGTTAAAGGAGGATGGCGGGTGGGAGCCTACAGGTGTAGTGTCTTGGGTTTAGCCGCTTCCCAAATATATCAGTTCACTCACCTTCCCAGAGCGCAATTCGGCCGCTCCCGTTCAGCTCCTCCCACGCACTGCAACAGCAAGGTAAAATGAGGAGGACTTTCTTCAGCCAGCAGCTGGTGAATCTGTGGAGGCCAAGTCACTGAATGTTTTTAAGACAGACAGATAGGTTCTTGATTGATAAGGGGACCAGGGGTTATGGGGAAAAGGCAGGAGATCGGGGACGAGAAACCTATCAGTCATGATTGAATGGCAGAGCAGACTCGATGGGCCGAATGACCTAATTCTGCTCCTGTGTCTCATCGTCTTATGGGAGGGAGAGTTTCTAAAGTGGATACAAGTGCTCAAGTGCTTTATCACAGTCTACTGGTGGCAGTTGTTACTCCAGTGAGGGACTAGGCAGAGTTATCCCCATTAGACAGAATCCTTCGATATTCGGACTGATCGGTGGGGGAGAGCAACATAAGATTCGCTATATGCGGAAGACGTGCTGTTGTCTGTATCGAAGCTGGACATTTCTGTTTTCATTAATATTGATGTGGCAGGTCGATTCAGGGTTTTCTCGGGGTATAAAATTAATTTCTTGAAGTCTGAGGCTATTCCTCTGGGAAGGCTTAGAGGGAGACACCCCCCCCCCCCAATAGACGGTTCCCCATAGAGTTCACTGATTTGGGTATTTTTGTTATCACGTCTTTCAGACATTTGTATGGGGAAACCTTCTCCCCCTTATATGTGTTTATCAATAAAATCTCTACAGTGCAGAAGGAGGCCATTCAGCCCATCGGGTTTGCACCCTACCCAGACGCACTCCTCATCCTATCCCCATAATCCCATCTAACCTGCACATCTTTGGACACTAAGGAGCAATTTATCATGGCCAATCCACCTAACCTGCGCATCATTGGACTGTGGGAGGAAGCCGGAGCACCCGGAGGAAACCCACGCAGACACGGGGAGAATGTGCAGACTCCGCACAGACAGTCACCTGAGGCTTTAAGGTAACATCCTGGCCGGATTCTCCAATAATGGGGCTATGTCCCCACGCCCGCCAGAAAGTGGGCGCGAATCACTCTGGACTTTTTACTAAGAGGGTTTGCAGGTCCCCAGCGTGCGCCGCGCAGCTCCTGCTGTCAATAAGGGGCCCTGCACTTCCAGCCGAGGGTCCGCGCATGTGTGCGCCGGCCGCCTGTGCCACTAGCCCGCGCAATATGACGGATCCAGACAGTGGGCTGGCATGGAAGAAGGTAGGCCCCCCCCAAATCGTGCGTGCCCATCGATAGGTGGCTCCCGATCGCGGGCCTGGCCATTGTGGAGCCCCCCCCCCCCAGAAGACTGATCCCCCCTCTCACCCCCCCCCCCCCCCCCCCCCCCCCCCCCAACCAGGACGGCCACCGCAGCCACGACGGTGAGCGCCCGCCGGATGGAACCAGACGAGAACTACGCCGGCGGGAACTCGGCCGGTCGACCGTGGAGAATCTCCGCGGGGGCCTCTTTCAACGGTCCCCGACCGGCGCCGTGTCAACCGCGCCCATGCCAGCCGACCTTCACAACCCACCATTTCCACTTACCTTTAATGTGGCAGGTGGGCCTGCTGGGTCCTCATGATGTCACTCACTTTGTTATTCAATGTTACATTTCTGATAATGACTTCAGCTGATATTTTAAGATCTCACTGCATCCGTTCAAAAAAATAAAGAGGTTTGTCCTCGAACTCACCATGTTTAGTCTTCAAATGTCTTTGATGTTTTGAGGGTTTTTCATTTGCCAGTGCTTGCCTGCAGATAACACACGTGAACTTTACATCCTGATTTGCAGTGGAACAATTAATATTCCACACCTCAAGTAACCATCTTTATGTTGCTTTGTTCAGTTTTCAGCTTCTTCGTCATGGGTTGTTCACCACAGGCCCTGGAGTTCACACCAGCACTGCTGGCTGCTCCAAAATGGAGGAAACTGACTCACGCCCTCAACACATGACGACAGCATATGGGGCGCGTGACCAGCACCCTGCTTCCGCTTCCAGTGGGAGGACTCCGACGTTTGCTGAAAACTGCTGCCCCTGGACAGCGCGCTGACGTCAGGAGGAGGCGATCCATCCTGCTGGGTTCCGGGCCTCCGCACTGCTTGATCCGGGACGATGGGGTGATGGTCGATAATCTCAAACATCCGTTGCGGTCGGCATTTTTAAAAGCTGGTCGTGGCCATTGAGCATTCCTCCCACGATCGGGAACGTCATGACTGCGATAGTCACCACTGTTGTGTTATATTGTATATACTGATATTACGGTAAGGCCCCTGAACTACAGGTGCGGGGGTAGATCCCTGCCTGCTGGCTCCGCCCAGTAGGCGGAGTATAAATGTGTGTGCTCACCGAGCTGCAGCCATTTCGCCAGCTGCTGTAGGAGGCCACACATCTTAGTGTAATAAAGCCTCGATTAGATTCTGCTCTCGCCTCGTCGTAATTGATAGTGCATCAATTTATTACGCAGAGACTTTTCAAAGATGGACCTCCGCATCAAGCCGGATTGCCTGCAGCTGCATCCTCAAGCAGACAACGCCAAAAAGGACTTTGAACATTGGCTAGCTTGTTTTGAAGCGTACATCGGGTCTGCGACAGACCCAATCTCTGAGGCACAGAAGCTCCAGATTCTGTACATGCGGCTGAGTTTCAAAGTCTTTCCCCTCGTCCGGGACGCGCCTACCTATGCAGAGGCCATGGCGCTACTGAAGGAGAAATACGCTCAGCGGACCAAGAAGATGTACGCCAGGCACCTCCTGTCCATGCGGCACCATCTTCCCGGTGAGTCTGTGCAAGATTTCTGGCGTGCCCTGCTTGCCCTGGTGAGAGACTGCAATTGCCAGTCCGTTTCGGCCTCTGAACATTCGAACCTGCTAACGAGAGACGCGTTCGTTACGGGCATTGGGTCAAATTACATCCGCCAGCGCCTCTTAGAAGGGGCCACGCTTGACCTCGCAGCGACCAAGAAACTAGCGGTCTCGCTCACAGTCGCCTCACGCAATGTACAGGCTTATGCTCCCGACCGCACGGCCCACCCCTCCTGTGCATCGTGGAACCCGCCAGCGGCCACCCCATCGTGGACCCCATCAGCGACCGCCCCCAGCCAACACCACTCCTGCGCCGCGCGGCAGCCAACCAACCCCGGGGGACCCAAGTGCTACTTCTGCGGACAAAGCACCCCTGGCAGCGCTGCCCGGCGCGGAGCGCGCTCTGCAAGGCCTGTGGCAAGAAAGGACATTTCGCTGCAGTGCGCGAGGCCCGCTCAATCGCCGCTATTGTACCTGCACCCCCCACGTGCTGCCAGTGGGCGCCGCCATCTTCCTCTCCTCAGACCACGTGCGGCCTGTGAGCGCCACCATCTTGCTTGCCTTGGAACCAATGGTGCCGCCATCTTGCCTGCCCCAGGACACGTGCGGCCCGTGGGCGCCGCCATCTTACCCGCCTCAGGACCCCTGCCCATCAGACACCTCATCGGGCCGCTCATCGCCTGCAACCGCCGACAACCAGCCGCGTCTCGCCTCCGTCACGATCGACCAGTCTCGACCGCACAACCTCGCGACTGCGTCGACAAAGGTGAAGGTCGACGGGCACGTGTTATCCTGCCTTCTGGGCTCCGGGAGCACTGAGAGCTTCATCTATCCCGATACAGTAAGGCGCTGCTCCCTCGCGGTACACCCCGTTAACCAAAGAATCTCCCTGACCTCCGGATCCCACTCTGTGACGATCCGGGGGTACTGCATCTCCACGCTCGCCATCCAGGGCGTGGGGTTCAGCGGCTTCCGGCTCTACGTCCTCCCCAACCTCTGCGCTGCCCTGCTACTCGGCCTGGACTTCCAGTGTAACCTCCAGAGCCTAACCCTGAAATTTGGCGGGCCCCTACCACCTCTTACTGTTTGCGGCCTCACGACCCTTAAGGTCGACCCGCCTTCACCGTTTGCAAATCACACCTTGGATTGCAAACCCGTTGCCACCAGGAGCAGACGGTACAGTGCCCCGGACAGGACCTTCATCAGGTCTGAGGTCCAGCGGCTGCTGCGGGAGGCTATCATCAAGGCCAGCAACAGCCCCTGGAGAGACCAAGTGGTAGTGGTAAAAACTGGGGAGAAAAACAGGATGGTCGTTGAATACAGTCAGACCATCAATCGGTACACGCAGCTCGACGCATACCCCCTCCCACGCATATCTGATATGGCCAATCAGATTGTACAGTACCGGGTCTTCTCGACAGTGGACCTGAAATCTGCCTACCACCAGCTCCCCATTCGCAAGGCAGACCGCCCACACACGGCGTTCGAAGCAGACGGCCGCCTTTACCATTTCCTTAGGGTTCCCTTCGGCGTCACCATCGGTGTCTCAGTCTTCCAACGGGAGATGGGCCGAATGGTTGACTGGTACGGACTGCGGGCCACCTTCCCGTACCTGGACAATGTCACCATCTGCGGCCACGACCAGCAGGACCACGACACTAACGTTTCCAAATTTCTGCACACCGCCACTCTCCTCAATCTAACTTACAACGAGGAGAAGTGTGTGTTCAGCACGAACCGATTAGCCATCCTCGGCTATGTGGTTCAGAACGGAGTTCTAGGGCCCGACCCCGATCGCATGCGCCCCCTCATGGAACTCCCCTTTCCCCACTGCCCCAAGGCTCTCACACGATGCCTGGGGTTCTTTTTGTACAACGCCCAGTGGGTCACTAACTATGAGGACAAGGCCGCCCACTCATCCACTCCACCGCTTTCCCCCTGATGGCCAAGGCTCGCTAGGCCTTCAACCATATCAAGGCCGACATCACCAACGCCGCGATGCACGCGGTCGACGAGGTGCTCCACTTCCAAGTCGAGTGCGATGCATCAGACGTCGCTCTGGCCGCCACCCTCAACCAGGCAGGCAGGCCCATGGCATTCTTTTCCCGCACTCTCCATGCTTCTGAAATTTGGCACTCCTCCATCGCAAAGGAGGCCCAAGCGATCGTTGAAGCTGTGCAGCACTGGGGGCATTACCTGGCCAGCAGGAGATTCACTCTCCTCACTGACCAACGGTCGGTTGCCTTCATGTTTAACAACACACAGCGGGTAAGATCAAAAATGATAAGATCTTGCGGTGGATGATCGAGCTCTCCACCTTTAATTACGAGATTTTGTATCGCCCCAGTCAGCTCAACAAGCCCCCTATGCTCTGTCCCGAGGTACATGTGCCAGCGCACAAACAGACCGACTCCAGACCCTGTACGACGATCTCTGTCACCCAGGAGTCACACGGTTGTACCACTTCATTAAGGCTCGCAATCTGCCCTACTCCATCGAGGAAGTCAGGGCTATCACCAGAGACTACCAGGTCCGCGCGGAGTGAAAACCGCAGCCAGACCGTGCCGCCTGGTGAAGGCTTCCCGCCCCTTTGAACGCCTCAGCGTGGACTTCAAAGGGCCCCTCCCCTCCACCGACCCCAACACGTATTTCCTCAGTGTGGTCGATGAGTACTCGAGATTCCCCTCCGCCATCCCATGCCCCGATATGAAGTCTGCCACCGTCATCAAAGCCCTCAACACAATCTTTGCTCTGTTCGGTTTCCCCGTCTACGTCCACAGCGACCGGGGATCCTCATTCATGAGTGATGAGCTGCGTCAGTTCCTGCTCCACAAGGGTATCGCCTCGAGCAAGACGACCAGCTACAACCCCTGGGGAAACGGGCAGGTGGAGAGGGAGAATGGGATGGTCTGGAGGGCCGTCCAGCTGGCCCTACGGCCCAGAAATCTCCCGGCCTCCCGCTGGCAGGAGGCCCTCCCCGACGCACTGCACTCCATTCGGTCGCTCCTGTGCACTGTGACTAACGACACATCCCATGAACGTTTCTTTGCCTTCCCCAGGAAGTCCACCTCCGGGGTATCGCTCCCGACTTGGCTGGCAGCTCCAGGACCCATTCTCCTCCGCAAGCACGTGCGGCTCCACAAGGCGGATCCATTGGTTGAGAGGGTACAGCTACTCCACGCAAACCTGCAGTACGCCTATGTAGCGTACCCCGACGGCCGCCAAGACACAGTCTCCCTTCGGGACCTGGCACCAGCTGGGTCCCCACACACCCCCTCTCTGCCTGGCGCCACCCTCCCCCCCCCCAGCGCACCCCACCACAGCCCCCGCTCCAGGACAATCCGTCCTCCCCTTGCTCCCACCCGGGGATGAAGAGGATTTCGACATGCTCCCAGAGTCACCCAAGACCAAGCCGACGCCTGAGTCGCCACCAGCACTGCGGCGCTCTCAACGACAGATTAAGGCGCCCGATCGTCTAAATTTGTAACCTTCTCTGTAATTTTAAAGCAATCTGTATGTAAATAGTTTTTCCACCACCCCCACTGGACTCATTTTTAACAGGGGGTGAATGTGGTAGTCACCACTGATGTATTCTATTGTATATATTGGTATTACGGTAAGGCCCCTGTACTACAGGTACACGGGTAGATCCCTGCCTGCTGGCTCCGCCCAGTAGGCGGAGTATAAATGTGTGTGCTCTCTGAACAGCAGCCATTTCGCCAGCTGCTGTAGGAGGCCACACATCTTAGTGTAATAAAGCCTCAATTACATTCTGCTCTCGTCTCGTCGTAATTGATGATGCATCAACGACCGAGCACCGTGACCGCCCGAAACGTGCCTGCGATTCACCTGCGGGTTACAACCTTGAGTTTGTAAACTCCTGCACAATAGAATGGGTCAGAGAGGACCCTTTCTCCATTTGGCTTGATATTGAAGCAGGGAGAGTAGGAAATTGCTACACACAATAAACACCCTTGTGCACAAACAGTATGATGCCTCTGACACTTTCTTCAGCAATACAGACCCTCCCACCCCAAGGGCCCCCACCCCTTCACTGTCCCCTCCCCCCCCAAAATGTCTTGCGGCTGCTGGAACCTGTCCCTCACCACCCTCCAATGCAGTGTTCTGCAAACTTTTTTCCCCCAGGACCAATTTTTACAACCGGCCGACCTTCGGGACCCACACAGGCCGACCTCTGGGACCCACACCGCCCCAACTTCGGGACCCACACCGGCCGATCTTCCCGACCCACACCGGCCGACCTTCGGGACCCACACCGGCCGACCTCCGGGACCCACACCGGCCGACCTTCTGTACCCACACCGACCGACCTTCGGGACCCACACCGGCCGACCTTTGGGACCCACACCGGCCGACCTTCGGGACCCACACCGGCCGACCTCTGGGACCCACACCGACCCACCTTCGGGACCCACACCGGCCGACCTCCGGGACCCACACCGGCCGACCTTCGGGACCCACACCGGCCGACCTTCGGGACCCACACCGCCCGACCTTCGGGACCCATACCGGCCGACCTTTGGGACCCAAACCGGCCGACCTCCAGGACCCACACCGACCGACCTTCGGGACCCACACTGGCCGACCTTCGGGACCCACTCCGGTCGACCTTCGGGACCCACACCGGCCGACCTTCGGGACCCACTCCGGTCGACCTTCGGGACCCACACCGGCCGACCTTCGGGACGCACACCGGCCGACCTTCGGGACCCACACCGGCCGACCTTCGGGACCCACACCGGCCGACCTCGGGACCCACACCGACCGACCTTCGGGACCCACACCGGCCGACCTTCGGTACCCACACCGGCCGACCTCGGGGACTCACACCGGCCGACCTCGGGGACTCACACCGACCGACCTTCGGGACTCACACCTGCCGACCTTCGGGACCCACACCGGCCGACCTTCGGTACCCACACCGACCGACCTTCGGGACTCACACCGGCCGACCTTCGGGACCCACACCGGCCGACCTTCGGGACCCAGGCCGGCCGACCTTCGGGACCCACACCGGCCGACCTTCGGGACCCAGGCCGGCCGACCTTCGGGACCCACACCGCCCCACCTTCGGGACCCAAACCGGCCGACCTTCGGGACCCACACCGACCGACCTTCGGGACCCACACCGACCGACCTTCGGGACTCACACCGGCCGACCTTCGGGACCCACACCGGCCGACCTTCGGGACCCAGGCCGGCCGACCTTCGGGACCCACACCGGCCGACCTTCGGGACCCAGGCCGGCCGACCTTCGGGACCCACACCGGCCGACCTTCGGGACCCAGGCCGGCCGACCTTCGGGACCCACACCGGCCGACCTTCGGGACCCAGGCCGGCCGACCTTCGGGACCCACACCGCCCCACCTTCGGGACCCAAACCGGCCGACCTTCGGGACCCACACCGGCCGACCTTCGGGACCCACACTGGCCGACCTTCGGGACCCACACTGGCCGACCTTCGGGACCCACACTGGCCGACCTTCGGGACCCACACCGGCCGACCTTCGGGACCCACACCGGCCGACCTTCGGGACCCACACCGGCCGACCTTCGGGACCCACACCGGCCGACCTTCGGGACCCAAACCGGCCGACCTCGGGGACTCACACCTGCCGACCTTCGGGACCCACACCGGCCGACCTTCGGGACCCAAACCGGCCGACCTTCGGGACCCAAACCGGCCGACCTTCGGGACCCACACCGGCCGACCTTCGGGACCCACACCGGCCGACCTTCGGGACCCACACCGGCCGACCTTCGGGACCCACTCCGGTCGACCTCCGGGACCCACACCGGCCGACCTTCGGGACCCAAACCGGCCGACCTTCACAGCCCCACACCGGCCAACCTTCGGGACCCAAACCGCCCCACCTTCGGGACCCAGGCCGGCCGACCTTCGGGACCCACACCGACCGACCTTCGGGACCCAAACCGGCCGACCTTCGGGACCCACACAGCCCGACCTTCGGGACCCAGGCCGACCGACCTTCGGGACTCACACCGGCCGACCTCTGGGACTCACACCGGCCGACCTCTGGGACTCACACAGCCCGACCTTCGGGACCCACACTGCCCCACCTTCGGGACCCAGGCCGGCCGACCTTCGGGACCCACACCGGCCGACCTTCGGGACCCAGGCCGGCCGACCTTCGGGACCCACACCGCCCCACCTTCGGTACCCACACCGACCGACCTTCGGGACCCACACCGCCCGACCTTCGGGACCCAAACCGGCCGACCTTCGGGACCCACACCGGCCGACCTTCGGGACCCACACCGGCCGACCTTCGGGACCCACACCGGCCGACCTTCGGGACCCACACCGGCCGACCTTCGGGACCCACACCGGCCGACCTTCGGGACCCACTCCGGCCGACCTTCGGGACCCACACCGGCCGACCTTCGGGACCCACTCCGGCCGACCTTCGGGACCCAAACCGGCCGACCTTCGGGACCCACACCGGCCGACCTTCGCGACCCACAGCGGCCGAACTTTGGGACCCAGGCCGGTTGACCTTCTGTACCCACACCGGCCGACCTTCGGGATCCACACCTGCCGACCTTCGGGACCCACACCGGCCGACCTTCGGGATCCCCACCGGCCGACCTTCGGGACTCACACCGGCCGACCTTCGGGACCCACAGCGGCCGACCTTCGGTACCCACACCGGCCGACCTTCGGGACCCACACCGGCCGACCTTCGGGACCCACACCGGCCGACCTTCGGGACCCACACCGGCCGACCTTCGCGACCCAAACCGGCCTACCTTCGCGACCCAAACCGGCCGACCTTCGGGATCCACACCTGCCGACCTTCGGGACCCACACCGGCCGACCTTCGGGATCCCCACCGGCCGACCTTCGGGACCCACACCGGCCGACCTTCGGGACCCACACTGGCCGACCTCCGGGACCCACACCGGCCGACCTTCGGGACCCACACCGGCCGACTTCGGGATCCCCACCGGCCGACCTTCGGGACTCAGGCCGGCCGACCTTCGGGACCCACACCGGCCGACTTCGGGATCCCCACCGGCCGACCTTCGGGACCCACACCGGCCGACTTCGGGATCCCCACCGGCCGACCTTCGGGACTCACACCGGCCGACCTTCGGGACCCACACCGGCCGACCTTCGGGATCCCCACCGGCCGACCTTCGGGACTCACACCGGCCGACCTTCGGGACCCACACCGGCCGACCTTCGGGACCCACACCGGCCGACATTCGCGACCCGACGTTTTCTCTTACCTTTAATACGAGAGGTGACCTTTAATAAGAGATGCAGAATGTAAGTTTTCCTCAGATGGGTGGTTTATAGTCTGGGGGTGTAGTCTGCAAATTACAGTGCAGCGATTTTAGACATAGATGAGGAGGAATTACTTAACCCAAAGTATTGTGAATCTTTTTAAAAATAAATTTAGAATACGCAATTCATTTTTTCCAATTAAGGGGCAATTTAGCGTGGCCAATCCACCTAACCTGCACATCTTTGGGTTGTGGGGGCGAAACCCACACAAACACAGGGAGAATGTGCAAACTCCACACAGACAGTGACTCAGAGACGGGATCGAACCTCGGCGCTGTGAGGCAGCAGTGCTAACCCACTGCGTCACTGTGCTGCCCTATTGCGAATCTTTTTAATCTCTAAAATCACAGAGAGTTCTGCAGGCTCAGCCATTGAGCACGTACAAGACAGATGCAGGAAGACTGAATTGAATTTTTTTAAAAATTGTTTCCTGTGTCAGAGGAGGAGGCGGTGTTTCTAGAACATATCACATAGAAAAATACAGCACAGAACAGACCCTTCGGCCCACGATGATGCACCAAACTTTTGTCCTAGATTAAGAACAAATTAATCTACACCCCATCATTCTACCGTAATCCATGTACCTATCCAATAGCCGCTTGAAGGTCCCTAATGTTTCCGACTCAACTACATCCACAGGCAGTGCATTCCATGCCCCCACTACTCTCTGGGCACAGAACCTACCTCTGACATCCCACCTATATCCTCCACTATTCACCCTAAATCTATGTCCCCTTGTAAAGGTTTGTTCCACCCGGGGAAAAAGTCTCTGACTGTCTACTCTATCTATTCCCCTGATCATCTTATAAACCTCTATCAAGTTGCCCCCCATCCTTCTCCGTTCCAATGAGAAAAGGCCTAGCACCCTCAACCTTTCCTCGTAAGACCTACTCTCCATTCCAGGCAACATCCTGGTAAATATCCTTTGCACCTTTTCCAAAGCTTCCACAGGGGCTGTTTAGCTCACAGGGCTAATCGCTGGCTTTGAAAGCAGACCAAAGCAAGACAGCAGCACGGTTCGATTCCCGTAACAGCCTCCCTGAACAGGCGCCAGAGTGTGGCGACTAGGGGCTTTTCACAGTAACTTCATTTGAAGCCTAATCGTGACAATAAGCGATTTTCATTTCATTTCCTTCCTAAAATGAGGCGACCAGAACTGCACACAGTACTCCAAATGTGGCCTGACCAAGGTTTTGTACAGCTGCATCATCACCTCACGGCTCTTAAATTCAATCCCTCTGCTAATGAACGCTAGCACACCATAGGCCTTCTCCACAGCTCCACTTTCAAAGGTCTATGAACATAGCCTTGCACCCTGGCAGTGCCACCTGGGCACCCTGACAGTCCCACCCTGGCAGTCCCACCCTGGCAGTGCCACCTGGGCACCCTGACAGTCCCACCCTGACAGTCCCACCCTGACAGTCCCACCCTGGCAGTGCCACTGTGCCAGATTGTCAGTGTCAAGTTTTGCAGATGGTAGGGGGAGTGCCAGGGTAACATATACTGCAGTACTGAGGGGGTGCTGCACTGCCAGAGGTGCCATCTTTCAGTTACATTTATAATTAGTACCCAATTATTTATTTATTTTCAAATTAAGGGGCAATTTAGCACGGCCAATCCACCTAGCCTGCAAATCTTTGGGTTGTGGGGGTGAAACCCACGCAGACACGGGGAGAATGTGAATCCCGCCCCCGCCATATTCTCCGGCCCACCAAAAATCCCCCCGACGTGAATCGCCCATTTTAGACCCATCCCGCCGGCATAAATTAAGGTAGGTACTTACCGGCGGGACATGGCTCTGCGGGGGCGGCCTCCGGGGTCCTCGGGTAGGTGCGGGGGGGTGGATCTGGCCCTGGGGTAGGGGGGGGGGATCGGAGCCCACCTATCCAGGGGCGGGCCTGTGCCGTGGGGGCACTCTATTCCTCCACGTTGGCTGCTGTGGACCTTTGCGATGGCCGACGTGGAGATGAACCCCCCCCCTGCGGATGCACTGAGATGACGTCAGCATACGCTGGCGCTCCCACGCATTTCGCTGGCCGGCCGGAGGCCCTTCGCGCTGGTTGGCGTAAGTCCCTTTCACGCCTGCCGGTGTGGCGCAAACCATTCCGGCGCCGAGCTAGCCCCTGAAGGTGCGGAGGATTCCCGACGCCGGAGTGGTTCACGCCACTTCTTGGCGCCGGAGTTGCCTGCCCCGCCGGTTTCCGAAGAATCCCGCCCACGGTCTTGTAAAACATTCTTTCACATGAAACATTTCTCAAACCCGGCGACACAGGCCCAAGCCTTCCAATCAGAATCCCAGCCCCTATTTCCAGCCCTGATCAGACAAAGAAATACCCTCTTCCTTCCTCCCATTTTCCTGGGCAATCCTCAGTTGAAGGATTCTTCCAAAGTGATTCAGCTCAGGAAACCTCGGAGACCTCGGCAAAGGGTCAGGCCCCCTTTTTTGCTTCACTAGTTGCCGCCTTCGGCTGAGTAAAAGGTTTAAATGTCCCAAAGCCTATTTGAAAAGTGACAGAAAGAAGGTAAGTGGGTGAAGGGGAAGGGTGGGTCATGCAGTAAAGGGGTATGGTGGTAGGGTGAGGAAGGGGGAAGGGTGGGTGAGGTAAGTGGGTGAGGGGGTAGGGAATGTGAAGAAGATGGTTGGATGGGTAAAGTAAGTGGGTATGATGGTAGGGTGGGTGACGTTAGTGGGTAAGGTGGGTCAGATCTAGGAGTGGGCCAGTCAGTCAAAGGTTTTCAGCCGCTTGTGTACCTTTATTTTTACAAGGGTGGCTGGGGTAAGGGGGTACGCTGGATAAGGGCATACGCTGGCAGCTGGATAAGGTGGTGAGGGTCAGGTAAGGCCAGGGGGAGTCAGGGTTTCAGGGGAGGAGGCAGATGGTGAGGTCACGTCAAATCGAGTCAGCGGTTGGGGGAGTCGGGGAGTCGAGGGGTGGGGGGAGTCGATTGTTGACGTCGGGTCAGGGGGGAGTTGGGGTATTCCAGGGGTTAGTTATGGGATTGGAGCTACCTGGGGGTTGAGGTGAGAGTTGTAAGGGATGGGACTCAGTTGTATTGTTACCCACGAGTTCGATTCTGTCCCGGTTTCCTGGATAACTATTCAGGTAAGCAAGTCAGATAAGGAGGATTCCTTTTCCTCAGAACTCATTGAACCTGTGGGATTCTTTAGCGCAGATGGTTGTCGAGACTGGGTCATTCAGTATGTTCAAGGCTGTGATGGATAGATTTTTAATCAGTAAGGAAATCAAGGGTTATGGGGTTAGGCGGGAAAGTGGAGTTGAAGATTATTAGATCAGTCATGTTCTGAATGATGGAGCAGACCTGATGGGCTGAATGGCCTATTTCTCCTACGTCTTATGATCTTATATGAAGTCTTTAACTCAAGACTGGAAACTTTTTTGGAGGGTCCCGAGAAGCAGGGGAAGTACAAACTTACAATTTTCACAGAGTCAGAGCACTGGGACTTGGGGTGCAATCATCGCACATCTCCGGGTGGGGGGCAGGGGGTTGGTGAGGGGTGGGGGGGGGGGGGGGGGGGGGGAGGGGGATGGTACCTCCGGTTTCTGACTATCTAGTCCATTAAAACATGACTTTTCTGCATCTACTTTGGGCTTTCTCGAAAGGGTTAAAGAGGTGGGCAGGGCAGAATATTTAAGGGTTTCACTGATTAGCATTCAATGAAATATGTCAAAAAACATCAGACCCACGTCAAGATAACAAATTACACTTGACAAATACTTGAATGTGCACGTTTTAATTTAACACCAGAATACCTCAGCAGCAAGGACATTTAGCAGCAACTGGAACCAACAATCTCACTGGATTTACAAATGAAAAGGTTATAAAGGTTGCTAAAAACAACAAACAAACATTTCTGTTCAGGCACTTGTACAATAGAATTACAACATCAAAAAAACAATAGGAAACAAAAAGCAGAGTTTCCATTCTATACCTGATCCATGATATATGGAACAACTGATGCCCAGAAGCATCATTCAGATAACAATGGGATACCGAGTTGTGATTATAAACCATAATCCTGTCAACATGATGTCATAAATATCTTGAGTACTTCATCACAGCTAATTGTCATCCACCAGAATCAATACCACATCACTCTATGGTTGGAGGACTTCACAAGTGGAGTTCCATTGACGGGATGGGCCGAAGGGCCTTGTCTGTGCTGTAGATCTGTACACTTTTACTGGCCACAAAGGTCAGCAGGGCAACTTTGCACAACTTTGCTTCTGAAATTCACTGAAGATTCTTAATGTACGTTACACCATCTGGAAGACTCAGTGCTGTTGATTGTGTTAACTAGTCAACATACACCACTGGTCACGGCTAGGAATACAGAGAGCGTTGGGACATTGGTGGTCGTAACGGTTGCTATATAAATGCAAATGTTTCCTTTTTTTATGAAAGTAGAAATGTACACAATAGTAACACATACAACTTGAAAAATTCTGGGTCCTGACAAGATCACGGCGCCAAGCAATGTAGAAGTACTTCCTTCTTAACTAAGACTAAAATCTTACTGTTCCATTTACAGTCTGAAAAGGAATGGTCTTTAAAAAAGCAAGGGCTCAGGACTGTCTTTCCAACAGATGTGTACCTTATTTATTCTGATTATATATAATCAATCTCAATGGAAAATAAACAGAAGTTAAACCATTTTTACTGCATTGCAAACGCAAGTCTGCAGTTACAATAATCATCCCTTTGCTCATTGTTATTCCAAAGGTTTACTTATTTGGACCTTTCAGGTTGGTGTGGCAAATATTTCCTGAGAGGAATCATGGGCACATGAATTTGGAATTAAGGCAGTGCAAATACTTGGGTATCCCGTGGTCCATTGTTCTTAAGTTGATTTCCCATCAGCCTGCTTTACTTTCCTCCGCCTTACTTTCCCAAGGACAAATCACCTCCTTCGCAGAGTGATTGTGGGGGCAGTGACAATCTTCACCCTCATCCTCGGAATCGATGGGGTAAATTTTGCTTTCGGATGGGATGTCCACTTTGATTTGGAAAAAGCTGAGGGAACAGAATGAAACACAACAAATGGTTCCAAAAACATTCGAAATGCTTTGAGGATCACACCGGATAAAAGCAAATTACTGCGGATGCTGGAATCTGAAACGAAAGAGAAAATGCTGGAAAACCTCAGCAGGTCTGGCAGCATCTGCAGGGAGAGAAAAGAGCAAACGTTTCCAGTCCAATGACTCTTTGTCAAAGGTCTTCCATGCTTAACATTCCAGGCCCAAAACACTCATTCCAGGTTAAGCAGCGTTTCACTTGCACCTCTTTCAATCTGGTCTATTGCATTCGCTGCTCCCAATGTGGTCTCCTCTATATCGGAGAGACCAAACACAGACTGGGTGATCGCTTTGCTGAGCATCTTCGGTCTGTGCGCATTCAGGACCCTGGCCTTCCTGTTGCTTGCCATTTTAACAAAAGACCCTGCTCCCATGCCCCCATGTCTGAGCTTGGCCTGCTGCAGTGTTCCAGTGAAGCTCAACGCAAACTGGAGGAACAACATCTCATCTTCCGGTTAGGCACGCTACAGCCTTCCGGCCTGATCATCGAATTCAACAACTTCAGATGATCAGCTCTACCCATTTGTTTTCATCCCATTTCATTTTAACTGTCTTTTACCATTTATTTCTTTCTTCTCTTTCTTAATATATATTAACCCCCCCCCCCCAATCTTATCCACCTTTCCTTACCCCTTCTCCCCTTTGCTTCCCCCTTCCTCTCCCCCCATATCTACATCAGTCACAGTTTCACCTCTGATGTTAGTTTCTCTGCTGTTTGATCTTTTGTTCTCTCTGGGAACTGCCATTAGCACTCTCCCAGCGCCGGCCCTAGGGTTGCTGGCGCCCCGGGCAAGCTGAACTTCAGCGCCCTTCGGGGGGGGGGGGGGGGCGGGGGGCGGAGCCGGGGGGTGGGGGGGGGGGGGGGGGGGCGAGGGGGGGGGTGGGGCCGAGGGGCGGGGCCGAGGGGCGGGGCCGAGGGGCGGGCGGGGGCGGATGGAGGGGGGGGCCGCCCTGGGGGAGGGCGGCCACCGCGCATGCGCTGGTTGACACCGGCACAACTGCGCATGCGCGGGACCCGAGTCTTTGGCGCCCCCTAGCACATGGCGCCCCGGGCGACTGCCCGAGTTGCCGGTACCTTGGGCCGGCCCTGCTCTTTCCCCTTGGTTTCTGTGGCCATTAGCACCCGGTTTCCCTGGGTTTCTGTGGCTATGACTCATCTTTCATTCTCACTCACAGTATAAATATTTCCCACTTTGTCTGTTAGCTTTGACAAAGAGTCATCGGACTCGAAACGTTAGCTCTTTTCTCTCCCTACAGATGCTGTCAGACCTGCTGAGATTTTCCAGCATTTTCTCTTTCCTTTAAGGATCACAGTTGCTCTGGGCTTTTTCATTTGCTGATTGCCCTCGGTTCATATTTTTTTTGTCCTTTTCTTTTCTGAAGGTGCTACTTCTCGCTGGGATACAGCTCCGTGAATACCAACCCTCTCCAATACCTGAGCCAAGTGGTGATCACTCATATTTGAGTCAGGTCTGGTCAGTGGGTATTGGTACAGTGTCAATGTGGCCCGTTCCTGTCCAACTTCATTCCTTACTGGCCCGGAACCAATGATTTAGAACATAAAACATACAGTGCAGAAGGAGGCCATTCGACCCATCGAGTCTGCACCGACCCATGTAAGCCCTTACTTCCAACCTATCCCCATAATCCAATAACCCCTCCTAACCTTTTTGGTCACTAGGGGCAATTTATCTTGGCCAATCCACCTAACCTACACGTCTTTGGATGAACTGTGGGAGGAAACCCGGAGCACCCGGAGGAAACCCACGCAGACGTGGGGAGAACATGCAGAATCCGCACAGATAGTGACCCAGCGGAGTATCGAACCTGGGACCCTGGCGCTGTGAAGCCACAGTGCTAGCCACTTGTGCTACCATGCTGCTCACTGTAATGCCCCTATCACTGATTCCATCTCCACATGCAAAAACTATTATCACTGAGTGTACCAGAGGTAAACGCTGAGACCTTTCCGAATTGGTTTGCTTGACTTAATATGTTATCAGGCATTGCATTTAATCATCTGGAATGGCTTAAGTTGTTCTGGATGCAGATGTGCTCTTCACTGAAAGGATAGTAGGACTGTTGAACTCTCTTCCCTAATCATATTGTGAGAACTGGTTCATCTGAAACTGTCAAGACTCAGGTCAGTAGGTTTTTGTTTGTATGAGTATCAAGACATATGGAACAAATACAAAGAAATGGAATTGAGGTATAGGTCAGCCTTGATTTAATTAAATCGAGGAATGTTCGAGAAGCTGACTGGCCTGAAACTCTACAATGCGTTAATTGAAATCTAGAAATAAATCAAAAAACAGTGGAAGATAAGTGAAACTGCTTACTTGGACACCCTTCTTGGCTTCTGCTGCGGCTGTTTCTCTTCAGCGTTTAGGGGTTGGATCTTTCGATTGTTCAACGAGATGCACTTGGGTGACAAAGTTGCAAAGACGGGAGAATTTGTACAGCCCCGTTTCAAAAACTTGCTGAAGGACAGAGCCATTTTGGATTTCTGAGAAGGTTTGGTTTCCACAGACACTGGTGTCTGGTGGCTGTTGCTCGTTTCAGACCCAGTAGACAACTCGGTGCTTTCAGCAACGGAGGAAAATTGATTAGAAATGGAAGGATTTTGCTCCCATTTTCTTTCTGTTGCTGGGGTGCTGTCTATCGCTACGCTGATGGGTGAGGGGCAGATGGCACTGTTTGGCAGTGGAATATATCTGGGAGAGAAAAAGGGCATATCACCGTTGCTGGGGTTGGATAAGGATGGGCTTGGGGGACAAGGTGGGATACATAAGCCTGTGTACACGGTCAGGTGAGGAACAGGTGCAGTAAACCTGCATATCTATTAAAAAAAAGAAAAAAGGTTCAGAACATAAGACCACAACAAAAAGGTGAAGGAGCAAACCGCCTGACCTCCTTCAGACTGCTAGCTATTCAGTAAGATCAGGGCAAAATCTACCGATCTCGGTCTTGCACAACTCAACAACTGAGCGACCATAGGCCTCATGGGTGGTGAATTCCAGTGTCATTTTCTGGTTACTGTCTGCACAACTCTTTCAACACAAAGAAACAGACATTATAGAATCCTGCCAGGTACAAGGATCACATTGCAACGATTGAGAAGAGGTTTTAGCAACATTGCAATGAATCACACGATCAGTAGCTTCCATGTGTACATCAAGAAAATTAAATAAGAAATGCCATATTTTCCTGATAGTGATGACATTGTGAGAATAGATTCTCTTTCATGTGGTGGGGGTCTTCGCTAATTTTTTTTAAAAAATAATTTTTATTCAAATGTTCACATTTTCACAAAAAAGAAAACAGTAACAGAAAAATCTAAGAACAAAAAGAACAAATCCCCCCATATATACAAAAGAGAAACAATAAATAAACGCCCGTCGTTGGCAAAGATTCAACCCAAACCTAAAACAAAACAAAGAGACCCCCCCCCCCCCCCCCTCTGGGTTGCTACGCTAATTATTTTTAAATGCTGGTCTTGGTGCGGTGTTGTTCCTGGTCTACACCAAAGAGCTTTTCAGGACATGTTGCCATGACTACAGATTATGAAGTTGTGTATCCTTCATTACCAATATATCAGATTGGAAAATATCCACTCAGTCTGTCATTCTCCTGTCATATCTGTAGTGGGAGGCCATTGGATTCTACATCGGAAGTCAGGAACACTGACCCCAGCATTGTGTTCAAGTTTGCAGAAGGCTTTGTAGTGTCTGCCCAGAGAAGGCCATTGTCCTAAGTGTGGACGTTGAGTGCTCCTGCCACCATTATTGCCTCATTGAGTCTTTGCTGTATCCTATAAGCCCTGTCAAAGCAGCTGTATTCTTGCATGACAGAAGCATAGAACAGTAACAACACAGGAGGTCCCGTGGGAGGGTGAGGTGTCATCTGATGTCTGACTCTGGAGTTTTTGTTCTTTTGTTGCAAATTGCATGTTTTTTTTTATTTCCACTAACGTTTTACTTTCTTTTTCTTCACCAGTTTTAAAGATTGTTTTTGGACACTATGCAAAAGTAGAAAATCCCCTAGCATACATTGTGGGCTCTATTTTACTTTATAGGGGTTAGAATAACACAATTTCTGGAAGATTCTCACCTTCCTAACAAATGTAAATTACAGAGACGTCAGCACACGACATGGTGACTAACTGGATACAACCACAAACTGACTTTCCATCATAACTGGTCAAAATGTTGGAACTCCCTCCCTAACAGCACGGTGGGTATACCCGCACCTCAGGGACTGTAGCGGTTCAAGAAGGCAGCTCACCACCACCTTCTCAAGGGGCAATTGGGGATGGGCAACAAATGCTGGCCTAGCCAGGGACACCCACATCCCATGAATTAATTTTTAATAAAATTTACCGGGTTCTCACTTCTGGAAGGGCGTTGGAGCAAGGCCGTTACCGGAATTCTCTGTCCGTTCACACCGGCAGGGTACCCCGGTCCTCGCTGCAGTGAATGGAGTTTTGGCTGAGTGTCCTGAGCTCGTTGGCAGAGGAGGCGGGGCGAACTCGGGTCGGAGAATCTGGCCAGGTGCCATGTCTATCTTCTCAACAGCCCATTAGTGAGCAGCTATGTCTTGTTCCTGGCATCGGGGTGCCAGCTTCTCGAGGGTGCAGGAAACTCATGGAAGGGGAAGAGTGGGGGGCGCGGCAGAGTGTGCTGTGTAGAGAAAATCAGGAAAAATTGATCAAAATACACGGTAAGGGAAGAGATGCGCATGGGAGAAAATGAAGAAATAGCAAATTGGACGGAGTGGAGAAACACTGAAAGATCTCCGGCAGGGTGGGCAAGGACGATGGTTCGCAAAGTAGCGGAATTACTTTATCAAAAGTCAGCAGCAGGAACTGTCTAATCATACAAGTTCCTCAGACCATAATAAATAACAAGGGGGGGGGGGGGGGGGTGACAACTAGCACAGTGGTTAGCACTGGGAATACGGCACTAAGGACCCAGGTTCAATCCCGGCCCCAGGTCACTGTCCGTGTGGAGTTTGCACATTCTCCCTGTGTCTGCGTGGTTTCACCCCCACAACCCAAAGATGTGTAGGTTAGGTGGATTGGCCACGATAAATTGCCCCTTAATTGGAAAAAATTATTAATTGGGTACTCTAAATTTATATTTAAAAATAAATAAATAAATAAATAACAAGGAACAATCTAGAGAGGGAGCTTGATTATTTTAGCACAAAATAAAGCTGAGCTGAACACAAAGACATGGACTTCACTGGACCCAATACAAAAGGGCAAGTGTTGGAGGATGTGCTTTGGGTAAAAGATTGATGTTTTAGAGTTATAAATAAAGATGCAAAAAGGCATAAGATGGTGTTCAACAATGATGGTGGCATTGGGTGCATGGGAAGAAGCTCTGAACATGTGAAAGACACAATGAAAACAAGGAAACGGATTTGGAGTTTTACACCAACACAGAAATGTCAAATCCAGGGTTTGGAACAAGATGAGAACATCAATCAGACTCAACAGAAAACACACAAAGCAGATGTGTAATGATAAGCATGGCTTTATTTTTATTAAATGAACATGAAACAGAACCTTCAGCCACAACATGTCATTTTGCAAATCCACTGTTCACAGGAGCTCCAGTCTGTGGAATTCCAGCGTTAAAATACAGAGTTATGGGAGACATGCTACAAAAACTAATGGCATAACAATCTCAAGTTGTGCAAGGACAGAACTGGGTTAGATGTTGGGGGTATTTTCAGGCCCAGAGTGCTCTGCTGGACTGGCTGTGATCACTGAAGGAGGTTGTTTTACCGCACCATCTACTTGGCAGGTCTCCCCGCTTTATCCACCAACTCCCCACCCGCCATGTAGGGATTTCCTCCCTCCACCGGTGTGATGTCACATGGAGGGGTTGACGACAGGTTTTGTAACACAGGAACCGGGTGAATGGTCCCCGCTGTGGGTGCACGGCTAAGTGCAGCCCACAGGCAGTACCCTGGCAGTGCCTCAGTGGGTAGTGCGGGGGGGGGGGGGGGGGGCTTTCAATGGGGAAGTCCATGGGGGGGGATTCCGGGGGGGGGGGGGGGAGGATGGTTCCCATGTCCAAGTGGGGAGCAGGAGGTTCCCCTGCCTGTGAGAGGGAGGCAGGAGTGAGGGAGTTCACGTGTCCATGGGGGGGGGGCAGAGGGTTCCTCCATCCATGGAGGGGGGGTTTTCTGTATCTGAGTTGGGGGGGGGGGGAATTCTTGTTTTTATTTATATTAGATCTGGGCACCCTTTAAAAATGGCGCAACAATCTCTCGAAGGCCGAGGTTGCTTCACTAAGTTCCTAAAACTCTGTCAGGAGCAGCCGGCAGCGGAGGGTCACTGGCCCTTCAGTTACTAGTTGTCCAAACCCTTCTTTCTCCTCCTTGCTTTATCATGGCCACTTATGGCTTATGGGAAACCTGCTGCTGGGTTTGGCCAATGTTGAAATTGGGAATTGTATGGGAGCAACTCAAGTGGTAAATTGTCCTCCAATCTGGCAGTATAGACTCTGCTGCACTCCCACAGTGACACAATTCTAATTCATGTGTTCGTATCTGTGACCGGGAACGTAGTGGTGTGTGGATCCATTATGAGCACAAAGCTGCTTCTCCCCACTCTGACACACTCGTCTAGTCTAATACTCCAGCACATCATTCGCTGCAGCCGATACACATATTACAAATGAGGATTAACGACATTAAAACTATCGGAATCATAACTTCAGAGCTCATTACAACTAAAATATGTTACTTGTGCTCTGCATATTGTGTAAATTTAAACCTACTTCAAAACAGTAACACATCTTACAGTTGTGAGGACACAGATAAACTACTTGAGCTTGTTTCTACTAGATCGTTAATTGAACCGGTGCATTAATACATTGGAACACACCCTCATACTATCTGATGTTAAGCCTTGTGCTAGATGTATGTTGCCTTGTATAGAGTTCAATCTTAAGTATTGTATATAGCTGTATGTTATCCTATTTATATTTACACCTGTATGTTATCCTATTTATATGGTCTCCTGCTACTGTGTTTTTTCTTAGATGCAAATCATTCCTATAACACACTTTCTCCTGTGATCTGTATTTTTGGTCTGCAAATACAACCCTATTGTTTGATTTGATTTGATTTATTTTGCTGAATCACGGTGAGGCAATGTCGTGGAGAACTGAACTTTCAAAGATCATACACTCTCCATGGGGAAATGCCCGAGATGATAAAACTCATTGTAATTCTTCCTAGACCCCACCTCCCTCCCACACATAGGAATAGGAGCAGACCATTCAGCCCCTCGAGTCTGTCCTGCCATTCAATCAGATCATGGCTGATCTTTGACCTAACTCCATATACCTGCCTGTGGCCACATCTCTCAATATTTTTGCTTAACAATAATCTATCTCAGATTTCCAGTTGCTGTTTGTGAGAGAGTTCCAAATCTCTACCACCCTTTGAGTGAAGAAGTTCTTCCCAACATCTCTCCTGAACAGTCTGGCCCTAATTTTTAGACGATGCACCCAAGTTTTCGAATCTCCAACCCGTGGAAATAGTTTATCTTTATCTACCCTGTCTTTCCCTGTTAATTTCATGAATACTTTGATCAGATCACCCCTTAGCCTTCTAAATTCTAGTGAAAACAGATCTAATTTGAATAATTTCTCCTCGAATCTCAACCCCTGTAATCCAGGTATCATTTTTGTTCAGATAATTGAGTGACAAATGGGGAGGCAAATAGTGCCGTGGTATCGTCACTGGACTAGCAATCCAGATACCCAGGGTAAGGCTCTGGGAATCCGGGTTCAAATCCGCGCCCACCTCGAAACTTGATATCTGGAAGTCTAATGGTGATCATGAAATCAATGGTGACTCTTGTAAAAACCCATCTGGTTCACTAATGTCCTTATACCTGAAAATAAGACTACTGTAACCTGTGTTGTTTCAGCTTGTTGACTCCTTATTTCCTATTGCGCTTTCACCTTTAGTGACTCAAATGAACCATCAGCAGCATCTACTGACGTTAACCTGTTAATTTTGATCTGTTGGGCTCATTAACATCTCCCAGCCACCAGCCTGAAGATGGTATCAGAAATCACGGTTTGCGCTAAAAAACATTCAGAACTTCAACAGAAATTGACCAAAATTATTCAAATAGGGGTGATTGACCATTCTTTGCACCTAATTTTCAGAAAGCAGACATTTATCCTGACAGCAGCATTGGGAAATTTCATAAATAGTACTGTGTGCAGTTCTGGTCGCCTCATTTTAGGTATGTGGAAGCTTTGGAAAAGGTGCAAAGGAGATTTACCAGGATGTTGCCTGGAATGGAGAGTAGGTCTTACGAGGAAAGGTTGAGGGTGCTAGGCCTTTTCTCATTAGAACGGAGAAGGATGAGGGGCGACTTGATAGAGGTTTATAAGATGATCAGGGGAATAGATAAGAATAGACAGTCGGAGACCTTTTCCCCGGGTGGAACAAACCATTACAAGAGGATATAAATTTAAGGTGAATGGTGGAAGATATAGGGGGGATGTCAGAGGTAGGTTCTTTACCCAGAGAGTAGTTGGGGTATGGAATGCACTGCCTGTGGAAGTAGTTGAGTTGGAAACATTAGGGACCATCAAGCGGCTATTGGATAGGTGCATGGATTACGGTAGAATGATGGGGTGTAGATTAATTTGTTCTTAATCTAGGACAAAAGTTCGGCACAACATTAAGGGCCGAAGGGCCTGTTCTGTGCTGTATTTTCTATGTTCTGTGTTCTAAATCTGTACACAATTTCATGTTTAAAAGTTACAAAGGACAACGTGATGATGTTTGTGTTTGCAGGGCTCCCTGTCACCAGATGACTTGTTCTATGTGAGTGCAATAATTATTCTTACTCTACTGAGTACTTTTGTGACTTTTCTATTCCTCTTCCCACTGACTATTTACACATACCCTCCAGCTTACCCATGAACCAGATCACACATTTCCCCACATGAAATTTCCTCCTCAGCTGCCTTGGCAAAGATGTACTCGAGTGGCAGATTTAATAAGGCGCCACCCTCTGAATCTCCCTACCCGCCAATGTAGGCTGCTTTATAAACCTTCAGTGACCACGTTAGCGGCAGGAAGTAATTAATTGAAGTGAAGAAGTATCAGCTTTCAATCACATCAACAGACAGTAACAATTGGCTACTGTGTTCAATAGCCAATATTTAGATTTGCGTAGACACTTACTAGTATAGTTTTAGACAGGTACATTGTACACAGGGTTCGAAGGGAAATGTTAATACAAGGTGTTGGATTCGGGATGGTGGAGATTCTGGGATGCTGAGGTGAGTGATGGTGGGAGATTTGAGATGATGGGGGGTACGTGTAATGGTGGGAGACGCTGATGGGATGTTGGGTGGGAATGCGTTTGGGCTGAACATGGGAAGCAACAGAAAACTGAATGAAATAGTCAACATCTATGAACAATTGGACAATGTGGTACTGCTCGCATGAAAATAATTATTTGGCAACACCGCCTGACTTGCATTATGTGGCTGAGTTCTAAACATGTAGTTAGTGCAGTTGTACTAAAATAAATTCAAAAATGTCTTTACTGTAGTAAAACATACCACGGAGCTTCCACAGAAAAGCATTATCAAACAAAAGCTCACACTAAACCAGATTTATGGATACTTGTGGGCACAGCACCTGCTCTCAAAGGATTTAGCTCTGTGCTGGGACCTCGAGTTTGGAAAATCGGCCCTTTTGCATCAGCTTAATTGGCTGAGGTTATCACAAAGGTCTTCTCAACCTTGCCCATTGCCTGAGATGCGGTGACCCACAGGTTAAATCACCACCAGTCAGCTCTCCCCCTCAAAGTGGAAAGCAGCCTCTGGCACTATGGTGACTTTACTGTTTTATTTTACTTTAATTGGCTCAGCCAATAGAGCCTCTTGCTTGTGAGTTAGGGACGAGAGCTACTCCAACCTGCCAGATTTGACCTTTCACTGAAGCCCAGTCTGCCTGTTTGGGTAGATGTGAAAGAACCTCAGTGAAGGAGATTCAGTGTTTAGGCCGACATTTCTTGACTAGGAATCTCAGATGAGATGCTCATTTCTCTCACCGCTGTTTGTAGGATGCTGCTGAACGCATAATTTCCTGTGAGCTGATTCTGCTCTGTGCCGGCAACATTGCTGCAAGTGAAAGCCTATCTATTTGAGTAAACTGCTTCCCGCTGGCAAAACAACTCCGGGGATAATCCTGGGCAGCACGCTATGCCAGGGTGGCAATAAAATTAATAGATGCCTTGTTTCATTGAGGTGGTGATCAAAAGGTTCCTTTAACTGTGTGACATAAAGGGCAGCACGGTGGCGCAGTGGGTTAGCATTGCTGCCACACGGGCAGCACGGTGGCGCAGTGGGTTAGCATTGCTGCCACATGGGCAGCACGGTGCGCAGTGGGTTAGCATTGCTGCCACACGGGCAGCACGGTGGCGCAGTGGGTTAGCACTGCAGCCTCACGGCGCCGAGGTCCCAGGTTCGATCCCGGCTCCCGGCATAGTTACCAGAGATAACCCCGGTAACTATAGACCAGTGAGCCTTACTTCTGTTGTGGGAAAAGTCTTGGAAAGGTTTATAAGAGATAGGATGTATAATCATCTGGAAAGGAATAATTTGATTAGAGATAGTCAACATGGTTTTGTGAAGGGTAGGTCGTGCCTCACAAACCTCATTGAGTTCTTCGAGAAGGTTAACCAAACAGGTGGATGAGGGTAAAGGAGTTGATGTGGTGTATATGGATTTCAGTAAAGTGTTTGATAAGGTTCCCCACAGTAGGCTATTGCAGAAAATACAGAGGCATGGGATTCAGGGTGATTTAGCAGTTTGGATCAGAAATTGGCTAGCTGATAGAAGACAAAGAGTGGTGGTTGATGGGAAATGCTCTGACTGATGTCCAGTTACTAGTGGTGTGCCACAAGGATCTGTTTTGGGGCCGTTGCTGTTTGTCATTTTTATAAATGACCTGGAGGAGGGCGTAGAAGGATGGGTGAGTAAATTTGCAGATGACACTAAAGTCGGTGGAGTTGTGGACAGTGCAGAAGGATGTTAAAAGTTACAGAGGGACATAGATAAGCTGCAGAGCTGGGCTGACAGGTGGCAAATGGAGTTTAATGCAGAAAAGTGTGAGGTGATTCATTTTGGAAGGAATAACAGAAAGGCAGAGTACTGGGCTAATGGTAAGATTCTTGGAAGTGTGGACAAGCAGAGAGATCTCGGTGTCCATGTCCATAGATCCCTGAAAGTTGCCACCCAGGTTGAGAGGGTTGTTAAGAAGGCGTACGGTGTGTTAGCTTTTATTGGTAGAGGAATTGAGTTTCGGAGCCATGAGGTCATGTTGCAGTTGTACAAAACTCTGGTGCGGCCGAATTTGTAGTATTGTGTGCAGTTCTGGTCGCCACATTATAGGAAGGATGTGGAAGCATTGGAAAGGGTACAGAGGAGATTTACAAGAATGTTGCCTGGTATGGAGGGAAGATCATATGAGGAAAGGCTGAAGGACTTGAGGCTGTTTTCGTTAGAGAGAAGAAGGTTAAGAGGGGACTTAATTGAGGCATACAAGATGATCAGAGGATTAGATAGGGTGGACATCGAGAGCCTTTTTCCTCGGATGGTGATGTCCAACATGAGGGGACATAGCTTTAAATTGAGGGGAGATAGATATAGGACAGATGTCAGAGGTAGGTTCTTTACTCAGAGAGTAGTAAGGGCGTGGAATGCCCTGCCTGCAACAGTAGTGGACTCGCCAACACTAAACGCATTCAAATGGTCATTGGATAGGCATATGGACGATAAGGGAATAGTGTAGAGGGACTTTAGACGCGTTTCACAGGACGGTGCAACATCGTGGGCCGAAGGGCCTGTACTGCGCTGTAATGTTCTATGTTCTGGGTCACTGTCCGTGTGGAGTTTGCACATTCTCCCCGTGTTTGCGTGGGTTTCGCCCCCACAACCCAAAGATGTGCAGTGTAGGTGGATTGGCCACGCTAAATTGCCCCTTAATTGGAAAAAATTAATTGGGTACTCTAAATTTATTTTTTTTAAGCTGTGTGACATAAATGTGAGCTGCCTCTCTCTATCCTCTCTCAGCAGTGAAGGGATGGCGCAAGTTTTCATAGAATTTACAGAGCAGAAGGAGGCCACTCGGCCCATCGAGTCTGCACCGGCTCTTGGAAAGAGCACCCTACCCAAGGTCAACACCTCCACCCTATCCCCATAACCCAGTAACCCCACCCAACACTAAGGGCAATTTTGGACACTAAGGGCAATTGATCATGGCCAAGCCACCTAACCTGCACATCTTTGGACTGTGGGAGGAAACCGGAGCACCCGGAGGAAACCCACGCACACACGGGGAGGATGTGCAGATTCCGCACAGACAGTGACCCAAGCCGGGAATCGAACCTGGGACCCTGGAGCTGTGAAGCAATTGTGCTATCCACAATGCTACCGTGCTGCTCTTTTATGCTAGGTCAAGAAGAATTTTACCACAAAATTATTGCATGTCAGTGAGGCAATGGTGCATTTTAACATGAAATACATCATTGAGCCATTGGTATACCTGAAAAGTAAAGGTTTAGTCAACATTTTTTCCCCATACAAAGACCCCATTCACAGAGAAGGCTCACAGCAATGGCTGGGCGAATTTCACCTCCAGTTTCCTTGTATATTGTTTGACTCAGAATGAGCAGCAATATGGAGAAGAGGGACAAGAGGAGGGGAGAGGCAGGAGGGGAGAGGCAGGAGGGGGAGACAGGAGGAGAGAGGGGGTAAGAGGCAGGAGGGGAGAGGCAGGAGGGGAGAAGCAAGAGGGAGAGACAGGAGGGGAGGGCAAGAGGGGAGGGCAAGAGGGGAGAGGCAGGAGGGGAGAGACAGGAGGGGAGAGACAGGAGGGGAGAGACAGGAGGGGAGAGACAGGAGGGGAGAGACAGGAAGGGAGAGGCAGGAGGGGAGAGGCAGCAGGGGGAGGCAGCAGGGGAGAGACAAGAAGGGAGAGACAGGAGGGGAGAGGAGGGCAGGAGGGGAGAAGCAGGAGGGCAGGATGGGAGCGTGGGAAGGAGTACAGGAGAGCAGGGTGGAGAAGAGGGGAGGGTGTGGAGAGGTTTGATGAAGCAGGACAAGGACAGAAAGGGATAGGCTAGTGGAGACATGCTGGAGGGTAGGGTATGGAAGGAAGCTCACAATAAAGTGACATTTCAGCTTGGTGAAGTGCCGGTGCCAGTATGTGCTGCATCCTCACACACCTCGAGCACCGAGTACCTGCCCTTAACTGTGTTAAATGTTGAATTTATTGAACATTTTGCAGACATGGTGGTCTAGTAATTGCTGAGGCTGTTTACTGAGCCTCTTCCTTGGGAGGCTCCTGCTTCAGCTGGTTCCTGCGATCTAACTTGCTCATAACCTGTGTTATGTCGACCACCTTCGTCCCGCTTGCAGCTGCTTTTGCTCTCGCCTCCAGCTCCAGCTGCCGCAGGATCACTGGACTGGGACTGGAGCGTCGGTGCCTCTTCATGAAAGGGAAGTTACTGTGAACAACAAAAATCATCATATAAGATGCATGAAAAGTGGTTGTTTCTGCGATATTTCTACATCTATTCTGAACGATAAAGAACTCAGCCCCCAGCCCCCCTGCTCACACAGTGGGTTTATACACCACCCCCCGTCCTTTATACATCTCAGGGATGTCTGCTTAGCTGTACACTTGTCAAATGAAACTGCAGCCGAGCGAGAATTGTCCTAAATGCTGCATCACTCAGAAAATGTATTAAGTTATGAAACTTGGGATGTGATGAATCGCTGTGTAAAAGCAAATTGCTTCTTTCAATATCTCTCATTCCTTTCGTTCTCCCCATGTCCGTGGAATGGTTAAACCGTCCACCCATAGGCACAGTTTATATTCCCAACTTGCTGTCTGGGAGGCCGGAGCAGCACATACAACGCACCTCTCAAAACCTCAGGACACCCCCCAACACGCTAATTACATACATTATTTAAAAACAAATGTAATCCCTGCAGTACTGTGGGAAACGTGGCAGTCAATGCACGCAGAGCAGGATCCCACAGACAGCGAGGTGATAATCGGGCAGGAGAGCATTGGAACACCCGGGTCTACAGGATTTCAGCAACAAGTGGGCTGGGGCAGGGGAGGGAGTGGGCGATGCTACGGAAGGAGGTTTGGCCTATTCATACAGCTCGGGTACTAATCCCACCCACACTCAAGAATCCTGAAATCTTAGTGAGGTGAAAGAGAGCCCAGGAGTTGAACCAAAAAATCTTAACACCTCAAGTGTTTAGAAGTGAATCCCCTTCAGAATTCTTCTTCAGCCCCTTCTTGTCTCCCCCCCCCCCCCCCCCCCCCCCCCCCACATGCTCAGCACTGTTGCCAACCGAGAGGAGACTCGGGGATACATGAAAATCTCCAGCCCGCTGCTGATGGGAGCTTCCCTTTTCCAATCTGCTCCAGTGAAGATCAGTGTCTGCATTAACCCAGAGTATTGGAAAGTGGCCTTTTTCTCTTCACTTATTAATGTAACAGATTTATTTTAATGTAGCTGCCCTTTGGCTGATCAGCCAAGGCTCTGGTGCACTTAGAAACTCACCACGATTAAGATCAGTCCACCCAATCTGTTGAGTTTCCACTTGACTGACTGGAGTGTCTGCGCTACTACTGCAAGGACACAGGCCATTTACCTTAAACTTAGATAACAGAAACAACAGGACTGAGACCATGCAGCTCTTTGAGCCTGTTCCCCTGACACAACCACATGCTGGAAATAGCCACGGCTTTGATCTGATAGTGGGCGTAACGGGACTTGTGGAGTTTACCCAGCTGAAACTTCACAGTTTACCAGCATGAATCACTGGCAAACTTCTCCATGTACTGTATAAACCCCCTGCCTGTGGGTTCCAAGATGTGGCGCCCTGAACTGCTCACAGTTAAGGAGATGGAGCCCTGGAAGCAAGTGATTGCCTCTCTACAACCCAATGCAGCCCCGGTGGTGTGGTGGTAATGTCACTTTACTAGTAATCTGGGGATTACTATCACGGCAGCTGGTGGGATTTGAATTCAATGAGTAAATCTGGTCTCAGTCTCTCATCGATTGCTATACAAACCCACCTGGATTAAGGAAGGAAATCTGCCAACCTCACCTGGTCTGGCCGTTCCAGACACACAGCCCTGTGGCTGACTCTTTACTGCCCCTCTGAAACAGTCGAGTCGCTCAGCTCGAGGGCAATTGGGGATGGGCAACATATATCGACCTTGTCAGTGACGCATCGCATGAGCGAATAAATATAAAGTCCCACAGTCGGAACAGAAACACAGTTCGTCTCCACACAATGCCTCTGATATCACAGCTCTCAAAGTTTCCCATCAGCTGCATGTTAGACATCTATATTCAGAATGGTGGAAGTTCCCGTGCAGTCTAGTTTCCTCTCAAAGTCACGGGCTCATCTTTCTTGTTGAGTCAGGTTGAGTGTGAGCCAGCCTACAGCTGGTCAGTGCCACCTCTCCATCTCCATTCCACCACAAGTCCCCTCACAGTCTGACTCCCCTTGTCACATTGTGAATCATGGAAGGCGTAGCACAGAAGGAGGCCTTTCAGCCTTCTGTGTTGGTCCTTTGAAAGAACTGTCCAGTTAGTACCATATCGTCCTGCTCTTTCCCTGTAAACCTGCAGTGTTTTTCCCAATTCCCGGCTGAAAGTCACTCATGACTCTCTTCCACTGTTCTCCCAGACGGTACATCCCAGATCACAACTCAATGCCACTTTGAATATGACTGATTGAAGAGTGGGAACATTCCAGTACTGACCTTTTTTGCTTGGTCTCTTCGGGAATGAGAGCCTTGCCTTCCGTTCCTTTATAAATGGGGGATCGTAGGAAACGTGGGTACGAATCCTGTGCAAGAGAAACAAGAGGTGGTGACCCGAGCGTGATGAGGACAAGTTTCAACCTGCTCTCCGAGAAGCTACCTGTGGCAGTATGATTAGGGATATTACGGTACCTTAGACTGAGCTGCTATTGGTGCAGAGGACTCGCTGCCAATTGGCCCGGGTAAGTCATGTGCCTCTCAGCCAATTGGCTGAGAGGTAGGTAGCTCCACCTACAAGGCGGGTTATAAGAACCCGTGCTTCCCGGCAGTCGGCCATTCTTCTGTACGTCTGCTGTCGGGCACACATCTTGTGCATTAAAGCCTTTTGTTTGGATCACATCTTCGTCTCGTGTCCAATTGATGGTGTATCACTACCCAATGAAGCAACTTTGCCCATCTAGCCACTGTGATAAGGAGTTGTGTAATTGAGGAGAAAACAGACAACGCCGACCCACCCAATCAGAGGTGACAAAGCGACAAAGCTATGAAATCTGCAGAGAGAAAAAAAAATGACTGGTGGACCTTTTTCATCAGCATGTAGATGTGAGTCTGTGCAGCATCCAACACATAGCGATGTGGGTGCTTCAAGCCTTTCACAGTAATCTCCATCGTTCTTCCATCAATATTGATCCAACGCCTTGCGCCCTGTGTGAGGAACGTTCTGAAATCAGAGAAAACAACATTACTGAGTTTAGGTTATGGGCCGGGAGATGTTACCCAGGACATTACAGCTGCTTTCCTCTGCAGAATTTGCTTGTTATTGCTGTAGCTCTTGTCAAATGTTTAAAGCTTTCTGAACTCTTTTGTTGAATGTTACAGAAGTGACTAAACTGACTTACTGTTTTAAGGGGCGTAAATCCAAGAGAGCCATTGGGGGGTGGGGGGGGCGGCACCCTGAGAGATGGCTGGGAATGTATAGGTGGAGGAGGCTTAGGGGATGCGAGGGTCCCGGGGTTGAAGCCATAACTGACTGTCAGTCTCTCACTCTAGAACATAGAACAGTACAGCACAGAACAGTCCCTTCGGCCCTCGATGTTGTGCCGAGCAATGATCACCCTACTCAAACCCACGTATCCACCCTATACCCGTAACCCAACAACCCCCCCTCCCCCCTTAACCTTACTTTTTAGGACACTACGGGCAATTTAGCATGGCCAATCCACCTAACCCGCACATCTTTGGACTGTGGGAGGAAACCGGAGCACCCGGAGGAAACCCACGCACACACGGTGAGGACGTGCAGACTCCGCACAGACAGTGACCCAGCCGGAAATCGAACCTGGGACCCTGGAGCTGTGAAGCATTTATGCTAACCACCATGCTCTTCAATTCTTACAGATATCACAGTATGGATGATATTGTGGAACCTGCAGTAGCTGCCGTTGTCCAGGCGGCTAGACGCTGGAAAAGACAGAGGCCCTGGGCGGCAGCCTGCCCCACACCCTGAGGACCCAGCCACACACCAGGCCAGAGAGGGACCCAAGGTGTACAGGCGTCGCTGGTTATTTGAAGAGATGTCAGACAGCATGTGCCACAGGAGGCTCCGCCTCGCGGATTTGGCACCACGTGGAGGAGGAGGATGCTTGCTCCCAGGGGCCGTGTGGCATTTCCCAGCCAACAGCCCACAAGTGCATCCGTGAAGTCATGGATGCCCTGTTGCCCTTGTTAGCTGCTAACTATATAAACTTTGACCTGGACTAGGTCCATCAAGGTGCCTGGGCAGCACGATTCTCCACCGTCACCGGGATGCACTTGGTCCACGGGTTAATAGATGGCACGCATATCGCCTTGCGTGCACCGGGCGGTTCGGGAGTACCCTTCATTAACAGGGAAGGATTCCACTCCCTGAACGTTCAACTTGTATGTGACCACCAACTCAAGACAGATGAGGCACTGGATGAATTCTTCCAACCGTGCACACTCCCTCAGTAATGCACTGGAGCGTCAGCCAAGATTCTGTGTTTAAATCTCTGGAGTTGGACTTGAACCCCCGACCTTATGACCCACAGCTGAGAGACTGAGCTCTCCATGCTCATACCACATTGTCCCTAAGTTCTGAATTGATTTTATTTCTATTCGTTGTTCCTTTCTCTCTGTCACTGTACCCTTGTCTGCCTGGTTGCGTTTACAAAGCCAATTTAGCATTAGAGCAAAGTAATTCAGTATAACTTGGGTGTTAAGGTCCAACTTCACTTCTGAGTGAGCCCCTCTTTTCTGGTAAGTTGCACCCCATTTCATTCCAGTGGCAAGTTGGGTTATGACCCTGGATTCAGGGATCTCGCTCAACACTCGAGAGATTTTCTCTCACTGTAACCTCTTCCATAGAACCCCTACAGTACAGAAGGAGGCCATTTGGCCCATCGACTCTGCAGCAACCCTCAAAAAAGAGCATTCTTTCTGGGGGTTCGTGCAGACTCCAGGATCCTCTGTTGTCTCTGGGCTCTTCCCATTCCGGCTTCTTGAGCGCCCTTAAATTATGGTCCCCCGTTGGCAGCCTCAACCGCCTGAGCCCTCAGATTTCAATTTCCCTCCTTAAATGCCAGTGTCCCTCTACCTTGTTGCTCCTTTAAGACGCTCCTTAAAATCTACGTCTTTGACCAAGCTTTAGAGCCAGGTGCCTTATTGTCTCGTGTGCCACAGTGCCAGGTTTTGTCTGGCAATATCTCTGTGGAGCACTGTGGGATGTTTTGCTACATCAAAGGCACTATATAAATGCAAATTGTGTTTGTTCTTGAGGAGGCTTCACACCAACTCACTTGTAAATCTCCTCAGCTTTTTCCTTGACCTTTGATTGTTCTCCGTATTTCAAGTCTTCGCAAGCTTCCCAGAATGCCAAGTTCTCTCCTAAAATGCAAAACTACATCATTTAACATTCATCCAGATTTCACATCATTATGTATCTACACATGAAAGCAAGGTATAGTTCAGAAGAAATTAAGCTACTTTTAAATATGCAGAAGTGCATCAAGTACACAGCACACAAACAGGCCATTCAGCCCATCTAATCCATGCAGGCATTTATGCTGCACGCAAGCCTCATCCCATTCTTCCTCAACTAACTCCATCAAGCATAACCCTTTATGACCTTCTCTCTTCACATGTTTATCTAGTTTCCACTTAACTACATCCACACCATTGGCCTCAGCTATTCCCTGTGGCAGCGAGTTCCACATTCTCAACAGCTGTTAAAACAGTCCTCCAGAATTCCCATCTTCCATAAATTTAAACTCGTCCAAAACATTGCTGTCCACATCACAAATCACACCAGGTTTCTGTTCACCTGTCCCCCCTCTGCGTACCGACCCATCTTGGCTCCTGGGAACATCTCGATTTTAAAATTCTTACCCTTGTTTTCAAATCCTTCCATTCCCTCATTACACCCTATCTCCGTAATCTCCTCCAGCCCTCCACAATCCCCTCCAGCCCTACAACCCTCCACAATCCCCTCCAGCCCTACAACCCTCCACAATCCCCTCCAGCCCTACAACCCTCCACAATCTCCTCCAACCCTCCACAATCTCCTCCAGCCCTACAACCCTCCACAATCTCCTCCAGCCCTCCAGCCCTACACAATCCCCTCCAGCCCTACAACCCTCCACAATCCCCTCCAGCCCTACAACCCTCCACAATTCCCTCCAGCCCTACAACCTTCCACAATCCCCTCCAGCCCTACAACCCTCCACAATCCCCTCCAGCCCTACAACCCTCCACAATCTCCTCCAACCCTCCACAATCTCCTCCAGCCCTCCAGCCCTACACAATCCCCTCCAGCCCTACAACCCTCCACAATCTCCTCCAGCCCTCCAGCCCTACACAATCCCCTCCAGCCCTACAACCCTCCACAATCCCCTCCAGCCCTACAACCCTCCACAATTCCCTCCAGCCCTACAACCTTCCACAATCCCCTCCAGCCCTACAACCCTCCACAATCCCCTCCAGCCCTACAACCCTCCACAATCCCCTCCAGCCCTACAACCTTCCACAATCCCCTCCAGCCCTACAACCCTCCACAATCCCCTCCAGCCCTACAACCCTCCACAATCTCCTCCAGCCCTACAACCCTCCACAATCCCCTCCAGCCCTACAACCCTCCACAATCCCCTCCAGCCCTCCACAATCCCCTCCAGCCCTACAACCCTCCACAATCTCCTCCAACCCTACAGCCCTCCACAATCTCCTCCAGCCCTACAACCCTCCACAATCCCCTCCAGCCCTACAACCCTCCACAATCTCCTCCAGCCCTACAACCCTCCACAATCCCCTCCAACCCTCCACAATCTCCTCCAGCCCTCCACAATCCCCTCCAGCCCTACAACCCTCCACAATCTCCTCCAGCCCTACAACCCTCCACAATCCCCTCCAACCCTCCACAATCTCCTCCAGCCCTCCACAATCCCCTCCAGCCCTACAACCCTCCACAATCTCCTCCAGCCCTACAACCCTCCACAATCTCCTCCAGCCCTCCACAATCTCCTCCAGCCCTCCACAATCTCTGGGCTCCTCAAGTTCTGGCCTCTTTAGGTACCCCCTATTTTAATCACTCTACCACTTGCAGTCCAGCTGGCTTGTGCCACCATTCATACTTTGCGTGATCCTCATTACTTTATCCAGCTGCATCAACATAACTTAAATTCTTTTCTCCCTCAGGTGCTCAGCTGGCTTCCCCTTAAATATTATTCACTTCAACTATTCCGTGTGGTAGCGAGTTCTGCATTGTAACTCCCCCGAAGGGTAAAGGGGTTTCTTCTGAATTCCTTATTGGATTTATTTGTGAGTGTCTTATATTCATTAGTGTTCATTTTGCATTTTTAGCATTCTGTAAACGTCTGCGATGTCGACCAGGATTCCAGTGTCCAGTTTAACAACAGAAGCACAGAGCTAGGAAGAGGCCATTCAACCAAACGTGACCGCGCTGCCTGTTCCACCACTATCTCCAACCCACCTCTTCCCATTTGATGGAAAGGTCCGTCTAATGAACTAACCACAATATCTGGCACGCAGCCTCCATCCCTCATCCGCGGGGGCCCAGGGGAGGGCCACGTCAGCTTATCCCTATCTCAGCCACTCCTGACAAACCTCCACCCTCACCTACCGCTGAATTCCTTCCTGAGGAAGAGCTCGAAATCCTGCCGGCCTCTGGGATCCCGCATCAGCTCAATGAAGCTGAAGGTCCATCGCTCGACTCGCAGTTTCGTCGGGTTGTCCACACTGTCGAAAGTGGGTCAGTAAGTAAGTAAGCTCCGGACTGGAAGCAAAAGCCTTTAAACAGGAAGCTATGTTACATTGCCTTCTGCAATAGGATAAAAGGTATCAGCATTTTCTTAAGGGTAGAATCACAGCCAGAGCACTTACATTGGATTATTCAGTTCCCAAAATGTTGTATCATCAGTGAACCAAGGATTACTCGGAAGACACCCAGACATTATAGGATCATGGGTAAAATACTGCTGACAGTATTTTACAATCCTGAAGGAAGGGATAACAAACATGGCATTAATGTTCAGTGCAGCATGATAAACACTGTGAGGACATTGCAGAGTCATTGAAATATCACCTATATTACATATTGTACACTTCTTGTTGCCAAGGGGTGGTCCCCCCCCCCCCCCCCCAAGGGGTGGCCTCCCCCCCCAAGGGGTGGCCTCCTCCCCTCCCCCCCCCCCCCCCCCATTGGCCGGCAGCAGGATCTTCCAGCCCCACCCTATTAAAGGGTTTTCCTGTTGTTCTCGCCCTCCACCACTAGGGACCCTGAGGCGGGAGGTCACCGTCAGCAGGACCAGAAGATCCCGCCAGTGGGAACAACCGGAAAATTTGGGGCCATGTTTTTTGTGTGAATTTTTCAGATTAGAAATTTCCACCTCGGCAGTTATAATGGGAATCGCCCATGTAAACCGTCACGCTGTAAGCGCACTGTCCTTCCAGTGGTGGCGCTGTGGCTCCTCAGTTTTGCATCTTGCGTCACTACTGCAGACAAACTCACATATTCTAAACCAACTCTAATTCTCTCTTCCCAAATCAGTTATTTTTGCTATTTAGCTACAAACGGAATCAAAGTCTGCCGTGTAAAATTAAGGGAAGAATCTTGAAAGGACTGAATTTGTTTTGAGGAACTGCCTCGTGGAGGGGCGGTTTGCCAGTTGTAGGGAGATAGCTGATAAATTTCAGCTGCCCAACTCCAGCCTATTTTGTTATTTTCAAGTTTGTGGCTCCTCGCTTTTCCTTCCTTTCCTATGGCGCCATCGTCTTCCTTGATGACGAGGATTCTGTCCGTCTTGGCCAGGCGAAGGGTTTATTTTGAACCTATTTGGCCATATTACCTCTTGGATCCCTCCCCGCTAGAACGAGGTGTCATAATCTCAGGATAAGGTGCAGCGTTATTTATGTTTGCTCTATTACGTATTTTCTTTTCATGTACGGATGATCTGTCTGAGCTGCACACAGAACAATGTTTTTCACTGTACCCCGGTACACGTGACAATAAACAAATTCAACAATCAAATGGGCCCTTAACCTACCAGTGAGGTTTGGAGTGAGGCCCTTCACAGGGTCAACTCCACGTCTTCATGTGCTTGGTTGAGCCTTATTCAGTTTACGGTGATATACAGGGTGCATGTGACCAGGGCAAGAATGAGTTGGTTTTTTTCCCCAAATGGTGAGGATAGGTGTGATTGCTGTTCTCGTGACCTGACTAGCTACATGCCTAGGTTCTGGTCCTGTCCCAAACGTGTAGACTACTGAGCTTCCTTCTTTAATTCCATGTGGATTTCGATCCATGTCCGCTGGTGGCCATATTTTGGGTGTCGCTTTCGCCGGTGATTCAGTCTGGATTAGAACCGGTTGTCACCGCCTTTGCCGCATTGACAGCCCGGAGGCGAATATTGCTCAGTTGGATGCCTACCATTCTGCCCAGTGCCTCTGCAATGGCTGGGTGGCTTAATGTCTTTCTTACACTTGGAGACAGTCAAATTCATCATCAAGATGTCAGTGGAGAGGTTCTATCTACAACCGTTTGTTTCCTTTTTTAAGGATCTAGTCACCGTCGGCTGTTACGGGTTTAGTTTAGAATCATAGAATTTACAGTGCCGAAGAAGGCCATTCGGCCCATCGAGTCTGCACCGGCCCTTGGAAAGAGCACCCCACCCAAGCCCCACACCACCACCCTATCCCCGTTACCCAGTAACCCCACCCCACCTTTTTGGACACTAAGGGCAATTATCACGGCCAATCCACCGAACCTGCACATCTTTGGACTGTGGGTGGAAACCGGAGCACCCGGAGGAAACCCACGCACACATGGGGAGAGTGTGCAGACTCCACACAGACCGTGACCCAAGCCGGGAATCGAACCTGGGACTCTGGCGCTGTGAAACAACTGTGCTAATCCCTGTGCTACTGTGTTTTATTATTTATTCATGTTCATTGCAACTATGCAACGTATTGGTGAGACCGAACCTGGAGTACTGTGCAGTTTGGGTGCTGTAATAATCCACGGGAGGCAGGAGTTCCGTCACCACACCAATATTTATTTACAATAACGATATTACAGGAGCAGCTACAAACAGTGCTGCTAGCAGTCCAGTCAACTTCAGACTGCTCACAAAGCCTACACAGGTGGTTATATGGGCCCCCTCAATGAGCTATCATTGAGGGAGCTCATACTCCATTGGCCAACCAATAAAGCCAATTGGAGTTCATTACAGGTGCCCTTATTTCAGGAAAGATGTAGTGACATTGGAGGCAGTTCAGAGAAGGTTCACGAGATTGATTCCAGAGAAGAGGGGGTTGTCTTATGAAGACAGAACGTACGGCGCCGAGGTCCCAGGTTCGATCCCGGCTCTGGGTCACTGTCCGTGTGGAGTTTGCACATTCTCCCTGTGTTTGCGTGGGTTTCGCCCCCACAACCCAAAGATGTGCAGGTTAGGTGGATCGGCCATGATAAATTGCCCTTGGTGTCCAAAAATGGTTAGGTGGGGTTACTGGGATGGGGTAGAGGCGTGGGCTTAAGTCGGGTGCTCTTTCCAAGGGCTCATGCAGACTCGATGGGCCAAATGGCCTCCTTCTGCGCTGTAAATTCTATGATAAGAGAGATACAGAAGTTTATGCCTATACTCTCTAGAGTTGCGAGGAATGAGGGGAGATCAAATTGAGATATACAAGATGATAAAAGGTGTGGATAAAATAGACGTGGAACTGATGTTTCCTCTTGTGGGGCATTCTCGAACGATAGGTTATAGTCTCAGGATAAGAGGTAGCAAATTTAAAACATAGATAAGGAAAAACATTCTCCCAAAGGGCTGGGAATCTGTGGAATTCGCTAGCCCAGAGTGTGGTGAATGCTAGGACAGGACAGTGAGTACATTTTAGGAGGAGTTACATGGATTTTTAATTAGTAATGAGTTCAAAGGTTACGGAGAATGGGGAGGTTGGTGGAGTTGAGGCCCTTCAGCCAGGATCATATTGAATGGTGGAGCAATCTCAAATTGCCGACTCCTGCTCCCAGTTCTTATGGGCCGGGATTCTCCCCTACCTGGCGTTGCCCAGGGTCCCGGCGTGTCGGAGTGGCGTGAACCACTCCAGCGTCGGGCCGCCCCAAAGGTGCGGAAGTCTCTGCACCTTTAGGGGCCAAGCCCTCACATTGAGGGGCTAGGCCCGCGCCGGAGTGGTTGGCGCTCCGCCGGCTGGCGTGGACGGCCTTTGGCGCCACGCCAGCCGGGGCCGAAAGGACTTCGCCGGCCTGCGTAAGTCCGCGCATGCGCCGGAGCATCAGCGGCTGCTGACATCATCCCGGCGTTTGTGCAGGAGAGGGGGTCTCTTTCGCCTCTGCCATGGTGAAGACCATGGCGAAGGCGGAGAAAAAGAGTGCCCCCATGACACAGGCCCGTCTGCCGATCGGTGGGCCCTGATCACGGGCCAGTCCACCATGGGGGCACCCCCCGGGTTCAGATCACCCCGCGCTCCCCCCCCAGGACCCCGGAGCCCGCCCGCGCCACCAATCCCGTCGGTCAAGTAGGTGGTTTAATCCACGCCGGCGGGAGAGGCCTATCAGCGGCGGGACTTTGGCCCATTGCGGGCTGGAGAATCGCCGCGGGGGGCCCGCGACTGGCCCGGCGCGATTCCCGCCCCCGCCGAATCTCAGGGGGTGGAGAATTCGGGACACGGCGGGGCGGGATTGACGCCGGCCCCGGGCAATTCTCCGGCCCGGCGGGGAGTCGGAGAATCCCGCCCCTGGTGTCTTGATTAATAAGGGGTTCGGGGTTATGGGGAGAAGGCAGGAGAATGGGGATGAGAAACATATCAGCCACGATCGAATGGCGGAGCAGACGCGATGGGCCAAATGGCCTAATTCTGCTCGTATATCTTATCGTCTTGATTATTGTTTAAAAACCTAAACAAATATATATTTTTTTAAAGCTACACTTGTATGCAACAAGAGATTAATGACTAATATATTATTAACATTTTCCATTGAGTCCTGTCTACAAGCCTTTCTTTTGCTTTTAACATTTTTTAATCACACCTATCCCATTGTCAACATTTTCCATTTAATTTTGCTATGTCTGCTGTCACGTCGCACTGTCAACTCCTGACAACTAGCTGGTTCTCTGGGGCATTTATTATATATACATTGTATGCAAAAAAGCTTATATTCAGCAACTGACCAGGGGCAACACCATTGGCAATTTGAATGTCTAAAACCCTTACAAAAAGCGATCCCTGACACGTACAAACCTTTTTAGTAATTATGTCTGCCAAATGCAATGAGATATTTTATCCCATCTGGGTGTGATATTCATATATTTAATAGAAATGTTCTTGTCTTCTCCACCATACTAATTCACAAATAGAATATGGAACAGTTTGGGTATATGTGGTTAGAACTATTGGCTGACATGGAGAGTGGAGGCTAACATGGATTGGATGGATTGAATGTCCTGTTTCCATGTTGTATATATTTCAGTATATGAGTGAAAGGGGCAATGTGGAGCTGGTCAGGGTTGTGGGCAGGTTCAGTGATTGGAAACTGTCTCGATGGGGAACGTGGAGGAATGTCTACATCTTCAGTCACCTCCACTCAATCATCTCCTTGCTCATTTTCGCACTTATAATTCAGCGTGCAGACGTGGATAAGGCCTTAACCTGCATTTGCATTCTCAAATAAGAACAATTTTAACTTCTGAGTGAGACATGGCAATCTGTTCTGCATAACCTACCCTCCCAGTGAGACTGAAGACTTCACTCTGGATCTGACGAGGATCTGTTGATAGTAGAGAATCTGACACAAACCCAGAAAAACAGAGTCAAAGGCAGCATGTGTAAACGTGAAGGTCAGTCCATGTGTACAATGAAGCAAATGTTAGGGTGTTACTTTGTAAACCTACAATCATTGGGAATTTGACCAGGCCAACAACTGAAATGGCTGGTCAAAACCTGTGGCACTTAAATACATTAACGCAAACACAATGAAACGCTGTCCAATTAAAGTAATTCAAAACCAAATGTTATTCCAAATTTCAGAGCTGATCCTCTCACACAAAATTGAAACATCAGCAAAATATAGCCACAATATTTACCTCTTTTCTGTAATAATCATATGTCTTTTTCTGTTAGGAGAAAGAAAGCAATTATTAATAATTTTTTAAATGAAAATATTTTGACTTTGCTTTGTATTAGATACAATAGAGTTCCGATTAAAGCTGTTCCAACTCCGGCTTGCTTGTATAATGTCTGTGAATGTTTCTGTAATAAGCATCAGCAAATGAACGAGCAATTTGTAATGCTGGTTGCTAATTTGGTGGATGGAGAGTTTCTATCTCAGATCTTCAGGAACTATAGAGGAATGTTGATACCGTGGGTTTCACAGAGTTCTCTCCATTCAGTGATGTGTAGCCAGTGCTAACGGGCAGGAAAGCAACGGGCATTTTTAAAATTAAGAAATATTAATAACAGCAGTGCCACATTTTGAGAATGATGTGGAGATGCCGGCATTTTGAGAAAACTTCATAAATCACTGGGAGCAATTTAACGGGACAAAAACAGAGTCCCATTTTGAGCAGGTTTTGCGGAGTTTCTCGGCGTCTGCAGTGTTGAGAATGACACCGCTATTTAACAGTGCTTTGCTATTTTTATTTTGGCCTCAGTGAGAGACGCCCTGCCTTGGCTACACTTACAATCATTTCCTGCACTGACGGGCTCAGCTTGCCAGTACAGTCAGAGTATTTGCCAATCGGGACGCCATTTTTAAATGCCAACCCGATCTTTCGACTCCCCTCAGCCACCCCACTCCAGACTCCGGACCCTCCCACCACTGCACACAATGTATCTCTTACAGGGTCCTCGAACCCCCCTCAGCCCACCTCTTAAGGGCAACGCACGCCCCGGCCTGAGCAACCTGGCACCTGGGCACTGTCACCCTGGCAGTGCCCCTGCCAGAGCCAAAGTGCCCGAGTGCCAGCAGGTGTATCAGGGTACCACCCTGCCCAGAGCCTGACCACACGACGATCTCTACTGGCCTTGGTGACCCCCTGAGGTGCCGCTAAGCTCGGCCCACGTTTATGCAGACCAATGCTGAACGGCACCCTGGCACGGTGAGGCCGTTAATTCCCGGGTTCGGAGGAATACGCCGCAGGCATATGTGAATTAACCAAATGGCTCGTTTAAGGATGTATATCTGGATCTCACCCAGCGAGGATAAGATTCAGATCACGACGCAACGCAAGATTTCATTAAATATCACCCAGTCAGACATGACGAGGCCATTAAAACACACCAATGTTTTTAAGAAATAAAAAAGTACAATGGCGCAGAATGTTTTTTTAAATAAATTTAGAGTACCCAATTCATTTTCCAATTAAGGGGCAATTTAGCGTGGCCAATCCACCTAGCCTGCACATCTTTTTGGGTTGTGGGGGCGAAACCCACGCAGACACCGGGAGAATGTGCAAACTCCACACAGACAGTGACCCAGAGCCGGGACCGAACCTGGGACCTCAGCGCCGTGAGGCCGCAGGGCTAACCCACTGTGCCACCGTGCTGCCCAATGGCGCAGAATTTGATAGAAAAATAACGCTGTATGACCCATGGTTATTAGTATTGACGGCGAATCTGCCAAAAGATTATGAGGGAGCGATGTCCTGCGATTGTAAATTTTCACAAGTTGCGGGACAAATCGCTGTTAGCTTGACGAACATTTGATGAAATTCCTGCATTTGAACATTAATTTTTTAATTAATCACACCACAGAAAATTGAGCCTAGCAAACAGCAGTGTAAGCATCCTTTTATCAATACAAACGTGACTTATAATCAACCTCTTGGCCCAGAAAATGAACAATTAAAAAAGTGTTGAATCTCATTTCTTCCGGTAGTGAATTGTTGTTGGAGATTTTATAAACTGCTTTCCTTTCTATTTTTTCTTTCGTAATTTAATTTTTCCTTTCCCTCTCTTTAGTTCTGTTTCTGATTCGACATTGGATTCGTCCACCCACCTTCTCCATCCTTTCTCAGTTTATTTCTCAATTCTTTAATCTCATTGGTTAAGGAGATGCACTATTTGGTCCCATCATCCCGAATACCCTGTCATCATTACCAGCTCAAATTTCTAACAACTTGTGGGCAAAAAGTGTTTTAAACCTAAACACGGGGAACAAGTCTAACTAACAGAGTCGGATCTAAGATGCCTCACTCCATTAAATCTGGGCCAATACTTCATTCTCATATCAGAAATTAGTTTAATCTGTATTTGACACAAGTATTTGAACTAATTTTGTATCAGGAATTTTACAATTATGGAGGGTGGAAAGGTCAATTTCCTCGAGGCTTCCCGTCTGACATAAATCTACTGTTTCTAAGTTACAGTGTGGAATGTGAAAACACCCCCAGAGAATTCCCCCCCAAATATGTCTGCCGTCCTCTACACCACCTAGTGATGGTTAGTGGTATTGTCACTGGACTAGTAGTCCAGACACCCAGGCTAATGCTCTGGGGACCCGGGTTCAAATCCCACCACGGCATTTGGTGAAATTTGAATTCAATAAGAAATCTGGAATTAAAAGTCTAAGGATGGCCATGAAACCATTGCCGATTGTCGTCAAAACCCATCTGGTTCACTAATTCCCTTTAGGGAAGGAAATCTGCCTTCCTTACCCCGGTCTGGCCTACATGTGGTTCCAGATCCACAGCCAATGTGGTTGACTCTTAAAATGCCACTCAGCTCGAGGAGCAATAGGGCTGGGGACAACAGATGTGGGCCTCACAGAAAAGGGACAAAGAAAAAAAAAGTGTTCGCCACAGGAGGGCGCTACTGGACATTCCATTACACTGGGATGGGTTACAACAGGTTTCAGCCGAGGTGTTTGACTTACAATCAAAACCTTTCTGAGCCTTGTACACGACGTTGTGTAGAACAGTTGCTGATTTCTGGGAAGGCAACCCTCCGTGGGGAAAATTTGTTAACTTCAGGTTAAAAAAAACAAATTTAATCTTGATACAGAATCGTTTGAGAAACCTTTGCCAAAAGAAAATGACTAACCTTTAATGAGCCAATTCAGGGTGTTAAGCCACGTCATTTTACAGCAGCTGACAATTATTTTAAAAATTGGATGTGGTTCCTAATTAAAAGGGGGGGGGGGCAGAAAGAAAGACTGATTGGGTGCTGAGTAAATCTGTACATGCAGCTGTAAGTGGTGGTGGTATGCCAGACAGAAGGGGATAATCATAAATCATTTTAAATGGTCCTTTAGTCTGACAGCAAATTCCCAATTTGCAAGTTCATGCATATGCAGGAACTAATTATGCCGCAGCGGGAAACTGTGGACATTTCCAAGGTTTTCAAAGCAAAAGGCATGGAAATGTGGGAACATTCGAGCAAAGCCGGGAGGAGTGGGTTGAGGCCAATCATATGGGAGAAATTAGCAGTTTGTGGTTCCAGGTCCCTCATTCCCAAATTCTGTCAAATTTGTATTAAATCTCTCCCTGCCTCGGTTTGGCACCATGTACTCTCCTTTCCACCCACCGACGTGTTGGTTACTCACTAGGGTGGCAGAAACCCTCTGGTACCGAGGCAAGCTCTTCGGCTATGGGGGGCTTCGCTTAGGCGCAGTATCATCTGCCCCTGGTGTCCACTAGGGATGGAAGCAGAAGTGAAAGGGAGAGGGCCGGAGAGGAGGAGTTGGAGTGGAGGTCGGGCGGTGGGGGAGGTTAGTGGGAAGGGGGCAGTGATCAGGAGGTTAGTAGAGGGATGAGGTAGGGTGGGGGTGAATCAGTGGTCGACTTTGTTCCTGGAGTCAGGATGAGATGAAATGTTCTCCCAGCATCATATTTTACACATCCTGTTTGGCTGCCTCTCAGGCATCTTTAATGACTGTTGATTAGGCCATATATGGACCTGGGGTTTTCCTAAAGGTAGCTGGCTCGATGCTGGCTGTGCTCAGCGCAGCACAGATTATCACAACAGGACTTCAGGCAGGAAAGTGTTTTGAGGGCGGCACGGTGGCGCAGTGGTTAGCACTGCAGCCTCACGGCGCCGAGGTCCCAGGCTCGATCCTGGCTCTGGGTCACTGTCCGTGTGGAGTTTGCACGTTCTCCCCGTGTCTGCGTGGGTTTCGCCACCACAACCCAACGTTAGAAATAAGGTAGAATGGGACGGCACGGTGGTACAATGGTTAGCACTGCTGCCTCACAGCGCCGAGGTCCCAGGTTCAATCCCAGCCCTGGGTCACTCTCCCATGTGGAATTTGCACATTCTCCCCGTGTTTGTGTGGGTCTCATCCTCACAACACAAAGATGTGCAGGGTAGGTGGATTGGACACGCTAAATTGCCCCTTGATTGGAAACAAAAAAAATTGGACACTCTAAATGTATAAAATAAAAAAGTAAAAAATACATTTTTTGGAACTAATTAGTGGTTCTGTGACTCTCTTCCTCGACATGTTAGTACAAATAAGTAGAAGGTACGTTTTTTTGACCCAGGGTTCCACCCTGGAATCTTCCTGTGCAGTTATAACATCCACTGGGATCCTTACAACATTCCCCAGTGAAATAAAACCAAGAATATCCTGAGCTGAAAACAGCAACTCAGCTCTTTATGGTTGGAATGTAGAACCTGTGGCCACAAGGGTGACTAACAGAGAATACATTTAACGGGAAGCTGGAGAAATTGAAGAATAGGGTTGTTAGGGTTAGATAGGGTCAGGGGAGGGTCATCTGGAGCATAACCGGCACAGATCGGTTAGACTGGTCTATTTCTGTGCTGTAGGCTCTATGATCCAATGGGACTATTCCTTTCACGACGCCCTGGTCCACTCCTCAATCAACTCTGACACCCTCTCCCCTTGCCCATGGAAGCTCAGCTTCTTCCTTCTCAATGCCCAAAACACCAAATACTCCTTACAAGAGAAACGGCAATTGACTTGTACTTTTTCTGTTTAGTATGTTGTACCCACTGTTCCCAATACTATCTTTCCAACACTCAGGTGACCAAACGCAGACTGGGTAAATGCTTTGTAGAAAACCTCCGTTCAGTTCGCAATCGTGCCCCCGAGCTTCCTGCTGCCTGCCAAGTTTAATTCTCCATCTTGCTCTCACACTGACCTCTCCATCAAGCTAAACTCCAGGAGCAGCATCTTTCAGTGAGGCACTTTGCAGCCTTCCAGACTCAACTATTTCAGGTCAGTGCCTCTGTCCCCACTATTTCTGGACAGCGGTAGTTGGTAATGATTCTGTTCTTCCCATTTCCACACCTACTCAAGACCTGCCTTTTGTTTCTTGTCCCGTTACCATCACCTTTTGCCTTGCCCCATCGTCCCTCCTGCCTCCCACACTATCGCACACTGAACCCTTTGTTACTTCCTCCCCCTTCTCAAAATGTACGACGTTCCCCAGATCTGATGGAAGGTCACTGATCTGAAACTTTGGCCGGAATTCTCCGGTCATCGGGATTCACTTTCCCCACTGGCAGCACCACTCCAGCCCGGGGGGGGGGGGTTTGTGGCGGTGGCTTCAATGGGAAATCCCAGGGGCTGGTTTAGCTCACTGGGCTAAATCGCTGGCTTTTAAAGCAGGCCAGCAGCACGGTTCGATTCCCGTACCAGCCTCCCCGGACAGGCGCCGGAATGTGGCGACTAGGGGCTTTTCACAGTAACTTCATTGAAGCCTACTCGTGACAATAAGCGATTTTCATTTCATTTTCATTTTTCATTGACAAGTGGCGAGAGGATAGAACCCCGATCCAGCGGATGGTGCGCCGCCGGGAAACACGGTGCTGGGAGACCGGAGAATCCGGCTCGTTAACTCAGTCTCTCCCTCTGGAGGTGATGCCAAACCTGCTGAGTGTTTGCAGCATTTTCAGCTTTTATTTAGAGTCATTCGGACAGATCCAGCTCTCATTGTGGAAGCACCATGACCACAAGGACTGACACATGTGAGGAGAGCTTCACCGACCCTTTCCCAGGACATCTGGGCGGGGGGGGGGGGAATTAATGCCAGTTTTGCCAGCGATGCCCAGGACAAAGACGAATCTTACTATTAACACAGGTTTCATGATCTGACATGTGGTGATCTTCAATAACATTGAATGGAAAGGTCACATTCCCCTGTGGTGAATGACTCAGGTTATACCTGAGTGGGAAGTGATTAATGCCGTTGCTGGGAAACTAGAAAAACAGATTATTTTATTTCCCCAATAGTGTATAAGCCTTTCACTTTCTAACATTCAACATGATAGCTAAACAGAGTTCTGAGACGGCTGATAAGTCCAGTGCACCACCTGCAGACTCTGCCACATGTGGGGTAGGTGCTGTTTGAAGGGTTGAGTAGAGTAGATGGGATGTTTGGAGGTTTATGCGACCTCTCTGATGCCTTGACTTCACCTCTGCATGTTCCCAATGAGGTCTGCCTGTGTTTGGTACCTTCCCCAATGGACTTTCCCTATTTTGGTCAGTAAGTAAAGTCACCATAGTCCCAGATGACCATCGGCAAGCTTTCCCCTTTCAGGCGATTTAACCTGAGGATCACCACACATCAGGCGAGGTTGAGAAGGCAGGGTCTTCATGAATAACCTCAGCCGGTACGGGAATTGAACCTGCGCTGCTGACGTTCTTCTGTATCACAAACCAGCTATCCAGCCATCTGAGCTAAACCGGCCCCCGATCCTTTGGTCAGTAACAAGCCAGGGTCTCTTGTGAGTCGATGGGGGTGTTTGACATCCTCAGGGATGATTTGAGGACCTTCTTAAAGTGTTTCCACTGTCCTCCCGGGAGTCTCCTGCCACGAACTTGCCCTGAGTAGAATGGTTGCTTTGGGGGTTTGGTGTCAGGCATATGAACATGTTGCCGCCAGCAGAACTGGCTCTGGGTGATTAGCGCTTCAATGATGGGTAAGTTTGCTTGTGGAGACAATGCTGCTGTAGGTTCTCCATTCTTGCCACTGGATTTGAAAGATTTTGTCAAGGTACCGTTGCTTTCAAGGACCTGTTCAAGTTTCCGAAGCCTACTGGAGATCACTGCTGTCCCGTAAACCATGATCTTCGTCTCAGGATATGAGATCCTGGTCCTCCAATGCTCTTTTACTCAGACAGCTGAAGGTTAAGCTGGCGCGTTGGAGGGAATGAGGAATTTTGTTGTTCATGTCTGCCTTCGTTGAGAAGAGGCTCCCAACAAATGGAAAATGGTCCACGTTTTCCAGGATCCTGACCAATGTTTCTACATACCTCAATTCCTTCTCTCGTACCAAAAACCCACCAAGTTGTCCCACAGAGTCACACACATTGTCCATGTCAATAATTAATTCTGTATTTGCTGCTACCCTCTGACTGAACACAAGTTCCGTTTCATTTCCCAACTTCCTCCGGATTTCCATGGGTACGTTTTTCTATCTGACTAAAGATAGCTTGTTTTATACAAACGCTCGCCCCTCCTCAACGAACTTTAATAAATAAATTGTTTCTGTTAACTTTATAGAAATTTCACCGCATAAAAACTCGCAATAAACTCGTAATAAGAACTCAGAACCTGTGGCTCGCTTTGGGAATACAACCAACCTCAGAAACCTCAATTCCTTCGGGAACGTTTGAGGCAGAAATCATCGTGGGTGGGGCGGAAAATTTGATGGACTGGCAGGAATTTCCCGATTGCGGGATTCAAAATTCCCGACCTCAGAAACTACAATTAGGATTCTCCAACCTGAAGTATTTCTAACTTCCTAAACGCATTCCGTTCTGTTTTATGACGGGAAACATCACAACTGGATTATAGGGAATGAGAACTAAAATCTATAGGAACAGCGGGATGAAGAGGGACATGATAGAAACAAGGATAGGGACAGGGACAGGGCTAGGGGAGAGAGATAGGGACTAGGGAGGAGAGATAGGGAATAGGGAGAGAGGCAAGGAAAGGGAAGAGAGAGGTAAAGGGGAGAGAGACAGAGATAGGGGAGAGAGACAGGGATAGGGGAGAGAGACAGGGATAGGGGAGAGAGACAGGGATGGGGGAGAGAGACAGGGATAGGGGAGAGAGACAGGGATAGGGGAGAGAGATAGGGATGGGGAGAGAGACTGGGATAGGGGAGAGAGACAGGGATAGGGGAGAGAGACAGGGATAGGGGAGAGAGAGACAGGGATGGGGGAGAGAGACAGGGATAGGGGAGAGAGACAGGGATGGGGGAGAGAGACAGGGATAGGGGAGAGAGACAGGGATAGGGGAGAGAGATAGGGATAGGGGAGAGAGAGACAGGGATGGGGAGAGAGACAGGGATAGGGGAGAGAGAGACAGGGATGGGGAGAGAGACAGGGATAGGGGAGAGAGAGACAGGGATGGGGAGAGAGACAGGGATGGGGAAGGAAGAGGGATCGGGAGTGGGACAGGGGAGAGGCAGAAGGACAGAAATAGAGATGGTGATCAAGGATAATGATAAGAAATTGGGATAGAGAGACAATAGGACAGGGACAGAGACAGATACGGAGAGTGAAATATGTTGCAGTCTTACAATGGGTCCAGCAGATAGACAGTCACAAAACACTAATGAACAGGAAGAATCTGAATGGAAACAAAAAGAGAAAAATCAACAGATTTAATCAGTACCCTACACAATTCATGAGCTATACTGTATCAATATCATTACACAGTACTAACATGGGATGTGGGCATTGCTGGCAAGTGCTACTTTTGTTAACCCCCCCTTATTGCCCTCGAATGAGTGAGGCTATTGCAGAAAGCAGTTAAGAGACAATCACATTGCTGTGGGTCTTGGACACACACACTTCCTTCCCTAAAGGACATTACTAAACTGGATGAGGTTGTACAATTGATGAATGTTTCATGATCACCATAACCGAACCTCGTTTTTCCATTCCACGTTTATTTATTGAGATTCGAACCAGAGAGTTTACCTGGGCCTCTGGATTACTGGTGCAGAGATATTTCCAGGACACTTTCTCCCTTATAGATACATACGTCACAAACAGGGAGAGCTTTTGAATATCACAGCACTGGCAGGATTGAGAACAGAATAAGGAGAAAACAAGCACTCCCCGCACCGGGAACACCGGTCAGAACATCGCTCAATTTCTCATTAATTTCATCCAAGTCAAGGGTGTCCGACCAGTGCTCCCGGGAGGATCATTCCTCACCGATCGGAAAATTAACAATAGTCTGTTTTTCTGGTTTCAAGGCCTCAGCTGCACCTTTTAATAAAACAGTCACAGAAAAAGCAGAGCTTTGTGCCAGACGCCTGCCTCCCAGAATGGTGAGCAGCCAGAATGTAGCAAATCAGCAAATCCTTCCCAACTGGGCATTGAACATCTCGCTGTAAAATGTAGCTCAGATTTGGAGAGTGCGTGTTTGATGAAGTGGATGTGGAGAAGTGGTCGGCACAGATCAGCAACGATATCACTGCCTAAACACAATAATAGCTGCCGGTACGGCTTGTACTGAAACTGAGCGCTTTTAACATAGGATCAAATCCCAAAGTGCTTTGCAGGAGCGTTATCAGGTTAAAGATCGACGCTCAACCAAAGGAGAAGCCATTCGGTCAAGTTACCAAGGTGGGAGGGGTTTAGAACATACAGTGCAGAAAGAGGCCATTCGGCCCATTGAGTCCTCATTTCCGCCCTATCCCTGTAACCCAAGAACCCCTCCTAACTTTTTTTGGTCACTAAGGGCAATTTATCATGGCCAATCCACCTAACCTGCACGTCTTTGGACTGTGGGAGGAAACCGGAGCACCCGGAGGAAACCCACGCAGACACAAGGAGAACGTGCAAACTCCGCACACACAGTGACCCAGAGGGGAATCGAACCTGGGACCCTGGCGCTGTGAAGCCACAGTGCTATACACTATGCTACTGTGCTGCCCCTACCTTTAGGGAAAGAATTCCAGAGTTTACAAGGCTGTTTAAGGCACAGCACCAATTTGAAGTGATCAAAACTGGGGATGTGCAATGTTGTGTTCTGTGATATAACTGTAGTAATGATGTACACAAAGCATATAGTTGTTTAACTATAAAGATGATTTATTAACAAACACATGGAAAGATAACTAACAAACTATAATACAGACGATGGCTATTAAATTAATTCAGTGGATTCTCCTGGAGCTACTCTAAGTGCGACTATCTTCTTGTACGCTTTACTACCAACTTTTGGGTGTCTTGGGTCACGTGACAGATCTCTATCACCACCAGCTGGTTAGAGGTTGCATTGCTAACTATATACAGAAGTGTGCGCAGGCATATCACCACATGGAAGAAGAACACAGATATTTCGGAGGGTTGCAGGGCTGCTGGAGATTACAAAGTTAGGGAGGGGCGAGGCCATGGAGGGAATTTAATCACAACCATGAGTATTCTGAGCTGCTGAACAGAAATCACTGCAGGTCAACAAGCACATGCGGTCTTTGGTGAATAAGAATCAGTGCCGGTATTGACTGGATGTCCAGTCTCAACTCTTGCCCCAATCCTCCAAGGCAGCTGCTGAGCTCATGGTCACAGGGATGGGGTGGGGGGAGGAACATCAGTCACCATCGCCATGTCTGATTGTTAGTAAGGACCAAATGACGGAACGTGGGTGTGCCAGGTGACTGATGACAGGTACGGAGTCTCTAATGACCAAACTGCCGACCGACCGTCGAGGGAGGTCCCATGGGTGAGGTGTGGGTGGGTTCCAGAAGCCAAAGGACCCTGTATTCTGGCAAGGGGTCAGCACCCACAGGCCAAGAGGGCAAAAGGACATCAGACAATGGGCAAAATCACTTTTTAAAAAATTAATTCCTCAAGTTAATTCACACAATGTGGGCATCGCTGGCTGGGTCAGCCTTTAATGCCCATCCCTAATTGTCCTTGAGAGGGTGGTGGTGAGCCACCCTCCTGAAATGTTGCAGTTCATGTGATGTAGGTACACCCAGAGTGCTATCAGGGAGGGAGTGCCAGAGACAGTGAAGGAACAGCCGAGAGAGTTGCAAAGAAGGGCTGGGCAGAGACATGCGGAGAGGGGGGAGCAGAGTTATAGCACAGCAGGAGGGAGAGACGCCACCTGGTGGCTTTGGGGTGAATACTTCCCGTAAGAGGAGAGAGTGAGAGGCCCATCAATGCCCACTCCAAATGGATATCGCCTTGAGTGCCTGGCTGGTTTATCTACTCAACTCTGACCTGTCAGGGGTTACGGTGGGGTCAGGAAGTGCCAACACAGGGAAAGCCTGACTCTGAGGAACTGTATTTCAAAATGAAACAGTTTTTGTTTTAATTAAGCAATAACTTAGCCGAGAGACACCAATTTTCAGAATGATTAAATCTAAAGCTGGAAATCCAATTAAAATTACAATTAATGTTGAACTTCTGTGAAGAGATTGCGGTGAGCTAGAATATAAATTACCTCAGAGATGGAACAGATCAAAACAAATCAGGAGGGGACAACCTGCGGGAGAAGCTAAAACATCACAGCTACCAGCTCTCTCTATTTTGCCTTTAAACTTTGTTTTCACTGAGAGAGGATGAAGGGGAACTTTGTTTCAATCTTGGCCAAGCTCACAGTCGCTGCCTCCTGTTTCAGCCACGGTCGGTTGCCTAGCCGACTCGCAGAATGCTCAGATGCTGCCACTCGAAGCGACTGAACAATGCACGTCGCCAAACCCTGGCAGCCTCTTCTGTTCCTGTTGCCCGTGGCAACCTTCGCCCCCGCTCAGCCTCGGCTGCTGCTGAGTCAAAACCAGAGACCCCCCCTCCCCGGGCGAAATGGAGATTCCAACGTTCAGCCCTGGAGAGGCAGGGCTGGGGAACTCTGCAAGGCCCCGCGATTAAACGATTGTGTGGTTCCGAATGAGAGTGGAGCAGCAAGCCTACCCAGATGCAACAACAACAACAACAACTTAGGCTCATGTGGCACCTTTAACATAAAAGCACGCCCCCGAGGCTTTTCACAGTCTGACACTGACGCAAGGCGATACTGGGTTGGATTTTAACGCCAGCTGTGTTACAGGCAGGAGGGGTCTGATAGAATATGTTGGGTAGGTGACCCACCGCCTTCCCACACACTTCCAACCAGCACCCCACAATACAGGGGAGTGGGTAAGTTGCCCATAGCCTGCTCAGCCTAAGGCCTATTGAGGTCCTTAACTACCCACTGAAGGGGCAATCAAGGCCCTCAATTTGCCTTCCCTACCATTGCACGCTGGGCAGTGGGAGGCAGTCACGGGTTGGAAGGCTGATTTTTCACCAAAGTTGGTGCCCCCCCCCCTCTCCCCCCCCCCGCCGCCTAGCCTCCAAAATCCACCCCCCCCCCCCCCCTCACACCCCTTTGTCCATTTCCCGAGGGTCTAATCAGGTTGAACGACACGCTCCTGAGGATGGGACTTCCTTCCACTGAGGGTTGTTCAGGCCACCTGCAGTGTGCCATCGCTGTGGGCGGCCTTTTTAAAAATTGGGCGTGTACAAACATTTCTTCCTGAGGGTCGAACTGTACCCTGCCCCCTATCCTCCTCCGCCCCCTAAAATCCAGACCTTTAGGTCAGATGACCGAAAGCGTGATCAAAGAGGTGAGTTTCAAGAAGTGTCTTAAAGGAGGAAAGGGAGATGGAGACACGTAGGGAGGGAATTCCGGGGCTTGGAGCCTCTGCAGCGAATGGGGGAGCAATTATAATCAGGGAGGTTCAAGAAGTCTGACTTAGATGAGTGCAGATTCCTCAGAGGGACACACTGAATATCAGCAAGCTCATTAACTTTTGCTTTTACTTTAAAAACACAATTTTCCTCTCGTCTCTATCCTCACAGCCCATTTCTTGCTCGGTCAAGGAGTCGCTGCCTTCAGCACTTGGGTTTCCACGATTGGATGTTTATGTCAGGCTCTACTCTCATGTGACTGAATGGGTGGGGCAATGTCAAGATAACGATACAAAATCTCAAAGCTTTAAAAGTCCATCTAAACAAGGGGTGGGCAAACTTTTCTGTGCAAGGGCCACATTCAGAAATTCACAATTTTAAATGGCCGCATAGTATATTAAGTAAAATAATTAATATTTAAAATAGCCAAAATAAAAGGTTTTTAAAGAAAAAAAAAGCTATTAATTTTTATTAATTAATATTTTAAAGTAGAAACTTCACATGAAACACATGTTGTGCCGAGCAATGATCACCCTACTCAAGTCAACGTATCCACCCTATACCAGTAGCTCAACAGCCCCCCCCCCCCCATTAACATTAATTTTTAAAAAAAATTTTTTTTTTAATTTTTAACTTTTTTTTTAATGACTTGATCTTGGTGGGCCGCATAAAGACCTTTGGCGGGCCGAGTTTGCCCACCCCTGATCTAAACCACCTAAATATGTTACAGCTGATCTTGCATTATTCATCGTCAACTCGGCCAGTTCCAGACAGACCGGGAGGGCGGGTGGGGGACAGCTAAACCTAAGAGGAAAGAAAGGCAAACCACAGGAGGGGGTGGGGGTGAAGAGACAGGGAAGAATAGAGAACCAGGGAGGTGGGGGGGGGGGGGGGGGAATGATAGCCAGAAGGAGGGCACGGGAAACGATAACAAACTTGGCATCTACAGGAACAAGGAGAATACAGGCGAAAGACGGGACAAACGGCTGAAGCGGAGGTGAGCACGAGACAACAACGGCAGCGAGATCCGTCCGGGAGAAGCAAGTGACAACACCAACACCAAACCCATTCGAGTATTGCCCACTGTAATTGTTTCTCCAACACCCGAATGTATATCTACCTCCCTAGTCTCCACAGATGCCTACTTAATATGTTGTAAATAATATTGCCAATTGTACAGAGTTACTGCTGTTGAGCTGGTGCATAATACCTTACCAGTTACTTTATTTTATTTTTTATTTGTTTTTTATTATTACTTTTTTTCCCCGTATATATATACCTCTTCTGTATATATATACCTTATTCTGTGTACATAATGGTAAATATACATTGTTCAAAAACCCAATAAAAAACATTTATTAAAAAAAAACTCAGCCAGTTCCACCTTCAGGAGATCTTTGAGCTACTTTCCACTACTCCCATCTAGATAAGCTGTTCTAAGTGTTGGCCACTCCCTGCCCTCCCTTCTCACCTCCCACTGAATCAAAGCCGCTGTTTTTTTTCCCCCAGTTTGTTCTCAGGTCCTCTTCTTCTGCCAACCTGTGCCAGGTCAAGGGGGGAGGAATGGGGCACTTTGGTTCCTGTCACCAAGATCCTTTAGTGTCTGAACTGCTTAATGTTGACCCGTCAGGGAAACCTTCAGCCCCACAACCACAGAATAGAATCTCTACAGTGCAGAAGAAGGCCATTCGGCCCTTCAAATCTGCACCGACCCTCTGAAAGGGCATCCCACCTCGGCCCACTCCCCCGCTCTAAACCCGTAACCCCACCTAACCTTTTGAACACTAAGGGGCAATTTAGCACGGCCAATCCACCTAATCTGCACATCTTTGGACTGTGGGAGGAAAGCGGAAACCCACGCACACACGGGGGAAATGAGCAAACGCCACACAGTCACCCGAGGCTGGAATTGAACTTGGGTCCCTGGCGCTGTGAGGCAGCAGTGCTAACCATTGTGCCGCCCTGATGTTTTACAATGTTAATGGCGACATTTAAATACAGGTTTTTGTTCTTATAGTAAGCCACTTACTGTATAAAGGGGAAAATTAAATACCTCACAGTTCCTGGCTACCGCAACAGAGTAATTGCTTCATTATCTTATTGTCCTGACCAATAATTATCGCTCAGTTACACCATTAAAACTGATGCTTTGATCATTATCACATCGCTGTACGTGGGATCTTTCTGTGTATAATTTGGGTGCTATGTTTCCTACATTACAGCAGTGACTGCATCTCATTGGCTGTAAAATGCTTTGCAACAGGCCAATGCAGTGAAAGGCTCTATATAAATGTAAGACTTAGTAAAGGTCGAGGTGTAACAGCAGCCAATTGGTGGTGGAGTTGGATGAGCTCCATAGTGAGATACTGCGATCACGTTCATCGACCAATTGGTATCGTAAAATTCTCCTCATGCCAGGAAAATAACATGGAATCTACTCAGAGATGGAAAATGAAGGATACAATTGAACTAAATGGTAGCGAATAAAATAATGATTGCCTTTTCTAAAGGTCGTCGACCTGAAACGTTAGCCCCGTTTCTCCCTTTTCCCGGCCTCACCTGTACTTCCAGCGCTTTTCCATTTCATTTCAGAATTCCAACATCTGCGCTATTTTGCTTTTGTGTCTGGTGAGTGAGGAGGGGCCCCGGGCCCCCCCCCCCCCCCCCCCCCCCCCCCCCCGCCCACCCCTCCAGCAGCTCTGTCATTCAATAAGCTGAGTTATTTTTATTCCTTCATCTGGTGTGGGTGTCGCTGCCAAGACCTACATTGGTTGCCCATCGCTGTCTGCCCTCGGGACGGTGGCGCCGATCGTGGCCGATTTTCCATTTCAACTCCACTTTCCTGCACTATTCCCTGTCGATGAAACCCCCTCAAATTGATTCTTGCACGTTAATCCAATCAAGCACTCCCTGATCCCAGCTGCTGCCCTCCCTGTGAGCAAACAGCCTTTATTCCGTGAGCGGCGATCACTTATAGAACATAGAACAGTACAGCACAGAACAGGCCCTTCGGCCCTCGATGTTGTGCCGAGCAATGATCACCCTACTCAAACCCACGTATCCACCCTATACCTGTAACCCAAGAACCCCCCCCCCTTAACCTTACTTTTAAGGACACTAAGGGCAATTTATCATGGCCAATCCACCTAACCCGCACATCTTTGGACTGTGGGAGGAAACCGGAGCACCCGGAGGAAACCCACGCACACACGGGGAGGACGTGCAGACTCCGCACAGACAGTGACCCAAGCCGGAATCGAACCTGGGACCCTGGAGCTGTGAAGCATTTATGCTAACCACCATGCTACCGTGCTGCCCCTCTCACACTTATCTCTCACATTCCGCCCACAAGCAGGATGAAACCAGCGGTTTGAGCTCACCATGTGCACAGGAGGATCCCAGCTTTACGAGGTGGTTCTCTCTCCGCAGCAATAGTCGTGCCGCTGTCCGGATTCTGCTCACTGCCCCAGCGCCCCCCCCCCCCCCCCCCCCCCGGTTGGGTAGAGCCGATTTGCGATTCAGCCTGCTGAAAATTCGGCCTGTCTCGGTTGATTGCCACGTGCACCCTGGGAAAATTCATCCGAAACGGTTTCCACAGCTGAACAATGTTGCCAAGACGTCCTCGAACTGGCTGTGTGCCTGGGTGTGGGAGAAGGCCCTGCCATGGCCACAGGGCCCACCATCAGGAACAACTTCCCTCAGGCACCAGAAGGACCCAACCTCACAGCCCCCTGAAAACCAGGCGCCAAAAAGGCCCAGAAGCGGTTCTCACCTGCTCTACCTTGTCTGCATTCGGATCTGTTGCCCGGTTAATCCCGTAATCAAGTACATCGAGAGTTCCAGGCTGTTGGGAAAGTCCCAGGGAAGACACAATGTCAGCCAACAATATACACAACAATTACACAAAGGGTGAATACTGAGGGTGACTACAGCATTTCAAACCTTTTGTTTCTGTTTAGAAGGAATTGAATCTGAGACAGTCAAAGGTTACAGTGTGTGAGGAGGCCATGCAGCCCATCGTGGTGATACCAGGTCAGACAGACCAGCTATGGTCTCATTCTTGCTCCTGAGCCATGTCCCACTCCGGAGACCTGAGCACAATATCCAGGCTGTCACTCCCAGTGCGGTACTGAGGGAGTGCAGCACTGTTGGTGGGGCTGTCTTTTGGATGATGTGTTAGGATCTGGAATGTGCTGCCTGAAAGTGTGGTGGAGGCAGGGTCAATCGAGGCTTTCAAAACCAGAATTAAATCTTTGATCGAAAAGGAAAGGTTTGCAGGGCTGTGGGAGAAGGCAGGGGGAATTGGTCCTTCAGAGGTCTAGCACAGACATGGGCCAAATGGCCACTTCCTGTGCTGTAATCTGTGGCAGCACAGCCCCTTTAAGGGGATGGGCTCAGCAGCCCATGTGACTGGCCCAGGACCAATCGCGTGGTAGCGTGCGAACCCCGGCCAATAGCGTGGGGCTGGGGAGTTGGGGGGCCGGGCTGAATGAAACACGGAGTTGGGGAGTTAACACCTGTGTACAGTTGCTCTGTGCCTGTATCAGACTTACCTTTTGTCTTCTTCAATTAACCCTTTTTGGTTTTAAGCTGGTCTTCCTCGAGCCGCCACATAACCATTCTACCATTCTGTGTTAAATGGAGGCCCCTATGTTCAATAAACTCAGAACTGATGCACTCATGCTAAAATCACTGATAGGTGATCAATACTCACCGCTGGTCTGTGCACTAGCCAATAAGCTCTCTCCTGACAGTCCAGGACAAACCTATCCGCCTTCTTACGCTCTTTACAAGCCCTGGCGAAGAAAACAAAAAGGAGCAATTTACAGAAATCCACTCTCTAACGTGTGAATGGTTCTCAAATCCTGGCAATAGCAGCCCCAAAAGCTCTCTCCAACGTCACGAAGCTGACCTGTGGGAAGACAGCTTATGCTAATAACGGGTGAAATATCTGTCGCATTTGAAAAGAGAGAACTTGCATTTATAGAACACCTTTGCAAACTTCGGAATGTCAAGCACTTTTTGAAGTGTAGTTGCTGTTGCTGATTTAATGCAATACAGCAGCTAATTTGGGCACAGCAAGCTCCCACAAATCAGCAATATAATAATAGCCAAAATCTGCTTTTGTGACATTGATATTGAGGGGTAAACATTGACCGGGACACGAGGGAGAACTCCTCTACTCTTCTTCAAATCACTGTCATCTACCTGTGCCTGAAGACCAGGCCTTGGTATAATGATCACATCTGAAAGACAGGACCAGTAACAGTGCAGCACCTCTCTGGGTACCAGACGAGAGTGTCCCCATAGATTGTGTGCTCAAATCTCCAGAGTGGAACTTCTAACCAGCATGTTTCTTTAACTATTCCTTTACTTTCATAGTACGTGTGATCTCAGGTGTGTCTCGTGAACGACCTCAGTGGGGGTCGTGAGGATTTCTTCTTGTTATCAGCCAGCCAAAACAGCGAGGCCCTGCCTGCCCTTCCTGGGGAAGATCCTGATTGCTTTTGAAGAAGAGTTGGTGAGCTCTCCTAGCGTCTCGGACTGGCACCTCAATCACCATCACCAAAGCTGAACATCAGTTCATTCTCCGCAAATGCTGTCTCTATGGGATCTTGCTGTGTGAAAATTGTCTCTCCCATCTGCTGCACAACAACAGAGACTACACTTCAAAAATTGGCAGTGAAGCAACTTGGGACGTTGGGAAGGATGTAAAGGGTACTATATAAATGAAAGCTCTTTCTTTTCCGGAAGGGTTTAAACTCCAGTGGGGCCACAACACAACCCCAAACTGTAGCACACCCAACGCTTCCTGTTTTTTGCACTGACTCGGCAGCCCCCTCTGCTGCCCATTGCTCATATTACATGTACAGAGAACTGCCCGTTCCACACTCCAAATGGAAAATCATGCACTTGTACCCAACAATGTCCTTTCCATTAAAACCTCAAGCCGTGTGTGTGTGCAGCTTCCCAGTGAAAGACGGTGCAAGTGGAAATATCGCTATATGGCTGACACAGAGGAGGAATAAATTCATCTTCCGGTTAGGCACGCTACAGCCTTCCGGCCTGAACATCCAAATCAACAACTTCAGATGATCAGCCCCACCTCGACGCATTTGTTTTCATTTCATTTTAACTGTCTTTTACCATTTCTTTCTCAATATACATTTAATTTCCCCCCCCCCCCCCCAATCTTATCCACCTTTCCTGCACCTTTCTCCTCTTTGCTCTCCCCCCCCCCCCCCCCCCCCCCCCCCACCTACAGTTCATCCTCTGATGTTAGTTTCCCTGCTGTTTGACCTTTCACGTCTTTTGTCCTCTCTGGGGACTGCCATTAACACTCTTTCCCCTCGGTATCTGTGGCCATTAGCACCCGGTTTCCCTGGGTTTCTGTGGCTATGACTCATCTTTCATTCTCACTCCACAGTATAAATATTTCCCACTTTCTCTGTCTGTTAGCTTTGACAAAGAGTCATCGGACTTGAAACGTTCGCTCTTTTCTCTCCCTACAGATGCTGCCAGACTTGCTGAGATTTTTCAGCATTTTCCCTTTTGTGAGGAATAAATTACTTGCACAGTGCTCCCATGGTTCACAAGTCTGCAGTGCTGCCTCAGCCAGGGCGGATTCACATGTCCTGGCCCAATAGCTATCCCTCAACTAATATCGCAAAGGACCGATGAGGGGTTAAACCGAGACCCAGTCTCCCCATGCAGGTGGACGCGTGAGAAAGATCCCATGCCATTCATTTGAAGAAGAGCAGCATTAACCGCAGTGTCCCGGCCAATATCACTAAAACGAAACCAAAGCAAAATACTGCAGGTGCCGCAAAGCTGAAGAAAAAACCCCAGAATGTGCCGGAAGGACTCTGCATTCTGATGAAAGATCATAAACTGTAAATGGTTGACCTTATCTCTGGTTCACTTTCCCCAGTTCCTTTCTGACCAGCTCAGGTGTTTCCAATATTTTTTAATTCTTACTTCACTAATATGCAGGCAATCATAAGATCATAAGACATAGGAGCAGAATTAGGCCACTTGGCCCATCGAGTCTGCTCCGCCATTCAATCATGGCTGATATTTTCTGATCCCCATTCTCCTGCCTTCTCCCCAGAACCCCTGATCCCGTTATTAATCAAGAACTCTCTGTCTTAAAGACACTCAGTGATTTGGCCTCCACAGCCTTCTGCGGCAAAGAGTTCCACAGATTCACCACCCTCTGGCTGAAGAAATTCCTCCTCATCTCTGTTTTAAAGGATCGTCCCTTTAATCTGAGATGGTGTCATCTGGTTCTAGTTTTTCCTAAAAGTGGAAACATCCTCTCCGTGTCCACTCTATCCAGGCCTCGCTGTATCTTGTACGTTTCAATAAGATCCCCCTCTCATCCTTCTAAACGCCAACGAATACAGACCCAGAGTCCTCAAACGATCTGCTCATTGATCTCATTGCTGTTTGTCAGAGTTGGCTGTGTGCTAATTGGCTACAAAACAAACTTCACTGGCTGTAAACCTTTCTGGAACTTTCTGAGGATGTGAAAGGTGCTACTGGAATGCAAGTTCTTTCTTCTTTATATATATAATTACCCTATGATGAAATCTGAACCTTCTGTGGGCTGGATCTCAGAGCTTTTCCCACTGATTCTCAAGCACCCAGTGCCATTTGTGCAAGAAGGGATTGAACATCGCTGATTGATGATTGCAGCAATAACCCGAACCTACCGATATTGTTCCTTCGCCTGCATGATGACAAAGTCCCACTTGTGATTGATCTTCTTGTTCAAGATGTTGTAATTTTCCTTTGAAGAAACGAAACAATAAACATATAAAACCTTCCCATTCTCAAAATCCTCGCAAGTGTCTCTGTTCTCATTCTCCCAACTATGTCAGAATGGAGCAGTGTCTATAAGGGCTGCCAACTCGCAGGGACTGGCCTGGGGTGTACAGAAATTACAGATTAATGGGCGCGATTCTCCCAGACAGGGAGAAATCGTAAGGCTGGCGTCAAAACCGGGCGGGTTTGACGCCAGTCTCCCCCTCCCCGACCGGGAACCGATTCTGGTCCCCGGTCGGGGCTAGTATGCCGCGGCCATGAACTCCGGCATCGCGGGCTTAACGAATTTCGTTAAGCCCGCTTGCCAGAGTTTGCGCCGGCTGACGCGTCACATGACGTCAGCCGCGCATGCGCGGATTGGAAGACTCCAACCCGCGCATGCGCGGATGACGTCATCGCGCATTTGCGCGAAACCCGCGCATGCGTGGGCCGGGATGCCCCTCAGCCGCCCCGCGAAGTGATACAGCGGGGCGGCGGAAGGACAAAGAGTGCGCGGGAATCGGACCCGCTGCCCGCGATCAGTGCCCACCGATCGCGGGCCCATGGCACCCTTGGCACGGCCGTGGTACTGCCGTGCCAATCGGTGCCATGGTTTTCAAAATCGGGACTTTACGGCCGTTTTTACGAACGGCCAGACCAGGTGTGTTTGCCGTTCGTAAAAACAGCCGTAAAGGGCTTGGACTTCGGCCCATTGGCCGGCTGAGAATCGCTGCTGGGCGTAAAAAAACGGCGGCATCGATTCGTGTCGGGAGTCGGGCGTGGGGGGGGGGGGGGGGGGGGGGGGGGGGGGGGAGAATAGCGGGAGGGCGTCAGACTAGCGTGGCTGTAAAAATTTACGAACCCCGCTATTCTCCGCACCGTCGTGAGTGCGGAGAATTGTGCCCAATAACTTTTTCCAGGCAACTAGGAGAAAACATATTACTGAGGCCACTTCTGTTGTTTATAAAAATGTGACGAAACCTCCAGGAATATGTCCACTCATTGTTGGCGACCTTGCAGTCCCTGATTAATCAATAGCAGAGGATGATGTGGCAGCTTATGAATTAGCCACATAAACAGTCTGGCTCTCCGCTGCCCACTCACATCGCCTGTTCACAGCCACACATGGGCATGAACAATCCGCTGTGTGATTTGGGGTACCTGTGTTTCCTCGTATGGAATCGCCGAGTCCATGAGTCGCGCGACATCATCCACGAGGAACGGTGAGCACCCCCTGATAGTCTACGGCCGTGCGAGCCGTGATTGGCTGCCACAGATTTTGTCACACATTAACTCATTCCTGGTGTCCTGTCTGGCCGTCGATGTGGTGGTCGATGGTTATGTTTTGAGTCAGTCATCCACCAGCCAGCACTAATTGGCCAAAGACTGAGGGATCAAATCCCACCGCAGGCTGTCTGTAGGCTTAAGGGTAGTTCAAAACAATTCCTGATGTTAAAAAGCCAGTGTCCATGAAACTGTTGGATTGTTTTAAAAACCCAACAGGTTACTCAAGGGGCTATTCCCTTTACAGCAGAGATGATTTAATACTGGGTGTTTAGGGGCTGGTTTAGCACAGTGGGCTAAATAGCTGGCTTGTAATGCGGAACAAGGCAGCATCGCTGGTTCAATTCCTGTACCAGCCTCCCCGTACAGGTGCCGGAATGTGGCGACTAGGGGCTTTTCACAGTAACTTCATTGAAGCCTACTTGTGACAATAAGTTATTATTAAAATAATGAAAGGTTTGGATGGAGTAGATCAGGAGAAACTCTATCCGGTGGTAGAAGGTTAGGAGCCAGAGGTCACAGGTTTACTGTGGTGGAAAAGGGAACGAGAGGGTAATGTTTTCTCTCGGCCAAGTACATTTCCGTTAACACGGATATTGGGCGGGATTTTCCGCAACCCCCTCCCCGCGCAGCATGTTTTGTGGCAGCATTGGCTGGCAGTGAGATCGTCTGATTCTGCTGCTGTCAAAGGGGTTTCCCGTCGCTTGCACCCTGTGCTGCCAGGGGACCTGCGGTGGGAGGTCACCATCGGCGACCACTCCCTAACGAGTATGATTGACCACCTAAGGAACTCCGTGTTACTAGCCATGGGTTCTGTGGGTTCCTGTGTGGCTGATGAGCCGGATCCGAGAGCTGTAGGTGACTCCCGGAGGTGGGATTGGTCCTGGAACTCTATCTCGCTAGTATCCCGGGCCTCCCGCCCATTGTATTTACCGAAAGAACAGTGAAAGTAGGATCAATTGGTGAAGGGCTGAGGGAAAACTGCAGAGGAGGAGGACAAATTGGAAAGCTCTCTCAAAGAGCCCGTGCAGCACGATGGGCTGAATGGCCTATTTCTGTGCTGTTATCATTCTATAGGTTTAAGTGGCAGATTATGCAAAGGGATGGGGCTAAACTATGGTACAGATGCAAAGGCCAGATCCTGGTCTAATAAATATCCTGCGTCAACGCGTGTTTGATATCTGCTGAAAAGGAAATACTCAGCAATCGTGTGTTACAAAGAGGAATCTGTTGCGGTGAACTCAGTCAGATTTGATGATCAAGTTCCTCAGCAGATGGTGAAATGTGTGCCAGCTGGAAAAACCCCCTTGTGAGGCCCAAGACAGAAATTGTGGGATTGCGCAGAGGTAATCTCGGATCCAAGATTCCACAACCTTATTTTTAACTTGCTGCTGAATGTCAATGCCTTAATAACTACATTGTTGAGGTTTAATGGCAATTAAGCGTGAGATTTAACTAAATGGGAACATAGCGAGTGCGTTTAGTCGCGTGGTTCCGAGCGCTCACAGCACTGGGAAACACGCTATAAAACGGCTTGATCACGCATGCACAAAAAATGCCAAATTGGCAATGCCAACCTGGCAGTGCCACCCCAGGTACCTTGGTAGAGCCAGGTTGGCACCCAGGTGGCACTGCCAAGCTGAAAATGCCAGGGTTCCCAGGTGGCACAAGCAGTGCCAGGGCACCACATTACCCACAGGGCATGCAGCTGGCAAAGTGCCATTCCGTCTGGTCCCCGTTTGTGGGGACCAGTTTTTTTTGTTTCAAAAAATATACTTTATTCATAAAATCTCTAATAAACATTACAGAACATTTCAAATTGTCTTGACTGTACATTTCCATCAAAGTTACACATTCACTTGTCTTTCTTCCATTCAATTGGGATGACATTACACGCATATCCTTCTTCATGTTACAATTCTTTCTTGTCATGTTTCTTTTATACATTGTGGTATTGAAGACCCAGACCGAGGGGTTTTACACTGTTACCCACCCCTCGGTGTACATTTCCTGGTAAGACCTTACACAGTGGTTTTTCCCCCATTGCGCCTTGGCGGCAGCTGCCCCAAGCTTGAGTGCGTCCCTCAGCACGTAGTCCTGGACCTTGGAATGTGCCAGTCTGCAACACTCGGTCGAGGACAGTTCTTTGCACTGGAAGATCAGCAAGTTTCGGGCAGACCAAAGAGCGTCTTTCACCGAGTTGATGACCTTCCAGCAGCAGTTGATGTTTGTCTCGGTGTGTGTCCCTGGAAACAGTCCGTAGAGCCCAGAGTCCTGTGTCACAGAGCTGCTCGGGATGAACCTTGACAAATCCCACCGCATCTCTCTCCAGACCTTCTTTGCAAAGGCACATTCCACAAGGAGGTGGGTGACCATCTCATTTCCCCCACAGCCACTCCGAGGGCAGCGTGCAACGGTGCTGAGCCTTCGGGAGTACATGAAGAATTTGATGGGGAGGGCCCTTCTCACCACCAGCCAAGCTCGGTCTTGGTGCTTGTTTGTAAGTTCTGGTGATGAGGCGTTCTGCCAGGTGACTCTGACAGTCTGCTCAGGGAACCATCCACAGTCTCCTTTTCCCTGAGGGCCTCGAGGACATTACGTGCTGACCACTGCTTCATTGCCTTGTGGTCAAAGGTGTTTCTCTTCAAAAATGTTTCCACGAGGGACAGGTGGTACGGTACGGTCCAACTACTTGGAGCGTTCCGCGGCAATGAGGCCAGGCCCATCCTTCGTAATACCAGGGACAGGTAGAACCTCAGTATGTAGTGACACTTGGTGTTTGCATACCGGGGCTCCATGTACGCACGCATAGGACCAGCACTAAATGGTGCTCACCCAAGGTACCCAAGGTGAAGGGATTGAATCCCAAAGCTCCAGGTACCCTGAGAATCTGCACATTAGAGTAAGGCTTGCTGCCTCGTTCTAATATGCAGATTTGCCAAAAACTGATCCTGCCCATCATGTGCAAGATTCCCCTTGCCACGTCTTGGCAGCTTGCGTTGAATCTCACGAGGTGTAGCGATTTGGGTAGACCCCAGGAGCGGGGTGTCCCGCCTTTCACTGACCATGTTGCGCTGCAGCGAGCTGCTTTGCTGATGCAGCGTGGCCGCAGGATCGCGCCCTTAGTTTTAACTTCTACTCAAAAGACAATAACCACGGATTGCTGAAGAGAAAAAGTAAACTTGTTTACAGCACACAGACAGCATTAAACTCTCGGGTTAAGATAGTATTTGACAAGTCTCACCTTCTCATATTCTTCTAATATACCTTTCTTGCGGATATTTTTCTTTGCCAAATATATTGCTGTTGAACAAAGAAATAATGAATCAATTAACCATTTCGTAGCAGAAATGTAAAGAACGCTGGCGAGTGTTTCTACTTGACAAGTGACGACAATTCATCAGCACTTCAATGGCTGTAAAGTCATCCTCAGGCGGTGAAAGGCGCTGGACAAATGCAGGTTCTTACCCCCCCCCCCCCCCCCCCCCCCCCCCTCCGTGCGCGTTTTAATTTAAGTATTGATCGATTTGTCTATTGTTAATGCTCTGAGAGTGGGTGGGTGTGAGGAGATGATCACATTGAACCCCGTGGTGAATATCCTTACCATAATCTGTGTCCTCGGCTGGCCACTCCTGGGTGGGCCAGAAGTAAGGAGTCTGCGTGAGATGTAAAAATACAAGAGTCAAAGTGCGTATGGATAGTAGGCTGGGACATACAGAAATGGGCTGAATTTGAAATAGAAAGGCGTTTTGAGAAACCTACCTTTGAACTGTTTCATTACATATTTCATCCAACGCTTTGATCTTTGTGTCCTAAGTTGCAACCCCCCCCCCCCCCCCCCCCCCCCCCCCACAATTGGCTCAATCAAAGTATATTGGCTCTCAGTTAAGCAACCGTGATTTTAAAATACTCATCATAGAATCCCTACAGTGCAGAAGGAGTACATTCGGCCCATTGAGTCTGCACTGACCCTCTGAAAGAGCACCCAGCTCCATCCCCATAACCCCACCGATGGCAATTTAGCACGGCCAATCCACCTAACCTGCACACCTTTTGGACTGTGGGAGGAAACCGGAGCACCCGGAGGAAACCCACGTACACACGGGGAGAACGTGCAGACTCCGCACAGACAGCGTCGAATCTGGGTCCCTGGCGCTGTGAGGCAGCAGTGCTAACCACTGAGCCACCGTGCCTCCCCCGATGTCCGCCTCTCTGCGTTAGCAATCGTGCGACCCTCTGCTGGGACCCTGTGACCCTTCACTCCTTCCCTGAACCTCTCTCTGCCTCACTGCCTCCCTCTCCTCCTTTGCGACGCTCCCTAAAACTCACGGCTTTGACAAAGCTTTTGGTCACCCGACTTGTTGGGCAAAATTCTCCCAAAACATGACTAAGGGCGGGATTCTCCAGCCGCACCCTCCCAGCAACCGGAAATTTCCGCCCCAGGCCAATGGACCTTTACATGGTTCACGTCCTGTCCGTGGCCACCTTGCGGTGGGCGGGGTGGACTGGGATTGCAGGTGATTCCCGTCGGGTGTTTGGGTGCGATCCAGACCTGTATTCGCTCACATTTGGGACATTTTTCTCTTTGAGCTTGGGGAGATTCTCACACTGTGAGGTGGGGGTGCACCATCAGTGGGATTGGAGGATCCCGCTAGCGTCAACAGCCGGTAAATTCCGGCCCCTGAATTTTTCCTGCATTGCGGAACTGGAGTCCCCGGCAAGACTGGCTCCTCAGAGATTGGGGGCCCTTCATAGTCACCCCTCACACCTCCTCCCACTTTATACAGGATATTTGCGGACCTGCTAGTTTGTTTATGGATTGATATTTCAATGCTCTATGATTCCATCCACCGGTATCACAGTTTTACCGTGTGCCCTTGCGGCATTTGTCGACTAGCCCTAGATCCTACCCAATAGGCAGCTAACAGGCCCAAGTGGTGCCTACGTTGGCTGAGAGCCACATCTTGAGCTACATGTGAGCCCCATATTGGAAGAATCCAACGCTTGCCCAGCTTGGAAGCAACAGTTCTAAGATCTCTCCATTGAACTGTAACTTACAATCTTACAATTGCAAAGGATCAAGGCCATTCAGCCCCCTGTGTCTGTGCCAGCTCTCTGAAAGTGCTACATTTTCCCCATAGCCTTCAAATACACATAGAATTTACAGTGCAGAAGGAGGCCATTCGGCCCATCGAGTCTGCACCGGCTCTTGGAAAGAGCACCCTACCCAAGGTCAACACCTCCACCCTATCCCCATAACCCAGTAACCCCACCCAACACTAAGGGCAATTTTGGACACTGAGGGCAATTTTTCATGGCCAATCCACCTAACCTGCACATCTTTGGACTGTGGGAGGAAACCGGAGCACCCGGAAGAAACCCACGCACACACGGGGAGGATGTGCAGACTCCGCACAGACAGTGACCCAAGCCGGAATCGAACCTGGGACCCTGGAGCTGTGAAGTAATTGTGCTAACCACTATGCTACCATGCTGCCCATAAATTCAGAGTACCCAATTCATTTTTTCCAATTAAAGGACAATTTAGTGTGGCCAATCCACCTGGCCTGCACATCTTTGGGTTCTGGGGGTGAAACCCACGCAAACACAGGGAGAATATACAAACTCCACACGGACAGTGACCCGGGGCCAGGATCGAACCTGGGACCTCGGCGCCGTGAGGCAGCAGGGCTAACCCATGCGCCACCGCGCTGCCCGCATTTCCTTTTCCTGCATTTATCTAATTCCCCTTTTGAAACTTACCTTTGGATCTGCGCCCACCGTCCAATCAGGCAGCGATTCCCAGATGATAGCAACTCACTGCATTTTTTTAAAAAGTCTCCGTTTGTCAATTTTGTTAAATCTGTGATTTCCAGTTACTGACCCTCCTTCCCGGAGAAACAGTTCCTCTGTGTGAAGCTGTTCCGGTTTGTACCTGGTGCTACATTTGTAATGTAAACACAGCCCAGGATTGGTGAATCGAAATTAGGGAACAAACTCCCTCCATTAACTACAAACTGCATCCACTCATTTCCGATTAGTGCTAAAGGGAGTTTGTTTACCTGGAATCTGTACAGGCTGCTGTCCTGCCGTAGGATCAGGTTCCTGGGCTCCTGTAATGGGTAGATGTAGCCGAGCCTCACAATCATATTTCCCAAAACGTAGCCTTCTAAAGAAATCAATTCAATGGAACACAATGGTTAGCTAGCGTGAAGTTCTTAAAACAAAAGAAAGTAAATAAAACGGACACGCAGATATATACACACACTACAGATATGTCATGTGTATTTCCACACACACTGGGGGCAGTGTGTTCCGGCCGTTCCCGACGGCGGAATTTTCCGGTCCTGCCGACGGTGACCCCCCTGCGGCGGGCTCCCTGGCGGCAGAGGTTGCGAACAACAGGAAACCCCGTTGACCATGGTAGGACTGAAAGATCCCACTGCTGGCCCATGGCTGTCACAAAACACACCGCATCAGGAAGCGGGGTGGAAATTCTGCCCATACTCTATAGAAATATATTTTCCCAATGTCACTGCAGAATACCATGAAACAGGTGTGTCTGTGTATCTGTGTGTGTGCGAGTGAATAATGTAATTAGATGGAAGACAATTAGACTGCAAGGTTAAAACATTAAAACTGGGTTCGTTGTGAAAGCAAGTATTTTGATGAGCCGATGAGCAGGGCTAATATAGCAATAGTGAGCAACATGAATAGAAATTTGCATTAGGAAGATAAGAGAGTGAATTGAAGTTTAGCTGTTGTATTTCAAAAGGAAAGTTTATAACTGGCAAAGATCATAAATGAGTAAAGGCAAAGTATTGAGTTTATTTTTATCCAAAATCCATGAAAACAATGTGAAAGATGTTTATATTCTGGCACTTCGGCCCAGGCATCATGATCGGTGCAGGCTTGGAGGGCCGAAGGGCCTGTTTCTGTGCTGTACTGTTCTTTGTTCTTTGAAAGCAACCTCCAAAGCAATTTAAGAACAGTAGATTTAAACATGAAAGAGAAAACACGGGCAGCACAGTGGCACAGTGATTACCACTGATGGCTCATGGCACACAGGACCGAGGTGCGATCGTGGGTCACTGTCCGTGTGGAGTTTGCACGTTCTCCCCATGTCTGCGTGGGTCTCACCCCCCACAACCCAAAAAGATGTGCAGGTTAGGTGAATTGGCCACGTTTTATTGCCCCTTAATTGGGAAAAAAAAATTGGATACTCTAAATTTATTTTAAAAAAAGGAGAAAACACAGATTCAATGAAAGGTTGGAAGTGGTATGGGGAGGAATGGCCATAATATCCTGAAGAATGTGCTGTGCTTAGAGAAGCTGTGAAAGAAGTAGAGTGATGCCTAGCAACCCTCAAGGGGAAAAGTGTTTGCCTGCAAGGTTTTGTTACAAGTCTTGAATTTCCATTATTGAGTGAGAGAGACAGACGTCCGGTGAAATACCGATAGAAGCAGTGGATGTAATTTTACTGGGGTTTTATAGATTGAAAATCTATAGGACTGTTTCCTGAAAAGGGGGTGTATAGCTTTGCATTTGACTAAGCAAAATACTTTTGGGAAATATTTGTAGAACTACTGTTAACTGTGTAAAGGTAATCTTATAGCTTTGCGTTTTTTTCAATAAATCATAGAATTTACAGTGCAGAAGGAGGCCATTCGGCCCATCGAGTCTTCACCGGCCCTTGGAAAGAGCACCCTACTTAAGCCCACACCTCCACCCTATCCCCGTAACCCAGTAACCCCACCCACCCTTTTTGGACACTAAGGGCAATTTATCATGGCCCATCCACCTAACCTGCGCATCTTTGGACTGTGGGAGGAAACCGGAGCACCCGGAGGAAACCCACGCAGACACGGGGAGAACGTGCAGACTCCGCATAGACAGTGACCCAAGCTGGGATACGAACCTGGGACCCTGGCGCTGTGAAGCAACAGTGCAAACCACTGCGCTACCGTGCTGCAAATGTTTAAATTTAATATTTTAAATCTCCAGTGGTTTAAAACCTCTGCTCCTGATTTCAGTGCCAGATGCCCTCTCGTTATAAAATACAAATTGCGAATCATTGTGATAGCTTGTCCAAGCTACCCGTTGAGATTTGGACAGCCCAGCAATTGCCACTTGCCATATCATAATAAAATGTACATTTATACACACATCGCATATGTGCACACATCAAATTGTTAGGATGTTGGAATTAGAAAAGTAAAGAATTGGCTGAAGGGGAAACAGGTAGGCATTTAGCTGCGCTGAAGACTTGTGAGGTGTAGATTAGCCTGGCAACAGGGTGAAACAGATACTTTTTAAAGCAAATTCAACCCTGCTTTTGGAAGTATATTTGACAGCGCCTTAATCTGTTCCATTTGAATGCAAAAGAGTGACAAGAACAGAAACCGCAACCAATATACACCATCCTCGGGCTAAGGATTCAGGTGGCACCCTGTATTAAATCCATTTTATCCTTCACTGTCAGCAGCTTCTGTAGGTTCTGTTGTTGATGCCTCGTGATATCCACAATGATGGGCCTGGAATTCAGATCACAGAATGAAGTGATAAGCGGTGGTCGGGGGAGGCAGGGGTGGGGAGAGATGCTGTGGATACATTACGTTACGCAGGATTGGCAGAGGTATGGAAAGGTGAGGGAGATGTTTTTATAAAAAAAAAGAAATCTGCGGGGCATGTATATAAACTTGCGCTCTTACCTTCATCTGTAATTTGCAGGCGCTGAATCAGCCACTCCAATACATCATGCCCTACAAATGGAAGAGGCAGCATTGTGAAAAGGTCCAGAAGCTGGGACTGCCTAATGCACAAAAGGGGTTGGACTGGTTTCAAGCCAAAACTGTTGGTTTGCACACAGACGTTTCTATCCATTTTCGTACCTTCCTTTTGTTATGATCCCAGTTATAATAATAATAATAATCACTTATTGTCACGAGTAGGTTTCAATTAAGTTACTGTGAAAAGCCCCCATCGCCACATACATTCCGGCGCCTGTTCAGGGAGGCCGGTGCGGGAATTGAACCCGCGCTGCTGGCCTTGTTCTGCATTGCAAGCCAGCTGTTTAGCCCACTGTGCTCAACCAGTTGATGTTATAACTGGACGGGATGATCCCAGAATGGAACCCTGGCTCAAAAGACCGTAACTTTTACTTCTTTAAAATAAAATGTGGGAGAACAGAGTCAAGGACTGCTCATTCGTTTTAAGAAAAACGCTTTTACTACACATGGAGACATTGGATTATAATACAATACAATACTCCTTTCCTCCCCTTATCGCTTAACAAATACACACAGATTTAAAGATTAACATGGATTACAAAGTACATCTTAAACTGCAATTGTCTCATTAACACAAAAAGTCCCTCTTAATCACACTGAAAGCGGAATTTTAAGTTACTCGTGTGGAAGCCGGAGTTCAGTGAGACAAGGTGGCTCAAGGTATAAGAATCATCTGGGGCGATTTTGAGGAACATTTAACAGACCTTCACCTGGGTTCAGGGAGGAGTGTGTCTTACCACAATCACACAAGGTGACCACCTTGTCTCACTGAACTCCGGCTTCCTCACGAGTGATTTAAAATCCCGCTTTCAAAAGTCACACTTTCAGATATCATTTACAATTGTGTCCCCCCACCCCCGCTGATTCCTTCAAGGTTTGGGTTTCAGGTTTTACACCTCTCCCTTTAGGTTTCCTTTGTCGTAAAGGCTTTTACACAAAATCCAGAGATCTCTCTGGCCTCTCAACTCTCTGTGATTTTACAGAACAGTAATCTGTACTGGTTCCCAGTTTCTCCTGTTCCGTTAACTCCAGACTTCTTGTAAACTTCTCTTCATTTCTCCAGTTTCCTTAATTAGCTGGACTTTAGATTTCCGACATCTGTTTTCATAACCATGACTCCATGGTATGGCTTTGCTTCTAGCAAGGCTGAGAGATGTTCCCTCTTTAGCCTTCTAAAACCAACTTCTTCAAGCAGAGCTGTGCGAGCTCCCTTCTCTCTCACTACTTATCTCCAACTGCAACCAAATTAATTAAACTAAAACTTAAAAGCGTCTCTACCGCACAAGGCTCCAGTTGCTAAGCCCGGCCCGTATACCTCTGCTGGCCTATTTATTCTTCATGCCGTAGCCCTCTGCAAGCACAATAGAAACACAGTTAGAACTTACCCAGCCCCCATACATCCCTTCTCTCTCACTATCTATTTGTTATAACCCGCAAATATTTACGAGTTGGGAACAATTGACTTCCCCGTAAACCTTGCAGAATACAAACTCCCCCGTTCAAGGGGTTGGGGGGGGTTGGGGCTCTAAACAATGTATACTGGATGGTATATAATTCCAGCCAGTTAGGCATTAGCAACACTGACCCAGTTGGGAGCTACCGTGTGACGTACAGAATAGTTATTGTAAATAAACTAATTTATTTTGTATTACTCGGTGTGAGCTCCTTTGTGGCCTTACAAAAGTATCTCTCACTGCAATCAAATCAACTAAACTGAAATTTAAACGTTTCTCTACCTTCCAAGGCCCCAGTTGCTAAACCACGCCCTCTGCTGGCCTATTTATTCTTCACGCCACAGCCCTCTCCAAACACAGTTGAAACATAATCAACTCCCACACATACAAACACCTTTGTCCAGCATGAATCTAACTATAGGTTTTACCCTGCCAGGCACAGATTCATTCAATTAAACCCACTTAAAGCTATGCCTTATTTCTATAGTTTACCAATACAAACATACATCGCTGAAAACTAACTTTGCTTTCCTATCACTTTTCTGAAGGGATTGATCTACAAATATTCTCATCTTCCACTGGGCCCGGTGAACCATTACCACTGGCTTATTGCCAAATTGGCAGGAAGGTTGGTTGGACTACCTGACATGGTTTTTATTCCTTCGGTTTGGAATAAATATGGCGGGGGGGGGCGAGTTTTAAGCCGCACTCACCATCCGTGGGATCGCCGGCACAGACGGAAAGTCCCGTGAGACCCGATCAGGAAAGCTGGGGGCTGTTAGTCAGAGAGAGTCAGGGAGTTTTAGCGGCCTACAGCACATGAAAAAGCCCTTCAGCCCATTGCGTCTGTACCGGTCAACAACAACCTAACTATTCTATCCCATTCGCCAGCACTTGGCCCATAGCCTTGTATGCCCTGGCATCGCAAGTGCACATCTAAATACTTCTTAAATGTTATGAGGGTCTCTGCCTCCACCAGCCTTTCCGGCAGCGAGTTCCACACTCCCACAACCCTCCGGGGGAATATGTTTTCCCCCAAAGCCCCTCTAAACCTCCTGCCCCTTACCTGCCGCCAGGTCATTGACCCCCCTGCCAAGGGGAAAGTTTTTTCCCCATCTCCCCTATCTATGCCCCTCATAGTTTTATACGTCTCAATCATGTCTCCACTCCGTCTCCTCTGCTCCAAGGAAAACAACCCCCAGTCTATCCAATCTCCCTTCATAACTGAAACTCTCCAGCCCAGGCAACATCCTGGTAAATCTTCTCCGCACCCTTTCCAGTGCTATCACATCCCTCCTGTAATTTGGTTTTCAGACTGCACATAATACTCTAGCTGTGGCCTAGCCAGAGTTTTATACAGTTCCAGCATAACCTCCCTCCTCTTAAACTCTCTGCCTCGGGTAATAAAGGTAGGTAACCTCCTTAACCACTTTATCCACCTCTCCTGCTACCTTAGGGGACCGATGTACATGTACACCCAGGTCCCTCTGAGCCGCTATGCTTCTCAGGCTCCTGCCGTTCATTTTTCAAAATAAATTTAGAGCGTCCAATTTTTTTTCCCCAATTGAGAGGCAATTTAGCGTGGCCAATCCACCTACCCTGCACATCTTTGGGTTGTGGGGGCAAAACCCACGCAAACACGGGGAGAATGTGCAAACTCCACACGGACAGTGATCCGGATCGAACCCGGGTCCTCTGCGTAGTGAGGCAGCAGTGCTAACCACTGCGCAATCGTGCCGCCCCGGGTCCTACCGTTCATTATGTATAGCCTTTCCTTGTTTGTCCTGCCCACTTCTCCGGATTGAACTCCATTTGCCACTGATCAGCTATCTGACCTGGCCGCCTATATCCTCCTGTAATCTGAGGCTATTCTCACTATTTACCACCCCACCAATTTACGTATCATCCACGAACTTACTGATCAACCCTCCTAGTTCAAGTAGGATAAATTTGTACAAATCACAAAGGGCAAGGGCCTCAACACTGATCCCTGTGGGACCCCACTGGACACAGGCTTCCAGTCAGAAAAAACACCCCTCAGCCATCACCCTCTGCTTCCTGCCACTCAGACATTTCTGGATCCAATTTGCCAAATCTACTTGGATCCCATGGGCTCTTACCTTTGCTATCAGTCTCCCTGCTGTTTTGGGTCCTCGATACCTTCCCTAAGCCTCCATTTCTTTCTCTTTATCCAATGCTGTATATCCCTCGATATCCAGGGGTTCACTGGATTGGTTGGCCTCACCCTTTTTCTTTCCTAGAATGTGGTACTGGGGTCAGGCTGACAGAGGGACAAAGACATACAGGCCAAAAACAGGCAATACCAAATCAGAACCTGGCTGGAAGGCTGTCTGCCGGACCACTCAAGTCAGCACAGCATTTATCACCTTTATACAAATGGACAAAAGACCATGCTATGAATATGTAACTAATTTCGAGGCAGTACAGATCAACTTTACAGCAATAACAATGGAATACAAAGAGGACACCAGCTGGCTAATAGTTGGTCGGACAAGAATGTTTCAGAGGACCATGGATCCTGATTAAATCGCCCTGGTTAAACAGGAGTACCCTGTTTATTTCCATTCATGAATTTAAGCCTTGATGATGTTAGGATCCCTGATAAGAACCCAACTATTTGCAATTTGTAAAACTGGGAGGGAATATGACTGCACCACAGGAGTGATAACACTGACCCATAGGTATCTTTCAGAACAAACTTTAATTTAAACACAGAATTAACCATATTAACAATAAATAAATAACTTTACAATTAACAGTCTTAAATCAGAGAAGGAACTCTAACTTACCTACTAAATCTGCCACTAAATATTCTATTTAAGCAAACCAATATAGTCCAAATACCACTTATAAATAAAGTCAACAGCCAATCAGGTTTTACTTGCTTTTCTCCGTTCAGAGACCTTGGAGAGAACCTTTCGGGAGCAAACTGAAAGATACCTTGTCAGGCGAAATGACAAAATTGCAACTATCGACATAGCTGGCTCCTCCCCTTGATTACATAATCTGTACCTAAACCATAAGGCATTTTTGTCTCCTCCCACAATATGTTCCATGACCTGTTTAACCAGGACCAAATACAATATCTCTCATAAATTATCTACACCCAAGGGACCTCCAAACCAAAACAAAACAATATTCCATTAGCCAACTATCTGTAAACAAGTAAATGGTTAAAATCAATGATTACCTCACTTTTAAAACCCCATAATCACAGCTTTAGCAGACATATTGGGCTGGATTCTCCGACCCCCCGCCGGGTCAGAGAATCGCCGGGGGGCGGCGTGAATCCCGCCCCCGCCGTCTCCCGAAGTCTCCGGCACCAGAGATTCGGCGGGGGCGGGAATCGCGCCTGTCGGCGCCCCCCCCCCCCCCCCCCCCGGGCGATTCTCCGGCCCGCGATGGGCCGAAGTCCTGTTGCTGTAATGCTGGTCCCGCTGGCGTGAATCCAAAGACCTCCCTTACTGGCAGAACTGGCGGCGCGGGCGGACTCCGGGGTCCTTGGGGGGGGGGGGCGCGATCTGGCCCCGGGGATGCCCCCACAGTGGCCTGGCTCCCGATCGGGGCCCACCGATCGGCGGGCGGGCCTGTGCCGCGGGGGCACTCTTTTCCTTCCGCGTTGGCCATAGCCTTCACGATGGCCACCGCTCAAGTGACCCCCTCCTCTGCGCATGCACGGGGATGATGTTAGCAGCCGCGGGGATGACGTCAGCAGCCGCTGACACTCCGGCGCATGCGGGGACTTCCGCCGGTCGGCGAAGTCCCTTTGGCCCCGGCTGTCATGGCGCCAAAGGCCTTTCCCGCCGGCTGGCGGGGTGCCAACCACTCCAGCGCGGGCCTAGCCCCTCAAGGTTAGGGTTTGGCCCCTAAAGGTGCGGAGAAATCCGCACTTTTGGGGTGTCCCGACGCCGGAGTGGTTCACGCCACTCCATCACCACCCGGGACCCCCCGCCCCGCCAGGTAGGGGAGAATCCAGCCCACTGTCTGTATGTACCTTACTCAGGATTTTTAACAACATTACTGCAACAAACATAAAATATAAAATATGACAATTGTTTGCATTCATTACAATGAGACAATGGAACTCAGGCCAAGTGTGTGTGTGTTTGTGCATCATGACTCAGCACAAGCAAAATCTGGATAAAAGAAACATTGAAACACAGCATCAGCGACAACCCGGGAATCCCCAGGAGCAAGCATCGCAAAAGCCCGAGGGGCAGAGCAGAAAATGTTCACGCTGAGTGATTGCAGCCTGGTCAGCCCCCTTCACTAGTGCGGGTAGAACCTGGTGCTCAGCTGTGAGTCTGACAAATGTTCTATGTGATTGATTTTGATTGTGATACCCAAATAAAATAGAGTTACAGTGGACAGTGTGCGTCTTTTTGTGTCTGTCTCGGCCGACCGAGCAGCGTCTCGGTTAACATGAACATGTTGGCTTTGTACTCTCCCCACTTCATTCTTGTATGGTTCCCGGTGTTCTGTCACAAATTTATTGAAACGCGTCTGCTCCCAGTCCACTCTGATCAACAGCCTCTTTAAATCCTTGAAAGATGGCGTCCCAATCTCCTTGGAGCCGGTTCCTGTCCCTATGAGACCCCTCCCTGCAAAGTGGCAGCGTAAACTATGCCCACTCATTCTTTTTTATTGTCTATGGGGCTGAGGGTTTGGTGGGAAAACTGGTCTGTGTAACTGGAGACTCCATGCCAGTTTTCTGTCTGACACTTTGCCAAATTCTGCTAAGATTTCACCCATGGTGCAATATATCTGAATTGTAAATCCATCTGCATCCCCTGTCATCAATGGATTGGGCTGTATAGAGTGAAATTACAAGTTTCAGCCAGATAGAACGTGATTGGGTTATTCATTTGTTGTCAAGCGCATCAGGCCATCGCACTGCTGGAAAGAACTGGGATTGATTTTACCCACATAATTTGTATCATATAACTCTCCTGCACTCGCTGCATTTCCCTGGAGAATTAATCTTGCTGCAGTTGGGAGACTCGGTGTGGTGTAGTTTTGGTCATGAGTTCAGAGAAGTTCAAATCCCCCCCCCCATCCCCACTCACCTTCACCCACTGACTGGTATCAATGGTCACTATTTTTAATCAAACAAAAGGAAAACTATGTTGCTTTACACCCAACTGAATGACAAAGTAACGAGATGGTGTCACCCTCCCATGTGGTCCCCACATTCTTTACTCAGTTTTTAATAACCCGACGAAACAGTCACAACAAAAGATGGAATTGGTTCAATGTTGTCAGTGAAATTGAAGGTGTGGATTCTGAATGTTGAAGCTTTTCGTTAGTTGCCAGAATAGAAAATGTATTCTTCCAGGCGAGGTTCTATCTCAACATGAAAACTTCACTGCACAACGTTGCATCAGAGATTTTAAAATCAATTGTTTGGTGAGTGAGCACCGCTCGTGCAATTCTTAATTAATCCAAACACAAAAGAAATACAATCAAGCAGTTAACAAGGACATTTTCACCCTTAATTAAAAACCAATCAAATCCATTGTAAATTAAAGAGTTTAGTTATAGAATCCCTACAGTGCAGAAGGAGGCCATTCAGCCCATTGAGTCTGTACCGACCCTCTGAAAGAGCACCCTACCTGAGCCCAGTGCCTCGCCCTATCCCTGTAACCGCACCTAACCTTTTAGACACTAAGGGGCAATTTACCGTGGCCAATCCACCTAACCTGCATATCTTTGTACTGTGGGAGGAAACTGGAGCACCCGGAGGAAACCCAGGCAGACACGGGGAGAACGTGCCAACTCTACAGTCACCTGAGGTTGGAATTGAATCCAGGTCCCTGGTGCTGTGAAGCAGCAGTGCTAACCACTGTGCCACCATGCCACCCCAGATTCACTGTGCTATATATTGTATTATCTGTAAATAGCTAGGAACTAAATAGTTTCCACACACCATGATCGAATCGCTTTAACAACATATGTAATTATTAAATATTGATTAATCTTCTACACTGCTCATTAAGAGAATCAACAAACCTCAAATGTCTATCAACAAGACCCCAAGATCCAGTTGGTGCCAATTTAATTGTCTGTCCCCAGTGTGCTACAGTCTCTAAGTGAAGCTAAATGGAAGCTGGAGGAAAGATTGGGCGCAACACAGAGTTCAAGTTTCCGATCATAATCATTGCTCCCATTCTCTCGTATGGAGCAATGCTTCTTCTGTTGTCATTCACATCTCCCCATGACCCATCTTTTGTTACTTTACTTGTTACCATCCCCTTCTGCCTTGTGCCATCAACCCTGCTGCTATTTAACCTCTCCTGCCTTCCATCCCATCACAGACCTCCTCTGTCGTTCTTTCCTGCCCTAGGTAGAACGAGGTAGCTGAAGGCACAGTTACCAACTGGAGCAAAAGGATATCAAGATGGGCAAGGGGGCAGAATCAGAGGAGCGCAGAGGTTTTGGAAGGTTTAGGGCCGGAGGAGGTTACTGCCAATCCTCTCCCACATGGGCCAGGTAGCAGACCTGGAGGAACCACAGATCCGACAAGGAGCGCCTTCCTGGAGAATGGGGGCCAAAATTGCAGGAGAATGGTGTTCTGACCATGTCTACTATCTAATAGCTAAATTCGCAAAGGAAATTTCAAAATCAATAGGTTTGCAGTCTCACGTGGGTGTCAGCATTTGGTTTATGTAATCCCCTTACTGTTAGGCCAAGTAACCTAGCAACAGGCTGAGATAATGAAAGGATGAATCATTGGCAAAACTCTTTAGCTGATTTTGTTTTATCTTCTAAGTAGAAAGGACAAGTGGATCATAGTACAGGAACGTGTGGGCTCGATCGGCAGGAGTACAGGAAACAGCAGCCTACAGCAAATATCTGAGCAGGAATAGTAACTTGAGAAACCGAGATAAGAACGGACTTCACGGCAAAGATACACGGTTAACCTCAGATGAGTTTATTCTTGGGAGCTGTTTCCCCCCCTTGAACACACTGCAATAAACCTCCAATGTCACTGTGGATCAAACTTCAAGTCAAATCATGCAAATGAAATGGTCTGGAGTGTGCTTCAAGGGCTGAAAGCATTATCAAGAGTGAAATGATGTGAGTGGGTACTGAGATGAAAGGAGACACAACGAGTGTCTGGAATATGAATCAAGAATAGTAGAAAATCACAATTAGTGAATCCAATACCTCAGCCATAAAAAAAACAGATTGAATTTACATGTGGGGATTAGATCTCATAAAAGGTCTGGTCAAATTTATATTTACCTATTTGTTTCCTCCCCAGTTTACAGACCTGCTGTATATTTCCAGCATAATATCTGACAGCCCAAAAGGATGTTTAACGCCTCATTTTACCTATACTGACTTTCAAAAGGAGTCATCTATTTAATCCCATATTCCTGTCCCTTTCCCGTATTCTTCTCAATTTTACTTCTTCAGATTCACTTTGCTTTGAAAAGCGATTATGCATTTCGCAACCCTCCTATCTACCTATAGATTGGGCAAATCAAATTAGCAAAAATACTATGGCGGACTAATTCCTGGAGTGTGTGCGAGATGGTTTGTTTAGATCAGTATGTCAAGTAACTTCTGGTTATCGATTGTCTCCATATAAATGGCACAGCCAAGTGGAGTTTGCTCATTCTCCCCATGTTTGCGTGGGTTTCTCCCTCATGACCCAAAGGTGTGCAGGGTAGGTGGATTGGCCAGGCTAAATTGCCCCTTAATTGGAAAAAATAATTAATTGGACACTCTAAATTTATAAAAATAAAATAAATAAATAAATGACACAGCCGCTCCGCTTCCATTTTGACTTAATTACCACCACATTTTGGGAATGCCCAGAAATGCTGTAGACTGCTCCGGACCCACAAGACACCTAGGGCGAGATTCTCCCAAAACGGGAGAAATCGAAAAGCTGCCGTAAAACCCGGGCGGGTTTTACGGCAGCGCGCCCCTTCCCGACCGGGGACCGATTCTGGTCCCCGGTCGGGGCTAGCAGCCCGACGCCGTAGGCCCCGGCAAGACGGGCTTAACGAAAATCGTTAAGCCCGCTTGCCAGAGTTAGCGCCGGCTGACGCGTCATATGACGTCAGCCGCGCATGCGCAGTTTGGAAGACTCCAACCCGCGCATGCGCGGGTGACGTCATCGCGTTTTTGCGTGAAACCCGCGCATGCGCGGGCCGGGTTGCCCCTCAGCCGCCCCGCGAATGGATACTGCGGGGCGGCGGAAGGACAAGTAGTGCGCGGGCATCGGGCCCGCTGCCCGCGATCGGTGCCCACCGATCACGGGCCCATGGCACCCTTGGCACGGCCGTGGTACGGCCGTGCCAATCGGTGCCATGGTTATTAATAGCGAGTTTGTGACGCCGTTTTTACGAACGGCAAGACCAGGTGTGTTTGCCGTTCGTAAAAACGGCGGAAAGGGCTGGGACTTCGGCCCATCTAACAGCTGAGAATCGCTGCCGGCCGTAAAAAAACGGCGGCAGCGATTCGGGTCGGGACTTCGGCGGGGAGGGGGGAGAATAGCGGGAGGGCGGCAAAAATGTCGGGAAGGCCCTCCCGCTATTCTCCCACCCGTCGTGGGGGGCGGAGAATTTCGCCCCTAGTTTCAGGTCTTGAGGTTGTTTGGGGCATCGGCTCCGAAGGGGTCTTGAACTTGGTCCATCATCTGGTAGATATTTTCTTCCTCCTATACATCTTAGATGTTACTGAAGTTTGCCGTGCCAGTAATATGGCCCTTTCTGTCACAGTTCTTGCTGAGTGTCTGACTTGTGCACATTGATTACATAGTTGTAGCCTTGAAGACTGGTTTTTGGCAGTCTCCATCTTGCGAATCTTCACTCTAGCTCCTATCTGCGAAGCCTCTTTTGCTGTTAGCTCCACTGATGTAGCAATTTCTCCTTCTGACTTGAGAGTTCAATCGCTGGCAGTAAGCAGCTACCTCTGATTAGCTCTGTGGAGGAGCCCATCACAAAGGGTGTCACCTCCTGTTGCACCAAACCTGCAGCGTTTTGCTAACCTTCTTACGGTCGCCATGAATTGTAAGACGCTTTCCCAGTCTTCCTGGTGGTGGACCCAAAACCTTTCTGCAATTGTAAGTGGCCTTGATGAAAAATGCCCTTCTAGTATCTTCATTAATTTATTGTAGGGTTTATGTCCCGGTTTTGCTGGATGGACCAGGTTTACGGTAGGATAAAGGTTTTATGCCCTACCAAACTGAGGAATGTTGCAACCTTCAGGTCCTCTGATGTTTGATTGGCTATGAGATAAAGTTGAAACCTCTCTTTATACGAGTTCCAAGTCTCACCATCTTTATCAAATGCATCCATTGCGCCACTTTTGGCTGCCAATTCGGATATCGGCTCGCAAGGTCTACAATTCAATCAACCTTCCTCCCTTCCATTTCTTCTTTATGTGTGAAACAAATGGTCTCCTAATCCACATTGTAAAATATAATTTTTTCTTTTGCCTGGATTGGTTTGACTTATTTGAATAATAGCTTGCACGGAATTGGAAAGACCTTTAAATCCCCGTTCCCGCAGCCAGTTTCGCTATGCCCTGTGTGCGGTCTCTGCATTTCCAACGGCAAGCAGGTTTTGAAACTGTTGGTTCTGCTTACCTAACATTTTTGAGTCCTGAGAAGCTTCTCCTCCACTCTAGTCGCCGTTTTCACTTTCCCCCTTGACAATTATAGTGCCTCATCAATTTCCTCTTGCCTCAATCCTCCTCGCCAGTTTGTTCTTGCCTCAATCCTCATTGGCAGTTTTTCCTTTTGTTACATTCTCAATGTGCCGCAAAGAGAAACGGTATTGAGGTGCCACACACTTGGGTTTCCTCCAAACATGAGGCAAGGTTTATTCAGGAGATGTTGCTCATACAATACTAAGATGGAGGACTGAAGCCCACGCATATACTCTGCTGACGTCACTACAAATCACGTGAAGTTCCACAAGCATGGATGTACTACTTAAATACATAACACAATCAGAGTCCATTTGCCAACCAATCAGCACACTCTTCTCATATAGTATAACATTGCTTTGCCTGCACTGCTGTTCATGCAATTGTCCTGATGAGTGGAAGATGAAAAGCTTTGACAAAATGTCCTTTTACAGCAATACTCAAGTTCTATACTACCAAATGACTATTTATTTTCTGGTCTTATGATCCTTGCTGTGTGCAAATTCGCTACCATGGCCGTGATTCTCCCAAAGGGAGACAAAGTGCCGACGCCGGAGTGAAAACCGGAGTGTTTCACTCCAGCGTCGGAGGCCGCTCCTCGCCCCCTATTCTCCCACCCCCAGGGGGCTAGGAGCGGCGACGCATCAATCTCGCGCGCCGGGCCTTGACGCTTGCGGCCAGCGGCGCCTAAATGACATCACCCACGCATGCGCGATTGCCGTCTTCCCCTCCGCTACCCCGCAAGACATGGAGGATTGATCTTGTAGGGCGGCAGAGGGAAAAAAGTGCGTCTTTCAGAGACGCTGGCCCGATGATCGGTGGGCACCGATCGCGGGCCAGACCCCTCCTGAGCACCCCCCTGGTGCTCGATCCTCCCTCCGCCCCCCCCCCCACAGACCCCACACGCAGCGGTCGCTTGCTGTTCACGCCGGCAGCGACCAGGTGTGGTTGGCGCCGGCGTGAACCGGTCGTATTAGGCAGGCCGCTCGGCCCATGCGGGCCAGAGAATCGCCACTCAACCGGAGCGGCGATTCTCCAAGCAGCCTGTCGCAAAACGCGACACGCCGTTTTGTGGCAGTGTGGGAGAATCGCGTGCGGGTGCCAGGGCGGCGTGGCGTGAATCGCCCAGCACTCCTGTGATTCTCCCACCCGGCGTGGGGTCGGAGAATCGCGCCCCATGTTTCTAGATTACAGCAGTGACTATATTTCAAAAATAATTAATTGGCTGTGAAACACTTTGGGTGATGATGAGGTCACGAAAACCCTAAATAAATACAACTTCTTTCATTAAAAAAAATCGTAATCTTTGTATTACGACCCAGAAAGCCAGCAGTAAGGAGAACGTAGGTTTTAATCAAGGTCCACGGCAGTGAACTATTTACATAGCACAGTCCCAATGGTACAACCAGCAGGCCGGTCCCTGTCCGGGCCGGCCTTTGTACACGATTCCTTCGTGCCCCAGCTGGGCAGGCCTCCGCCCACTAGCGGGTAAGTTTATATTCCACCAGTCCCACGGGGAGATCAATCAAGGTATCCCAGTGGGCCTCATGGGGGTTATCACAGTTCGGTACATGGATGATAATTTCAGAATGGGTGCACCAGTAACCTGTACCATCATTGGTAATTCTAGCACTGATGGAATGGTGTTGCAGGGGATTGTTAGGAAGATTCATAACATCCATTTGAAGAAACAACTTGGAGAATAGCTGTCAGGATTGTGGATTGGCACAATGGAAATCATGGGCGAAATTCTCCGACCCCCAGCAGGGTCGGAGAATCGCCTGGGGGCGCCTAAAATCCCACCCCCGCCATGGCAGAGATTCTCCGCCACCCAGGAAGTGGCAGCAGCGGAATCTCGCCACTCCGATCGGAGAGGCCCCTGCGGCGATTCTCCGGCCCTGATGGCCCGCGATCAGGGCCCCCCGATCAGGGGCCGGGCCAGTGCCCTGGGTGCACTATGTTCCTCCGTGACTGCCACGGCCTCCACCATGGCGGAGGCGGAAGGGAACACCACATCGCGTATGCGCCGGCTGACGTCACTGCCGGCGCATGCGCCGACCGGCGAAAGCCTTTCGGCCAGCCCTGCTGGCGGGGGCGCCGGGTGTTTGCACCAGTCTTCTGGTGCAAACCGCTCCGGTGCGGGGCTGGCCCCCAAAGGTGGGGAGAATTCCCCACCTTTGGAGAGGCGCGACCCCTAAGTGGTTGGCGCCACTCCCCTACTCCGGGACCCTCCGTCACGCCGGGGAGGGGACAATGCCGCCCCATGTCTGCAGTAGCAATGAAGGCTATTAATAATAATATCCTTTTATTGTCACAAGTTTGAAGTTACTGTGAAAAACCCCTAGTCGCCACATTCCGGTGCCTGTTCGGGTAAGCTGATATGGGAATTGAACCCACGCTGCTGGCCTTTGTTCTGCATCACAAACCAGTTATCTACCCCACTGAGCTAAACCTGCCCATGCTAGCCTTCTTACCTGTCATGGCATGAGGGATAGTCGTTATCATCAGCCTCTGTGCTTGCATTTTAATTCCGGAATTTGGTTCTTGCATCTCCATTATTAGAGGTTCAATCTAAAGAGAGGAGAGGTCCAAACAAGGTGAAAAGTAGATGATCAAAGGAAAAGTTGAATAACAAAGACAAATATTTCAACACCATTTGCACAGGAGGTGATGCCCATGTAGTTCTCAGACCGTTGAGGTTGAACATTCAGCTCCTGATGGCAGAATGTACAGCTAGTCCCTGAAAGATCAAACAGAACTACCAACATAGAACGTACAGTGCAGAAGGAGGCCATTCGGCCCATCCAGTCTGCACCGACCCACTTAAGCCCTCACTTTCACCCTATCCCCGTAAACCAATAACTCCATCTAACCTTTTTGGTCACTAAGGGCAATTTATCGTGGCCAATCCACCTAACCTGCACGTCTTTGAACTGTGGGAGGAAACCGGAGCACCCGGAGAAAACCCACACAGAGAGAACGTGCAGACTCCTCACAGACAGTGACCCAGCGGGTAATCGAACCTGGGACCCTGGCGCTGTGAAGCCACAGTGCTAGCCACTTGTGCTACCGTGCTGTCCAAACTTTGCAACTATTTCAGAGAGTCACTCCTGATTCACCATCTACGAGGCATAAGTCAGGGGTGTGACGGAATACTCTCCACTTTTCCAGCTGAGTGCAGCTCCAAAACTCTAAAGCTCAACACCATCCAGGACAAAGCCCTCTTGATCGGCACCTCATCCTCCACCTTGACCATTCACTCCCTCCACCACCAACATCCAGTGGCAGCCGTGTGTGTATCGTTTACAAAATGCACTGGAGCAACTCATCAAACCTCTTTCGGCAGCACATTCCAAACCTGTAACCTCTACCGTTTAGAACAGCACCATGGGAATTCTGCCGCCTAACGATTTCCCTCCCGGGTCACCCACCATCCTGACTTGGGAGATATATTGCTGTTCCTTAACTGTCACCGGGTCAAAAACCTGAAACGTCCTTGCTAACTACACTGTGGGTGTACCTACACAACATGAAGCACAGAAGGCAGCTCACCAGCAGCCTCTCAGGGGCAATTGGGAATGGACATCAAATGCCGGCGTTGCTAGCCATACCCACCTCCAGCAAACTAATAAAAATAACTCCACATTCCTATGTCGCAGACAGTTGAACAAATGGCTCACTTTGTACCTCTGGACTGAATTTCCTTTCAACATCAGCATTGCCTGGCATCTCCTCCCCTTCCCCACTCCTCCCCATCCCCACTCCTTCCCCTCCCACTCCACCAAGTTAGGGTACAGATTGACAAAAGTGGCAAATCCATTTATAACCTTCAACATCGCTGAAGTGATATTTGCACCATATCTAGCCACACACTTTTAAGTGGGCACATCCCCACAAGACATTGTATATCTTGTGTTGCCCTATTATGTATTCTCATGTATTTTCTTGAATTTTGTTTAATTCCCTTTTCTTCCCATGTACTGAATGATCTGTTGAGCTGCTCGCAGAAAAATACTTTTCACTGTACCTCGGTACACGTGACAATAAACAAATCCAATCCAATCCAATCCTTTAAATTTGACCCGTAACAGGATTGCTTCCTTTTCCCATTAAGTCACGTGAGTTCAGTCAAGCCGGGAAGGATAAAATACGGATCAATATAAATCATAAGGGAAACTGTTTGCAGCAAACAGACAAACTTTATTTACTTGCTATGGAGCAGAGGAATTATTTTTATTTAAGCTTTCATTCAGCATGTGCTCATTTGTAACAATGCAAATTTAAAAAACCTGCAAGGAGGTCAATGGGATCAGTTAAGCAGCAAATGGCCAGGCCGATGTCAAAAGTAAGAAGTTATTCTCCCCGTGTCTGCGTGGGTTTCGCCCCCACAACCCAAAAATGTGCAGAGTAGGTGGATTGGCCACGCTAAATTGCCCCTTAATTGGAAAAAATAATTGGGTAATCTAAATTTATATTAAAAAAATAAAAAATTTTAAAAAGTAAGAAGTTGAATGTCGTGTGGAAAAGGTTCGGCACATTTTTATCCATTGGGTGGATCCAAACGAGGACCAGAGTGGTCCAGAAAAGGCCCGGGCAGCAGAAGTGGACTCAGCTGTTATGGGGCTGGTTTAGCACACTGGGCTAAATCGCTGGCTTTGAAAGGAGACCAAGGCAGGCCAGCAGCACGGTTCGATTCCCATACCAGCCTCCCCGAACAGGCGCCGGAATGTGGCGACTAGGGGCTTTTCACAGTAACTTCATTGAAGCCTACTCGTGACAATAAGCGATTTTCATTTCATTTCATTTCATTTGCATTGCTACACAATGTGGAGACCCAGTTAGCATGTTAGAGTACCAGCTGCAAACAGGAGAAGACAATTCTGAAGAGGTTATGCCACGATTTGGGTAATCCATTGCTGAAGAAATGAAGAGGTGGTCCCAGTACCCGAAAACTGACACCGTGCTTTCTTACTTCGATGACAATTGCTCACATCGTCAGTATCACTGTGCTCTGTGCAACATCAGATACTGAGCTAAAGAATGAACAGTAGAGAAAAATTAAAGTAAAACATTCTGAATTTCTAGCGTTATTGGAACTGCTTTGTTGGAATTAACAATTCAATCCAGCCAATTAATATCCTCAAATAACTGGGTTTGTTTCCCTGGTCTCAGGAAGGCATTTCTCTCTGATATAGTTAGTCACAGCTTTTAATCACTATAATTACAGCAAATGCTGTATGATCCTGTTTAGCAATTAGTGCACGTAATGTGGCGTTCCCTGAATTAAAAGAACATTTCACCCACTGTATTAACAATGGAGCTTAATTTCAGAACTATAAAAATATAAAGTAAAAAAAATGGGAAGTCCTGCTTAAACTATACAAGCCACTAGTTAGACTGCACTTGGAATACTGTGAACAGTTTTATTCCCTTATCTAAGGAAAGATACACTGGCATTTGAGGCAGTCCAGAGAAGGTTCACAACGTTGATTCCAGGTGTAGGGGAAGTAGGTTCATAGAATTTACAGCACAGAAGGAGGCCATTCAGCCCATCGAGTCTGCACCGGCTCTTGGAAAGAGCACCCCACCCAAGCCCAAATCTCCACCCCACCACCCAGCAACCCCACCCAACACTAAGGGCTATTTTGGACACTAAGCACCTTAGGGGGGGAGGGGGGCGCCTCGGTAGGGGGCTCTTTCCAAATGCCGGTGCAGACTCGATGGGCTGAATAGCCTCCTTCTGAACTGTAAATTCTATGAGACTTATAGGATTCTCAGGGGGTTGGATAGGGTCGATGCTGAGAGGATGTTTCCTCTTGTGGGAGAGTCTAGGACCAGAGGTCATAATCTCAGAGTGAGGGAGGAGGAATTTCTCCTTTCAGAGGGTAGTGAATCTGTAGAGGCTGGGTCTTTAAGCATGTTCAAGGCCGAGATAGACAGGTTTTTAACCAGGGAGCGAATCAACGGTTATGGGGATAAGTGGGGGGAAGTGGAGTTGAGGATTATATCAGATCAACTATGCGCAAACTGGCTGGGCTAAGTGACAGTAAGATTCGTCTTATCTCTCGTTCATAGATAAGTCAGTCCGGTGAATGAATGGAAGCAAAGTTTTTATTTATTAAAAACACATTTTGGTACATTCACACACAATTAACTGGAAAATGTTTTCTCCGTGTCTCTCAAAGTGTCTCATGACTTCTGTGCCACGTTCAAACTCCCTGTGTCACGTCTGGTCTCAGCCAAATATTGTTTCAATCTTGTTGAATGTACCTTCATATCAGATCATGTCAGAACTTCTAGTCCAGTCTTTGTAACATTTGATACAGCCATGGATAGTATTCATAATTATAACTTACTTATTTATTTCTACAAATTCAGTAATTAAGGAATCATTTTAGCTAATATTTTAAAGGACCCCTTCTATAATTGCTGAATCCAACAGTGACCTACTTCTGCTCTTACGTCTTATGGTCTTAACGAGGTTCAAAAACTTAAGAGACAGCTTAACAGCTAAAACTTAGCCTGCAAGATCTGTGACGTTGCTCGGATTCATTACAGTCATCGGTCAAGAGAGATTTCTTTAATTTCATAGAAGCAAAAGAAAGATATCAATCCCCTTCATCGGCTGAAATAATGAACTATAGATCATTACTATCAGTGATCTGTGGCACGTTCTTCCGAACTCTGTTTCAATTTTGGGTCACAATGCAAGCAGTGGGAATCTGCTTTGCGCTGATAATAGTCAGAGTTTTACAGCATAAAAAGAGGCCCTTCGGCCCAACATGTCTGCACCGACCATCAACCACCTATCTATCCTAATCCCATTTCCCACCACTTGGGCTGTGGTCGTGAATGCTGTGGCATTTCAAGTGCTTCATAAATGTAGTGAGGGTTTCCACCTCTGCCACCCTATCAGGCAGCGAGTTCCGGATTCCCACCATCCCCTTGGTGAAAGGTTTTTCCTCAAATACCCTCTAAAGCTCCTGCTCCCGAGCTTAAATCTACGCCCCCTGGTTATTGACACCTCTACTAAGTGGCAATATTCCTTCCTATCTACCCTATCTATGTCCCTCATAAATTTTACACCTCAATCAGGATCCCCTTCGGCTTCTCTGCTCTAAGGAAAACAACCCCCAGCCTAATCAGCCTCTCTCCAAGCTGAAACGCTTCAGCCCAGGCAACAATGAGAACTGCAATAAGCTCTGGCAATGGGCACTGGCAATGGGCACTGGCAATGGGCTCTGGCAATGGGCACTGGCAATGGGCACTGGCAATGGGCTCTGGCAATGGGCACTGGGCAATGGGCTCTGGCAATGGGCATTGGCAATGGGCACTGGCAATGGGCTCTGGCAATGGGCTCTGGCAATGGGCACTGGCAATGGGCTCTGGCAATGGGCTCTGGCAATGGGCACTGGCAATGGACACTGGCAATGAGCACTGGCAATGAGCACTGGCAATGGGCACTGGCAATGGGCACTGGCAATGGGCACTGGCAATTGGCTCTGGCAATGGGCATTGGCAATGGGCACTGGCAATGGGCTCTGGCAATGGGCACTGGGCACTGGCAATGGGCACTGGCAATGGGCTCTGGCAATGGGCTCTGGCAATGGGCTCTGGCAATGGGCACTGGCAATGGACACTGGCAATGAGCACTGGCAATGGGCACTGGCAATGAGCACTGGCAATGGGCACTGGCAATGGGCTCTGGCAATGGGCACTGGCAATGGGCACTGGCAATGGGCTCTGGCAATGGGCTCTGGCAATGGGCCCTGGCAATTGGCACTGGCAATGGGCACTGCCAATGGGCACTGGCAATGGGCACTGGGCTCTGGCAGTGGGCACTGGCAATGAGCACTGGCAATGGGCACTGGCAATGGGCACTGGCAATGGGCACTGGCAATGGGCTCTGGCAATGGGCACTGGCAATGGGCACTGGCAATGAGCACTGGCAATGGGCTCTGGCAATGGGCACTGGCAATGGGCACTGGCAATTGGCTCTGGCAATGGGCACTGGCAATGAGCACTGGCAATGGGCACTGGCAATGGGCTCTGGCAATGGGCACTGGCAATGGGCTCTGGCAATGGGCACTGGCAATGGGCACTGGCAATGGGCACTGGCAATGGGCTCTGGCAGTGGGCACTGGCAATGAGCACTGGCAATGGGCTCTGGCAATGGGCACTGGCAATGGGCACTGGCAATGGAATCTGGCAATGGGCACTGGCAATGAGCACTGGCAATGAGCACTGGCAAAGGGCACTGGCAATGGGCACTGGCAATGGGCACTGGCAATGGGCTCTGGCAATGGGCACTGGCAATAGGCACTCGCAATGGGCTCTGGCAGTGGGACTGGCAATGGGCACTGGCAATGGGCTCTGGCAATGGGCACTGGCAATGGGCTCTGGCAGTGGGACTGGCAATGGGCACTGGCAATGGGCTCTGGCAGTGGGCTCTGGCAATGGGCACTGACAATGGGCACTGGCAATGGGCTCTGGCAGTGGGCTCTGGCAATGGGCACTGGCAATGGGCACTGGCAGTGGGATCTCGATTTTTAAAATTGAGCATTGCTGAACTAGGGGCCAATATTGGCCAGAGAGCACAGAGATGATGGAAGAATGGGAGTTGGAGCCAGGAATGGAGGATATGAGTGACTATGTTCACCCAGTCAACAGTCTCCCTGTGTGTGATGAACAGCTCTGTTATTACTGGAGTCGTTTCAAGCCCCAAATATGACTACCCTCCTTGGCACAGCTCGTGCTGTATCTGGTCAGCTGTTTAGTAGCAAAGGCAGCAGAGTGCTGAGCTGCACCAGCACAAAGACTGAACAACTTCCTTTTCGTGGCCACAAAGATCCCAAACGGTTGCCTTGTTGGATTTTGCAGTCCCCAACCAAGTGAGCTATAGGCTAAGCTCCCTCTCAGCAAGCTGTTCCCCGTGTCTGTAACCTAGGCTGGGCCCGGTTTTAGAACATTGACCGCAGCCTGAAATCTGATCGGTCTGTCCAAGTACACAGGTAGATGACTTCCGAGAAAAGTGTTAATTCTGTTTCTCTCTCCACTCGCACTGTCTTCCCAGTATTTTCTGTTTTTACTCCTGTAGATCTTGGGTGGGCTCAACCCTCAATGCTGTTGGGATGGCAAAACCAAGGGTCTCGTACCAGTAGGGCTTTTCCTCATCTAACTTTCTTTGCCGGTCCTGGCTGTGCACAAACTGTGCAGTTTATATCAGCAGGCAAGTCTCGTTTTCTTATCGCAACTGAAATCAGCTTTTCCTTCAGCTGAGGAACTGACTGACACTTTAGCAGTTTAACTCTTGCAGGGAGACACAGCAAAAGGATTGCTTCATAATAATAATAATAATCACTTGTCACGAGTAGGCTTCAATGAAGTTACTGTGAAAAGCCCCTAGTCGCCACATTCCGGCGCCTGTTCGGGGAGGCTAGAACGGGATTATTAACAGCACGTGACTGCCTTTTTTGCATATTCTGTGGCAACAGGGACATGACCTTACCAGCAGCATGAACTTTCCATTGTCCCTATCACAGACAGAGCTCATCAGCAACTCAAAATGAAATTGGATGATCTGCTGCCATAACGATCTTGTGGAAGGGGAGCTCCAGATTATCTGCCTAACACCCCTCGCCAACCAAACTTTCTTCCCGTCTCCATCAGAAGGAATTGATTCTTCTCGGGGTACAGTTCCACAGGTATCTGCAGTCCCCTGCCCCTGCAGCACAATATCTCCCCTAAGCCACCATTCTCCATGACAGAAAGCATTGAGAAGCTTGTACAGCTGAACCAGACCTGTCCCCACTCAACACATTTCAGCAAGGTCATTGCACAGTATGCAGGGTGAGGACCCCAGCTGACAGCCCCCCGCCCCCGCCCCCTCCCTAAAAGGGAAGGAATGAGGGAAGACCAGATTACCTGTTTTAAAGATGTCAGATCAGCAGAGAGAACTACTTTGTTATTCTTCAAATAGTGCCCTGGGAAGCTTTACATCCACTAGATATATCAGGCAGGGCCAATGTAGGCCGGGAGGTAGGTGGGCAATGGGTGAATGGAACCTGCAGCCAGGAAGGGGGGAACTGGGTGACTGCATTCAGAATCCAGAGAGTAGACAGGGCATCAGCCTACCATATTCTCCGCAGAAGAGCCATACTGGGCTCAAAGTGGGCAGGATTTTCAGGCCATTCCCGCTGGTGGGCAATGAGCGGCCACCTCCATCCCCAGGCTTGCTGGGTTTTTCCAGCATTTCCTGTTTATTATTTAATGTTAAACGTTCAGGATTCCCACTCCTGAGCTTGTCCATTGACCCCACCTACAGAGGTCAATGAGAGTGATTTAATGGGACTGTTTCGGGTGCGTTTAGTGGGGTGATTCTCTGCACCTATAGCGCTGAGAAGGACACCGCTATTTAACGGCGCTTTGCATTTTTTTGGCCTCAACGAGGAACGCCCTGCCAATGCCAACTTACAATGGGCACAGCTCACCTGCGCAGGAAGAGTACTTGTGGATTGGGGCAGCGTTTTAAAATGCCACCCAACTTTTTCGACCCCCCCCCCCCCCCCCACTCAGCCTCCAGTCGCCCCACTGCACCCAACATGTCGCTTACGAGGTCCTCAAGTCCATCCTCACCCCACCTGTTAAGGGCAAGGCTGTCCCGGGCCTGAACCCTGGCATGGGCAACATGGCACTTTGGTACTACCAGCCTGGCACCATGGCAGTGCCCCTACCAGCCTGGCACCATGGCAGTGCCCCTACCAGCCTGGCACCATGGCAGTGCCCCTACCAGCCTGGCACCATGGCAGTGCCCCTACCAGCCTGGCACTATGGCAGTGCCCCTACCAGCCTGGCACCATGGCAGTGCCCCTACCAGCCTGGCACCATGGCAGTGCCCCTACCAGCCTGGCACCATGGCAGTGCCCCTACCAGCCTGGCACCATGGCAGTGCCCCTACCAGCCTGGCACCATGGCAGTGCCCCTACCAGCCTGGCACCATGGCAGTGCCCCTACCAGCCTGGCAACACCACCCAGGCACCCAAGCAGTGCCAGGGCGGCACTCCAAGGTGCCAGGCTGGCAGTGCCAAGGTGTCAGGGTACGAGCAGGAGTACCACCCTGCCCAGAGCCCGACCACCCGGGGGGAGTCTCTAATGGACTGGGAGGCCCCCTCCCAGATGCCGTTACACCTGGTCCACGTTTGTATGGACCAGTGCGAAATGGCGCCATGGCGAGGTCTCCTCGGCACAGCCGTTAGTTCCCAGGCCTCACGGTAGCATTGTGGATAGCATAATTGCTTCACAGCTCCAGGGTACCAGGTTCGATTCCCGGCTGGGTCACTGTCTGTGCGGAGTCTGCACATCCTCCCCGTGTGTGCGTGGGTTTCCTCCGGGTGCTCCGGTTTCCTCCCACAGTCCAAAGATGTGGAGGTTAGGTGGATTGGCCATGATAAATTGCCCTTAGTGTCCAAAATTGTCCTTAGTGTTGGGTGGGGTTACTGGGTTATGGGAATAGGGTGGAGGTGTTGACCTTGGGTAGGGTGCTCTTTCCAAGAGCCGGTGCAGACTCGATGGGCCAAATGGCCTCCTTCTGCATTGTAAATTCTATGATGTTTAGATGAGGCGAATGGCTCAGTTAAATATGTCACGGGTGAGATCCAGATCGGGACGTTTCGCGAGATTGCGTTAAACCTGAGAACATAGAACATACAATGCAGAAGGAGGCTATTCGGCCCATCGAGTTTGCACCGACCCACTTAAGCCCTCATTTCCACCCTAACCCTAACCTTTTTGGACACTAAGGGCAATTTATCACGGCCAAGCCACCTAACCTGCACGTCTTTGGTCTGTGGGAGGAAACCAGAGCGCCCGGAGGAAACCCACGTGGACACGGGGAGAACGTGCAGACTCCGCACAGACAGTGACCCAGTGGGGAATCAAACCTGGGACCCTGGCGCTGTGAAGCCACGGTGCTACTCACTTGTGCTACCGTGATGCCCTTACGAGACGCTTCGAGTGTCACGAATCTTGCGGGAGGCCTCTCGTGAGATTAAACGGCCTCGTCGCCTCACCAAGTCCCATGCGACAAGGCCATTGAATCGCGCCCAATGAGTTTAGTTGGCCCGGCTGTGATGCTCCCCACAGCCAAACAGCCTGCTGTCACTCAAGTGCCCAGGCTTCAAAATGAAGATTGCGCACTTGGTTCAAGCCTGAGAGAGTTGCCAGCACCTGTGGAACTATAATCCACTGGGAACCAGTGACACCCAAACAGATTGGCTGAAAGTAAACGAGCGCAATGGGAAGAAAACAGTAAACATGTGAAATCAATTACAGTTTTGGCAAATGAAAAACAACAGGAAATTTGTATGTTTCCTTGTGAATTCTTGAACAGCGAGCACATATATGACCTAATTCTGGGTTATTCCCTTAACGATAACTGAGCACAAGTGCACAACATTGGACTGTAATCAGTTTGAATTTCCTGAGCAGACACTCAGGGGCGTTCTGCAAGTGAAACAAATGGGCTTATATGTGCATTTTATAATTAACATTCTGGTTGAACCGTTTCAGCGACGCAAGGCATCTTTTTCACAGGTATCTGGTCATCTATCTACATCTGGTGGCAATGTGAACCCATTGATGTCATTACAATGACATGACTCCTCGCCACGGCAATTAGCAATGCAGACGGTGTTCACTCCAATGGAAGGCACCCAGGAGGAGTAAGATACAGGTTCATACCTGTGATTTGTTTCCTGGAGTGGGTACTGGCATTGCTGCAGTAATAATAAAAGAGCCGATAACCCAGTGGAGTTCAACTTCCACAGGTCTGAGATTTAATTACATCCTCCCTGGGAGATTCTGGCCAATTTATTCAGAGTTACAAACATGTGCGTGTTCTTATTTAATGCGATTCCTTGGTAATATCCAGGCTTTATTAAAACCCCTTTCAGAGGGATAAACAGGAATAGGTTCCGCAAGTAGCGTCAACTGTTGGAGCTGATCCAATCCCCAAATTTTCATAGAATTAGAATTTACAGTGCAGAAGGAGGCCATTCGGCCAATCAAGTCTGCACCGGCTCCTGGAATGAGCACCCTACCCAAGGTTAACACCTCCACCCTATCCCCATAACCCAGTAACCCCACCGAACACTAGGGGCAATTTTGGACACTGAGGGCAATTTATCATGTCCAATCCACCTAACTTGAACATCTTTGGACTGTGGGAGGAAACCGGAGCACCCGGAGAAAACCCACGCACACACAGGGAGGATGTGCAGACTCCGCACAGACAGTGACCCAAGCCGAGAATCGAACCTGGGACCCTGGAGCTGTGAAGCGATTGTGCTATCCACAATGCTACCGTGCTGCCCTAAAAAAAGAATTTTAAAAATATTTAGAGTACCCAATTCATTTTTTCCAATTCAGGGGCAATTTATCGAGACCAATCCACCTACTCTGCACATCTTTGGGTTGTGGGGGCGAAACCCACGCAAACACGGGGAGAATGTGCAAACTCCACACGGACTGTGACCCAGAGCCAGGATCAAACCTGGGACCTCTGCGCCATGAGGCAGTAGGGCTAACCCGCTGCGCCACCGTGCTGCTCAACAAATTTGAACAGTGGGATCCAAGTATGTTCACTATTTTGCTACAACCAGGTGAGGAGGGAGTCGAATGGCTCCCCTCCTTTTTCCTCTCCCATTTGACCACAAGAGGAATGTTCCTGTTTGAAAAGGATTCACTTGCCAGTTCAGTGAACATTGAACTGTAAATGCACTGTGATCATCAAACAATCAATTGAGTTTAACAAAGAGGTTTGCTTTATTGTACGTCAACCGATCTGAGTAAAATATTAAAATATAACATTGACTTTCACGCACTCCCACTCAAATTTCACGCACACACAAATATAGATGACAGGGCGGGGAAAGCCAGGTTGGCCAAGTTACAGCCCAGCAATGAAATGAAGAATATACAGTCTGTAGTTTGGTGGCTCAGCTGAGTTCAGGCTGAATGCTCTCGACGTTATTGATTTAAATGTGTAGGAAACGGAGTTGCTGTTCTTCAGGAGACAGTAGTGTGGGGGTGGGGTTGGATTCTTTTCAGAAATCCCTGGACGTCCCTGGACGATCAGCCAGCAAACAGGACCCGAAGCTTTCCAGGTGGGATGGGGGGAAAAGGAGGTAAGGGCGACCTGGCTTAGGTCTTGTTCCTAAGCTGCTTGTTCTCAGCTTTGCTGAGAAAACATGTGGTTGAAACAAAGGGTCGATTTGTCAAGTGACCTTCTTCCTTTATCTGTCGGGGGGGCTGAGAAGAAACAATGTCTGTGTATTCCAAAGGTGGTTTGATTAGCTCATGTCTGGAAACTAACTTAGCCAAGATCCCACTGTCCAAGCAGTTAGTCTTAAAAGTCTATCTCCTTTAAAAAAAAATTTTTTAAGTACTCTATTCATTTTTTTTTCCAATTAAGGGGCAATTTAGCGTGGCCCATACACCTACCCTGCACATCTTTGGGTTGTGGGGGTGAAACCCACGCAGACACGGGGAGAATGTGCAAACTCCACACGGACAGTGACCTGGGGCCGGGATCGAACCAGATCCTCAGCGCCGTAAGGCAGCAGTGCTAACCACCGCACCACCAACTAGCTCATTTTCCAACACTCGAATACTTTAGATTTTTGGCATAGCTGCCTTGCTAATGAGATGGGAGATGAGAGTCCTTCAACTCTCCTGAAGTCTAAGGCGGGAGATTTTGAGCCCGTGTTAGTGGTCCACGGGCTCGCCAACGTGGGCGGAGAATATAGGGAGAATGGGAAAATGCAATTCTCTCCGGAAAGACCGGTCTCCCGATTTTACACACCCCTCACTGGTGAAGTCCCATGGTTCACGCCCACAAAGGACGCAAACCTCATTTGAATGACATCACTAGTGCCCTGGCACCGCCACCTTCGGGCAGGACCTGAAGGGGAGAGGGTCAATTGGGGGGGAGCGTATGGTGACCCCCATAGCGGGGTGTCAATCACTTGTGGGGGTGGTGCGCTGGTACTGGCAATGTGGAGTGAGGGGGAGGGACCTGATGCAGGCGATGGAGGAGGGGGTCTTTGCCAGCAAGAAGGGTGCGGGGGACGGAACATTGTCTCAGGGGCCAGACCTGCCGGCATCTTCAGGTCTCGCATGCTTCATTCTGACGCACTTCACCCCAACCTCCAAATAAATTTCTAGGTGTGGGTGGATAACAATCTCGATAGTGCCAAACCAGCCAGCGGAATTGGCACTTAATTTCACGCTGGAGACCACACTTTTAAATGTTTTGGGAGAGTTGCACCCTGTGTTCTTCAAGTTTGTTTTTCAAAGTTCAATTCAGGTTCCCAGCTGGTAGAATAAAAATACTTATTTGGCATAAAGCACTTCTTCATGACAATATCAACGGATGCATTCCATCGGTCTGTAACCTGCTCAAACCCAAAAAGCTAGTGACTATCCTCAGGATTGATTCTTCACCCCTGAACCTTTGATCATTAGACTTGCAGTCCTTTGAACAAAAAGGACTAGACGGTGTTCAAATTGAGGTATTCTGGATGATCATCCCTGTGTTCAATGGCCTACACTGGGTCAAGTTACGCCTTGACTTCAAAATTCTCATCCTCATTTTCAAATCCCTCCATGGCCTCACCCCTGCGTTTCTCTGGCATCTCCTCCAGCCCCACAATCCTCTGAGATACCTCTGTTCCTCTAATCCTGGCCTCTTGTGCGTCCTTGGTTTTAATCGTTCTACCTTTGATCGTGGCAACTACCAAGGCCCAAGCTCTGGAATTTCCTCCCGATACCTCTCCATTTCTCGACCTCACTTTCTTCCTTTAAAATGCCCCTTAAAACTTACCTCTTTGACCAAGTTTTTGTCACCAGACCTACTGTCACCTTGTGTGGCTCATTGTTGTCTTATTTTGGACAACCACACTACCAGAAGGATGTGGAGGCGTTAGAGAGGGTGCAGAAGAGATTTGCCAGGATGTTGCCTGGTATGGAGGACATTAGCTATGAGGAGCGGTTGAATAAACTCGGTTTGTTCTCACTGGAACGACGGAGGTTGAGGGGCGACCTGATAGAGGTCTACAAAATTATGAGGGGCATAGACAGAGTGGACAGTCAGAGGCTTTTCCCCAGGATAGAGGGGTCAATTAATAGGGGGCATAGATTTAACGTGTGACGGGCAAGGTTTAGAGGAGATGTACGAGGCAAGTTTTTTACACAGAGGGTAGTGGGTGCCTGGAATTCGCTGCCGGAGGAGGTGGTAGAAGCAGGGACGATAGTGACATTTAAGGGGCATCTTGACAATGACATGAATAGGATGGGAATAGAGGGATTCGGACCCCGGAAGTGTAGAAGATTTTAGTTTAGACGGGCAGCATGGTCGGCCCAGGCTGGGAGGGCCGAAGGGCCTGTTCCTGTGCTGTACTTTCCTTTGTTCTTTGTTTGTTTGATAATGTTCCTGTAAAACAACTTGGGATGTTTTATTTAATTAAAGATATGATATAAATGGGCAGCACGGTGGCCTAGTGGTTAGCACAACCACCTCACGGCGCTGAGGTCCCAGGTTCGATCCCAGCTCTGGGTCACTGTCCGTGTGGAGTTTGCACATTCTCCCTGTGTCTGCGTGGGTTTCGCCCCCACAACCCAAAAATGTGCAGAGTAGGTGGATTGGCCATGCTAAATTGCCCCTTAATTGGAAAAAATAATTGGGTAATCTAAATTTAAAAAAAAGATATGATATAAATATACATTTTTGGTATTTTCAAAGGAGTTGATCGGGTCGACAGAAAGAAACTATTTCTCTGATATGTGGTGGGGGAGGGGGGTGTATTGCGACTAGGTAGTTCAAGGGTGTTGTCAGGAAACTTATCTTCACACAAAAAAACTAATGAAAATCTGGAACTCTCTACCAGCCAAAGCTCTGGAGGATGGTGGGTCAATTAAAGATTTCAAAATTGTGGTGAATAGATTTTTGTGCAGTACGGGTATTCAGGGAGGTAGTCTGGCATAGTGCTACCGTCCCCTACCTCGGAGACAGAAACTTGATTCAGGTCCCACTTTATAAGAATTCTTCCTGTTCATTTCCTTTGTTCCCATTTCCTTTATTTTGGGTCCCTTAGAATCAGAACATGCCTGAAGCAGAAGAGTGCTTGCCAGGACAGTGTGTTCCTAGGTTTTGTATTTTGGAGAGGAGAAACCAGACCCTTCGGTGCCAGGTGAATCTTAGGAACCAACTTTGGAGGAAGTTGATTTGATTGGCTAATTGGCAACTGGTGAGTTGGACAAGGCCAGTGTTCTGCCTGACAACAGTCAGTGATTGGTTCCTGCGTGATGCTTTCTGACAGAGAGCTTATAGAACATAGAACATAGAACAGTACAGCACAGAACAGGCCCTTCGGCCCTCGATGTTGTGCCGAGCAATGATCACCCCACTTAAACCCACGTAACCTGCATACCCGTAACCCAACAATCCCCCCATTAACCTTATACTACGGGCAATTTAGCATGGCCAATCCACCTAACCCGCACATCTTTGGACTATGGGAGGAAACCGGAGCACCCGGAGGAAACCCACGCACACACGGGGAGGACGTGCAGACTCCACACAGACAGTGACCCAGCCGGGAATCGAACCTGGGACCCTGGAGCTGTGAAGCATTGATGCTAACCACCATGCTACCGTGAGGCCCTTATCGCACTTGGCTTGCACATCCCCACTCGCTGAAAGAACTGCTTTATTGTTCCAACATCAGTGAGTGCCTGGCACATCTTTGCTGTAAACTCGAAAAGATACTAAATCTAGAGAAAAAAGTGGACAACCTTGCCAGAGAAAACCATCTGAAGCCTCGAAGGAAGAGGAGCTGTGTTTTCTCCCTGCCTCTGCTACCCGTTGCCTGTTGTGTCCGTAAATTGCATGAAGATCATTATAAGCTGAAGGAAAAGGAAGTACCCAACTGAAGGCCTAATCTTGAGAAAGAAACTAACTGGAAGACATTCGTTTGCATCAAAGATCCTTTATCCTTTTATTTTATTATATTTTCTTTCCCTCTCATCCACCCTTTGCCTTGGTATTGTTTGTCTGTGTGTGTGTCACGAGTCAGGGAGTTAGAAAAGGGGAGGCGGGGACTTGGGAATCAGATAGTAGATAGCCAGTTGTATTTTTTGCTTATTAATTATAATGACTGTTAATAATAAAAGGTTAGCTGTGTTTAAATTTTACAAACCTGGTGACTGTAGTCAATTTAAATCAATCAAAGCCTCAGGTATTAATTTAAAATCTAATTTCACCTGTGCACTGATTCTAGGTCAGGTGGGGCTGGAACTGACTGTGCGCTAGCTCAGGGCATCATAACAACTTCAAGGGGCAGGATTCCCCGACCCCCCCCCCCCCCCCCCCCCCCCGGCCGGGTCAGAGAGGGGGGGGTGAATCCTGCCCCCACCGGCCGCCGAATTCTCCGACACCGGAGATTCGGCGGGGGTGAGAATCCCGCCGCGCCAGTTGACAGCCGCTCGCAGCGGCCCCCCCAGCGATTCTCCAGCCCGCGATGGGCCGAAGTCCCGCTGGTTCTTTGCCAGTCCCGCCAGCGTAAATTAGACTAGGTCCCTTACCGGCAGGACCTGGCGGCGCGGGCGGGCTCCGGGGTCCTGGGGGGCCGCGGGGCGATCTGGCCCCGGGAAGTGCCCCCACGGTGGCCTGGCCCGCGATCGGGGCCCACCGATCCGCGGGCGGCCTGTGCCCTGGGGGCACTCTTTTCCTACACGTCGGCTTTGTCAGCCTCCGCGATGGCCGACGCGTAGGTGAACCCACCCCCCCCCCCGCGTAGGCGCGGGGATGACGTCAGCAGCCGCTGACGCTCCCGCGCATGCACGGACCCGCGCTGGCCAGCGAAGTCCCTTCGGCCCCGGCTGGCGTGGCGCCAAAGGCCTTCCACGCCGGCCGGCGGGGCGCAAACCGCTCCGGCGCCGGCCTAGCCCCTAAAGGTGCGGAGGATTAATAATTTAACTCCAGGTACGGGAGAATCCCGCCCAAGGTCTTTGATGACCATGGAAGGTATGTCCATACCATGGTCAAATGGATTGATTATCAGCCCCTAAATCCTTCCAATATGCATGATGGTGGGCGGGAGAGTTTTATGGTCAGCCAGACTACAGGAGGCAATGGCAAACCCCTGCAGTAAAATGCCAAGCACGATCATGGACCAAATCCAATGGAAATCCGTGGTTGTCCACATCCTCGTAGGGGACGGTACCTGAAGGAGGAAGGGTTACAGAAGTAAAGCTGGTAAATGGAGTTAAGTTATTAATTAGCCATGATCTAATTGAATGGTGGAACAGGTTCAAGGGGTTTAATGGCCTACTCATCCTATGTATGTTGGCTATTGGAATGGTGCAGTGATAGTCATTACTATCCCTGTAGATTTAACAGGTAAAATGAAATAAAGAAAATAATATATTTTTCCTTTATCTTGCACAAGTTGCTGTTTACAGATCTAATACTATGGATTTTTCTCAGCTGGTTTCCATTTGTTGGTCAGAATATGACGTGATCCTTACTTAAAGACATGGGGATTGTCATTGATCGCTTTGACCCAAGAGTTACAAAAGGAGATGAATTTACGATGGAAACAAGTCTTCTTTCTCGGTGATTAGCATCATTACTTAAATGAGATAACCTCCTGCGGATGGGAGGAACATCAATTAAAGATTGGCACAGTCCTGCATTATACCCGGAAAGGAAAGAGAAAAAGAATTGTCGAGTGGCTGGTGACCTGAATGCAGAATGCTGTTCCAAACCTGAGATGCACTCACACTAATTAAACCTAGATTAGAATGGATATTTTAATGGATGGAGAGATTTCACCACTAAGGTTTTGTCCTTTTACTAAAATTGCTTTCAACTGGTAGAATACTTAGAAGGCAGAATTTTGCTACAGCCAGTTGTGGTTTGACACCAATCCAAACTTTGCCGGTGCAGTTATCATGGTAAAGATGCAAAGGACTAGGAGGTCCAGTGCGGTTGCTGGGTTCCAAAAGGCAGAGTTCAAAAACAGAAACTGGATGGTCCATTATACACGGGATACTGAATCCTGAGCTTCCTCAATGTGCTGCACTCCCTCCTAGCCAGTGTGCAACAGGACATGGTCTGACCCATTCCCTCTTCAACAGGTTAAAGACAAACTGTAAGGGGATAAATGTCCTTCATTGTAAGGATCTCACTATCTCCTGACAGCCAGCACCCCAGTAATAGTCTTCTTTAAAACTGGACCAATAGCTGAACATTTTGGAAAGAAACGCGAGTCGTCAACTCATGTTGGAATTAGAGAAGCCGAAAAACGGAATGAATTCAGATTGTTCCAAGGGTGATTGTTTTAAGGAAGCTTAATTACAGTATTTGAAGCCATGCTGGATTATAAATAGAAACAAATCATAAAAGGAATGGCGTATTCAGAATGCCCTTTTGAACTAAAGTGCTGTTCTTGCGGCAATGACTGAGCCTGGAGCCTGGGTGTAGAGAATTGAGTGACGCAACCTTACATTACGGAGCTGGTGATGTGCAGAGCTGACCTGAATTGGATGGAGTACTGTTTCTTTTTCCATCAGCACCTGTTGCAATTTCCATACAATTCAAAAAGATAATGTAAAGTTTTTGGCATTTGCTGGGTCTTATGTCAGGGGATTTGCGCGGTTGCCTATTTTAATAGAAGCAGAAGTGTAACTCACAAAAATAAGCATTAAAAAGACATATTTATCTTTCTCCAACATACACACGTGCTCCACCCTTTGGTTGAAGAGTTATACTTACCCTCCTGTTTCCCCTCCCTCCTATGGAGAGAAGGAAATGTACATTCTCTTATTCTTTAGACATGGAGCTTCACTCCCCATTGTCATGAACCAAACTGATGTTATGTGCGAAGGTATCCCAATTTGGAACACCAGTTTGTGGGGGATGTATAGTTTTATTTTGTTTTGGTGTGAGGAGACAAGTGACACCCCAGTGAGAATAAATAGCCCAGTCATCGTGTAACAATTATTAAAGACTATTTATTAAAGTATAAAAAAAAGACAAACACACACAAACAGGACGACTCTCCTCTCACCCAATTAAGATGTATGAACTACTAAACACACACAGTTTCTATAGAACATAAATGAAATGAAAATGAAATGAAAATCGCTTATTGTCACGAGTAGGCTTCAATGAAGTTACTGTGAAAAGCCCCTAGTCGCCACATTCCGGCGCCTGTCCGGGAAGGCTGGTACTGGGCTGGTACATACCCCTTATAACAAAATATACCTACTATACCTGAACTGTGCAAGACTTCCCTGTCCCCAAACAACATCCAAATTGAATAACCAGCTGTAGTTACCACACCTTACAGGGATGATACTCAAATCTGGGAACCGCCTTTTTCCTGCTTCAGCAAATATACTGTAAAACTGCAGTCATGAAGGTTTACTGCACTGCCTTGGCTCTAAGACTTAGAAGCCTGTAATCTTGGCAGCTAGAAACTAGCCTATTCTCTTTCTGAGACTGCTAGATGGTAAAAGCCTCTCCTGGCTTTCCAGGGTCTGGGCAATTATACCTTTGTTGTTCTTTGATTATGCCTCCTGTGTTTTCGGCTCTCTGCTCCTTTCAACTTCCTCGATTATACATGAACATATGTACATCTCCGGGACCTTCCCAATCATCTATAATCTGCTTCTCTTCCATACACTGTTCATACTTGATTATTATCTAAACTGCAGTTCTAACCTCGTTACGGGGAGACGCATCCTTTGAATACTATCGATTGCTGTCTCCAGGCAGATTCATGACACCATCCACACCCATTTTGGCCTTGTCATTGTAGGGTGGACAACCATTTCCCCACAGAGACAGGCACTTCCTGGGGGACTGCCATAGAAACGACAGAGATGAAAATGGGTAATAACCCACCAAGGAAAAGATAATGAAATGAACAGTCTCAACAATTACCACTTCAGATGGTCGCCACTGCCCCAAAAATGCTTGATGTCCAAGGGAATGGACAATTTTCATATGCAGAAACAGTAGAAAGGATCACTGCTGCCCAAATAGTTTGCTGAGGGATGTTCTCCCACCAATCACCATGAATAAACTTACCAAATACAATATAATTTCTAAAGGGCTTGCCAAACACACCCATGCCGAGAAGATCAGCATTTATTTTCACCTACATTGACTCAAAATGCAGTGTCATGCTCTCAAATTCTGAGCATCATCAATTGAGAGGTAGATTATTATTCTACATTCCAAATGATTATTTGGCAAGTTTGATCTGTTAAAGATGTCTTTGGCTGTCAGATGTTATCTGATGCCTTATAAGCCTTTGAATATCTTGAAGGCATAAGTACATCAGTTCTTGATAAGCAAGGGGGTGAAAGGTTCCACTTCCCCGCCCTATCCCCATAGCCCCACTTAACCTGCACACCTTTGGACACTAAGGGGAAATTTAGCGTGGCCAATCCACCCAACCGGCACTTTTTTGGACTGTGGGAGGAAACTCACACAGACACGGGGAGAAAGTGCAAACTCCACACAGTCACCCGAGGATGGAATTGAACCCAGGTCCCTGGTGCTGTGAGACAGCAGTGCCACCATTTTGCCCTGTATTGTCAACCTCATTTGTATCACCGCAACATTGCCACCAAAATCCAGGTTGCCAAATGTACCAATGGATTCATACTATGGGCCATTGATACTAACCTATTAATCTAACATCTATTATAAAATCTGAGCAGGAAACTAGACTTATTGCTACTATAATATACTTTATTAGCATAATAAATGGTTATTGAAACATACTTTACTGACATAATAATTAGCCACGGCAATTAGTTTGTTATTAAAACTGAAAATTCTGAAATATTCATTGGGTTCAGAATGATGTGCTTTCTTCAGCACTGAGAGAAGTTAAAGATCTCACAGCCCGTGAGAAAGGAAATGAAATGAAAATTGGTTATTGTCACGAGTAGGCTTCAATGAAGTTACTGTGAAAAGCCCCTAGTCGCCACATTCCGGCGCCTGTCTGGGGAGACTGTTACAGGAATCGAACCGTGCTGCTGGCCTGCTTGGTCTGCTTTCAAAGCCAACGATTTAGCCCTGTGCTAAGGGTCAGAGTCAGGGGGCAGTGGTGGTGTGTGGTGGTAGGGACAAAAGGGAAGATCTGTGGGAGGGCAGAGAGGAAGAGCGACTAAATGATAAAAGAGATGATTGTGCACAGCAAGAGAAGATAATAAGTGGGCAGTAAACCAACAAAAAATGGGTCTAGAAGAGGTGTAATTGGCAACAGCTGGAACCATTATCTGTACTTTCTGCCCGAGAATGGGAACAGTGTTTGCGATCAAATTTATTTTTGGAATTTAACTTGCCTGAACACTGCCTTAAAGGTGGCCCATTTTTCCAAATGAAAAAAAAAATTTAGAGTACCCAATTCATTTTTCCAATTAAGGGACAATTTAGCGTATTCAATCCACCTACCTTGCACGTCTTTGGGTTGTGGGGGCGAAACCCACACAAACACGGGGAGAATGTGCAAACTCCACAGGGCCAGTGACCCAGAGCCGGGATTCAAACCTGGGGCCTCGGCGCCGTGAGACAGTAGGGCTAACCCACTGCGCCACCGTGCTGCCCTCATTTTTACAAATATTTACATAACGTGCAAGATTGCCTCAAGATCACTGTGAATTAAGAAATTCTCATTAACACCAGGAATTCTATAATACCAATTATTCTTAAAACAATTCCAATGTTAAAAAGAGGTGGCGATTTGCCAGAGAGGATCTTGCACAAGTAAAAAGGCGGAACGTGTCTAAAAAAAATGTTTTTATTCGGCATCAAGTTTTTACAAGTTGTATGGGGCTTACAAATAAAAAATGATGGCTGCTAATCAAATGCCTGAGGAGTATGATGTTTAGTGTAGGTGTTTGGGAAAATGATCATGAATACGATTGATAATTCGTTCCAGCCCCCTTCGTATTCAAGAATTAAAATTCACCTCCATGCACCAGAGTCTCCTTAGCTCTTCATCATCTGCACATTTGCGAAAGGGAGTTTGACTGTTTCATTATGCGTTGCTCTGTCAATTGGCTGATTTATTGCAGTCATACTCTGATAGCACACACATTAAATTGTTAATGTGGAAAATTCATGCATCGATCAAGCTTTGTATCACTTGAGTGAAATCAGTGTAGGACACAATATCAAAATTCCCTCATGCACTCCCATTAGTCAGAAACAGGCAGAGAGCAATGCCTCACGTCTCATGGAGGTTAGGAGAATGCTTGTTTTTTTTAAAGTGTTTCATGAAGGGTTTAGGTAGATTATATGCTGAGAATACATTTCCAGTGGCTGGTGGGTCTGTAACCAGTGAGCACAGATTTAGCCGGCAAATGAACCAGAGGATTTTTTAAAAAATGCAATGGGTGGTTAGGATTTGGAGTGCATTTCCTGACATAGGGTGACTGGTACAGATGCAACAGCTGCCTTCAAAAGAGAATTGAATAAATACTTGAAGGCGAAAATTACAGGGATAGAGGGGTACACTTCCTTAAATATTGAGGGCAGAAGTCACAGTGTTCCAGGTGTGATCTCACCAAGACTCGAGACACTTGCAGCATGACTTCGCTATTCTTGTACTCAAAGCCCATAGAATCCCTACAGGAGGAGGCCATTCGGCCCATCAGGTCTGCACCGGCCCTACTAAGAGCACCCTGCCTAGGCCCATTCCCCTGCTCTATCTCTGTAATCTAACCTGCACATTTTTGGATTTATCCCTTTGTAATAAGGGCCATCATGCCATTTGCTTTCCTAATTGCTTGCCCTAACAGCATGGTAACTTTTTTGTGTTTTATGTACAAGTATGCCCAAATCTCTCTGAACACCTTAATTTTCATGCCTTTTCAAAAATTAAGCGTTATTTAATTCTGGCATGCAATCTCTGTTACAGATATACTGAATTATATTATAAAGACAGATTAAAAACTGAAAAAGGTGAATCTCATGTTTTTTTTAACCTGATTTTTTAACCTGTTTTTATAAAGAACTGCTTAATTCCTTGGCATTCAAATATATTAAATAAATATATTAAAAATATACTACAAATGGCATTACAAACAATAATAGCTGTGTGAAAGTCATGCTGGATTACTCCAAAAATTGATATCAAAGGCAGTAAACGCTCATACCCTCCACCACCGATGAACAGTGGCAGCCATGTGTACCATCTACAAGATGCACTGCAGGAACTCACCAAGGTTCCTTAGACAGCACTTTTCAACCCCACCACCACTACTATCTAGAACAGGGGTGGGCAAACTTTTCCGTGCAAGGGCCACATTCAGAAATTCACAATTCACAAAGGGCCGCATAGTATATTAAGTAAAATAATTACTTCACCCGGTTATGATTCTGGGCGCCTCATAGAGAACATAGAACAGCACAGAACAGGCCCTTCGGCCCTCGACGTTGTGCCGAGCAATGATCACCCTACTCAAGTCAACGTATCCACCCTATACCAGTAAGTAACCCAACAGCCCCCCCGCATTAACCTTAAAAAAAAATTAAAAAAAAAAAAAAAAAATTTAAAAAAAAAAAAAATTTTTTTTTTTTTTTTTTAATGACTTGGTGGGCCGCAGAAATACCTTTGGCGGGCCGCATGCGGCCCGCGGGCCGTAGTTTGCCCACCCCTGATCTAGAAGGACAAGAGCAGCAAATACCTGGGAACCCCACCACCTGGAGGTTCCCCTCCAAGTCACTCACCAAGCTGACTTGGAAATAGATCGCCATTCCTTCACTGTCGCTGGGTCAAAATCATGGAACTCCCTCCCTAACAGCACAGTGGGTGTATCTACACCTCCGATACTGCAGCAGCTCAAGACGGCAACTCACCATCATCTTCTGAAAGGCAACTAGAGATGGGTAATAAATGCTGGCCTAACCACTTTCCCATTTGAAAACTCGGGGCAAGTCCATACCAAGATGTGAGAACTATTCACAAACCACTCAAAGCCTTGTCATGTATCCATTATTCCGAATATGAAAGGAAATGAAAATCGCTTACTGTCACAAGTAGGCTTCAAATTAAGTTACTGTGAAAAGCCCCTAGTCGCCACATTCCGGCGCCTGTTGGGGAGGCTGTTACGGGAATCGAACCGTGCTGCTGGCCTGCTTTCAAAGCCAGCGATTTAGCCCTGTGCTAAACCAGCCCCTGGTAACCCCTTTGATTACACAGCAACCTTGTGAATACTCCCCAAGTGTTTTAATCCACATTATTATTATGTGCATAAACCAGGTGAGCTGTATCAGTTTAGAGAACAGCCTGCAGGAAATGTATGACAGAGGAGGCTATTCAGGCCATCTTGCCTGGGGCTGCTGAGAAAGAGATACCAATCCAGCCTAATCCCAGCTCTTGGTCAAGAGGTCCTGTCGACTATGACACTTCAAGTGCATTTCCAAGTTTTTTTTAAAGAATGCAACGAGTGTTTCTTCCTTTCTGGCAGTGAGCTCCAGACCCCCTCTATCCTCTGGAGGAAAGTAATCCTCCTCAAGATAAAGATAATTCAGGAATATGTGGACGCAGCACATATCGGGTGAGTGCTCACAAATACCATCATAGACTAGTCGGGCTGAACAACTGTTTTCCTATCTTGTAACTTACTCATAATTCTATGTAACATTCTTTCCGCAACCGAGCCATCTCTTCCTCTCTTTCAACAGCACAAATATCACCCATTTTTAAAATAAATTTAAAGTGTCCAATTCTTTTTTTTCCCAATTATGGGACAAATTAGTGTGGCCAATCCACTTACCCTGCACATCTTCGGGTTGTGGGGGTGAGACCCACACGCAGACACTGGGAAAATGTGCAATTGCCAGACGGACAGCGACCGGGATCGAACTCGGGTCCTCAGTGCCATGATACAGCAGTGCTAACCACTGCACCTCCGTACTGCCCACACAAATATCACCCATACAGCACGGTAGCACAGTGGTTAGCACAGTTGCTTCACATCTCCAGAGTCCCAGGTTCGATTCCCGGCTTGGGGCACTGTCTGTGCTGAGTCTGCTTTTCCCCCCCGTGACTGTGTGGATTTCTTCCGTGTGCTCCGGTTTCCTCCCACAGGCCAAAGATGAGCGGGTTAGGTGGATTGGCCATGCTAAATTGCCCCTTAGTGTCCAAAGAAGGTTGTGGGCTTACTGGATTATGGAGATAGGGTGGAGACGTGGGCTTGAGTAGGGTGCTCTTTCCAAGGGCTGGGGCAGATCCGATGAGCTGATTGGCCTCCTTCTGCACGGTAAATTCTATGATCCTATGATGCTCTTAGACCAGCTCTCTCCCTCTGTCAGCGAAAGGGGCCCAACTATCATCTGTAAACTTCCATAAACAGCAGCGGGACTTGCTTTAGTGATGTTATGATGTGGAGATGCCGGCGGTGGACTGGGGTGGGCACAGTAAGAAATCTTACCAACACCGGGTTGAAGTCCAACAGGTTTGTTTGGAGTCACTAGCTTTCGGAGCACAGCTCCTTCCTCAGGTGAGTCTCAAACAAACCTGTTGGACTTTAACCTGGTGTTGTAAGACTTCTTTAAGTGATGTTGATGGAGGGATATGTTCCCTGTCCTTCTTCCAAATAGTGCCCGAGGATCTTTGGAGGCTCCCAGAGAGAGCAAATCAGGCCTTGGTCTGAGTTGTTGAGGGATTTGGACCCTCAATGTGCTGACTCAGGAGTGAGAGAAGCTGAGTTTACAGCCGAGTGCAGGTGAGGAAAAGGTGAACTTGATCAAACATCAAAAGCAAATGGGTCATCGGCGAAAGACCACCTCCCCCCCCCCCCCCCCGCCCCACCCCGATCAGTTCCCCTCCCAGTTCCAATTACTTTATTATCCCAGTGGTTTATCTGAGGGAGAAGGATGGCGTTCAGTGTGAGAGCCGGTGGAATGGTGCAACCCCGGCACCAGACGGTGACACTGAGGGAACACTGAGGGAAGGGTGGACGGAGCCCGGACATTACTGGCGGGCAGCCCGCGCTTCATCCTCCGTCATGGAGCCCGCTGGCCCCTCGGGGCAATATTTCTAAAGCAGAAGAACGAGACAGGGGCTGAAAATGGGAGCAAATCGTTGAGCCTGGGAAGGAGCTGAAGGTCGGCGATGGGATGCTGCGGCGCGTTTGAAGTGAATTCCCTTCAAATGCCTCGCGCTTAGACGTCGAGCTTTATTATTTAACGTGTGGTTTATAGTAAATAGCGATACATTTCTCTCGCCGGCAGCCTTTCTGCTGATGCCCCCCCCCCCCTGTCTGACTGAGACACACCTCAGGTATGTTGTCCTGTCATTCTCAGTAAAGTTAATTCTATGAAATGGGATAAAGGCGTCCGTCTCCCTGGATCCTGACTAACCCCCCTACACCCCCATACACACACCCTTCCCGTTTGGTTATCGCTGGTTCCCATCAAGATGATCGTTTTTTCTCTCGAAGGGGCGGTGCACAGCATCTTTCTCAGGAAAGAGATGGGGGGGGGGGGGGGGGATCAAATGCGTCCTCTGACATTTCTAATCATTTCACCCACAAAAGTTCACACAGCAAAGGGAAAATTAAACGCATGGCAAGTCCGATTGCCCAGGCGCAGACAACTTGCCCTTGTTGCATAAACAATAGACAAGTGAGCTGGGTCCATGCAGCACACAGTGTAGGACAATCATCTGTTGCTGATCCTGATTTGAGCAAATGAATGCAACATAGATAAATGAACCTTGAGCAATGCTTGCATATGTGTGTGTGTAAGAGAGAGACATCTGCACCTCGATCACAAAATTACACTTGACATTAATTAGTACTTCACAGAGGAAGACAGCTCCAATTTTCTCTTCACGGATCGAAGCCAATTTACAAGATTGTCTCCCACTCCGAAGGAGCAGCCCTGGTTGAGTTTATTATTCCTCTCTTTTGTTCCCCCTCCCCTCTCTCTTACCTTACGCAGGAAAGCCATTCGAGGCCGGTATTGCTGCCCCTGATTGAAGCTCTTGATGGTCATGTTGCCCCCTCAGTTTGCAATGTCTCAGCTTTGAGAATGAATTGTATCCAACTGGTGCTGGTAGCAGCGTGCGCTCAGTGCGCAGACTCGCCCCCATTCGGCTGCCAAGGCAACGGCGGCTCGCGGCCCCGGGTAGCCTGTCAATCAGCGCCCCCCCCCGCGCATGCGCGCACCTACCTACCGCACCTCCAGGTAATTTTAGTGTTTGTCAACTTTTTAAAAATAAATTTAGAATACCCAATTCATTTTTTTTTCCAATTAAGGGGCAATTTAGCATGGCCAATCTACCTACCCTGCACATCTTTGGGTTGTGGGGGCGAAACCCACGCAAACATGGGGAGAATGTGCAAACTCCACACGGACAGTGGCCCAGAGCTGGGATCGAACCTGGGACCTCGGCGCTGTGAGGCTTCAGGGCTAACCCACTGCACCACCGTGCTGCCCCCTGTGTTTGTCAACTTAATATAATAACAGAAATAAACTCAGGGACAATAAAAAAAAAATTTGAGTACCCAATTCATTTTTTCCAATTAATGGGCAATTTAGCACGGCCAATCCACCTACACTGCACATCTTTATGTTGCAGGGGTGAGGCCCATGCAGAAACAGGGAGAATGTGCAAACTCCACATGGACAGTGACCCTGGGATCAAACCTGGGACCTTGGCGCTGTGAGGAAGCAGTACTAACCACTGAGCCACCGTGCTGCCCAACTCAGGGACAAATCCTGCTAGGGGCAAAATAACAAAGAGCAACGGAAACTTGCCAAACACCAAATCAAAGCATGATGGGGGGGGGGGTCAATAAAGCAATCCAACCCCTGCTGTGCTCGAGGGTGCCTGTGGACACCGCTTGCTCCCTCTCCAGGGTCACCTGGCTGCGAACATGGCCGCAGAAGAGGGCAGACCCCCCCCCTCGGTCACCCGCTGCCTGGACCTGTTAATTCAGCTTGCTGACCCTCTCGTAGGAGAACTTCACTGGGAGAAGGCAACAACAACCTGCATTTATATAGTCCTTTCATGGCGTAAAAGAAAATGCCCCACATAAAATAGTCAACCAGCCACATAAGGAGGTAGCAGGACAGCTGACCAAATGCTTGGTCAAGAGATTTTAAGGAGAGTTTGTACTCGACCAAGAATGTGGATGCACTGGCAGAGTATGTGTGCTGGAGACAGGTTCAATGGGAACTAGATAGTTACTTGAAATGGAAGCAGGTGCAGGGTTAGGGGGACGGCAGGAAAATGGCTCCAGATGAATTTCTCACTGAGATATCTGACGTGGACATAATGGGTCGAATAGCCTCCTGTGCTGTAATAATTCTGATTCATCTGATCAAGTGCGTGGCTGTAACTGAACAGCCTTCACTAAATCCAGTAGTCACCTGGTCAGCCTTCCACTTTACACCCTGTGTTAATCTGAGCTCATTCAAAACTATGCAAGCCCTTGCCCTGACTTGCATTAAGTCCTGTTCACCCATCACCCTTTATCTTGCATTGTTTCTTGGTCCAACAATGCTTCAATTTTAAAGTTCTCATCCGTGTTTTCAAATCTTTCCACAGTCTCTGTAACATCCTTCAACCTCTGAGCTCCCAGTGCTTCTCCAATTCTAACCTCAGTTTTCATTGCTCTACCATTGGTAGCCGTATCTTCAGCTGCGTTGGTCCAAAGCTCTGGAATTCATTCCCTGAAAGTCTCCACCCCTCTTTCATTCTCTTTCCCGGTAAGATGCTGCTTAAAACCCGCTAATTGTCTGTCTGCAAGTAGCTCTATAGAGCAGTTGGTGCGAGAGGCGTTATAAAGTTCGACCCTTGAGGAGCACACTGGACAAGATGGTTGGCAAGAGAAAAGTAGCTGCTCTTAAGGGTGCTGTGACATTGAGTTTATAGACAGAAATAAAGACAGTGCAGCCATAGAAACATAAATTGGATTGGATGGGACTGGTTTATTGTCACGTGTACTGAAAAGTATTGTTCTGTGGTTTTTTTTGCGTGTGTTGGATCTCTCTGTTGTTTAAAATGTTAAAATGTTAAAATTATAAATGCCTCAATAAAATATTTTCTAAAAAAAAAGAAAAGTATTGTTCTGCGTGCAGCTCAGACAGATCATTCCGTACATGAAAAGAAAATACATAATGGCCAAACATAAAATATACAATGTAAGTACATAGATACAGGCATCGGGTGAAGCATACAGGAGTGTAGTACGACCCGGTAGATAAGTATTGAAGTATAAATATTCAATCGACCATACATATTTGCAAATTCATTTACATGAAAGTATTGTTTTATTGAAGGTCTTTCTTGGGATTAAAACAAATTTAGTTTGAAAATAGCAATTCATAAGACGCAGTTATCACAAATGTTGTTGAAATGAAGAAGTATTTTTGCAATCTAATGTGGATGTGATCAGAAATTTACAGTTGACGTGAAAATTGGTAGTGTGGTAAATAGCGAAGTGGAAAGCTAAAGTAGATAACTATGTGTATCCATGTATCTAAGCAAGATGGGTAGAGCAGTGACAAATGGAATTTAACCCTGAAAAGTGTGAGGTGATGTATTTTGGGAGGTCTAACAAGGCAAGAGATACACAATGAACGGTAGGACACTAGAAAGTGCAGAGGACCAGAGGGACCTTGGGGTGAATGTCTAAATATCCTTGAAGTCAGCAAGACAGGTGGGTAAGGTGGTTAAGAAGGCGTTGAAAGGGCAGCACGGTGGCCTAGTGGTTAGCACAGCTGCCTCACGGCGCTGAGGTCTCAGGTTCGATCCCGGCTCTGGATCACTGTCCGTGTGGAGTTTGCACATTCTCCCCGTGTCTGCGTGGGTTTCGCCCCCACAACCCAAAAATGTGCAGATAGGTGGATTGGCTATGCTAAATTGCCCCTTAATTGGAAAAAATAATTGGGTAATCTAAATTTTTTTTTAAAAGAAAAAAGAAGGTGTTGAAATCTATCATGCGGTTTAAGTGTAGTCTCCTATACACTTTTAACTCAGTAGAAATTTAAGCTACACGTCTCGGGTGCGAAATGAAATCTTTTATTGTGTCTATTGATTATAATTGAGAGTTTGAGATGTTTTTGTGGTTACAAATCAAATGTTCTCAGAAAAGCCCCTGCCAGCAGAAGACATTAAGAGATATAATTAACTTAGTGGTTTACAAACAAATTGAACTTTCAAAATACAGTAATGGTTTCTTGCTCAAAGCAACAGTTTGCGCAGACTTAAGAGTTAGAATGGCAATATGAAAATATGAAATTAGGATAGTGAGTAGTTAGGTAAATAGTATAGAGTCATCCTGGAATGGAAAATGGCTGCCTGGACCTCTATCTTAAAGGAAAATGTAATCAGTTTGACTCCATCTCTCCTGACCCCTGTAATGTGCTGATTGGCTTGGATGAGTCTCAAATGCATTTGATTGGATGGTTAGTTGTCAATCATCAATGTGCAACATAGCTGTGAATATGTTGCATCTTTGGGTGTTTGCTGTGTATTGGAATGTGACTTACACTTTTAATCAGATCTGGTTTCTGCTGACTGCTATACTTGTTCACATTTTGAACAATGGCAGATTCATCTTATTCATGTTAACTTATTGTGACCTTCATTGACTTGTTTCATTTGCTTCTAGTTAGACTGTAGATGTTTCAAATCCATGCTTTCATTATTGCAATCTGCACACTGTAATCTGAAGGTATACTGGGCGCGATTCTCCGCTGCCCACGACGGGTCGGAGAATAGCGGGAGGGACTTCCCGACAATTTTCACGGCCTCCCGCTATTCTCCCCCCCTCCGACCACCCCCCCCCCCCCCCCGACACGAATCGCTGCTCGCCATTTTTTACGACGAACAGCGATTCTCCGCAGGCCGATGGGCCGAATACCGCAGAGTTTACAGCCGTTTTCACAGCCGCGATCACACCTGTTTTCAGGGTTCGTGAAAATAGCCGCAAAGTGCCCGTCCCGGACAACCATAGCACGATTGGCACGGCCACAACACGGCCGTGCCAAGGGTGGCATGGGCCTGCGATCAGTGGGCACCGATCGCGGGCAGCGGGTCCGATACCCGCGCACTATTTGTTCTTCCGCCGCCCCGCTGGATCAGTCCGCGGGGCGGCTGAGGGGCATGACGGCCCGCACATGCGGGTTTGATGCGTCTGCATGATGATGTCATCCGCGCATGCGCGGGTTGGAGCCGTCAATCCCGCGCATGCGCGGATGATGTCATCGTGCGCGTCAGCCGCCGTGAGTCTTGGCGGGCGGAGTTAGCGACGTTCGCTAACTCCGCGTCGCCGTGATTCCCCGGGCCCCGATACTAGCCCCACCCGGGGGGGAGAATCGGATCCCGGGACGGAGCTCCGAGGCTGGCGTGAAACACGGCCAGTTTCACGGCACGCCGGATTTGCGGAGAATCGCGCCCACTGTGTTTGCAGTCTTATGATGGAATTCATTTTTAAATGAATTTTGACATGGGCTTTAATATTTACATCAAAATGCCTAAATCAATGATCCTCTTACCTATCAGAAATAGCTGGTCCCTTCAGAAGACATATGGGATACTTGACTTTATTAGCCGAGGAGCAAGGAGGTTATAACGGAGCTGTGTAAAACATGCCTTCAGCCACAGCTAGAGTGCCGTGAGCAATTCTGGTTACTACAATATAGGAAGGATATGATTGCACTAGAAAATTATCATAGAATTTGCAGTGCAGAAGGAGGCCATTCGGCCCATCGAGTCTACACCGGCTCTTGGAAAGAGCACCCTACCCAAGGTTAACACCCCCACCCTATCTCCATAACCCAGTAACCCCATCCAATACTAAGGGCAATTTTGGACACTAAGGGCAATTTTTCATGGCCAATCCACCCAACCTGCACATCTTTGGACTGTGGGAGGAAACCTGAGCACCTGGAGGAAACTCACGCACACACGGGGAGGATGTGCAGACTCCGCACAGACAGTGACCCAAGCCAGAATCGAACCTGGGACCCTGGAGCTGTGAAGCAATTGTGCTATCCACAATGCTACCGTGCTAGGTGCAGAGGCGACTCACTCGGATGTTACTTAGAGTCTTTCAACTATGAAGAGAGGCTGATTAGGCTGGGGTTGTTTTCTTTAGAGCCGAGGAGGGACATGATTGAGATATGCAAAATTATGAAGGACATAGACAGGGTAGATAGGAAGAAGATTCCCCTTACCGGAGGAGTCAATAACCAGGGGGCAAAGATTCAAGGTAAGAGGCAGGAGATTTAGAGGGGATTTTAATAAAATCTTTTTCACACAGAGGGTCATGTTCCTTCTATTGTTCACCAAGATAGCCAAAGTAATCGTGTTTACAAAGAACATAGAGCTATATGTTTAAACCAAAGCTAGTTTATTTTACACTACTTGAAATGGTATGCACACTACTGAATAACAGCTAACAAAATAGTAGTATTCAATCTATGTTACAGTAATGAATTATCTCGCACCAATACAAACTACACTCTAACTCAACCTCACTATCCTTCTCCAACAGCTTCTCCCACACCTTCTCCCAGAATGCTTAGAGGCGCAGCCTTTTATAAGACTACTCAGTGATGCCATCTAGAGTTGATATACATGAACATCATCTTGTTAACCCTTTACTCTCCTTAATTCCTACACACCATTACAGTGGGAATCTGGAATTCATTGCCTGAAAGGAATGGAATCCTTGCAACATTTAAGAAGCATTTAGATGAGCACATGAAATGCCAGAGCACACAAGGCACCAAGTGCTAGAAAATGGGATTAGAATAGACAGGTGCTTGATGTTCAACATAGACATGATGGGCTGAAGGGCCTCTTTCTGTGCTGTTAAACTCCGTGACTCAATGAACAATAAATGACAAACGAAGCAAGCATAAGAAAGAATATATATTTGTGCATCGAGCTTTGAGGAAAATATGAAAATGAAAATCACTTATTGTCACAAGTAGGCTTCAATGAAGTTACTGTGAAAAGCCCCTAGTCGCCACATTCGGCGCCTGGTACGGGAACCATGCTGCTGGCCTGCCTTGGCTTGCTTTAAAAGCCAGCTATTTAGCCCAGTGTGCTAAACCAGCCCCTCAGCCATAATCAGACTTGCAAGACTGCTGAGTAGTAATTGTTCAAATGTGAGTACATAAACTGTTCAATTTATTCATCAGTTATGTGCTTATTGATGTGTTTAAAGCCAACTACAAGGTTCCAATATTCATAGGAGTTTCTGTGTTTTATAGGGAAAAATATCAATTGTAGGCATCAATATGGAAAATATGTCAATTAACAGGGGAGATAGTGAGGAATGCAGAAACTGTGTCCTATGGATAATCCCTTTACAGGTTATAGGATTTTAACAATGAGATCTTATACAATCCATGAAGGATGTGTTCACTCTCCATGGGAACATATCCAGGAAACAACAAATTTCAGCAGATGTGACCCAAGAATAATGGCTCCAGAGGGGATAGTGACATACGCCAAGAGCAACGAACGAATTTCTGAATGGCACAATGTCAAACTCAATGTAATTGTCCCTATGGGAGTCTTATTGTCATTTTACTCTCAAGGACAAAATGGGCAGAATTGAAAATAACAACGCAAAAAATACTGAACAGAAAATAGATTTTCTCCAGTTAAGTTGTGTCTTTGAACAAAGTCGGCGCCCTTCAGAATAATCGGCAGGAAATCATTGACAGGATCTGCAATACTGTAACATTATTGTTTTATTCAATGAAATGCTTTCTAGACAGTTTTAAATTTCCATCACCAACCCACAGTCCACATCATTAACATCACTCCCCATTAATCATGCGACTAGGGGCTTTTCACAGTAACTTCATTTGAAGCCTACTTGTGACAATAAGCAGCACAGGGCTAAATCGCTGGCTTTGAAAGCAGACCAAGGCAGGCCAGCAGCATGGTTCAATTCCTGTAACAGCCTCCCCGAACAGGCGGTGGAATGTGGCAACTGGGGGCCTTTCATAGTAACTCCATTTGAAGCCTACTTGTGACAATAAGTGTTTTTCATTTCATTTCATCGCTCAGTGTCATTTCGGAGTCCAGTTTTGGAAAGAAGCTCATAGCAGAATTTCACTCTTGACCAGTTTAATTCTGAACCAACGAATCATGATTAAAAGTTTAACACAGCACTAATCTAATCTTGTTGAATATATATTTTTAAATAGCTGTGTAAAATAAACCAGCTCGCAGTCTCATTTGTTGCAACTGCTTTGCTTAATTCCTCATCGACCCCACTGTGCAAGTTGCAATGACTGAAGAAGCTGGCACCCGAGATGGTGCTGAGAGTAAGAGAATGAAGTGAAGCCTGTATGCTGAGAAGCTAAGCAGGAGGTTACCACTAAGGTTGAGCATGGCTGGGCAATGCAGGGATTCGAACTAGTGTTACAATCCCACCTCGATAGATAGTAACTTTTATTTTTTGTTTTGATACATAGATTATCATAGAATTTACAGTGCAGAAGGAGGCCATTCGGCCCATATAGTCTGCACCGGCTCTTGGAAAGAGCACCCTACCCAAGGTCAATACCTCCACCCTATCCCCATAACCCAGTAACCCCACCCAACACTAAGGGCAATTTATCATGGCCAATCCACCTAACCTGCACATCTTTGGCCTGTGGGAGGAAACCGGAGCACCTGGAGGAAACCCACGCACACACGGGGAGGATGTGCAGGCTCCGCACAGACAGTGACCCAAGCCAGAATCGAACCTGGGACCCTGGAGCTGTGAAGCAATTGTGCTATCCACAATGCTACCGTGCTGCCCATAGATGAACAGAGTAACAGGAGTGCTGCAAAACTTCTAACAAAAGGATAAAACGTTTATTAAACAAGAGAAGGTTAACTATAATACAATACTCCTTCACCCCAGCTATACCTTTGCAAATATACACAGATTTACAAGGATAACACAAGTTCTAATTTATGTTATAATCTAATGTTCTCAGTAAGTACACAGTCCATGTAAACCAATAGGTGAAATGTGGTCAGACACAGCACACTCTGTAACCAAGTGGCAGATGCCACCCAAAACAACTTCTGTGGATTTCCTCAAATCTGCCCAGATACTTATTATGCTGTGAACCAATTGATCCCACTGGAAGTCTCGCTTTCACACAAGAGTTTCCAAATTCCACTTCAAAGAGTACGCTCAGAATCTTCTCCCACACAAAGCTTTCTTTCAGATATCTTCACCAAAGATCCACATGCAGGATTTCAAACTCTCATTTTAGTATGCCTCCCCCTGGCTCAACACGTGCCTTAAAGTCTCCACACAATCTCTCAGATACCAAGCCACATCAAAACAACACCACTGTTTCACAGGCTGTATTAAGGTGTCACCGAACCTAGGATTACTTAAGATTACTGGCTTCTCAATAACTGACCTCTCCAGGTCTGCGCTTTTCATCTCTGTCTATTTCTGCCTCTTTCTTTATCTTCAGTGATCAGTACCTTCTTCAGGTTTTGGTTCTTTGTTCCTTTGTCTTCAGTCTTTTCTCTTTAAAATAAATTTAGATTACCCAATTCATTTTTTCCAATTAAGGGGCAATTTAGCGTGGCCAATCCACCTAGCCTGGACATCTTTGCGTTGTGGGGGCGAAACCCATGAAAACACGGGGAGAATGTGCAAACTCCACACAGACAGTGACCCAAAGCCGGGATCGAACCTGGGACCTCGGCGCCGTGCGGCTGCAGGCTAACCCACTGTGCCACCGTGCTGCCCTTTTCTCTTAGTTTCCCTGGTTTCTGGAACTTTCTGTTCTTTGACTTCTAGGACTTGCTTTCTGCATCCCTGTATTGTCCTGTCTGTCCTGGCCACTTCTGTGGAAAGCTTCTTGCTTCTCGATTATCTGGTTCCAACTGAACTCTGAAACTCCTGCTTTTCAGTGTGGGCCTCTGGTTGTTAAGCAACTGCTTAGATGTTTTAAAGCCTGTAATTGCTTTTCCATTGTAAAACCTTGACTACAATGAAGGAAAAGTTTAAAGTGAAACTAAACTATAGATATGCAGGCACGTTTGTTTAACATGAAGCTGAATTAAAGTTTTAAGCCTTTCTGAGCACACAAATATAGAAAAACAAAGTAAGCTTAAACTTATTCTTTATTACTGTTATAACACAAAAACAAATAAGATATCCTCTCCTAGGGGATGTGAGGTACTTCAGGAGCAACACAAATTGCTTTTGACGGTAGAAATGTCTCAAGGCACTTTGCAAGACTGGATTAGTGAACAAAATGTAGGTGTACATGAAATATTTACTGTTTTTAACTAATGACTGTATGATTACAGGGCAGCACGGTAGCATAGTGGATAGCACAATTGCTTTACAGCTCCAGGGTCCCAAGTTCGATTCCCTGCTTGGGTCACTGTCTGTGTGGAGTCTGCACATTCTCCCCGTGTGTGCCTGGTTTTCCTCCGGATGCTCCGGTTTCCTCCCACAGTCCAAAGATGTGCAGGTTAGGTGGATTGGCCTTGATAAATTGCCCTTATTGTCCAAAATTGCCCTTAGTGTGGGAGGGGTTATTTGGTTACTGGGTTATGGGGATGGAGTGGAGGTGTGTACTTGAGTAGGGTGCTCTTTCCAAGAGCCAGTGCAGACTCGATGGGCTGAATAGCCTCCTTCTGACTGTAAATTATTTTTCTATTAGATTACATGTTATACTGGAGGTGAAGCCAAAGACAAATTTCCACTATTGCGCAGACAATGTATCTCTATTCACATTAGGCATGAAGGCTAGATTAGGATTGGCCAAAGAGGTAGGTTTCAAGGAATGTCTTAAAGAAGGAGAAAAAGGTCACGGGGTAGAGAGGTTTGCGGAGGGAATTTCAAAGTTTAGAGCCGACACAGCTGACGACATGGTGTCAGTGGTGGAGTAATTAAAATCAGGGATACATAAAAGACAGAATTGGAGGAGTGCAGAAGGTTTGTGGGGCTAGAAGTGGTGGCAGAGTAGGCAAGGGTGAGGCTGTGGAAGGATTGGGATGATAGGAAGGCGAATCTTTCACAGAAAGTGAGGCAGCATCATTCATGAAGTTAAATCATAAAATGTCAAAGGCATAGTCGCAGGGTTCGTAAACCAGAAGGGAAGAGGCAGAAACAGATGTGGGCATTGTCACAAGGTTGGAAGAAAGGAATATACTTCCAATCAGAATGGATGTTTAGTGACCTCAGCCTGGGGTAGTAGAACAATAACTACACCTTTCACAATTCAATTTAGGGTGGTAGCCAAAGTCAGAGGCTATCGGTGAGAACCTAAAATGATAACTTTGGTTTTGACAACATCAATCTGGAGATTAGGGCTCATCTAGGCAATTAGACGGGCAGCATGGTGGCGTAGTGGTTAGCACTGCTGCCTCATGGCGCCGAGGTCCCAAGTTTAATCCCGGTCCTGGGTCACTGTCTGTGTGGAGTTTGCACATTCTCCCCATGTTTGCGTGGGTTTCGCCCACACAACCCAAAAGATGTGCAGGGTAGGTGGATTGTCCACGCTAAATTGCTCCTTAATTGGAAAAAACGAATTGGGTACTCTAAATTTAAAAAAAAACTCTAGGCAATTAGACAGTCCAGCAACAATCCTTGAATTGGCAAGGGAACTATAGATAAATAAATTATGTACAAGGTTTGTGATGATGTTAACAAATTGTAAGATATAAATAAGACAATAAGACCATAGACATGGGAGTGAATTTGGCCACTTGGCCCATCAAGTCTGCTCTGCCATTCAATGAGATGATAACTCAGTGTTCTTCAAACTGTTTTTCCATGGACCCATTTTTACCAACAGGCCAACCTTCGGGACCCAACCCGGCCGTCCTTCGCGACCCACGCCGGCCGACCTGTGCGACCCACCATTTTCTCTTACCTTGTTTGCTGCTGACAAAAATGGAGGAAATGGTTTTGGGTCCCTTTGGCCCTCGTACACGCGCCTCCAATGGAACCTGTTGGATGAAGGTGAAGCCTTCCCATGTTGGATAGTATGGAGTCTCCATCTGTCCAAAGTTCTGAATTTTTTTCCTGTAAAATGTTATCAAATAAACCCCCCCCTCGTACTTGTAAAAAGAAATAAAAATAAAATGAGTAAAATAAATGAAAGAAATGAATACTACCCCCCCGAACTTGTAAAAAAAAAATCAATGAAATAAATGAAAAAAATAAAAATGAAATGAATAAAATAAATGAATAAAAACCACTACAGAACTTGTAAAACCAAAAGCTGCAACCGTTCAAAAAAATAGCGGCCGCACTGCGCATGCGTGCCCGATCATCATGCGCGCATGCGCAATGCAGCCGAATCTTCTGTGCATGCATGCCGATCATAGTGCGGCATGAAAAGCCGGCTGCTGCACGGGGATTTGCACGATTGGGAGCACCGCGGACGACGGCTCCGCAATGTTCCCGACACCCGGCCACAAACCACCCGCGTGTCACGCCCCTGACTTTGAAGAACACTGTCATAACTGATCTGATATGATAATCGTCAACTCCACTTTCCCGTATTGTCGCCATAACACTTGATTTCTTTACTGATTAAAAATCTGTCCATCCCGGCTTTGAACATACTTAACGACCCAGCCTTTACAGCCTCTGTGGTAAAGATTTTCACAGAGTCATTACCCGCTTAAAGAAATTCCTTCTTATTTCTGTCTTAAATTCCCAAGATTCGATAGAATCTGAAACACTTCCTAAAGATTGGAGGGTAGCTAATGTAACCCCATTATTTGAAAAGGGAGGTAGGGAGAGAACAGAGAATTATAGACCAGTCAGCCTGATGTCAGTAGAGGAGGAGAGTCTAGAACCCATTTTCAAAGATTGAATAGAAGAACACTTGGGAAAACAGTGACAGAATCGGACATAGTCAGAATTGATTTACAAAAGGAAAATCATGCTTGACAAATCTACTGGAATTAATAATAATAATCTTTATTGTAACAAGTAGGCTTACATTAACACTGCAATGAAGTTACTGTGAAAATCCACTAGTCGCCACATTCTGGCGCCTGTTCAAGTACACATAAAAGACACAAAAACAAGCCACTGGATCAATTTAATCAGTTTAATGATTTCCACACTTTTCTGAGTATCTTTTCACCAGTAGTTGAGTTGAAAGAAAGGATGCCTTTCCTGACCCTGCGAGAATCCCGAGTTGCTCTGCTTTTTCTAAAGGATTTTGAAACAAATTGGGAGGCACGGGGCAAACTCTGTGTCACAGTAACAGTGGCGTGACTATCTGGTCCATCGGCACTTCTCCTGGCGTTCTGAGTCATTGGGTCACTATACGTTATCGTTCCCTAATAGCTGATTGTACCACTCTGCAGGAGGCGATGAGGCCCCGCCATCTCGTGACTGACAGAGCTGCCCTGCAGGATGCCAACTTCGTTGGTGTCTTGTGACATGGCAATGTCTCCAACAGATGCCTGCTGAGGAGTTCTTCCTTACTTGAGAAGGGGCTGTGGTCACCCTACTGGGACACTGGGGTGATCGGAAATACCATCCACCCTGCTCATCTGGCTAGAATAGCTCACAGCATCGGCTCTGCACCAACCTTGGGCGACGATTCTTCGAGGATGTAACTAGTACGGTTGATGAGGGGGCATCAATGGATGTGGTATATTTGGACTTTCAGAAGGCTTTTGACAAGGTACAACATAAGAGATTAGCGTGTAAAATTAAAGTGCATGGGATTGGGGGTAATATTTTGAGACGGATGGAAAACTGGTTTGCAGACAGGAAACAAAGAGTAGGAATAAATGGGTAATTTTCCAAATGGCAGGCAGTGACGTGTGCCGGACCACAGGGACCTGGAATATTGTGTGCAGTTTGGTCTCATTACCTGAGGAGGGAGTGCACCAAAGATTTACCAGGCTGATTTCTGCGATGGTGGGACTGACATACAAGGAGAGATTGAGTCGGTTAGGATTATATTTGCTATTCACAATATATATTAATGATTTGACTGAGGGAATGAAATGTAATATCTCCAAATTTGCAGATGACACAAAGCTGGGTGGGAGGGTGATCTGTGAGGAGGATGCAGAGATGCTTCAGTGTGATTTGGACAAGCTGAGTGGGCAAATGCATGACAAATGCAGTTTAATATGGATAACTATAAGGTTATCCACTTTGGAACAAAAACCAGAAGATTATTATTGGAATAACTATAAATTGAGGGAGGGGAATCTGCAATGAGACTGGGTGTCCTCATACACCAGTTGCTGAAGGTAGGCGTGCAGATGCAGCAGGTGGTAAAAAGGGCAGATAGTATGTTGGCCTCATGAATGTTTGAGTATAACAGCAAGGATGTTATGCAGTGCCTTGGTGACGCCACACCTGGAATATTGTGTGCAGTTTGGTCTCATTACCTGTGGAGGGAGTGCAGCAAAGGTTTACCAGACTGTTTTCTACAATGGCGGGAGTGACATACAAGGAGAGATTGAGTCGTTTAGGATTATAATGTGCAGGGATCTCATAGAAACCTATAAAATTCTAACAGGTCTAGAAAGGGTAGCTGCAGGAGTTGTCAGTGGTGGAGGAGTCCAGAACCAGGGGTCACAGACTTAGGATACAGGGTGACCATTTTAAAACTGAGATGAGGAGAAATGTCTTCACCCAGAGAGTGGCGAGCCTGTGGTATTTGCTACCGCATAAAGTAATTGAGGCCAAAACATTCTATGTTTTCAAGGTGTACATATAGCTCTTAGGGCTAAAGGGGTCGGCGTGGTGGCACAGTGGTTATCACCACTGCCTGACAGCACCAAGGATCCGGGTTACTTCCAGACTTGGTTAACTGTCTATTTGGAGGATTGGCCATGCTAAATTGCCCCTTAGTGTCCAGGGATGTGCAGGTTAGGTTCTAGGGTTATGGGGATAGGGGGCATGGATAGAGTGCTCATTTGAAGAGTCGGTGCAGACTCGATGGGCTGAATAGTCTCCTTCTGCACTGTTCTATGGTATGTATGGGGGAGAAGGTGGAAACACGCTGTTGAGTTGGATGATTAGCCATGGTGATAATGAATGGCGGAGCAGGTTCCAAGGCATTTGAATGGACATCTCTAACTTTCCCCACTTCAGTTGAATGGCAGTAACTTCGAAATGCCGCGCTCCCTCCATGTTAGCTCTGTGCACAGATCTGCTCGGAGTTGAGGTTATCCAAACCTGGTACCATGTGGGCATGTTGCCGATGCTGAGAGTCGGGCCGTGCCGGGGGCTGGGCGAGGTGTCCTCTGACGTCACGCCACTCCCCTTCCCTCTCGGAAAGGCGCCAAACCGGCTCTGCATGAATGGCCCGCCCGCCCCGCACGCTGGGCGGAGCCGTTCGCCCATTGGTGGAACCCGATGGTGACCGAGCCCTTTGTGACGTGCGGGCGCCGGGACGGGCGGCGCAGGCGCAGTGCCGCCCTCTTCCTCCACCGCCGCCTGCTTTTGCCCTTAAAGCCGCCATTACCGAGTTCCTGCCTGTGCGGCCAAAGCCCATAGAGTTTATCCATCGTAAAAATAATAATAATAATAATAATAAACCCGCCGCAATCAACTGGAGGGGGAAAACAGAAGGAGGGAAAAAAGGCAAGTCCCCTCCCTCCCGAATTCACCCTCGCCTGTGAACAAAGCGGGAAGGGAAGCCGCCGTGGTGAAGAAAGGGACGTTTGCTGAGAGGAAGATGGGCGACAAACTCGACATGTCCCTGGACGACATCATCAAACTCAACCGGCAGAAAAGCCCGGGCGGCCGCGGCGGCAGAGGCGGCCGGGGAGGAGGAGGAGGAGGAGGAGGTGGTGGAGGCGGCGGCGGGATGGGCCGGGGAGCAGGCCGCGGCGGCGGCCTGGCCGCCCGAGGAGCAGCGGGAGGCCGCGGCGGGGCGGGGGGCCTGGCTGTGGGCCTCATGCGCAACAGACAGAGTGCAATCCGAGGGAGAAACCGACCGGCTCCGTACAGCAGGGTAGGAAGCGACCGCGGTGTTCTTGTTTTTTTTTGAGAGAGAAAAAAAAATAAATTAAAAAAAAAAATGTGTTGCATTTAAATCCAGAGAGAGAGAGAGAGAGAAAGAAAGCGAGAAAAGAAAGAAAATCATTGTAGGGTTTTTCCCCTTTTTGGAAGTGATTTTATTTTCGGTTTGAAATTTTGAACCGTGGCGGAGCGGCGCCATATTGGAGCCGTTAGAGATTCGATTTTATAAAAGAAACCCTCCCAAAATTATATATATATTTTTTTATTAGTCCGTTTAATTTAACCCCCACCTCTCTCCCCCACCCCCCTGGCTTCGAGTTTCAACACCGGAGAGTGGAAGAAAGAATGGGAAACACGGAGGGATTGTTGCAGCACGTCTCGGATCGGTCGGACGGAGGAGGACGAACGTGGATGCGGCTTTTTACTTTTTTTTTTCCTCTAATCTCGATCTATAAGTATATATATATATTTTTTAAAGTGTGTGTTTTGTGTCCGCTGCACCGACGGCCGCCGCCGACTTTCTTCAGGAGCTTAAAATGGCGGCCGGGAGCCAACACTAAAGATGTCGCCGGCCTGGGGGGGTCTACTATTCGGCAACGCCAGCCACATGCTCGCCAACTGCACTTCTCCAGCCTTGTATCGCGAAGGGATTTACAAACTGCTTCAATACCGCACAACACACACACAGTCGCCATCTGCAAGGACGTCCCAAAGGACCTGCTTTTCGCAAAGATGACTTTGTACTGACTTTCTCAACAGCGACTTTCCGTCATATCTTAATCGCCTGCTTTGAGCAGATCTGCAGCAAAACTACCCGTTTGGTGGACTTGTACGACCATTTGACTGAAATAATTGTCCCTCAACTGAACTATCACTTTACATGTATCGCTCGCGCCCACACACGGGTGTCCTGAGAACTGGTGGACTTTTGAAATACTTTCTTTAATCAGTACTCTTAAAAGGAGCTCGGCGCCCATACAAATAAGCTCCTCTTTTTTTTGGGACTGCTCGAGAGATTTCTGGAGAAATGGAATGCATCCGTTTGGAAAAGGTGGAGGCGTTGCAGCTGTTCTCACTGGAGAAGCTACCAACAGCTGAGGAGAATTTCAGACCAGAGTATCTGGCTAGTGGCTATTAAAAGGAATCCAGGCTTTAGTTCGAGATGTGCTGTGGAAACAGTGGTAGGATAATAAATAAGTGAATTTATTTCTCACCAAGTAAACAGTTGCATCTGATTCTCTTGTGCTTAAATTTCATTTATCATTGTGTATACAGGAGCACTTTACATGTTACTAATTTAGTGAACTGTGGAAACAACGTAATTAGCTACCCAATATATTCACTACATACCTGCATCATTGTGTTAAGTAGCTAATCCAGTGGTGGGCAACCTGCAGTCTGGGGGCCGCATGTGCCTTACCTGGGTTGTGTGCGCAGTCCTCGAGACATTCGTTGGCATTTTCCGTCAATGTCATTTTTCCCCCCCTCCGTTGTGATTGGAGTAATACTCACGTAAAGCAAGGACAAGTGAGGTGCATGCTGATTGTACACCAGATTGACAGCTGTGCACTCCCTCTTCCAAAGTATAATTTTTTGAAAAGAATATTTGAAGTTGATCTATTAATATATTCATAGTTATGCATTTTCTATAATGAAATATTTAGCGTCCACTTATTCATGGGGTCATATTAGTGCCCAAGCCCCATTTCAATCTTATGGCCCACTGAGGTGAAGGAGGGTCACTCATACGGCCCACTCACTAGCCTAGGTTGCCTATCACTGAGCTCGTCCATCTCAGGTAAGGTTGATGTCCTTATTTTGTACTTCCCGTAACAAGACAATTGCTGAATCTTATCTACACATTTGTCAATTAAGTATTGTGGGTGGGGGGGGGGGGGGGGGGGGGGGGGGGGAAATAGTGGCATGAGATAGGTGGATATGTGAATTAACCAATGTTTGGGGTAACAAAATGTAGGAAGTCAGCGAGGTGTATCTCTCTTTCCTTATAGCCGAAACAACTACCAGACAAGTGGCAGCATGACCTTTTTGACAGTGGTTTTGGAGCTAGCGGTGGGGTTGAAACTGGCGGAAAACTCTTGGTGTCGAACTTAGACTTTGGTGTGTCTGATGCAGATATTCAGGTAAGTGAAATGCAGAGTGTTGGTCATTTGTTTTGCATGCATGTTGTGGATGAGAAATATTTTTGGGTGTTTGTAGTTTGGTTAGGATTGAGCTTTGTTTGGCACTGTTATTTATCCTAGAAAATCAATCCTAGAATAGTATAGCAGAGGAGGTGGTAATTTGGTCCATCGAGCCTGTACTGACTCGAGAGCAACCCGTTAGTATTTCTATTCTACCATATGCTTCCATGTGTGTTTACCCAATTCTCTTTAGATGGCTACTTCAATCTGTACCCACCACCCCCAACGGGCAGTGGATTCCAAATCCTAACCACTTGAATTGGTTCTGTTTCAACCAGTCACCTGAAATCGGATCAATCACCAGTGGACACATTGTCATTGAAAACTGTTTCTCTCGAAATGCTTCACGAGATTAAATCCCACTATCGTGACTCCCCATGACCTTTTCTGTTTGAAGTGCAATCCATATACCTACAATGCAAAAGAGAGCCATTTGACCCATCAAGTCTGCATCAGCCCTCTGAAAAAGCACTCTACCTAGGTCCACTCCACCCTATCCCTGTAACCCTGTGCTTTGATCATGGTCAATCCACCTAACCTGCGCAGCTTTGGATCCAGCTTCTCCTGTAATCCCTTTTCCATGGAACTGTTGTTGTCAACCTCTGAACTCTCTACTGATCCCAGCTGGTGAACCAGAGCTTTATATGGTTGACCATAATTCTGGATTTGTGCTGTCTCGTTTTACAAGCTCAGGATCCCATTCGCTTCACTACTTTTTCAACCTTTCCTTGCACCTTGTGTACACGCACCCTCCAATCCCTCTTGCACCCATTCTAAAAATGCTAGATTGGTATTGTTTATGGCCCATCCCATCAGAGATGTCCTTTTTATAGCATTAAATTTCATCTACCATTTCATCAACTTCTCTATGAACCTCATTATTGTATTTCCAAGTTGAGTTATCCAGCCCTGGTACCATGTGGGCACGTTGTCGATGCTGAGAGTCGGTGGGGCCCCGGGGTATTTCCAAGTTTTGAGTCATTTGCAGACTTCAAGATTTTCTTGTCCCGAGGACAACACGGTGGCGTAGTTGGTTAGCCCTGCAGCCTCGCGGCGCCGAGGTCCCAGGTTCGATCCCGGCTCTGGGTAACTGTGGAGTTTGCACATTCTCCCCGTGTTTGCGTGGGTTTTGCCCCCACAACCCAAAGATGTGCAGGCTAGGTGGATTGGGTACTCTAAATTTATTTTTTAAAACATTCAAGATTGTCTTGTACGCAATGTCTGGGTCATTAAATGTATTATCAAAACCTGCAGTGGACTTGGTGCTGAGTCCTAGAGAACTCCACTTTATACCCCTCTCCTGTCTCTAAAAACAGTCATTTGTCTCAACCCTTTTCCTATGCATAACCAGTTTTGTATCCATGTTGCTGTGCCCCTTTTATCCTATGAGCTATAATTTTATAGCCTACCTAGTAGGTGATATCAGCTTTCATTCGAAGAGTGAAGTGAACACATGCTCTTTTACATCTACAGTATACACCTAGATTTGACTTCTTGTGACTGCTCAATTTGAGCTCAGAAACTGCCCGTTTGTTCCTGATATTGCCAGAGCGGTAGTTTTTAGACAGGTGTGATGTCTTTAACCATTGTACTGAAAGTAGATTAACTGTTGGGTATTGTTCATCCTTCATATCTGCTGTGCCCAGTGCAGCACAGTGGTTAGCATTGCTGCATCACGGCACCAAGGTCCCAGGTTCGATTCTGGGTCACTGTCCGTGTGGAGCTTGCACATTCTCCCCATGTTTGAGTGGGTTTCACCCCGACAACGCAAAGATGTGCAGGGTAGGTGGATTGGCAAGGCTAAACTGCCCCTTAATTGGAAAAAAATAATTGGGTACACAGGTCCCAAGTCTACCTCAGCTTGAATGCGAATCAAACTGTTGCTGTCAGCACTAATTCTAAACTGTGTGGTAGTTAGCTAAACTAACCAACCCCCTATTTACTGTTACTGCTGACTAAACACAGTTGAATCTTTTACCTCCGAATGCATGAGTGTCTGATTTTACCAGTTTCTGATTCCATGTCTTCCACTAGAAAATTATATTCTGATTGTGATTGAATTTGCAGTAGCACAGTGTGATGGCCCTTGCTTTAAGTTATTTGGGAGGGCAGCATTTGGCGCAGTGGTTATGACTGGAACTATGGCGCTGAAGACCCAGTTTTGAGCCCTGGGCCACTGTCTGTGTGGAGTTTACTCATTCTCCCTGTGTCTGCGTGGGTTTCACTCCCACAACCCAAAGATGTGCAGGTTTGGAGGATTGGCCATGCTAAATTGCCTCTTAATTGAAAAAAATTATTGGGTATTCTAAATTTATTTTAAAGTTGTTTTTGGGTATTCGATCGTGAAGCTAAATGTCCAAAGTAAAAATTACCGGAATATAAAAATCCCAAACTAGTTTTCTGGTCTGTCTCCTGCTCTCCACTCTGCATTGACCTGATGATCCAAACTGACCATAGAACATAGAACAGTACAGCACAGAACAGGCCCTTCGGCCCTCGATGTTGTGCCGAGCAATGATCACCCTACTTAAACCCACGTAACCCGTATACCCGTAACCCAACAACCCCCCCCTTAACCTTACACTACGGGCAATTTAGCATGGCCAATCCACCTAACCCGCACATCTTTGGACTGTGGGAGGAAACCGGAGCACCCGGAGGAAACCCACGCACACACGGGGAGGACGTGCAGACTCCACACAGACAGTGACCCAGCTGGGAATCGAACCTGGGACCCTGGAGCTGTGAAGCATTGATGCTAACCACCATGCTACCGTGAGGCCTTTCCCATTCACGACATTTAGCTCCTTGAGAAACGCCTCAATATTAAAAATTCTGACCCTTGTTTTCAAATCCTTTTGCCCCCTCCGCACAACCATCCAAAACCTCCTCTTCCAATTTGTGCCCCATGTGCACCCCTGATTTTTATTACACCACTGCCTGTCGCCCTCAGCTCTAGAATTCCTTTAAACTGCTCTGAAAGACTCCATTTTGCCCAAGCTTTCTGTCACATGCCCTTTTTTGACTTGGTGTCAGAATTTAACACTCCTGAAATGAAAATTGCTTATTGTCATGAGTAGGCTTCAATGAAGTTACTGTGAAAAGCCCCTAGTCGCCTCATTCTGTCGCCTGTTCGGGGAGGCTGGTACGGGAATTGAACCGTGCTGCTGGCCTGCCTTGGTGTGCTTTAAAAGCCAGCGATTTAGCCCCGTGTGCTAAACCACCCCCTAAGGGCTGCTTAGGGATTTTTGCTGCATTAAGGGTGTTCACGAGGAGCTGAAGCTCCTCCCCTCGTTATTCCTTTTTATATTGTGCTTCTAGGCAGTATTTTACTTTCCAGATATTTAGTTATAGAACTGTCTGTTAACATTTAGTCTATTTTTCTGTAGTTAAAACGAATTATCGGCCAGTCATTCTTAGTGGGCTAATCCAAACTTTGCCTTGAATGAGCTGTCAGTGGAAAACAAGCAACCTGTCAGTACTTGGCATTCAAATTCTTGATCTAAATGTAGTTTCAAAAGTAACAAAATCATGGTTTCTGTTTCTTGTGCTTTTGAGATACCAGTAAGCCAGGATCTGTTTCTAAATTGTAAAAATAAGTATGCAATGCAACTGCAAATGGCATTGAATATTTAATACATTGAAAGCTAATATCAAGGATTGGGATTTCAGTAGAATCAATTTCTCGGCCCTGCCAGAGAGAGGTATGCTGTTGGCTCTGCTCCTTTAGAGATCTCTGAACTATGTTTTTTTTTTAAAGGAACTTTTTGCTGAGTTTGGGACACTGAAGAAAGCAGCTGTGCATTATGATCGATCGGGTCGCAGCCTGGGGACAGCAGATGTACACTTTGAAAGAAAAGCAGATGCTCTGAAGGCAATGAAGCAGTATAATGGAGTTCCCTTGGATGGTAATTTTAATCTTATATGGTAGAATATATGAATTGAATAAATGATGTTTAAATTGAACCCAGTTTAAGGTCGTCGTTTATAGCATAATAGCTTACGGATCCTGAGAACAACTTTGCTTCTTTGCCACAAATTGATAGATCTATGTTGAAAGTGTGGTGAAAGAACTTGTTGAATACTAAAAGTAAAAATACCACAAAGCATTAATATTTATGTTAATATATATTTATATTATATTTGTTATATAACAAATATATAACAGGGGCTGTTTAGCTCACTGGGCTAATCGTTGGCTTTGAAGGCAAACCAAAGCAAGATGGCAGCACAGTTCGATTCCCGTAACAGCCTCCCCGAACAGGCGCCGGAATGTGGCGACTAGGGACTTTTCACAGTAACTTCATTTGAAGCCTACTCGTGACAAGGGATTTTCATTTCATTTCATATTTAAGATTTTTTTATTAGGGGCTGGTTTAGCACAGGGCTAAATACCTGGCTTTTAAAGCAGACCAAGGCAGACCAGCAGCATGGTTCAATTCCCGTACCAGCCGCCCCGCACAGGCGGCAGAATGTGGCAACTAGGGGCTTTTCACAGTAACTTTATTTGAAGACTACTTGTGACAATAAGCAATTTTCATTTCATTTTATGGTACAGCACCAGTTTTACTTTCTAATTATTCAGCTGGTTTGTCTTCTGCCATCGGGTCCCTCTTAAATACGTACATACTTTCTGGATCCCACTACCTTATTTTGAAAATGTCTGATGCAGCTCAAATCTTGCTAGTATGACAGATATCTGCGAGCAGGAGGTTGAGGTGGTAGATGCACAAATTGCAATTAATGCTCTGAGTTGCCTCCTAATTGGAGGAAAACCTGGCTTGAATTGCAAGGCTAGAATTGAACATATCGATTTCATGCGTTAAGCAACTACCGTTGATCTTTTACAAATCCAAGAGAAGCTGCTGTGGGTCATAAGGGTTTTTAATGATCTGGGCTGCTTTTCTATAGCCCAGAGATGGGGTAGTCTGGACCACTCTTCAATGACTGGTTGGTTGGATTTTAATTTTTGAAGTGTCATCTATCATTAGCTCAGTGTAGTATGATTAGTTTATATTGGAGCGTGTATTGACTGACAATACTCATAAATTGAGATTTACAAAGCCAACTGTTGCACGTTTTACTTGAGTATATTACACGTTTTATTGGAGTGTATTAACATGCCTCCGTTTAAAGGCCGTGTGCTTAACACTACTACAGCTCTGTGTATGTAATTATGCTCGGAGTCGCCAGGTGCCGTATTTAGACACCAAGTATATCAAGGTCAGGTTCAAAGTAATAAATCTGTACACCGATTAGTAAGTTCAAACGATTGATATTTATTATAACAAATATAATAAATACACATGCATACGCTAAAGAGACTAAGTTACTTCTAAACTAAACGACTAAAATACTTATCTAAACAGGAACAGGCAAGGTCAGGGAGCGAGGGCTTCGTCCTGTTCTTGGTCTGCAACTCTCAGAGTGTTAAAGGTCGTCAGGATCTAGCAAGTCTGGCTCGCGTAGCGATCGTTGTGGTGAAACTTACAGTTCGATGGCTGGTGGCTCAACGGCTGGTGATGGAACTGGAGTCAGGATGCGATGTATCAGCAAACGATGAAGACAGCAGAGAGCCGGAGCCAAGACAACAGACCGGACCATGTGCGGGGTCTACTTTTATAGGCCCCCCAAAGTCCGTGCCTCTTCGGGGCGGTCTCTACCTGCTGTATATCGATTGGGTCTTCTCCCAATCGATATTTTCCAAACCCCCCAATCTGAGGGTTGCTTCTCGATGGGTGGGGCGGTCTCTATGGTGCTTTGTGATGGATACTTATGGTGCCGTTTCGTCTGGGCGTCTACTCAAAGTATCCATTCAAACCTAAATGTTTCTATTGTGTGGGCCTGGATCTAGATCACCTCATTACTATGCAAATCGTTGTTGCCATTTACACCGTTAGCTGAGATTCTGCACCTGGCCATAAACTGGTTTCTGTACGTGCAGAATGCTAATTAGCCTTCTGCAAACTGCTTGTCCTTGCTAAGACTGTTTTCTCCCTGCAGCCTTAGCAGTTCTCCATGTTGTAGCTCAGTGTCCATCTTAGGTGGCTACACAACCATGTAGGGTTAAGGTTTGAGCATTACTGTAAAATGGTTCAGATATCTAAGGGACAAATCAATGGCAGGTTTCATGGCTTCATATTCTACCTCTTGATTTGAGCTCAATGGAGCAAATTGATATTGTTCAGTTTCAGCTGACCAGAATCATAGCTTGTGGTGTTACCATCATAACCTGAAATGTGACTGCCCTATTGCTATATTTGCAGGGGGTTTGTATTTGAATTATCTCTGAATATTCTGCCGTGCTTTTGTAGAGAAGATGTGGTTTTGAATTGTCAACTAACATTTTTGTCTTTCTATTTGTGCGGAAAAGGGCGACCAATGAACATTCAACTGGTTACCTCACAAATTGATGCCCAAAGAAGACCACTTGTTGGGTGAGTTTTTTCCCTCTATCTTGAGATTTATCTTGTAGTATTTTGACATTTTAAATGAATTAAAAGATTTTTGTGGGAAAGGCACTGATTTATTGCTGACTAGTCAATCCTTGGAGTGGTAATCTTTCCCATGACCACACACTTCCTTTTGTAATTGTAGTGGAAATCGAGGATTAAGCCGAATGCGCGGTAGTGCATTCGGGGGTGGGAACAGACGATCCAGAGGTGGCAACAGAGGTGGAAGAGGTGGTCGGGGTGGAAGGAATCCGAGGCAGCAGCTTTCTGCAGAAGAGCTAGATGCCCAATTGGATGCTTATAATGCCAGGGTGAGTCTGGTGGTGGGTTGTCTTCAGTATTTGGTGGGTTGTCTTCAGTATTTGGTTATCATCAAAGTCATTAGTGTGATTTAAATCCGTGTGCTCTCTTTCTCCTCCTTCCCCACACCCAAAAAAAAAGTTTGGTACTTGGTCTGTGCATCTCAGTCAAGGTGGTAACAGATGTGCTGCTGTTGGGTTTTGTGCTATTAGGAAGAAGCAAAACCAAATTGTTGGGCACCCAAGAGAATTTTGTTGAGTGGTTGATCCTTTAAAGGAGAAGGTACAGTTGAAGCTCGACTGATACATTATCTCCAAGGATCTGGGAGTTTGAAGGAAAGGCCCTAAGTGGGGTTTTGACTTGTTAAGTGGTGGTGGTTGAATAATGGTCATAAATGACTGCAAGTGGGCTATAACAAAATCAGCGATGATTGCATTGATTGGTGGTGCGGTCGTGGAGGGCTATTTGCCATCCCCCACCCCTTTCCCCTTTTTGCTTGTGTTTTTTTGAGGCAAGATGATGGACCAAAGGAGTGGAACTTAGAAAATGTGGGTGACAATAGGCATACTTTTTTTCCTCGGGTGTAGACTGCACAAGTATATGTGGGTGGTAATCAAAGAAATGGTTGGAAGCAGTCTTGCCAGTAATAGAAGCCTCAGGTAGAAAGACCACGTGGCATGTTTGTAGAAGTGCGGTAAGAGGATGAGAGCTCTTAACAGGATAGTAGAGGGGTGCTTGGGCGGCACAGTGGTTAGCACTGCTGCCTCACAGCTCCAGGGACCCGGGTTCCATTCCGGTGTCTGGTGAGTTTGCACTTCCTCCCAGTGTCTGTGTGGGTTTCCTCCCACAATCCAAAGATGTGCGAGTTAGGTGGATTGGCCACGCTAAATTGCCCCTTAGTGCCCAAAACATTACATGGGGTTCCTGGCTTGTCGGGACAGGCTTGAGATGTGGTCTTACATAGGGTGCTCTTGGGCAGCATGTGGCACAGTGGTTAGCATTGTTGCTGGCGGGGCTGAGGACCTGGGTTCGAATCCCGGCCCTGAGTCACTATTCGTGTGGAGTTTGCACATTCTCCCCCTGTCTGTGGGTTTCACCCCCACAACCCAAAGATGTGCAGGTTAGATGGATTGGCCAGGCTAAATTGCCCCTTAATTGGGAAAAAACATTTGGGTACTCTAGGGCTGGTACAGACTTGGATCGGCCAAATGACCTCCTTCTGCGCTGTAAATTCTATGCTTGAAGTGAGACGTTTAGGTTAGCTATGACCCAAAAGTTTGGATGAGGAACATGTAGTTAGGTGAACCATTGCAGTTGAAGGGGCAAAATATATCCAAGTTCTTCATCAGTGGATTCATCCAAGATTGGATCATGGGTTTGTTTCTGAAGCAGCCATTGTGTGGAAGAAATAAAGAATGGATTGATGTGAAATTTGTACCTAATGGGCTGAATCTTCAGTTGCAATTTGGTAAGAACCAGTGATGTATATGTAGATCGTTGAGTATTGGCAGATTAAACAGATTTGTGTGGGTGAATGTCATTAGTGCAAAAAAGTTACTGAAATTCTGAGTTTGTGTGAAAGTGAAAAGTTAGGCGAGCAGCAGCCAGGTGTTCGGATAACCATGGATCCAAGTATCACATGTCATGGTGCAGAAGGAGGCCACTTCCATTGTATCTGCACATGCTGTCCAAATGAGCACCCTGACATACTGCCTTTCCCTGTACCCATGCAGGTTGCTTCTATTCAAGTAATCATCTAATGCCCTCTTGAATACCTCGATTGAACCTGCCTCCATCACACTTCCAGGCAGTGCATTCCAGACCCAAAACATTTGTTTTTCATGTTTGCTTCTTTTGCAAATCACTTTAAATCTCTCGTTCTTGACCTTTTTTTAATGAGAGGAACAGTTTCTCATTTACATATAGCCTTCCTTCAGTGTTATCAATAAAAGTAAGGAGCATCCAACAACCAGACAAAGAACTGGTCTGCTGAGGGGGTCAAAAGAGAGCTGGTTGTAGCATTGTTTGTGAGGACACAGGGCCAGTAACCTGATGCCACTGTCTGATTTTTTATTTTGGAGGAAATGGTCTACTGCCAGCTATTGGTTCCGTATGGATTTAGCAAAATTGGCATAAAAGCTGTATTAACATTATCTAGAATGTTTAAAATCTTGATGCTGATTATGCTGACGTATAACATTGGTCTGTTTCTTTTCTTGCAGATGGATACAAGTTAAGTGACCTTGAAATTAACTCATCAGTGGTTGACTTTTTCTTCCTTGTGGGAGGGACACAAACAATGTAGTCTAATAACTCCTCGAAATAGGTTTTTAAATATATGTAACTTTTTAAAGTCACAGTCTTGTTTTGTACTGAATGTTTTCATTTTGGGATACGCTTTACTGGTTGCATGTCTTCATGGGAGGATGGACTTGCCCCGCCAGACCATGAAATAAATGCGCACTGTTAACTGAATGTACCTGGCTTTCTTGTCTCATTATGCAACTTGGAGGGCCATATATAACTCAAGATTTTGAATGTTATACATCTCGATATATGGGAATTGGGAAGGTGCGGTGACTTGGGAGTCAGTTTGTCCAGTTAACACCACAAATACTGAGTGTGGACATGTTGGAACCAGTTGATTGAACTGAATCTGGAATATTAACTTATGAAGAATATGAATATTCAAGTGTAAAGGTAAATTGGGATGTTTTAACTTGGTACATTGGTCACACTTATTTCAAAAAGACCCTGAAGTTTCTAACCTGAATGTTGCAATCTGCCAAATTATTCAAAACCTGCAGATTTTGCAGCAAAAAAAGTACTAACATTGGAAAATAAGCAAAGGGGTTTTCACCAGTATTAAGTTGTCAATGCCTACCTTTTTTAATGTTAATCCCTTTTTTTTGGCGAGAAGCACTAAAGATTTGTTAAATTGTTTTTTAAGTGTTGAACTTGAATAGCAGGGATTTTTTTATAGAATGCATGTGGGGGTGGGGGGCAGTTCTTTGTTGTCCGTACAGCTACATTCTATGCATTTCTTACCCTGTTTAATTTGTTGATCTGCACCATATTTATGCCACGTTTGATAAACTGTGAACTTATTTATTCCTATATTGTGGCTAAAAGCATCAACATTCTTTCTAAAAGCATTGCATTCTTTCCAATTTGCCTCACTTAAAGCATGCATATAAATAAATCCGTATTTGTATGTAAGACATCTTCCATATAAAAGCCATCAGTAAGATGGGTATATCCGTTTCCCCAAAATAAGTTTCTTTCATACAAGTTTATGAAGTGATTGTACAAAAGCGACTTGTAGCACAACATAACTCTGGCTTAGTATTTCCATTGATTATTGATGTGTTGCTATTGATATGTTGCAGTGTTCCATTGTAATTCTGAAAGATTGTCTGCAGAACTCATCTTGTATCAAAACAGTTGAAGCTAATTACTCAGCAATTAACCGTAGCACCTCCCACTTCACCTGAGATCACTTCCATGATCAACATGGTTGAGTTTGCAACTTTTAACAAACTAGATCCTTTCCCAAAATAATTGAATACCTAAATGCCCCCAATTTAATTCAAGCACTTGCCTCCGTGTCAGAGAGTTAAGCTGCTACATTGGCACCATTTCCATTGAGCAATAATTGTTGTCTGGCAAAGACACAGCATAAGCATTCCAAAAAAGCACAGTATTCAACAGACCTCCAGCATTTTCTATTTAGAAGGATTAATGGAAGTAAAACTAATCTTTAGCAAATTTGCATGCTTGGTTTGATCAAGCTAACCAGCCATTGTTAATGCCAGCTATATATTTGCATTTCAGTAAATTCTTAGCTGGGGTGTTTTTCTGGTACTGTGTAGAGTAGTAAATAAAAAGACAGTATTGCTGATGCCAAATATGCAGTGTGTAAAACTGCATTGGATAGCAGTGGCGAAGACTGCTTTGGAGTTTAGAGAAAGTGAGTGAGATCGAAACCCCCAGATCTGGAAGTTGTCCACTCCCTTCACTTTGTCAATCTGGCCCCTGTTCTTTAGAAGGACTTTCTCCGCCTTTTGTCCCTGTGGTAATGAAAGCTATGAATTGAACAAACTGGAGGGTCATGGGTCAAAAACATTCTCAAGAAGAGGTTTTCAGAGGTGCATACAGTTATGGGGAGATTCAGATAATATGCACTGGGAGGAAGATGTACAGAAGCAGAGACAGAGGTGTAATGTGAAATTGTGGTGGTGGGCAATCCTTTGGCATTCTGTAAACTGCAGCAATTAATTATTCCTGTGACCCAGAATGGAACAGTACCTGCTTAAATTTCTTGCTTTGCAATATGCCATCGGGTCAGTTTTATTGAGCCACAAATAGTATTAGATGCTGCAATGTGTAGCATTCTTGCCTCCTGGGTTCAGGTCCCAGTCAGACACTAGTGCAATTATTATTAAATATTGAGGGAGTGTTAGGTTATTGAGGATGAGATTTAACTCTGGTCCAATCTGTATCCTCCAGTAAAGGTAAAGAACCCATGGCACTATTTTGAATGGCAATGGCGTTCTCCCTGGTATTCTGACTAATATTTATCCCTCATTCAAACACTTCTCTGATGATCACGTTGTTTGTGGGAACTTGTATGCAAATTGTCTCCCCTTTGACAATATACTCCCTTATTGGTTAAAAAGTGACTGCTGAGGTGAAATTGCACTTAAACTAAACTGATTTATTTCTTAAAGCCATTGGGTGAAATTCATAACGAGGCGTAAATTAAATGTTAGCTGTAGTGTGCCTGTGGATTCTCAGCTTTCCTCTTAAGGTGGCCAGGTTATGAAGATTAACAGAAATAAAGTTTTCACTTTTTATACAGTTCTTCAGTTATTTGCTTTTTTAAACAGTCGTGCAAATCTTTCGCATAGCAGCAGCATGGTGGCACAGTGGTTAGCACTGTACCTCACAGCAGGTTCAATTCCAACCTCAGGTGACTGTGGAGTTTGTATGTTCTCCCTGTGTCTGCGTGGGTTTCCTCCCACAGTCCAAAGATGTGCAGGTTGGGTGGATTGGCCGTGCTAAATTGCCCCGAGGTGGGGTTACAGAAATTGGGCCTGGTAGGGTGGTCTTTCCAGAGGGCTGGTGCAGCCTCAATGGGCTGAATGGCCTCATGCACCATAGGGATTCAATGATTCTAAGACTTAGTGGAATATACACGAGTGGTTATTGATTTTTGGGTGTGGGGTGCTGCTGGAGCTCCCCATTATAAGTCTAACTGATCATTTCAAGGGGTCCTAAAATAATTAGAATGAGCTTTTTAAAAATCTTGTACCCATAATTGCTATTCAGATTGAATGCCTACATCTATCTGAATTTGCCTAAATAGGGTTACTCCATTCACAAAGATAATTCACACAAGTCTTTTGAAAAGGCATTTAATACGGTTATGTATTTATTGCAGCATGAATTCCACCATGTGTCCTGAAACCAATCGTGGATGTAGGTTCCTGACCTCCCCAGTCTCATGGTGACAGTCAGGAGTGAGAGGGAACCTTTGTTTGGCATGGAAGGGGATGGGTTTTTAATACATCTGATCATTAAAGTTAGTGACCGGACAAAACCTTTTTTTGCAGAAGTAATGAATCATACAATATTAACTTCAATTGCGGAGGGAAGCCTTGTGGTATTGGGTTTGAAGTTGGCTTGTTTCACGTTAATTAATGCAAAAATGTTAATTCTCTAATTTTTTATAAGATGTGCATGTTGGATCTTTTGTGGCTTTACACATTTAAATTGAAGTATAGGGTCGTATAACACAACATAGTTAATTTGTGATACAGGTGGGTGGGGGACATTTTTGCATTCTTATCTCGTTCTTTCAGGAAAATAGAGCAGGAATGGGTTGGGACAGTTTTCCAAGGGTTGCCTCTTGCTGCTTGCCCCTAGACTCAATCGGTGCTGTCAGTTCTTAAGTATTTTGTATTTGTTTTCAGAAACTTGGTATTGCAAATCAAATTTGCATGGGCATAAGCAACCAGTGCATTACCCACCAATGACAGCATTGTCAGTCCTTCCACTGGTCATTTTAATTCTCTACTCCTTGCCTATGATTTAAAGAGCAACACGTTTTTTTTCCACTTCAAGGAGCAAATGGTGAACTCAGGCCTGTTGCATCATAAAATATTCCAGATACAGGGCAGCGCGGTGGCACAGTGGATATCACTGGGACTGCGGCGCTGAGGACCTGGGTCACTGTGTGTGGAGTTTGCACATTCTCCCAGTGTCTGTGTGGGTTTCACCCCACAACCCAAAGATGTGCAGGGTAGGTGGATTGGTCATGCTAAATTGCCCCTTAATTGGAAAAAATAACAATTGGGTACTCTTTATTTAAAAAAAATAAAATATTCCAGATACCAAATCTTATGGTCTTTAGAAAAACATCCTCTCAGGTTTTAATGTGACTCCTGTCTGATTCTTATCTCAATTTGACTTGTGGCATCAAATCTAATGCAGCATTGGTGGAAATGCTTACTTCCAGATGTTGATTGAGGTGGTATCTGCCTGTTGGAGTGGATAGTTGCCTGTGAGAGCTTTGTGATAAATGTCTTGCTTACCAACAGGAGCTATTCAATGTAATTTATTCTATTTTTGGGGGGCGTCCAGAGAACATAGATTGTTAAAGAACCCACGATTTTATTTCTTTCCTTCTTCCAGTATGGTAATAGAAATAATGTTACCTTGCAAAATGCCAGCAGTATGCTTGCATTGAAGAGTTCACATCTCTATCTTGTTCTTCCAGAAGTATTGACATGTGATGGAAAATTTTCTTATTAAAATTATTGCCAATTCATTATAAATGGTGTCTTGTTCTTGAATAATTGGGGTACTCCCACTATGTACATTCACACACCTCACCGTTGCTCTCAAAGTATTATGTTTGAAAATGCTTATTCAGATATGTGGGTGACATTAATAAATCTGAGTTTGTATTTGTAGTTTGTGATCTCATGAGTCAGAAGCTCCTGTACAACAAGGTAGGTGTTATGTGGTGACTGCCAAGCAGAATAACTAGGAACTATTAACAATATAGTTATGAGATAGATAGAGAAATACAGCACAGAACAGGCCCTTCGGCCCACGATGTTGCGCCGAACTTTTGTCCTAGGTTAATCATAGAATTTTGGACAATTTTTCATGGCCAATCCACCCAACCTGCACATCTTTGGACTGTGGGAGGAAACCGGAGTACCCGGAGGAAACCCACGCAGTCACGGGGAGGATGTGCAGACTCCACACAGACAGTGACCCAAGTCGAAATCGAACTTGGGACCCTGGAGCTGTGAAGCAATTGTGCTATCCACAATGCTACCGTGCTGCCCTTAAGAAGTTAACCTACACTCCATTATTCTACCCTAATCCAAGTACCTATCCAATAGCCGCTTGAAGGTCCCTAACTTTTCCGACTCAACTACTACCACAGGCAGTGCATTCCATGCCCCCACTACTCTCTGGGTAAAGAACCTACCTCTGACATCCCCTCTATATCTTCCACCATTTATCTTAAATTTATGTCCCCTTGTAATGGTGTGTTCCACCCGGGGAAAAAGTCTCTGACTCTCTACTCTATCTATTCCCCTGATCATCTTATAAACCTCTATCAAGTCGCCCCTCATCCTTCTCCGTTCTAATGAGAAACGGCCTAGCACCCTCAACCTTTCCTCGTATGACCTACTCTCCATTCCAGGCAACATCCTGGTAAATCTCCTTTGCACCTTTTCCAAAGCTTCCACATCCTTCCTAAAATGAGGTGACCAGAACTGCACACCGTACTCCAAATGTGGCCTGACCAAGGTTTTGTACAGCTGCATCATCACCTCACGGCTCTTAAATTCAATCCCTCTGCTAATTAACGCTAGCACACCATAGGCCTTCTTCACAGCTCTATCCACTTTCAACTTTCAAAGATCTATGAACATAGACCCCAAGATCTCTCTGCTCCTCCACATTGCCAAGAACCCTACCATTAACCCTGTATTCCGCATTCATATTTGTCCTTCCAAAATGGACAACCTCACACTTGTCAGGGTTAAACTCCATCTGCCACTTCTCAGCCCAGCTCTGCATTCTATCTATGTCTCTTTGAAGCCGACAACAGCCCTCCTCACTATCCACAACTCCACCAATCTTCGTATCATCTGCAAATTTACTGACCCACCCTTCAACTCCCTCATCCAAGTCGTTAATGAAAATCACAAACAGCAGAGGACCCAGAACTGATCCCTGCGGTACGCCACTGATAACTGGGCTCCAGGCTGAATATTTGCCATCCACCACCACTCTGTTTTCTATCGGTTAGCCAGTTTGTTATCCAACTGGCCAAATTTCCCACTATCCCATGCCTCCTTACTTTCTGCATAAGCCTACCATGGGGAACCTTATCAAATGCCTTACTAAAATCCATGTACACTACATCCACTGCTTTACCTTCATCCACATGCTTGGTCACCTCCTCAAAGAATTCAATAAGACTTGTAAGGCAAGACCTACCCCTCACAAATCCGTGCTGACTATCCCTAATCAAGCAATGCCTTTCCAGATGCTCAGAAATCCTATCCCTCAGTACCCTTTCCATTACTTTGCCTACCACCGAAGTAAGACTAACTGGTCTGTAATTCCCAGGGTTATCCCTATTCCCTTTTTTGAACAGGGGCACGACATTCGCCACTCTCCAATCCTCTGGTACCACCCCTGTTGACAGCGAGGACGAAAAGATCATTGCCAACGGCTCTGCAATTTCATTTCTTGCTTCCCATAGAATCCTTGGATATATCCCGTCAGGCCCAGGGGACTTGTCTATCCTCAAGTTTTTCAAAACGCGCAACACATCTTCCTTCCTGACAAGTATCTCCTCAAGCTTATCAGTCTGCTTCACGCTGTCCTCTCCAACAATATGGCCCCTCTCGTTTGTAAATACTGAAGAAAAATACTTGTTCAAGACCTCTCCTATCTCTTCAGACTCAATACACAATCTCCCGCTACTTTCCTTAATCGGACCTACCCTCGCTCTAGTCATTCTCATATTTCTCACATATGTGTAAAAGGCCTTGGGGTTTTCCTTGATCCTACCCGCCAAAGATTTTTCATGCCCTCTCTTAGCTCTCATAGAGAATGATAATGGTACTGATGATTTTGACTCCAGGAATACCTGTCCTCAGCCCCAGGCTTTGCATGGTCTGGCCTGATTGGCCCAACAGGTCACATGGCCCTCTGAGAACCCACCCCTTAAAGGGCATGCTTACACCCCACCCATTTAAGTTCCTCAATAATACATTCAATAACAATGGAACTAATTACAATGTACAACAAATGAATCTCAACACTCTCCTATAAGTCAGGGGACACCTGATTCTTTGGGAGTGTCTTAATTTGCTGGCAGGTGTTCCAACAGTAGATATGTAATTCCATTTTGAACTTCAATGGGTTGACTCGACTTGCAATGGTGCGTCAGTGCAAATAACTTCAGCAGTTCCCACTGGAACATTACTTGGCTCTTGGGGTATCTTGCTGCAGCATTCCTTTCATCCATAGTCGTATCACTGACTGGCATGTTAGGGATGGACTGCCCCACAGATTGTGTGCAATTCTAAAATGGTCTGGGTGTTTCTTCACCCTCTTACTGTGAACATTCTGTACAATACTGGACCTGTTCTGGCCACCATCATTACAGGGATCCAATTCAGACCAGCACCAAAATTCTTCACACATACCAAGTCATCCACCTCAAATGTTCTGTTTTTTAAAAAAAATCATGATGTTTCTTTTGCACATTGTGCCTCTACCCTCCTGACCAAATTTGGAAACGGGTCCAAATACACCTACCCATCATCAACTCTAGTGGGAGATGGCTCAAGGTGTCTGCATTTGATTTGTGTCCCTGGTCCGCGCTGGAAAGTATATTCCGTTGTATCCTCCCAGACTATTGTAGAAATAGATTTCTTCTCTAAATGAACTTTAGCAGGGGTGGGATTTATGATCAGTAACTATGGTGAAATGCTGCCTGTAAACATATTGGTGGAATTTCTCTATTCTGAAGATGATGGCCAGTCCCTGTTCTCCCCCACCCCTCACACTGTGAGTGTGCCTCTTCAGCATCAGAAGTCGTCCTTGAAGAATAGCTGATAAACTGGAGGATGGGTTAGCCAGGCTATGTGACAAGACTGCTCCTATTCCATATGGGAATGCATCAGAAGTGAAAATGATTTCTTATTGAAAGGTCAAAATGGCAGCATGACTGCAGGGCTGGTTTTGCTGTGTCTTCTAGTGCTGTCTCTGGTGTTTTAATAATGCTGGTAGAGGTGCCAATATCATGGTCACATTTGAAATAAACCTTCCATAATATACCATTCCAAGAAAATACTTTGACATCTTTGGGGCTGGTGCTTCTTTAATGGCTCTAACTTTTCTTCTGTCAGGTGAAATCCTTGTGCATCTACTCTTTTTTGAAATAATTTTTATTGAAAAATTTTGAATTTATACAACAATAACCCACCATAGTAAAATACCAAAAATAACAATATTAACAGTCATAAACATTTGCCCCACCTCCATGAACAACACAGCATTTTAACAACAATGCAAATTAACGCAATATAAAGTTACAGAATAGACACTACAATAAGGAACCCCCCCCCCCCCCCCCCCCCGGGGTTGCTGCTGCTATTGACCAAGATACCTATCTTTGAGCCAGGAAGTCCAGAAAAGGCTGCCATCGTTTATAGAACCCTTGTATTGATCCTCTCAGGGCAAATTTGACCCTTTCCAATTTTATAAATCCCGCCATGTCACTGATCCAGGTCTCCACACTTGGGGGCTTTGCATCCTTCCACTAGCAGAATCCTTCGTCGGGCTACTAGGGACGCAAAGGCCAGGACACCGGCCTCTTTCGCCTCCTGCACTCCTGGCTCTACCGCAACTCCAAAAATTGCGAGTCCCCGCCCTGGCTTGACCCTGGATCCAACCACCCTCGACACCGTCCCCGCCACCCCCTTCCAGAATTCTTCCAGTGCTGGGCATGCCCAGAATATATGGGCGTGGTTTGCTGGACTCCCCGAACATCTGGTGCACCTGTCCTCACCCCCAAAGAACCAACTCATCCTAGTCCCGGACATGTGGGCCCGGTGCAGCACCTTAAATTGGATGAGACTAAGCCTCGCACATGAGGAGGAAGAGTTGACTCTCCAAGGCATCCGCCCAAGTCCCGTCCTCTATCTGCTCCCCGAGTTCCTCCTCTCATTTAGCCTTCAGCTCCTCCACTGACGACGACTCCACCTCCTGCATTACCGTACAGATGTCAGACACCTTCCCCTCTCCGACCCAAACCCCCGAAAGCACTCTGTCCATCGTCCCCCGCGAGGGCAGCAGAGGGAATCCCTCTACCTGTCGCCTAGCAAACGCCTTTACCTGCAAGTATCTGAACATGTTCCCTTGGGGAAGGCCAAATTTATCTTCCAGTTCCCCCAGGCCCGCAAACCTCCCGCCAATAAACAGGTCCCTCAATTTGCTGATGCCCGCCCTTTGCCACCCCCTAAATCCCCCATCCTTATTCCCCGGGATGAACCGATGGTTGCCACCCAGTGGAGCCTCCATCGAGCCCCCTGTTTCCCCCCTATGCCGTCTCCACTGTCCCCAGATTCTCAGGGTCGCCGCCACCACCGGGCTCGCAGTAAACCTCTTAGGGGAGAGCGGCAACGGCGCCGTTACCATGGCGCCCAGGCTCGTACCTCTACATTCGGTGCAGCGCGGTAGCATGGTGGTTAGCATAAATGCTTCACAGCTCCAGGGTCCCAGGTTCGGTTCCCGGCTGGGCCACTGTCTGTGCGGAGTCTGCACGTCCTCCCCGTGTGTGCGTGGGTTTCCTCCGGGTGCTCCGGTTTCCTCCCACAGTCCAAAGATGTGCGGGTTAGGTGGATTGGCCATGCTAAATTGCCCGTAGTGTCCTAAAAGTAAGGTTAAGGGGGGGTTGTTGGGTTACGGATATAGGATGGATACGTGGGTTTGAGTCGGGTGATCATTGCTCGGCACAACATCAAGGGCCGAAGGGCCTGTTCTGTGCTGTACTGTTCTATGTTCTATGACACCATCTCCATTCTTTTCCACGCCGCCCCTCCCCCCTCCATCACCCATTTACGCACCATTGACACATCGGCCGCCCAATAGTACCCCAGAAGGTTGGGCAGCGCCAGCCCGCCTCTATCCTTCCCTCGCTCCAGGAACACCCTCTTCACTCTCGGAGTCCCATGTGCCCACACAAAGCTCAAAATACTGCTAGTCACTCTCCTAAAGAAGGCCCTGGGGATAAAGATGGGCAGGCACTGAAAGAGGAACAAGAACCTCGGAAGCACCGTCATTTTGACGGACTGTACCCTCCCTGCCAATGATAATGGCAGCATGTCCCACCTCTTGAACTCCTCCTCCATCTGATCTACAAGTCTGGTGAAATTATGCTTGTGAAGAGTCCCCCAGTCCCTGGCCACCTGCACCCCCAGGTACCTAAAGCTCTCCCCTGCCCGCCTAAGCGGGAGCCTACCAATTCCTTCCTCCTGGTCTCCAGGGTGCACCACAAACACCTCACTTGCCTAAATTTAATTTATAACCTGAAAAGGTCCCAAACTCAGCTAGCAGCTCCATCACCCCCGGCATCCCTCCCACCGCGTCCGCCACATGCAGTAACAGGTCATCGGCATACAACGACACCCTATGTTCCTCCCCACCTCGCACCAAACCTCTCCACCTCTCTGAATCCCTCAACGCCATCGCCAGCGGCTCGATTGCCAGTGCAAACAACAAGGGGGACAGGGGGCAACCCTGCCTGGTCCCTCGGTAAAGCCGGAAGTACTCCGACCTCCTCCTATTCGTGGCCACGCATGCCATCAGGGCCTCATATAGCAGCTTTACCCATCTAATGAACCCTTCACCAAATCCAAACCTCCCCAACACCTCCCATAGGTACCCCCACTCCACTCTATCGAAGGCCTTCTCCGCATCCAGCGCCACCACTATCTCTGCCTCCCCCTCAATCGCCGGCATCATGATGACATTCAACAATCTCCGCACATTCGTGTTCAGCTGCCTTCCCTTTACAAAACCTGTCTGGTCCTCGTGCATAACCCCTGGCACACAGTCCTCTATCCTGGTGGCCAGGATTTTTGCCAGCACCTTAGCATCCACGTTGAGGAGAGATATGGGCCTGTATGAACCACACTGCTGGGGGTCCTTGTCCCTCTTTAAAATTAACGAGATCAGCGCCCGTGACATCGTCGGGGGCAAAGTCCCCCCTTCCCACGCTTCATTGAGTGTTCGCACCAGCAAGGGGCCCACTAGGTCCACAAACTTTTTATAAAATTACACCGGGAACCCATCCGGCCCCAGTGCCTTCCCTGACTGCATCTGCCCGATCCCCTTAACTAGCTCCTCCAGCTCAATCGGCGCACCCAACCCCTCCACCTTCTCCTCCTGCACCTTCGGGAAAGAAAACCTGTCAAGGAACCTCCCCATTCCCCTCCTCTCCCCCGTTGGCTCCGACCGGTACAGTTCCCCGTAAAAGTCCTTGAAGACCTCATTCACCTCTACCCCCTTCCGCACCACATTCCCACTCTTGTCTCTCACTCCAGCAATTTCCTTAGCCGCATCCCGCTTGCGGTGCTGATGAGCCAGCATCCTACTCGCCTTTTCACCATGTTCGTACACTGCCCCTTGTGCCTTCCTCCACTGTGCCTCCGCCTTTCCAGTGGTCAGCAAATCAAATTTAGCCTGCAGGCTGCGCCTCTCCCCCAACAGTCCCTCCTCTGGTGCCTCTGCATACCTCCTGTCCACCTCCAGCATCTTTCCCACCAGTCTATCCCTCTCACTCCTCTCGCTCCTCTCCCTGTATGCCCGGATGGATATCAGCTCCCACGAATCACTGCCTTCAGGGTTTCCCAGACCGTCCCCACCTGAACCTCCCCTGTATCATTCACCTCGAGGTACCCCTTAATACTTGCCCGGACCCCCCTACACACCTCCTCCACCAACAACCCCACATCCAACCGCCACAACGGGCGCTAGTCCCGCACCTCCCCCGTCTCCAACTCTATCCAATGCGGAGCGTGGTCGGAGATTGCAATGGCCGAATACTCGGCCTCCTCCACTCTCGGAATCAGTCCCCTACTCACCACGAAGAAGTCTATCCGAGAGTAGACCCTATGTACGTGGGAGAAGAAAGAGTACTCGCAAGCCCTCGGCCTCACAAACCTCCATGGATCCACCCCACCCATCTGGTCCATCAACCCTCTCAGTACCTTGGCCGCCGCCGGCCTCCTACCCGTCCTAGACCTGGACCGATCCAGTGAAGGATCCAACACCGTATTAAAGTCCCCCCCCCATGATCAGACCTCCCGCCTCCAGATCCGGGACCCGTCCCAACATATGCCTCATAAAGCCCGCATCGTCCCAATTTGGGGCATACACACTAGCAAGTACCACCTTCTCTCCTTGTAGCCTGCCCCTAACCATAACATACCTCCCCCCTTTATCCGCCACCACCTCCGATGCCTCAAACAACACATTTTTCCCCACCAGAATCGCCACTCCCCGGTTCCTCACATCCAACCCCGAGTGGAAAACCTGCCCCACCCATCCCTTCCTCAGGCGGACCTGGTCCGCCACCTTCAGGTGGGTCTCCTGAAGCATTGCCACATCTGCCTTTAGCCCCTTCAGATGAGCCAGTACCCTCGACCGCTTCACCGGCCCATTCAACCCTCTCGCATTCCAGGTGACCAACCGGATCAGAGGGTGTCCCGCCCCCCTCCCCCGTCGACTAGCCATAGCCCGTTGACTGCCCGCCCCAGGCCAGCACCCCCTGCCCGACCCAGTCCCCACAGCGACAACACCTCACCTCTGTCCCCCCAGCCCCCACCAGCTCCTTCCTGACCCTACCAGCAGCAACCCGGTATTCTCCTTTCCCCCCTCCCTTCCCCCCCAGGCTAGGAACCCTCCCAGCCGCGAACTGTCCTCCATTGTACTTCCGTGGGTCAGCTAACTTCTGCTGGCCCCGGAAACTCCCGCCAATAACCCGACCCCTCCCAAAGTGGGATCCTCCCCCAATCTATCCCTCCTCCAGGCACCGCTCCAGCGCGGGGAAGAACCAGTTAAGGCCCCACCTCCCCCGTCACCGTCTCCGCCCCCCCAGCCCCGCAGCGCGGGAAACCAGAGGAAAGCCCGCGCTTTCGCACTGCCCCACCACACCCTTCTGACGCAGCTCCCAAATACCAGCTCCACTCCATACCCCCAACCCGACATAGAATACAACAAACCCCCCCAACCCTCCCCGCAAGATACAAAACTCAAACAATGCCCCACAGCAAAAAAATACATAACAGAACAACACCCCCATAAATAACCGTATCAAAATTGCAAAAGTACAAAAAAAAGAGAACACAGCAACAGCAGAATCCAGCAATAAAATATTACAACCGACCCCACAACCCCCAACCCCTAGTTCAAGTCCAGTTTCTCCATCCGCACGAAGGCCACGCCTCCTTCGGGGAATCAAAATAATAATGCCGGGTGCATCTACTCTTAAAACCATTTGCCTTAAAGGCTCCCTCTAATCTCACTCTAGCTTCCTGGAATCTTATGTTACGAACCATGTTGATAAGTGCAATGGCATCCCAAAACGTGGCATGGTAACCTGGAACACCAGTTTGTAGTGGTGTATGTTTTTTTTGGTATGTGAGAAATGGTGTACAACTCACAAACAGTTGGTCATTGTGAACAATTAATAAAGAATATTTATTAACTTGAAAGACACATGACAATACATTGTAGTCATGTATACTGATGACTACACCCACATATTTTTACATGAAAGGCGGCAAACCATAGCGAGTGTGTCGGCCTTGCCAGCCATAGTAAGTTTCCCGGCAGCCCAGTTGGGCTTCCCGACCCAATGGAACCATACTTGTAGCTCATTGGAGCTACTTTGCATGTCACTGGCGGGCAGGATGCGCCAGTTGAGAGCCCTACTGGAGTAAATTGGTGCAAGCATTGAGGAGTGCCGACCTGGCATCTTGCAGTCCGAAGGGTGGCAAGGTGCTAAGGACCCTCCCAACAATTACTGCCAGGGTGCTGAGGAGGAGGGCCCTTCCTGGGAAGTGAGGGTCAGCGAGCCCCCCTCCCCCCCACCTCCCAGGAAGGACTGCCCCTGGTTAAATGCTCTCATCATTGGTTTCAAAATTTGATGCATCTCTAATGCCCTGTGACTCTGGGTGATACACCAATAATTGATATTGTCTTATTTCCAGACTATTCATGACCTTTATAAATAAATCATCCTGACATGCAATTTGACTGTCATCTGATTGTATCCCTTTCAGTAAACCATATCTAGTAATGAACCTGGTTAATTCCTCTACCATTCTCTTGGCTGTAATGGTTCTTAATGATGTGGAGATGCCGGCGTTTGACTGGGGTGAGCACAGTAAGAAGTCTTACAACACCAGGTTAAAGTCCCAACAGGTTTGTTTCAAACACGAGCTTTCGGAACACTGCTCCTTCTTTCTTAATGGTATTGCTTCAGGAAATCTAGTGTATATATCCATAATAGTTAACAGGCATTGATTATAAAATTTCCACTCCGCGTTATCGACAACGGTCCTACACAGTCAACCAGAACTCTTGTAAAAGGTTCTTTCAAAATTGGAATAGGGATCAAAGATGCTGGCTTTATTGCAGCTTGGTTTCCCTATTGACATGATTTGACATAAGTTAACTATATCTTTATGTAGTCCCGGCCAATAAAACTTTTTCTGTATCTTTGCTTGTGTTTTCTTGATGTCCCCCAAAGCTATCCTAATAATCTCTTTCCGATACTCGGGAAGTAATATAATTTAATGTATCTCTGCCTATTTGTCATTGCTCTAAAGCATGGAATTTTCGAGCATTCTAAAGCATAAGCATTGAAGCATTCATGAGCACTGCTGCATGTAATCCAACTATGTCATTCCCTAGAATGAATTAAACCCCATGCAATGGGGGATTTTAAAATAAATTTAGAGTACCCAATTCATTTTTTCCAATTAAGGGGCAATTTAGTGTGGTCCCGGCTGGGTCACTGTCTGTGTGGAGTCTGCACGTCCTCCCCCTGTGTGCGTGGGTTTCCTCCGGGTGCTCCGGTTTCCTCCCACAGTCCAAAGATGTGCGGGTTAGGTGGATTGGCCATGCTAAATTGCCCGTAGTGTCTTAATAAAAGTAAGGTTAAGGAGGGGGGGTTGTTGGGTTATGGGTATAGGGTGGATACGTGGGTTTGAGTAGGGTGATCATGGCTCGGCACAACATTGAGGGCCGAAGAGCCTGTTCTGTGCTGTACTGTTCTATGTTCTATGTGACTGAAGCTTTTTTCCTTGTACTTCAGCCACACACGTCTTTCTTTTCTTTTTTTAAATTTAGAGTACCCAATTCATTTTTTCCAATTAAGGGGCAATTTAGTGTGGTCAATCCACCTACCTTGCACATCTTTGGGTTGTGGGGGTGAAACCCACGCAAACACGGGGAGAATGTACAAACTCCATGCGGACAATGACCTAGAGCTGGGATCAAATCTGGGACCTCGGAGCTGTGAGATTGCAGTGGTGCCACCGTGCTGCCCTGCAATGGGGAATGTTTTTGCTGCTACTACGACTCGTTCTCCCATCTTCAAGCTGCTTCTTAAATGTATTGCCACCAAAGGAAATGTTCTTGTTTTACCGCGAATCCTGCTGACCAGAAATATTGCTTCTAGACAACAAATACCCTTATCCCAGAACATTGGGGATTGACTTTCTCCTGTATCTCAAAATGTTAATATCAAGGCAGCATGGTGATGCTGTGGGTTAGCACTGCGGCCTCATGGCACCGAGGTCCCAGGTTTGATCCCGGCTCTGGGTCACTGGAGCTTGCACGTTCTCCCTGTGTTTGCGTGGGTATTGCCCCCACAACCCAAAGATGTGCAGGGTAGGTGGATTGGCCACGCTAAATTGCCCCTTAATTGGAAAAAATAAATTGGGTACTCTAAATTTATTTTTTTAAATGTTCATATCATTCCCCATGCCATTGTTTATACATTGGAAAGCTTTCCCTTCAGATGAAAAATTCCTAAACATATCAGCCACCTGCTGGTCATTCTGTGCAATTTGTGCGCAGGTTTTTATCCCTATTGTTTGGTTTTCTCTGTGTATAACCCTATCGACTGGTCTTGGATTTAATAGTTCCTTTCTTAAGATTTATAACTCCAACCGGCTTTCCATTTAAATCCCAACACTACAATCTATTATAATGAAAGCATCTAACTTTCCTCATATCTCTCAGTCCGTCAGCATAATCTTTTTCACTTTGAAGTAAAGTCTTGGAATTTTCAACCACTCCCTCTCTTGCTTGTCTGTCTTTTCTCAGGCCTTCCCATTTTCTATCTTTCTCAGATTTAAAAGTGTGTTGCACTAACTCATAGTCGGCAGCAAGCTCCGCAGCTTGCGGTTTTAACTCTTTGTTCCTCCACATGAGTTCTTTTCACTGCAGGTAATGAATCTTTCAATTTTTCCACAGAATTACTTCTCTAAGGACCTCACAGGTTCCTTCTACTTTTATGCCTCACTTGCCAATCAAAATTACTTTGTTTAACTCTTTCAAATTCAATGTAAGTCTGTCCAGACAGCTTTTTTCCATTTTGAAACTTTTGCCTGAAAGCCTCTGATACTAACTCATAAGCACTCAATATAGCAATCTTCACGTATCGTACTCCCCAGGCCTTTCCTCTGACAACACATAAGACCTCACTATCCCTACCTACAAATTTACTCTGTAAGAGCAGTGTCCAAATATCTTATGACCATTTCATTTGTCTGGATATTTTTGTCGTATTCAATATTTTCCCCGCTTCTTGACTGTGATAGAGAAATTCAAACAGCATTCATTAGGTAAGCAAAACTGAACTTTATTTACGAATTAGAACTGACTGCTGGCAGTAATGGCTGAGACTTGAAGTCAGAAGGCAGTCAAATACAAACTGCTTGGTCCGTCCCAAGTCTGCGATATTACAGAAGAATAAGGCGATTTTTATACATTATAGGATCAAGATAACATGAATACAACTTGGTCAGGAATTTAATCGAAAGTAAAACATAAGTAATAATCGTTACAATGGCGTCACCTTGCTGACCTTTAGGGGAATGGAGTTTCATATGATTATCTTGTCTTTGTTTTAAGAAAGGGACAAATTTGTTTACGAACAGGAAGAGACAGCTTTTCAGCTTGGTATTTATTGAGACTGCTTCTAGGTTCATGACGAACAAGCCTTATCTAGAATTTCAGAGTCACCCAGTTCTCAGGTCATGTTGACCTCGGCTGTATCTGTGTATTTTGTATCTGTGCCTTAGGTTTAAATTCAATTGTACCAAGAAGACTTGACTAGTTTTCCCATCATGCCATTATTTGCTTCACACAATACCACATTTTCTCAAAAAGAATTAGAAAATGTCACAATATCCTTTTTGTCAAATTTTGAAAGTGCCTGCACAAATCTAAAGATTACTCTACTTGGTTCATGTCTAAAATGACTTCCTCCAACTGCTCTGGTCTCTCTTTCCCACTGCCCAGATTTGAAGTTGAAATCCTCTCATTCTCCTTTTCCCTCTCTGCCATTGCTATCTTCTGCATTTCCAATTCTCTTTTGAAATGGTCTCTCTTTTTCTCTTTCATTTTGCTTTTCTGGCATTTCAAGTTCAAATTTTTTCATTTCCAGTTGTAATTGATTTTGATCTAATTCCATTTCCTCACTTTTCAAAATACTTAGTCTGCCTGACAATTCTTGTACATTTAAATGCTTTGCTATTTCTTCAGCTATCTTAATACCTGTAGGGAATCCTAATTGTAATGTATTCGCCAATTCCATCGATTTAGTTTTAAGTACTTTTCATGGTTATATCGTCTACTACCAAACAAGTCTTAGCCACTGCAAGAGCCATTTTTTGCAGTCATCTCATTTTAAATCACACACCTCCTCACTTGGTCCCACACTTTTCTCACTCTCGTTACGTTTAAAAAGAACAAATTCCCTAAACCCAAGGAATGATGCTTTTTAAAATCTCGGCCAAGCTCTCCTAATTTTTGTTACGAACCACACTAATGTTCAGTGCTAGGGCATCCCAAAACCCAGAATGGTCATGTGGAACATCAGTTCATAATGATGTAGGTGGGTTTTTTTTGGTATAATGTGAGGAGCAGTGTAGAACCCAGTGAGGAACAGTCCAACCATTATGTGAACAATTAATATAGAATATCTATTAAAGACAAAAACACACATGGCAAGAAGGACTATAATACACTATGACACTAGTATACTGATGACTACACACACTTATTTTATATGAAACTACCTCTTGGTCCCAAGTTACCTACGTTTACATGAACTCTGAGGCATCCCTCTTCCCAAAAACACATCCAATATTAAGTAACATTCTGAGCTAAATACAGCAAATAATTACCACAACCAGGCTGAGGTGGCCACGTCTGGTAAATAGACTTTAGGATCAGCAACGGTGGGAAAATGGCTGCTTTCTTTTGGTAGACTATATCTGCCACTCCTGCAGTTCTGATGTTAGTTGTCTCTCCCACTAGCTAATGTTTTATAGTTATACTATTTCCTTCCCATTGATGTTATTCATCCTGTGGAGTTGGATTTTGGCCAGTGTGTCAATTTCCTTATCTCTCCACTTTGAAGTTACCACCTCTATAGCCCCATTGTTTCCTCCAGTCACATATGCAAAATACTTGTTTTCCGCTGATAGCAAATTTGCATCTCATCAGTTCACCAAACATCTGCCTCGAACCAACTCCCCGTTTTGCTTTGTTTTTTCATCTTAATTTTTCCCCTTTGCAACACTTTTTAAAACCTCATCTAGGTTGGTTAGGTGTTCCTCTTCTGTGGATCATCTCTGGCTTAGGACACCATCTAAGAAAACAACTACCTTAGGTAAACCTTGTACAGGCTCTCCATTCTGCGTTGAAAATTGCCCAGCCGATGATACTCCAAACGGCAGTCTGATGTACTGGTATAGGCCCTTATGTGCGTTGATATTGACAAACTCTCCAGCTCCAGGTGCTCAGTTGCATGACTCATGCCCAACTTAGAGTAAGACCTCCAGCTAGCTTGGCGTACAGGTCCTCTATTTTAGACCTGTCCAACTTTGCAACTTGATTGACTGTTAATTTATAGTTGCCACATATGAGGACAGTCTTATCTGGGTTAAGTATTGGCAAATGGCAGCTGCCGATTCTGGGAACTGCATGGGTTGATGATACTCAAATCCTCTAATTTTCTAAGTACAGTTTCCACCTTCTCATGCAGGGAATAGGACCTGTCTGTAAAATCTTGCTGTAGTCCATGGACGTATGTAAATTATGGGTCTCAAGCCTCATATTTGTCGAGTTCTTCTCGTAATGTCTCCTGATATCTCCAGAGGACGTCATGTCGGACTATACGTTAATTTTGTAAATTTCTAGCCAATTCAATTTTATTTCCTGAACCCAATCTCATCCCATCAAGCTTGGTCCTTGAACGCAGCACGGTGGCGCAGTGAGCACCGAGGTCCCAGAGTTCGATCCCAGCTCTGGGTCACTGTCTCCATGTGTTTGCGTGGGTTTCGCCTCCAAAACCCAAAGATGTGCAGGCTAGGTGGATTGACCACGCTAAATTGCCCCTTAATTGGAAAAAATGAATTGGGTACTCTAAATTTAAAAAAAAAGTTATTTTCTGGATAAAGCTGTGAATCTCTACAGTTTAGTTAAAAAGGGATTAAAAGCAGTGAAGACTTCCCTGAGGACAACGGAGAACTGAAACAAGCCAGCTGTACCAGATTTGGGTTCATAAAGGGCGGGTCGTGCCTAACTAATTTAGTGGAATTTTTTGAGGACATTACCAGAGCAGTAGATAACGGGGAGCCAATGGATGTGGTATATCTGAATTTCCAGAAAGCCTTTGACAAGGTGCCACACAAAAGGTTGCTGCATAAGATAAAGATGCAGAGCATTAAGGGTAAAGTAGTAGCATGGATAGAGGATTGGTTAATTAATAGAAAGCAAAGAGTTGGGATAAATGGGTGTTTCTCTGGTTGGCAATCAGTAGCTAGTGGTGTCCCTCAGGGATCAGTTTTGGGCCCACAATTGTTCACAATTTACATAGATGATTTGGAGTTGGGGACCAAGTCCAGGTTTGCAGACGACACTAAGATGAGTGGTAAAGCGAAAAGTGCAGAGGATACTGGAAGTCTGCAGATGGATTTAGATAGGTTAAGTGAATGGGCTAGGGTCTGGTAGATGGAATACAATGTTGACAAATGTGAGGTTATCCATTTTGGGAGGAATAACAGCAAACGGGATTATTATTTAAATGATAAAATATTAAAACATGCTGCTGTGCAGAGAGACCTGGGTGTGCTAGTGCATGAGTCGCAAAAAGTTGGTTTACAGGTGCAAGAGGTGATTAAGAAGGCAAATGGAATTTTGTTCTTCACTGCTAGAGGGATGGAGTTTAAGACTAGGGAGGTTGTGCTGCAATTGTATAAGGTGTTAGTGAGGCCACACCTGGAGTATTGTGTTGAGTTTTGGTCTCCTTACCTGAGAAAGGACATACTGGCGCTGGAGGGTGTGCAGAGGAGATTCACTAGGTTTTTTTTTGGTTTTTTTTATAAATTTAGAATGCCCAATTCATTTTTCCAATTAAGGGGCAATTTTAGTGAGGCCAATCCACCTACTCTGCACATCTTTGGGTTGTGGGGGCGAAACCCACGCAAACACGGGGAGAATGTGCAAACTCCACACAGACAGTGACCCAGAGCCGGGATTCGAACCTGGGACCTCGGCGCCGTGAGGCAACAGGGCTAACCCACTGCGCCACCGTGCTGCCCGGAGATTCACTAGGTTAATCCCGGAGCTGAAGGGGTTGGATTACGAGGAGAGATTGAGTAGACTGGGACTGTACTTGTTGGAATTTAGAAGGATGAGGGGGGATCTTATAGAAGCATATAAAATTATGAAGGGAATAGATAGGATAGATGCGGGCAGGTTGTTTCCACTGGCGGGTGAAAACAGAACTAGGGGGCATAGCCTCAAAATAAGGGGAAGTAGATTTAGGACTGAGTTTAGGAGGAACTTCTTCACCCAAAGGGTTGTGAATCTATGGAATTCCTTGTCCAGTGAAGCAGTTGAGGCTCCTTCATTAAATGTTTTTAAGATAAAGATAGATAGTTTTTTGAAGAATAAAGGGATTAAGGGTTATGGTGTTCAGGCCGGAAAGTGGAGCTGAGTTCACAAAAGATCAGCCATGATCTCATTGAATGGCGGAGCAGGCTCGAGGGCCTACTCCTGCTCCTAGTTCTTATGTTCTTATGTTCTTATTTTGAAGACATGCAGCCAGAGCCTCTGGATGGGTCTGACCTGGAGTTAGATATTTTCTGTAAATCAGCATCTCTTTCTCAAAGAATAAACTGTGTAAATCAAATATACCTCTGTACCATTGGTATTTAAGATAGATTGAGAGCTGAAATGGTTGCTATCTTGTTGTTTACGTTGAAAAAAAGTTAGCAATTAAGAATATTGTATTCACTGTATTGAGTAGTATGGTTTAAAGGGTAATTGTAAGCCCTTTTTGGTGTGATGTTAGAGATTTTAGAACTATGTTAGTAATGACATTTGTTTTAATATACCATATCCCTATTTCTTTGTGCAATCCCTCCTGGAGCTAAGTATGCTTTCCTCACATCCTTACAATATCTATCCAGTATCCTAACCACTGTTGGGGTCTGGTCTGGGATCATAATACGCGCTCTGACCCGATTGGCCAAATGTATCACATGACCCTCTGAGAACCCCCCACTCTTAAAGGGGGCCCACTACCAATGTAACATTTCTTACAATAAATATACAGTGGTTGCTCTATATTCATGTTCTTATCCCTGTGGAAACTGTATTTGAATTTCCAGTGACTGGCTGGAAGGTCACACAAGATTTTAAGTTTTAAGACTTTTACTGCAACAAACAAACTAAAAACAACATTGACCTAGTACTATTTCAGTAGATATCTTATGCTCTGAACAGCTGAAAGGTTTCCCCATTTCACTTTTAAAGTGACTGAAAATCCTTCCGTGTTTATACTGCCGCTTAACTGGACACTTCATGCCCCATAAACCAGTTCAAAACTATTCTCAGCTTGTTTTCTTTTTTTCATTTTCTAGCCAGATAATTTCTAAGATCCAAAGTGACTTTCAAGGTAGGAGTTACCTTGGAGATTCCTCCCTCTAACTAAAGCTCCACATCATAACTAAAGCTCTGTGAACCTTCTAGCCCTTTTCAAATCCTCATGAACTTGGTCTCTTCAATCCGAGCATGAGCTCCCACCTGCATTCGTTGTAGCGAGAAATGGAGACTGGCTGCCCCTCTGCTCTCTTTCTCACTCTTGGTTTCTTGCAGTGGGTCATGTTTGAGAGGTTTAGGGATCTCTTAGGTTTAGGTTGCAGGTTTTTCTTCAATAGCTTCCTTCCCAAAGCCCATCTCTATGACGATGTTTGTCACATGACACTTATGTCCAGCTATCCTTTAATACCCCAACTCCATTTTATCTTCAAATTAAATAGACAGTCTAAAGTATAGCCATTTACAAAGGGCCCGATTTAGCGGTCTCATTGCTCCCGACTTGGTGTCGGAATGAGGCCGTTGAATCTTGCGAAACGCCGCTCATGAAATTTACGCTGCTTGAAACGCCTCACGAGATTTAACAGGATCCAGATCTACATATTTAAATGAGCCATTAGGCACCTGGGACCTAATGGCTATGCCTAGGAAACCTCACCAGTGTGCCATTTAGTACTCTTTCCACAAACATGGACCAGGCATAATGGCACCTGTAGATGTCTCCCAGCCATGAAAGACCCCCGGGTGGTTGGGAGCAGGGCAGGGTGGCACCTTGGCACTCCTTCTGGCACCTGAGCACCTTGATACTGCCAGACCAGCACCCTGGCAGTGCTAAGATGACAGGGGCACTGGCAAGGTCTCACCCTGGCCTGATGGACGGCCGGGTCTTCAGGGTGTGGGGTGGGGTCCGGCTGATGGGGCAAAACCTTGAGCCTCTTCTGACGCTGCTCCTGCTACTGTCTCTGGCGTCTAGCTGCCCGGCCTACCAGCAGCACCACGAGGGCCTGTTCTGTGGGGTCCAAAATACCATCCATACTGTTCAATAACTCCAAGGAATTGGAGAGGGTGTTAGACTGACAAACTGCGGTCGCTCCCACGCTGGTACCTGCTATTCCCCTCTTGATTTCCCCCTTCCCCTTCCCTCCTCCAGGCCCGGGACGCCCTGCCTACACACATCCAGCTGCAGCGAACCCCCCTCAACAGACCCCAGACCCTGTACCCCTGAACCCACACATAACTCTACCTGGACTGGGTGCTGCTCCCTGCCTGTTGCACTTACCCACCCTCTGGCCATGGACATGTCCTCGGTGCTGGGGCCCATCGCTGGGTGTTCAGATCTCAACTGCTGTGTGTGTGGTGTTGCCTCCCGCATTGTTCAGGCATCACAGTCTGATTGGGATGCTAGGCAATGACTCCCACATGCTGCATGGCCCACCCATGGGAATAAACTCGGGATGTGTGACGTGTGCACTTAACTATGATTGCCAATTCAGCAATAGCCTTCAGCCGCACGGCCAGAGGCCTCAGCAGTCGGGGGGGGGGTCGGTGGGGCAGACAGGCAGTGACAAGGGTTGCCGCCGGAATGGGTACACACAATCCAGGGTGTGGCATGGTGGAGCAGCGCACAGTTGCCCCCTTCCCCTATCCCCGCAACGCCAACCCCCCTCCTATGGCAGCCCACCCCAGCCGAGGGTGCGCCCTGCTGAGCACTGGGGCAGCAAGCCCAGTGAGCAAAGATGGTTACTCAGCTCCTCGCAGAAACCCTTCCGCCAGGTTCACGTTTTTCAAAGGGAGTACTAATCGGTGCCAGCGTGACCACTTACTGGGGAGGCCGCTGAATCATGGGTGGCCGTTGGATATGGGGTGGCTCCTGTTAATTGTACGGAATTGGGGCTTACGTGGTGATTATCGGCTTCCTGCCACTCTATGGCGGGATTCCGATTTTGCCTACGGGAGTGAGCCGGTTGCATTGCAAGCTGTTTGGCAGCCGGCACAGTTCTTGTTTTTGGACTCTTCCGCTATTACCGCCCGTGTCTCACTCTCGCCCGAGCGAAACGAGGCCAGAGAATCTTGCCCATAGTCTCCTGGCTGAAAGGTTCAGACCATGGCATGTCTGCCTGCTTTTTCATAGCGGTCTGGGAGATTTTCAACAGTTTTCAGGCCACTTCACAACCTCTCATGAGCTGCTCCAGAACACGGTTACAAAGTCTACCATGGAGAACTCCTCCTTCCGCCCTAGAAACCTCTCTTTTATCAGTTTCAGAGGCTCTCACGCGTGGTGCTTGTAAACTAATTCAAGCGGAATAAAACCGGTGGGCTCCAATAGGTAAGTCACTGTTTGCAAGTAGAAGGAAACCCTTATCCCAGTCATGGGGGTACGCGTGGCTGATCATTGTTTTTAGGGTTTGGTGGTACCATTCCAGGGCCCCCTACGACTGCAAGATACACGGACGTCTTCAGCTGGGTCACACCCAGGTTATCCATGTCCTCCTGGAATACCTTGGACATGAAATCTGACCCCTGATCCGAGTGCTGGGCAAACCATGCTTGATAAAGAATTGGGTCAATTCCCTGACCACTATTTTGGCAGCTACGGTTCTCAGGGAACCCGTCTGGGAAACGGGTAGCATGACTCATAATGGTCAGGATATACCTGCGGCCCCCATTGTTTTGGACGCAGCCTCACACAGTCCACTAACGCCTTGCTGAATGGGTTCCCCAAAAGCCAGCACGATAGTCAGAGATGGGGCAGCACGGTACCATGGTGGTTAGCATAAATGCTTCACAGCTCCAGGGTCCCAGGTTCGATTCCCGGCTGGGTCACTGTCTGTGTGGAGTCTGCACGTCCTCCCCGTGTGTGCATGGGTTTCCTCCGGGTGCTCCGGTTTCCTCCCACAGTCCAAAGATGTGCTGGTTAGGTGGATTGGCCATGCTAAATTGCCCGTAGTGTCCTTAAAAGTAAGGTTGGGGGGGGTTGTTGGGTTTCGGGTATAGGTTGGATACGTGGGTTTGAGTAGGGTGATCATTGCTCGGCACAACATCGAGGGCCGAAGGGCCTGTTCTGTGCTGTACTGTTCTATGTTCTATGTTCTAGATGCAGGTCAGGCTGCAGGTTAGGGTTTTCTCACAAGCTGGCTCCTGTGGCAGGTTCTGCAAAACCCTTTCTACATTCCTGTGAAGGTGCGGCCAGGAGGAATTCCGACTTGTGCTTTCCATGCACCGACGTGCCCAACCATTGGAATTTTGTGGGCTGGCTGCAAGATTTCTGCACAGTATCTCAGCAGCACGACTACCCGATAGTTCACTGTCCCAATTCAATTCAAGAAGATCCAATACCAGAGCAAACTATATGGTAAATGAAAAAGCCCTGGGGAAAATTGATGTACAGAGAGATCTGGGTGTTCAGGTCCATTGTACCCTGAAAGTGGCTGTGCAGGTCGATAGAGTGGTCAAGAAGGCATATTAAGAAGTCTTACAACACCAGGTTAAAGTCCAACAGGTTTTATTCAAACACGAGCTTTCAGAGCGCAGCTCCTTCCTGAGGAAGGTGCAGTGCTCCGACAGCTCGTGTTTGAATCAAACCTGTTGGACTTTAACCTGGTGTTGTAAGACTTCTTACTGTGCTCACCCCAGTCCAACGCCGGCATCTCCACATCAAGAAGGCATATGGCATGCTTTCCTTCATCGGAAGGGGTATTGAGTACAAGAGTTGGCAGTTACAGTTGTATAGGACTTTGGATCGGCCAATTTTGGAATACTGCGTGCAGTTCTGGTCGCCACATTACCAAAAGGATGTGGATGTGGTGCAGAGTAGGTTCACCAGGATGTTGCCTGGTATGGAGGGCGCGAGCTATGAAGAGAGGTTGAGTAGATTAGGATTATTTTCATTAGAAAGACGGAGGTTGAAGGGGGAACCTCATTGAGGTCTACAAAATTATGAGAGGTATAGACAGGATGGATAGCAAGAAGCTTTTTCCCAGAGTGGGGGACTCAATTACTAGGGGTCACGTGTTTAAGGTGAGAGGGGAAAAGTTTATGAGAGGGGAAAAGTTTAAGGGAGATATGCGTGGAAAGTTCTTTACGCAGAGGGTGGTGGGTGCCTGGAACGCATTGCCGGTGGAGATGGTAGAGGCGGGCATGATCGCATCATTTAAGATGTATCTAGACAGATATATGAATGGGTAGGGAGCAGAGCAGATCCTTAGAAAATAGGTGACAGTTTTAGATAGAGGATCTGGATCGGCTCAGGCTTGGAGGGCCGAAGGGCCTGTTCCTGTGCTGTAATTTTTCTTTGTTCTTTGTTCCCTTCTCATTTACAGGTCGGTGAGGGGGTGTGGAGAATGGGGGTCTCCATTTCCTCCTCAGCCCCTCATGTTTAATGTAGACGCACTCAGGCACTGCCTCGACTTCAGTGTGAGCAGTCTGAGCAAATGTTTTTGACTGTGGGTCTGCGTGCTGGGCAGTGACTAAGGAACAGTTATTAATGACCTCCTCAGGTTGCCCTGGTCTCCCAAAACCGGTGTCAGATAACCAGACCAGGGAGTCTTCTGCTGCAACGCCACTTCACCTTCCTTTGGTGTCGCTTGTCTGGCCATAGAATGGGTTACCACACAGTCAGGTAAAATGCCAGGCACGTACTCCTGCAATTGCTCAGTTTCCTTGAGTTCAAGGGGCTTTTCTAAGACCACTGGAGATGCTAACACCCTTGATCCCACCAGATCTATTTCCAAGGAGCAGGTTGACCTCATCCATGGAATGACTCCCATGGTCACCGACCCTGATGTAAAGTTGCACTCTAGATGCACCCGATATAGGAGGGTGGGCATGTACTCTCCTTCAATCCCCTTTAACAACCTTGGCACTTACTGTATTCGCTGATGGTAAGGTCATGCCTTTACCCAGCAGTAGAGTCTGGCTGGCTCCCCGTTTCCCTCAGTATTACTACAGGCTTACTCGCCTCAGCCTGGGGGAATGTAGCCACCCGTCCTTTGGGTACAACATGCCAGTAACTCTCAGACTTGTTTGACCTCAGTCGCACTCTCAGGAGTGCCCCTACGCAAATTCTCAGCTGCAGTCAGAACCATAGACTGGTCTGCTATTCTCCCCGACTGTATTCCACTCTCTGCTCAGGGTGTATGAGCCCCAATAAATCCCACTGGTTTTTCCTGTAACCTCCAGCAATTGCCCTGAATATGCCCTATCTTTCAGCAGTTAAAACACAGTTTTCCTGGCCTCCCTTTTCATTTCCAGACCATTCTTTCTGTTCTGCGGAGGGTCCCACAGAATTTCCCTCACTCCCACGAGTGCTCGGTTTCCTATCACTCTCCCCGTCTTTATCCCTTCCAGTTGGTTGGGGTTGACTCAGGGAGGGTCCCTTCTGGGATGAGGGTCTTTGGATCAGCTCATAATTGACGACCAGTGTGGCTGCCGGTCTGGTCCCTGGGACCCTCCGCTCCTCCAGGTGGGTTCTTATTGGAAGGGGCATGGAGTTTGTTAACTCTTTGAGAAGAATTATTTCTCGTAAGTGGCTTCTATTTTAAGTGCGCGCGCCAACTGGTCAAAAGCAAGTTGCTTAAGCCTCTCAAATTCCAGGTACATCTGGTCAGGCCATTTCCTGAAGGTACTGAATTTCTGACAGTGCTCTTCTGGCACTAACTTGGACGCACTTAATATGCTTTGTAGTCAATGACATTCTCCTCGGGCAACAGATGTAGATCTCGTGAGCTTTCCCTGAAAGTTTACAGGGGCCATTGTTGGACTGGCCACTTGTACTGCTGTGCTCACCGCTCAAAAGAGATAAAGAAGGCTTCCACCTCTGCTTCATCAAATTTAGGGATTAAATGAGCAAACTGGCTTACCTCTGCACCAAAGTCTGAGCTAGTGGGCTTCAAGAGACACAGCAGGATTCCTACCCCTCAATGTGAGAAATTTCAGCTGAAACTCTCGGGGCGGAATTCTCCGCTCCCGGGAACAATCGGGAGGGCCGTCGTAACCTCGGCCGAGTTTCACGACGACCTCGGAGGCCGCTCCTCGCCCCCTATTCTCCCCTCCCGGCGGGGCTAGGAGCGGTGATCCGTAAATCTCGGCCACGGGGGCATCGCGCCGAGAATGACGCTGCCGGCGCGCCTAATGACGTCAGCCGCGCATGCACAGGTTGGCCGGCTCCAACCCGCGCATGCGCGGCTGACGTCATGACGCCGATGGCACGTGGCGGCTTGATCTTGCGGGGCGGCGGAGGGGAAATAGTGCGTCCGATTTGGACGCCGGCCCGACGATCGGTGGGCACCGATCGCGGGCCTCTCCCCTCCCAAGTACTGTCGTGGTGCTCTTTCCTTTCTAGGCCACCTACAAGCCCTAAACAGGCTTCTCACTCCCGTTTCACGATGGCAGCGACCAGGCGTGTTTGCCGCCATCATGAAACGGTCGTGAACGGCAGGCCGCTCGGCCCATCCGGGTCGGAGAATCGGCAGTCGCCATGAAAAACGGCGAGCGGTATTCTCCGCCGGCTCCAAAAATCGCGGAGGCCGTCGTGAACTCGGCCGAGGTTCATGACGGCCTCAGGGCCCGCTCCCTGCACCTAATTTACCCCCACCCGGGGGGCTAGGAGCGGGTCCCGTCGTTCCCGGCCACGACCTCGGCCGCCGGAAATGACGCCCGAACGGCGCTTCGCGGATGACATCAGCGCGCAGATGATGCGAACCCGCGCATGCACGGTGCCATATTTCGCCACCGCCACCCGGCAAGACGTGGCAGCTTGATCTTGCCGGGCGGCAGAGGGGAAAGAGTGCGTCCGTTTTGGATATTTGGACGATCGGTGGGCACCGATCGCGGGCCTCTCCCCTCCGGAGCACAGTCGCGGTGCTCCGTTCCCAATCGGGCCCCTGGGTGCCTCAAACGGGCATCCGGCGCCCGTTTCACGAATGCAGCGACCAGGTGTGGTTGCTGTCGTGGTGAAACGGGCGTGAAGGGCCGGCCGCTCGGCCCATCGGGCTCGGAGAATCGCCGATCACCGTGAAAAACGGCGAGCGCCGATTATTCCGAGGGGGGGGGAGAATCACGGGGGCGTATACAAACAGTGAGTTGGAAGGGACCGGTTACACATCCATCAACTTGTTTTCCTCTGACGCTGCACTTCCCTGTGGCAAAGAGCCGAACCTCCACTCAGACTAAGATCAGCAAGCAGAAAGTCATGAATACAAACGTACACCTTACCGTTCTCCAAGGTGCTGCGTATTGTTGTCGCGATTACGCGATACAGCTGGAGCAGAGTGGATGCCTGGCTACTTTGAGAATCAATGTCCCTCCTTAGCCCCAGTCCCACGACCTGCAAGCGCTCAGAGAGTAGGTAGAGAGAAACTATTTCCTCTGGTGGGAAGTCTAAAACAAGAATCTTTCATCTTAAAATTGGAACGAGGTTTCCGGGGTGTTTGATAGGTTTTTGCTCTATTTTCCCTTTATTCTTTCATGGATGTGAGTGTCACTGGCAAAGGTAGCATTTGTTGCCCATTCCCCTGAACTCAGCACTTCAGAGGCAATCATTTAGCAGATAGTGATTGACTAGAACAGCGATATTTTAATTTTCACTGGAAGGTTAATGTTTTGCCACAGAACATTGCGGTGCAAGTTGTACTTCGGAGGTTTAAGTGTACAATCTAGGTTGATACGCCAGTGCGGTTCAGAGGTAGTCCTGCACCGTTGAAGGTGCTATTTATCAGGAAAAAAGTAAAAATGAGGCCTGACTGTCTTTTCAGTTAGACGCAGGAGATCCCGTAGCAGGGGAACTCTCCCAAGTGCCTCGCAACCAACTCCCCTGCAATGGAGTAATATTGTCATTATCACATTGTTGTAATTAGCACCAGGAATTGTAATTGTGCAAATTGGCACCAGGACACAACAATAACTACACTTCAAAGGTAGGATGTGGGCTGTAAGGCACTTTGAGATGTATGGGGTTTGTGGAACGTGTGGGAAAAATGCATTCAACCTCTGTATAATAAAGGAAATTAGCGCGGCCGAGAAAAATGTGATGTGTATATATACAACTGTTTAGAAATATGAGAAATCCAACAGCAGGGTAGCATGGTGGTTAGCATAAATGCTTCACAGCTCCAGGGTCCCAGGTTCGATTCCCGGCTGGGTCACTGTCCGTGTGGAGTCTGCACGTCCTCCCCCTGTGTGCGTGGGTTTCCTCCGGGTGCTCCGGTTTCCTCCCACAGTCCAAAGATGTGCGGGTTAGGTGGATTGGCCATGTTAAATTGCCCGTAGTGTCCTAATAAAAATGTAAGGTTAAGGGGGGGGGTTGTTGGGTTACGGGTATAGGGTGGATATGTGGGTTTGAGTAGGGTGATCATGGCTCGGCACAACATTGAGGGCCGAAGGGCCTGTTCTGTGCTGTACTGTTCTATGCTCTATGTTCTAATCTGAAGAATGCAAGAATCGTGGGCGGGATTCTCTGATCCTGAGGCTAAGTGTTGACGCCATTGTAAACGCTGTCCCGTTTTACGACGGCATCAACAGGCCCCCAGGAGCAGCGATCCTGAGCCCTACAGGGGGCCAGCACGGCACTGGAGCGACTCACCCAGCTCCAGCAGCCGATACCAGCGTCAAACGGGCGCCGCGGGTCTGCGCATGCGCGCTGCAGCTGGCGTGATCTCGCGTATGTGCGCTAGCTTCCTTCCCCGCACTGGCCCCGACGCAACATGGCGTACAGCAACATGGCGTACAGCAACATGGCGTACAGCAACATGGCGTACAGCAACATGGCGTACAGCAACATGGCGTACAGCAACAGGGGCCGGTGCAGAGTAAACGAGGCTCCCACCAGGAGCAGCCGGCCTGCCGATCGGTAGGCCCTGATCGCGGGCCAGGCTACGGTGGAGTCCTCCCCCCTGTGTTCGGTTCCCGCCTCCCCCCTGCCAGGCCGCCCCCGCAGGAGGCTGAGGTCCCGCCGGGTAAGACCACATGTGAATGGCGGCGGCGGGATTCGGGCTATCTCAGCAGCCACTCAGCTCATCCTACGCGGAGAATCGCTGCGGGGGGGGGGGGGGGCAATGTAGAGCGGCCCCCGACCGGCACCATGACGACCGCGCTGGTTCCAATGGGGGCGATTCTCCGGTGACCCGAGAATCGGCGGACCGGCGTCGGCGCAGTGTCACGTGGGTCACGCCCGGCCCAGCGAATCTCTGACTTGGCCCCGGGGTCAGAGAATCCCGGCCCACATCTTAATTAAAGTCAGAGCTCATAAATCAATGCCAGCAGGAAAGTCAATAAGAGATCAGTTGCAATCTTCCATGTGACTGTTTGGAGGGCAGCTTTCAACTCCTTTACCAAGATGGCATCCTTGCTGAATCAGGGTTAAGCGGAGCCCATCTTGAGCCCCTTGGAGGCTCTTTAGTACTTTAATGTGTCTGGGGAATATGTATCCCCACGTGTTTTAGTTTCATTTCCTGAGAAAACCCTGTTTATTAGTTACAGAAATATTGCAGATGGGAAAGTAAACTGATGGCCAAAAATTGAGAAACAAAGAGTCTGTTTGCTTTCCAGCTGGCTGTGGGAAGTTGCACCCTGTGATGACAGATGTGTTGGTTGACCAATGGCGGGGGGAGGGGAGGGGGGAAGTGGTTGGCTGTTAACGGCAGCAGGTCATGTGATGAAACCTCCAGGAATACATCCAACCAGAGTTGGCAACATTATTCTCGATGGGGTGAGTGCTGGCCACTCATGAACTTCTCACAAACGTGTTAGATGATATGAACACTTCGGGGGGGAAATACAGTTGCGTTACAATTCATAATTTTACTTGCATTGCCAAAGTAAGAAGCAAAACTCTCTAATTTTGACCTTTAAAGGGCAGCACGGTGGCCTAGTGGTTAACACAACCGCCTCACGGCGCTGAGGTCCCAGGTTCGATCCCGGCTCTGGGTCACTGTCCGTGTGGAGTTTGCACATTCTCCCCGTGTCTGCGTGGGTTTCGCCCCCACAACCCAAAAATGTGCAGAGTAGGTGGATTGGCCACGCTAAAATTGCCCCTTAATTGGAAAAAATAATTGGCTAATCTAAATTTATAAAAAAAAAAATAAAAAATTTTGACCTTTAAATTCATTTTGCAGCTGTTTCTCTCTGTCGTTCATTGCATGAAATGAATAATGAGAGGAAGCAAATAGATTGCCGTTCTCCATGAGCCAAAGCTGTTGGAACTGGGTTCAGTATTTTAGTTCCTGGTTGAGTTGAGATTTCTTCACTCAGCCAGGGCTGTGGGTCATTCGAATACCAAAGAACTATGGATTCTCAGTCATTGAGTGCGTTCAAGACAGAAGTGGTGTCATGTGAGAGTACCTTTAGGAAATGGGTGTTTATTACTGCAGCGATGTCAGAGAGTGGGTGGAGCTGGGCTGTCTGTCAGCTTTTTACTTTTGTTTTCGATCAGGCTGCAGGTTGTGTTTTAGTTTCGTTTTCAGTGTTGGAGCTGAAGCCAGACAGAGCAGGCGCACTGTTGATCTCTCTGCCATCAAAAGACCATCTCTTGATCATTTGGCAAATTCAGAATTATAAATGTTCTCAGTAGTGAATGTAAACCTGATGTGCTTCTGGTAAAAGTCTTATGGATATGAAAAGGAAAGCTTAAAGGATTACTTTAAGAATTAAAGAATTAAGAATTTAAGGATTACTTAAGAATACTGTTGTATTCTTTGGGGGGTGTATTTGAATTAATGGTTGCTGAGATGTTCACTGTTTGTTTTAAAAAGGTTAACTTAAGTTAATAGAATAAACATTGTTTTGAATTTAAAAATACTTTTCCATTTCTGCTGTACCACACCTGTAGAGTGGGCCGTGTGCTCCCCATACCACAATCTAGTAGATGTTGTGGGCCAGGTAAACTCCATGATACACTATGGTGTTCTCTAAACCCTGGCCCATAAGAGTGGGTAGTTTCATACAATCTCTACAGTACAGAAGGAGGCCATTCAGCCCATCAAGATCCACCGACCCTCGGAAACATCACCCTACCTAGGCCCACTTCCCTGCCCTATCCCAATTACCCCGAAACCTAACCTACACACCTTTGGCCACTAAGCGGCAATTTTATCATGGCCAATCCATCTAAGCTGCACTTCTTTGGACTGTGGGAGGAAACCGGAGCACCCGGAGGACACCCACATGGGAGAAAGTACAAACTCCACACACACAGTCACCCAAGGCCAAAATTGAATCCGTGACCCTGGTGCTATGAGACAGCAGTGCTAACCACTGTGCCTCCATGCTGCCCTAAGTTTGCTGCAGACTAAGAAAGTTATGAATACCTGATCAGGGCAGGATTGAAGAATTGAAATGGAAGATCAGCCATGATCTTATTGAACGGCAGAGCAGGCAGGAGGAGTGGTATACCTCTTAGTTTCTTAAGTTTACATTTTTAAAATCAGATTTTATTAGCTCCTGTTAAAGAAGATTATTTAAAAAATCAAAGGGCAGCACGGTGGCGCAGTGGGTTAGCACTGCTGCCTCATGGCGCCGAAGTCCCAGGTTCGATCCCGGCTCTGGGTCACTGTCCGTGTGGAGTTTGCACATTCTCCCCGTGTTTGTTTGGGCTTCGCTCCCACAACCCAAAGATGTGCAGGCTAGGTGGATTAGCCACACTAAATTGCCCCTTAATTGGAAAAAATGAATTGGGTACTCTAAATTTATTTTTTAAAAATTTAAATCACGATTGGGGTTCTTTTGCAATGCATGGTACAAGATCTTGAGCTTAATATCATGAGCAAATTGTGAAAGCCAACTCTGGACAGGAGCTACACAGTGGAAGAAATTAAGTCACTGAGCTCAGTTTGACCTGTCACCATCTTCCTTATAGGAGAAGTTCTGGGTTCCAATGACTGACAACCAAGGACTTATAACAACAATAGTTTGTTCAGAGCTCTGAGCATCTCTGGAGGTGGAGATGGTTAGCAGTTTCAAATTCCTAGGGGTGCACATCACCAAAAATCTGTCCTGGTCCACTCACGTCGACGCTATCACCAAGAAAGCACAACAGCGCCTATACTTCCTCAGGAAATGAAGGAAATTCGGCATGTCCACATTAACCCTTACCAACTTTTACAGAGGCACCATAGAAAGCATCCTATCGGGCTGCATCACAGCCTGGTATGGCAACTGCTCGGCCCAGGACCGCAAGGAACTTCAGAGAGTCGTGAATACCGCCCAGTCCATCACACGAACCTGCCTCCCATTCATGGACTCCATCTACACCTTCCGCTGCCTGGGGAAAGCGGGCAGCATAATCAAAGACCCCTCCCACCCGGCTTACTCACTCTTCCAACTTCTTCCATCGGGCAGGAGATACAGAAGTCTGAGAACACGCACAAACAGACTCAAAAACAGCTTCTTCCCCACTGTCACCAGACTCCTAAATGACCCTCTTATTGACTGACCTCATTAACACTACACCCTGTATGCTTCATCCGATGCCAATGCTTATGTAGTTACATTGTATATCTTGTGTTGCCCTATTATGTATTTTCTTGAATTTTGTTTAATTCCCTTTTCTTCCCATGTACTGAATGATCTGTTGAGCTGCTTGCAGAAAAATACTTTTCACTGTACCTCGGTACACGTGACAATAAACAAATCCAATCCAATCCAATCCAATCTTAATGAAATGAAAATCGCTTATTGTCACAAGCAGGCTTCAAATGAAGTTAGTGTGAAAAGCCCATAGTTGCCACATTCCGGCGCCTGTTCGGGAAGACTGGTACGGGAGGCTCTTACATGAAATGAAATGAAATGAAATGAAAATCGCTTGTTGTCACAAGTAGGCTTCAAATGAAGTTACTGTGAAAAGCCCCTAGTCGCCACATTCCGGCGCCTGTTCGGGGAGGCTGATACGGGAATCGAAGTGCTGCTGGCCTGCCTTGGTCTGCTTTCAAAGCCAGCGATTTAGCCCTGTGCTAAACAGCCCCTTGCTTCTGCTTGGCCCGCATTCCGTGGAGAACTCCCACGTTTCCGTCACATGACCCTTTAAGCAACTGCATCATCACGTGACCACTCGGTCTACACTTATACACTGAGCTCAGTGTGACCTGTCACTACCTCCCTTATTCTAAGACCCTACAGTAAACTTAGGCCGTTTCCAGTTTAGAAGAATGAGAGGCAACCTTATTGACAGACAGAAGAATTTCAGGGAGTTTGACAGGGTAGATGCTGTGAGGTTGTTCCCCTTGTGGGAGAGTTTCGGACCAGAGAGCATAATCTCAGAGTAAGGGGTCGCCCATTTAAGACAGAGATGAGGAGGAATTTCTTCTGAGGGGTGAATCTGTGGAATTCTTTACCGCAGAGACCTGAAGAGATTGGGACATTAAGTATGTTCAAGACTGAGATAGACATATTTTTAATCAGTAAGGGAGTCAAAGGCCTTGGGGATAAGGTGGGAAAGTGGAATTGATGATTCTATCAGCTCAGTCATGATCTCATTGAGTGATGGAGAAGACTTGATGGGCTGAATGGCCTACTTCTGCTTCTACATCTTATGGGCTAACATTTCAAAATTTAACAGAACCTGATTGGAACATTTCCAGGTTCATCTCTCTGATTGGGCTGTGACCACTGTAGCCATCTGGGATGGCCACTTACAACTGGAAATATGGCCACTTACAATGGGAAATATGGCCACTTACAACGGGAAATATGGCAACTTACCACGGGAAATATGGCCACTTACAAAGGGAAATATGGCCACTTACAACGGGAAATATGGCAACTTACAACGGGAAATATGGCCACTTACAAAGGGAAATATGGCCACTTACCATGGGAAATATGGCCACTTACCACGGGAAATATGGCAATTTACAAAGGGAAATATGGCCACTTACAACGGGAAATATGGCAACTTACAACGGGAAATATGGCCACTTACCACGGGAAATATGGCCACTTACAATGGGAAATATGGCCACTTACAAAGGGAAATATGGCCACTTACAAAGGGAAATATGGCCACTTACCATGGGAAATATGGCCACTTACCACGGGAAATATGGCCACTTACAATGGGAAATATGGCCACTTACAACGGGAAATATGGCCACTTACAACGGGAAATATGGCAATTTACAAAGGGAAATATGGCCACTTACAACGGGAAATATGGCAACTTACAACGGGAAATATGGCCACTTACCACGGGAAATATGGCCACTTACAATGGGAAATATGGCCACTTACAAAGGGAAATATGGCCACTTACAAAGGGAAATATGGCCACTTACCATGGGAAATATGGCCACTTACCACGGGAAATATGGCCACTTACAATGGGAAATATGGCCACTTACAACGGGAAATATGGCCACTTACAACGGGAAATATGGCAACTTACAACGGGAAATATGGCAACTTACAAAGGGAAATATGGCCACTTACAAAGGGAAATATGGCCACTTGCAAAGAATCACGGGAAATATGGCCACTTGCAAAGAATCACGGGAAATATGGCCACTTGCAAAGAATCACGGGAAATATTGCCAATGCAGGATCCAGACGAACTCAGAGCTTAAGTGTATATTGCCACTGGATAACCAGACACTATCGAAACCCCCAACCAATTTGCATTCTAATGGCCCATTTCCCCAGAACAAAAGACTCGTGCTCAGGTATCAGATACAGATCCAGACTCATTGGCGCCACTCCCTTCACCCAGGAAGCCCAAACAGCCAAGCTCAATGACCGCTGAGGACACGCCCAGCCATCAAGGCATCCGCCCCTTTATTGGCTCAAATCGAAGGCAGTAATCGAAGCCTGCCAAATTATTGGGTCCAAAGCTAAGGACGGCCCAAAAGAGCGCACAACCCCCGAGGGATAAAGAGAGACACTGCCATGTGTTCAGTCTCTCTCGACCCCGACCTACGCCTAAAACCAAGTGCAACACCACGACCAGAAGCAAGTTCAAGACCAACGATCGCTACCAGACGGATGAGCCCAGCAGAAACGAAGTCACTTCTCCAGACCCAGCCAATCCAGATCCGAACAAAGGCCTTGTTCCTCTGCCAAAGCCGGGTGCCTGAAGTTAAGTACAGGTTGTTGTAGTGTTAGGTGTAATTTAGCTTGTAGTCTTTTATGTTGCATGTCAAAGTAATAGAACTTGAACTAAATAACCGGTTGTTTGGTCTTTGATCAATATCTGGTAAAACCTTGTGGTGGTATCATTTGATACCTGGTGACTCTGAAAAGCAATATCATCATTAATAACGGTCATATCAGTATCCAGTTAAAGAGAGCATCACCACTCCAGACACCGCTTCTCACCCCTGTCAGAAAGGGACTTAAAAAAATAGAATTTAACGTCTACGGCCCAGACTAATGGAAAGAAGCTGCTGCCAGAGACTTTGACATCATCTCTCCATTAAAACATGTCAAGGTCTCTGCTCTGTCATGGCTAATGGAATGTATTTAGAATAAAGTGTCTTTAATGAGAATGGGCTAAGAAAACACGAGCGATTGCTCACGCAGTGGGTGATATGGTGTACACAGGCTTTAGCGCGGGTAAGCGAATACGCAAACAAGGGAGTTGAAGAAGCGGGACTTTACAATAGCAAGAAATTACTCAGGTCAGAGAGTCAAATTAAAATAACTGGCAATTAGGAGCTGATAGCGTTCAGAGTTCAGTTACAGAACAGAGCACTTCTCTGGTTCCTGGAATTAGTGTGTTTTTATTACATCATCTTTCCCACACTTGGTGAGTCAGTCTCAAACCGTTCTCCTAATCTGAACACATCAAGTTCCCCCTAGCTGCACAATGGACATATTGTTCTCATACCAGAGCCCTGCATCTCCACAGAGAAGATACTCCGTGGGCTGCAGAGATTCTGACTGGATAGTGAATGTCTGCCTTCGATTGAGGCAATTTACCCGTGAGCTAGGAGGTTGTGAATTCAAGTTCCACTTAGGGCTACAATCTACACTCACACGTTAGTGTGGCGCTGAAGGGGAGGGGTGGCGTTGGTTGGGTTCTTTGCTGTCAGAGATGTTAAAATGAGATCTTGTTCACTCGATAAGAGTTCTGATCTTCTTCCTAAATGCTCCCTCGGAATCGAGGATGACATCCTTCCAATCTGGTTCGATGGCTTCTCAGAAGACTGATAAATCCAAAGCCAATTCTGCAGATTCTGACACATGTGGAGCAGATGGTGCTCGAGGGGTTGGGTAGCTGAGGGGTTTAGAGGTTTCTACGCTCCCTCCCTCTGTACATTCCTGACAAAGTCTTTCGATGGGTTTGGTTCCTTCCCGAATGAAGCTTCTCCATTTTGGTGGGTCCCAATCTAGGGTCTCCTGTGAGGCGCTGGGGATGTTTGACTTTTTCAGGGTTGCTTTGAGGAAAACCCTAAAGTGTCCCCGCTGTCCCCCAGGGAGTCCCCTGCTGTGACTGAGTTCTGAGTAGAGCAATTGCTTCATGTTCTGGTGTCAGACATAACGAGCAACATATCCCGTCCAGCACCACTTAACTTGGGAGAGGGCACTGCTGTAGGACTGCCTTTGCTGCCACTGTATTTGGAGGACATTGTGAAGGGATTGCTGCCGGTACCTCTCCAGTGCTTTGAGGAGCCCATTGTAGGGTGTCCAAGTCTCCAATGCAAATAGGATGTTGGGAATCACTGAGCAGATCTGATAGAACCATTGAAAGGGCAGGGAGCTCTTCCACGGCCTTGGCTAATCTTCTTGTCCAGTCACATCTCATGGCTGTTTGTGTATAATAAAATAGGATTTTGTTCCTTCACTGTGACAAAGTCCTGGAACTCCCTCCCTAACAGCATGGTGGGTGTGCCTACACTTCAGGGACTGCAGCGGTTCAAGAGGCAGTGGACCACCACCTTCTCAAGGGCAACTTGGGATGGGCAATAAACGCTGGCCTAACCAGCGATGCCCACATCTCATAAAAACAAATTTTTAAAAAGCTAATTTCTGTCCAGTCACATCTCATTGCTATTTGTGGAATCTTGCTGTTTAAACCATTATATAATTCTCTGGGCGGGATCTGCCCATGAACAGGGGAGGAAGTCTTGGTGTAAGGGAATTTTTCAGCTGTTGGGCATGCTTGGTTGGGAGGTGGGATTTCCCCCAATGCTATTGCCAGGAGGAGGCACTCAAGAGCCAGCAAATGGTGGAGGCAGACAAATAGGCAAGGTGGGTGGGCCTTCCAAAGCTGCCGACCCACAGAGGGATGGGAAGGAACTCTGCGTCCTTGGCAGGGTCCCAAATCGAGGTGGTGCCCACTGAGGCCTCAAGGAAAACGCTAAGGCTCCTCCGTGTAGAGGCAGGGGTGTCAGGCAAGCCCTGGTGATCGAGGGGAAAACCCTTCCAGTGGCAGTATTGTGACAATAGGACTAACCTTTGCTGCTGGCAGCCCCCCCCCCCCCCCCCCCCCCCCCCCCCCCCGGGCCCCCTGGTCCCCTCCTTGGTCTCCGATAACCTCTGTCCCCCTGGAAGCTAACTTTTTGCCACACTATGGAAGTGGCTCCAGTGGTCAGGGACAGGAGGATGTGACTATGAGTGAGGCAGGTAGAGGGACCCAGGGGGTAGGGTTGCAGAAGCCTCAGCCCTTGTCCAGCAGGTTTGAGATTCTTGCTCTCTGAGTGGGGAAGATGAGTAACTGGACCACAGCAGCGTGGTACAGGGAGCCTTCAAGATGGGGAGAGGGAAAAGAAATACAGTTGTAATCGGGGATAGTATAGTTAGGGGCATAGACAATATTCACTGTGACCAGAATCAAGAGTCCTGAAGGTTGCATTCCCTACCTGGTGCCAGGGTTCAGGATCACATCTGGGCTGCAGAGGAACTTGGAGTGGGAGAGTAAAGATCCAGTTGGCATGGTCCACGTAGGTACTAACGACATAGTTGGAGCAAGGATAGAGGTTCTGTTGAAGGAATATGAGCAGCTAAGGGCTAAATTAAAAAGCAGAACCAAAGAGGTAATAATCTCCAGATTACCACCTGAGCCATGGGCTAAATGACACTGTGTTAATAAGGTTAAAGAGGTAAATGCATGGCTCAAAGGTTGGCGTGGGAGAAATGGGTTTGAATTCATGGGACTTTGGCACCAGTACTGGCGAAGGAGGGAGCTGTTTCATAGAATTTACAGTGCAGAAGGAGGCCATTCGGCCCATCGGGTCTGCATGGCCCTTGGAAAGAGCACCCCACCCAAGCTCACACCTCCACCCTATCCCCGTAACCCAGTAACCCCACCCAAACTTTTTGGACACTAAGGGGCAGCTTTGCATGGCCGATCCACCTAATCTGCACATTTTTGGACTGTGGGAGGAAACCGGAGTACCCGGAGGAAACCCACGCACACACGGGGAGAATGTGCAGACTCCGCACAGACAGTGACCCAAGCCGGGATTCGAACCTGGAACCCTGGAGCTGTGAAGCAACTGTGCTAACCACTGTGCTACCGTGGTGTTCCGATGGGACAGTCTCCAACTGAATCTTGCTGGGACCGGAGACTTCACGAATCACATAACCAGGGCTGTGGAAACTGGACCCGGGCCCCCGGGTGGCCATATTCGGGGTGTCGGACCAGCCAGGGTTGGAAACGGGTGCGGAGGCAGATGTTGTCGCCTTCGCCTCGTTGATCGCCCAAAGGCGGATCCTGTTGGGATGGAGAGCAGCCTCTCCACCCTGTGCCCTGGCGTGGCGGGGGGACCTGCTGGAATTCTTGACTCTTGAGAAGGTTAAGTTTGAACTGAGGGGAAGGACGAAGGGGTTCTACAATTCATGGGCGTTATTCATCATGCATTTTTAAGAACTGGATAACATCGAATATTAGTTGGGGCGGGTGGGTGGGAGGAGGGGGGCTGTGTGTGTTAATGGCGACTGTGGGTGGTTCCTGATTCCTTTTTGTCATTTGTATATGTGAACATGCGGGCTGATGTTTGGGGACTGGTGGGAGGATGGGATCGTTGTTATTGATGTGGGGATTGACACATTTGTTCCTGATTATTGTTTGTTGTTGGTGGGTGTAAATTTGGGAGAAAATGTGAAAAAGGAGGAGAATAAAAAATATTTTAAAAAACCCAGGGCTGTAGATTGGGCTTGAAACTAAATAGTGGGGGAGCGAGTTCAGTTGTCTGGAAAATTAGAAAATCAAAGTTAAAGGAGAAGGTAGTAGTGCAGGTTCGTGATCAGGTGGATTGTTACCAGAAAACAAAACGAAGGGACAGAATGTGTGAACGTCATATTACAGCAAGGAATCAGACAAGAATGAAATGAAATGAAAATCGCTTATTGTCACGAGTAGGCTTCAATGAGGTTACTGTGAAAAGCCCCTAGTCGCCACATTCCGGCGCCTGTTCGGGGAGGCTGGTACGAGAATGGGCAAATTTGATAATAGAGCAAACTTAAGGGGTTGTGCCTGAATGCATGAAGCATTAGGGGCAAAATTAATGAGTTAACAGCACACATAGAGACAAAGGGGTACGATTTAGTAGCAATTACTGAGACATGGTTACAAGGAGACTAGGCCTGGGAATTGAAAATCCAATGCTACTCGGTATTTTGGAAGAATAGATAGAATGGAAAAGGAGGTGGTTCAGCTTTGCGAGTAAAGGAAGGGATCAGTGCTGGTGTGAGAAATGATATAGATACTGGAGAACAAGGTGCACATCAGAGGTGGAGGCAGCCTGCTGCCTTCCAATTCTGAAGCCTGAGATAACCTTGGTGGGAGTCCAGGGACCTGAAGGGACCGGGCCAATGTTTGGGTGTCACTGGTTTAGATGCGTCACCCTGTTCTACCTGCAGCCCCTGAGATGCGCCGGTGTCAAGAAGGGGCGATTCAGAAGGGCTGGAGACTTCCAGTGTCTCGTTGATGGAAGGTTCCGGGATGGGCTCCAGCACTTCCTCCTCCCTTGGGGTGCTCGTGGGTCCCTGGGTGACTCCATGGGACAGAAGGGAAGCTGAAGTAAACTCCAGAAGCCTCTGCGTCACCTGGCCCACCATTTTCTGCAACATGGTGTGGGAGCCCTCGGCAATTGCCCCCTGTGTCTGGGCCATGCTCTCGAGGCCCTCATCCATGTCCCTCAAAGACTGAGCCATGCCTTGGACGTCCGAGCTATGAGTGGCTCGGACGTCTTGCCCCAGGCTTTCTACTGTGGATGCCACCCTTGCACCATTGGCCAGGGTGCCACGCCATGGCAACAACATTTTTTGCTCCTGAATGCTTTGATACTGCTCCATTCGGCCTTGCAGTTGCAGGAATATCGCTGACAACCTCTCCTGGTGTTCCGGGCTCTGCCTTTGCACCTCTAGCAGCTGAAGGAGGAACCCGTCCAGAGGTATGACTCCTAGCTGGGGTATAGCTAAGTCCTAGGATCCAGCAGTCCTCTAACTGCCCAATCCCTGTGATGTTCCAGTCTCCACCTGATGTGTGGCAGAAGCTCCATGCTGTTCACCAGGTAGTGACCCAGAAGCCTCTCTGCTAGTGTCTGCTGTCATGTGTGTGTCCCTTTAAGAAAGATTTTTGTCTTATCACATGGCTTCAGTGATGTCATTTTGTGGGTGGAGCTGGGCTGTGGCTGTGAGGTGGGAGGGGGTTTCAGTTTCAGTTTGACATTTTTGGACAACAGAAGGAGAAAGAAATATTTTTTCCCTGTCTTTCTATGTTTTGATTTTAAAAACTGTTCCAGTAAAAACAATATTGGTTGTGGCTAACTGCCTCGGTAACTGTAAAGATATTGTTTGCTTTCCAGAGGAGTTTGGATCTGCTGGTTGAGACTGGAGCAGAATCTCAGGGAAAGGACCAGTTCCATTGAAGTGAGAATGCAGTGTGAAAAAGGAGTTTGGTTTATTGAATTTTGTTATTCAACGTAAAGGTTGTAGGTCAGGTGGACTGCATAATATACTTTGGAGTTTTTAAGCCATGGCCCCTAACACTGCTCACCAAGGTGCTTGTCTCTGCGATGGTGGATGGTACGGGTGATAGATGTAACACCTCTTTGGTGTCCTCCTCGGAGAGCTCCTTCCAGGTGCTGTCGAGGATTGCGGGGGCTCAGTGCTTGTTGATGACCCGGCCTCTTCGGATGGTGTTCCTGCAAGACAAGGGACATGGTTTCAGTAAATGGCATGGACAAGGGTCTGGACAATCGAAACATCTCATCTGGAGGAAGGTGCGGTGGATCCATCCTCATTTCTCTGCTGCACGCCAACCTCGCTGGCGGTTGTAGCCACCTGGGGTGGCCACGTCCCGATTACAAAATGGACACTTTGCAAAGAATGCAGGGAAAACGGACAATGCTGAGAAAGCAAGCAGGTGCAAGGTTTGTCTGTTGACTGGAGTTTGCAGCTCCCAGACAAGACCGATACTGCAAAACCATTAGCATACTATTGAGCCATTGAGCCATCTCCAGGGACAAAAGAGAAACATTTAGGTAAACGATACTAAAGCAGTCACCCCGGCGCCAGAGGAGACTAGAACAAAGCAGGCCAACGACCACCTAGGACACGCCCAGTAATCAGGGCAACCACCCCTTTATTGGAGGAAATCGATACCGATGATCAAGATACGGTTCAATTAATTGGGGCCAAGTTCAAGGCCCGCCCAAAAGCGCGCGAAGCCCTCTTCGGGTATAAGAAGCCCCCGAGAGATAATCACTCTCTTGGCCTTGGCTCTCAGTGAGGAGAGACCTGCCTAGCAGCTGCACCAGAACAAGTAAGTCCAAAGTCAACGCACACTACGAGACAGACGCTCCTAGCTACTATTCTGTACCAGTTCGACCCCAGCAGCCTCAGAACAGGACAACGGCCATTGTTCCTCTGACTGAGTGGGCGCCCGAAGCTAAGTATAGGCTTTAGTAGTAGTGATAGTTTAGGTGGTAGAGTTTGTGCATGAGTATATTTAACTGTGTGTGTAAATAAATGAGCATTGATTTCGAACTTACTAACTGGTGTATTGAGTCTTTGATCAGTATTCGGTTTTGAACCTTGTGGCGGTATCGAAAGATACCTGGAGACTCTTGAGCAAACGTCATTAGAATTAAGGAAGGCGATCATATTAATTGCCATAAACAGAGCCAATTAAAGAGAGAACACAATGAGCAACACGGTGATGACACACCTCTGACCCCCCCTCCCAACCTCAAAATGGGCTATCCATCGGAGTGAGAATTCAGAGCTCAGGCATGACTCCGTCCATTTCTCACTTTCCCCTCTGTTGTGGCGACTTTCCCCTGTTGGAACACAAAGGGGACATTATGAACCGATGCCTGGTGGGTTGGGGGTCGAGTACAACTGGCATTTGTGGGCACCGTGCCTTGGCAGAAAGGGGTTGTGATGAGGAGCGCCGGGGGGTGGGGGGTGGGGGGGGGGGGGGGGGGGGGGGGTGGGGGGTGGGGGGGGGGTTGAGGATGATGCTTGGGGATCGGGTGTTGGGAGGCTGGGAGATGGCAGAAAACGGGTTAACGGTGACTTTCTGGGGGTGAGGGAAGGGACGGATGCCAGGGGAAGACAAGTTGGAACTCACCCTTGCAACCTTGCAAGGTGTCATTAATTTGTTATCAGCATTGCACCCCATTCTCCTGGGCATGCTGTTGGCACTCACAACTGCTGCCACTGCCTCCGAGGCAGGATTGGCAACATTGCTTGGGGGGGGTCTCCTGCCAACATGTGGGTATATTGTGGCCCATTCTCACTGTCCGTGTGGAGTTTGCACATTCTCCCCGTGTCTGCGTAGGTTTCACCCCCACAACCCAAAGATGTGCAGGTTAGGTGGATTGGCCACACTAAATTGCCCCTTAAGTGGGGAAAAAAAAAACTGGGTACACTAAATTTAAAAGAAGAAAAAAAATTATGAGAAGTCTGGTTAGGCCTCCCCTCCGAGGTATGGGTCTTCTTGCTACCGTCCTCCAGGTTTGACTGAGAGTGAGTGCTGAGAATCCCTTTATATGCAGCTCTCTGTTAGTTGCAGTGCTCAGTTGCCCCCCGGGACAGGCGAGTCAGATGCCTATTGACTCGCTTCATGTGGGCGGAAATTAAATTTTATCAAGTGGCTCAAGATTGTGATCCGAATCGCGCCGCAACAATTTTCACGCCCAAAATTACACTTTCCAGCAAAATTGCGTCATGATATTTCTTTGGTTTGAATTCAGATTGCTCCATCCTTTGTAGCAACTGTGGACTGAAGGAAGATAATCTTTTCCCATGATGTAATGTAGCCTTTGGTTTTGGCGCTGTCCACTTCAATTGTCTCCTCACTAAAGGGATAAATGTGGCTTGACGCCATAGTTTGCTTTACAGCTATCAGACTGAAGGAAATTCATAACGTAGAAAAGTGGTTGTCAGAGGCCAGTCATAATGGTCCTCAGTATCCTCAGTTCAACTTTCTTCAACATCAAAGGGACTTTCCTTTACCCTAGCTGACCTGGTGAGGTCATTAAATGTTCTGTTATTCAGCGACATCATGGCTGATGTGTGACCCAACTCCATACACCCACCCCATGTCCCATATCCCTTCACACTTTTGGATACAAAAGTCTATCAACCTCAGATTTAAAACTAACAATTGATTTAGGAATGTAGGAGCAGGAGTAGGCCATTCAGCCCCTCGAGCCTGTCCTACCATTCAATGAGATCAAGGCTGATCTGTGACCTAACTCCATATACCTGTATCTGCCATTGGCCCATATCCCTTAATTTTTTTGTTTGATAAAAATCTATCTGTCGCAGATTTAAAATTAACAACTGATCGAGCTTCTACTGCTGTTTGTGGGAGAGAGTTTCAAACCTCTACCACGCTCTGAGTGAAGAAGTTCATCTTTTTTTTTGTTTTTAATAAATTTAGAGTTCCCAATTAATTATTTTTTCCAATTAAGGGGCAATTTAATGTGGCCAATCCACCTAGCCGGCACATCTTTGGGTTGTGGGGGCGAAACTCACGCAAACATGGGGAGAATGTGCAAACTCCACACAGACAGTGACCCAGAGCCGGGATCGAACCTGGGACCTTGGCGCCGTGAGGCAGCAATGCTAACCACTGCGCCACCGTGCTGCCCAAGAAGTTCATCTTAACATCTCTCCTGAATGGTCTACCCCTAATTTTTAGACAGTGCGCCCGAGTTTTAGATCTCCAACCAGTGGAAATTGTTTATCTTTATCTGCCCTGTCTTTCCCTGTTAATATCTTGAACACTCAGATTACCCTACTTAACTTTCTAAATTCTGGCCAAAACAGGTCTAATTTGAGTAGTCTCTCCTTGTAACTCAACCCCTCTAATCCATGTATCATTTTTGTAAACCTATGTTGCATTCCTTCCTAAGGCCAAAATATCCTTCCTAAGGTGTGGTGCCCAGAACTGCTCACAGTAAACCAGGGGTTTGTATAGCTGCAGCATAACCCCTGTGTCTTTATGTTCCATATTATACTTTCTATATAAACGCTAGCATTCCATTCGCCTTTTTGATTATTTTCTGCGCTTGTTCCTGGCATTTTAAGGAACTATGCATCTAAAGCCCAAAGTCTCTTTGGACATGGGGCGGCAAGGTGGCGCAGTGGTTAGCACTGCTGCCTCATGGCGCTGAGGACCCGGGTTCAATCCCGGCTCCGGGTCACTGTCCGTGTGGAGTTTGCAAATTCTCCCTGTGTCTGCGTGGGGCTCACCCACCCCCCCCTCCCCCTCCCCCCCAAACAACCCAAAGATGTGCAGGGTAGGTGGATTGGTCACGCTAAATTGCCCCTTAATTGGAAAAAATTAATTGTGGACTCTAAATTTAAAAAAAAAGTCCCTTTGGACATCCACTGTACCTAACCTCTTTCCATTTAGGAAAATACTCTGCTCCATCCTTTTTTGGTTCAAAATACATAACCTCACACTTCCTTGTATTAAATTCCACCTGTCACAATTTTTCCCATTCAATTTCAAACACTACACTGAATTCAGTCACCTTGTGATCATTATTTGATACATGTTCACATACAGTTAAGCTACTAAATAAATGGGCTCATTGCTCATAACTAAATCTAATATTGTACATCCCCTTGTTGCATCTGGAATATTTTGCTGCATTTAGCACCAATTGCCATTGGAAAAAGAGCATTTCAAACTTCTACCTCCCTTTGTCCATGGACGTGTTTCCTAATTACACTCCTGGAAGATGTGACTCTAATTCTCAACAGAATAAATCACTCAATTAAAATTACACTTGCAACTCAAAGTCTTACCTTGAGCCCACATAACACAGTAAGTGTACATATCATGGGCATCTTAGCATCCCGCTCCTGGCATAGGTCACATTATAGAGGTTTCACAGAGGGTGCAAATTACAGCTTTGCATTTATTTATATGCAAAATAATACACAGATCCCATAGACAAAATGTTAAACATCAGCATGTATATGGGAGCTAGAATCAACCCTCAAAGATAATATTTTTTTGTTTAAGGAAGTTTTTTGATACAGTTTTTTAAAGAATGAATGTTAGTAAATCAACTGGGCCTGATCGTTGACCCTAGTCCAAAGTCTCGTAAATTCACGAAAAGAAGTTAAAAGTGAAATAGAAGAGCTTTCAGTATTCATCAAATCTGATGTTCGCTCACCAATAGGAATTTTATTCTTTAATTTTCCAGAATGCATTTTAACCCTGAAGCTCGGGTGAATGCAGCGATTGTTTTCCAAGATGTGTACATCTGTTGGTCATCAGTATTGTTACATTATTCCTAGAAACCATGCCTGGGGATATTTAGTCAGTGAAACATCTTTGATATAAAGCCATTGCAATTCCTTCAATCTGTTTACCCACATGATCGTAATTACAAGTTATAAATCCATACAACAATAGGAAACATTAATATTTAAACATGCTGCCCTGATATCAAAGGGAACTTTCTTTATTAGTTAATTAGGGGGCCCTGCCTGATTCACATGAGGTATCTGATCCACCATCTGTTTACAACAAAAGCAACCTCCATTTTGACCCTGGCCCTGTTTCTTAAACACTTATCGTATAAATGAAAATGTTGCTGTTATTGCACGTTTTGTCTGTCACACACCAGAAAAGAAATAAGGGCAATAATTTAATTGTGGTAATGCTAACTTGGAACCAGAAACGTGAAAGTGTTTTCCAACCTGCAGAATCTTTCACCAGTTAAACTCCGATTGACCTGAAGCTCTGTTTACTTTTTTATTTATTTATTTTTAATTAAGGGGCAATTTAGCGTGGCCAATCCACCTACTCTGCACATTTTTTGGGTTGTGGGGCGAAACCCACGCAGACACGGGGAGAATGTGCAAACTCCACACGGACAGTGAAGCTCTGTTTACTTAACGCCATTTTGGGAGGTTGTATTAAAGGAGCAAAGTTTCACCTTAGCAACAAATTCTAAAATAATACATTAGACAATGTAACAATATTTTGCCTGTAGCTTTTGGCTTCCTCTCTACGCATTATACATAAATAATAATAATAATTAATATTGTCACAAGTAGGCTTACATTAATACTGCAATTAAGTTACTGTGAAAATCCCCTAGTCGCCACACTCCAGCGCCTGTTCGGGTACACTGAGGGAGAATTCAGAATGTCCAATTCACCCACCAAGCACGCCTTTTGGGACTTGTGGGAGGAAACCGGAGCACCCGGCGGAAACCCACGCAGACACGGGGAGAACGTGCAGATTCCACACTTTTTAAAAGAAAATATCCATCATTAACATTGTTTCAATACCAGTTTAGAACATCTGAACACACAAATATATGTATTAGGAGCAGGAATAAGCCCCTTGTACCCTCGAGCCTGCCCCACTATTTAATAAAATTATTCCTGATCTGATAATACTTTTCAAACCCAGGGCAGGGCACCTCCCCATTGAACAGCACACTGATCACCCAGATGAAGAGGAAGTAAAAAAAAATGCTTGAGTTGGCCCAGGAACAATCAACAAATCAATCAAGGATTAAACGAACCCACCTTGGCAGCACCATCATTCATTTCCAATTAAAAGCAACCTCAAAGTAAAGTCAGAAAGAGCCCAATCCGCCCCAGGGTAATCTGCTCGGGCCACTGACGGAGATAGGCACAGGTTTTAAATTCAAAATAACAGCTAAATAAAAACCCTGTATGGTTAGCTCTAACTGGGGGGCTATCCCCAGTGAGGATTAACTAACCCAACCCCACACCAACCATCCACCCATCACCCAGGCGTGGCTCCACTCATCGTCACTACCAACGAGACAAGGGGTGTCTAAAATACACTCCCCTCCCAGAACAAGGATAACTGCATATCAAAATAAATAAAACTGCACAGGGCTCATATCGCATAATTAACTCAATATGTTTTATGCTAGAACAGAGTAACAGACAACTCTCACCCTCGTGCTCACACCTCACACACCCTTACAGGAGAAAAGACAACAGATAATCAGCAACATCATCACAAGGGAGCAACGTCCAGGATTATTGAAGACCCGCAGGATAATTACATCATCTATGTTACTTCAAAAGGCCAAAGCCATGTCAGGGTCATCGTCGAACATTTCTCAGAGTTTCGCAAGGATTCTAACGAATGAAGCAGCTTCATGTCCAACAAGCTGTCACCCCGACTCCCAGGCAACCAACAGCCTAGTCCCTAGCCAGTGGGGTGACGTGACACAGCAGGCACCTCCCTCCTTTCACGATGATCATGAAAACAGGATAATAGGCAGCACGGTGGCGCAGTGGTTAGCACTGCGGCCTCACGGCGCCGAGGTCCCAGGTTCGATCCCGGCTCTGGGTCACTGTCTGTATGGAGTTTGCTCATTCTCCCCGTGTCTGCCTGGGTTTCACCCCCACAACCCAAAGATGTGCAGAGTAGGTGGATTGGCCACACTAAATTGCCCCTTAATTGGAAAAAATGAATTGGGTACTCTAAATTTTATTTTTTTTAAATGAAAACTGGATAATCTAAGGCCACAGGCCTTGAAGACCGTGCTCCATCGAACACAGTACACCCATCCTCAAAATCAGGATTACTAAAACATGGCAGCCACTCTTCAAATTCAATCAGGAACTCGCATCTCATTTCCCACCAGAGACCGGACACACGGACACTCCTTGTCTGGCCCCTTCCTCCCAAAATGTCAGGCACCATGCAGCAGGATCCCAACAAACCGAAGGCAGGCCTTTACCAGGAAAAATGCTCTATCAAATGCATGGATTCTATCTGGCCCCTCCACTTCACTGTTTTGAAGAGCTGGGGAGTTGCTCCCATTATACTGGCCAATATTCACCTCTCCGTTAACACCACCAAAACAGATTATCTGATCATTACCACATTGTGGGAGCTAGCTGGGTGAAAATTGGCCGTATTTCCCACATTACAACAGAGACGCCACTTCAACAAGTCACCGGCTGTAATGCACTCTGCGCAATCAATGGTGAGTGTGAAAAACGCTGTGTAAATGAAAGTCTTTCATTTCTTCGCCAATTCACAGGTTGACTTTTCAAAGGCAATTCTGCATTTTAAAATGTTTCATGAGCATTAAGATTATACACCACTGTCCGTCTGGAGTTTGCACATTCTCCCCGTGCCTGTGTGGGTTTCACCCCCACAACCCAAAAGATATGCAGAGTAGGTGGATTGGCTACGCTAAATTGCCCCTTAATTGGAAAAAATAATTGGGTACTCTAAATTTATAAAAAAAAAAAAATTTTTTTAAAAGATTATACACGAATGATGGGTTTTGCCAAGTTACAGCAGATTGATTCCATGGATAAAAACATAGAATATACAGTGCAGAAGGAGGCCATTCAGCCCATCGAGTCTGCACCGGCCCACTTAAACCCTCACTTCCACCCTATCTCCACAATCCCTCCTAACCTTTTTGGACATTAAGGACAATTTATCAAGGCCAATCCACCTAACCTGCACATCTTTGGACTGTGGGAGGAAACCGGAGCACCTGGAGGAAACCCACGTAGACATGGGGAGAACGTGCAGACTCCGCAGACAGTGACCCAGCAGGGAATCGAATCTGGGACCCTGGCGCTGTGAAGCCACAGTGCTATCCACTTGTGCTACCGTGCTGCCCTAGCTGGGGTATAGCTGAGTCCTGGGATCCAGCAGTCCTCTAACTGCCCAATCCCTGGGATGTTCCTGTCTCCGCCTGATGTGTAATCAGTAACAGGATGAAGTGTTATGGGGAGTGGGCAGGAAGATGGAGATGAGGATGAGATGAGATCAGCCATGATCGTATTGAATGGCGGAGCAGGCTGGAGGGGCTGAATCATCTACTCCAGCTCCTAGTTCTTAGATACAGAGGCAATGGTTCTATCAGTATGAAATTCTAGGAAACGGACATAACCAGTAGGGTTGGGTAGATCCAACCCCTCTGAGAAGTGTTTGTCTTGTGTTTGGAAGAGCATCAGGGAAAGCCATTCAACTGATTGTTTAACCTTTTCATGAGCTGATTTGAAGCTGTTTTGTTATTTGGGTTGGCTTCACCAACTCACTGCGATACTAACAACAGCCGTTTGCATTTATATAACACCCTTGTCACGAAAAGGAAGGTTACCAAATAGATAGATAGAGAAATATAGCCCACGATGATGTGCCGACCTTTTGCCCTAGGTTAATCATAGAATTTTGGACACTAAGGGCAATTTATCACGGCCAATCCACCCAACCTGCACATCTTTGGACTGCGGGAGGAAACTGGAGTACCCGGAGGAAACCCACGCACACACGGGGAGATGTGCAGGCTCCACACAGACAGTGACCCAAGGCGAAATCGAACCTGGGACCCTGGAGCCGTGAAGCAATTGTGCTATCCACAGTGCTACCGTGCTGCCCTTAAGAACAAATTAATCTACACTCCATTATTCTACCCTAATCCATGTACCTATCCAATAGCCGCTTGAAGGTCCCTAACGTTTCCGACTCAACTACTTCCACAGGCAGTGCATTCCATGCCCCCACTACTCTCTGGGTAAAGAACCTACCTCTGACATCCCCCCTATATCTTCCACCATTTACCTTAAATTTATGTCCCCTTGTAATGGTTTGTTCCACCCGGGGGAAAAGTCTCTGACTGTCTACTCTATCTATTCCCCTGATCATCTTATAAACCTCTATCAAGTCGCCCCTCATCCTTCTCCGTTCTAATGAGAATTTGACACAAGCTAAATAAAGAGATATTGGATGCAATTTAACGGCCGTGTTGTGCTTGAGCAAGAGCGTGACGCGGCCTATATATCGCAGGAGAGGCCAAAATCGGAAAAATCGCCAGGGGCCGATTGCTATCTAACCAGCCTGTCCCCATTGGCGAGATCCGGATCCCACAGCGGCATGGAGCGAAAACAATAATCACCAAACAAAGACAATCTCCACACCATTAACGGGAACGACCCTCTCCCAATCTAACTGCCTCTCCAGCAAGTGGGCTTGGCAGGGTGGGTGGGGGGGGAGTTTGATGGATGTCTCAGCGCCCGTGGGTCCGCCATGCCACCCTCGGATTGCGGTATCCATAATGGGGGCAACTCCAGCTCCTGCCTGTCTGTCCCACCGACCACCCATAGCTCCCACTGACGATGGCAGCCTCTAGCCAGCGGCAGAAGGCTATTGGTTTTTTAAAAATTTAGAGTACCCAATTATAGATATTTTTTTCCAATTAAGGGGCAATTTAGCGTGGCCAATCCACCTACCCTGCACATCTTTGGGTTGTGGGGGTGAAACCCACGCAGACACAGGGAGAATGTGCAAACTCCACACGGACAGTGACCCAGGGCCGGGATCGAACCCAGTAGTAACCACTGCATCACCGTGCTGCCTTTGCTGAAGGATATTGCTAATAGGGAATTGGCAACCATAGTAAAGTGAGCATATCACAGCTTTCAAGTGGATTCCTGTGGATAGATGAGCCATGTCACATGTGGTGGTTATTGCCTAGCATCCCAATCAGACCGTAAGGCCTGGACACTGTTCCTGAACACTGCGGGAAGCAACACCACGGATGCAGCACACAACATCCAAATACCCAGGAGCTGGGCCCAGCACTGGGGGCATTTCTGCGACCAGAGGCGGGTGCGCACACTGGGGACACCTCGGGCCCTGGATTGACCTCCATCTGAGCCTGTGCCATCTGTCTCTGTCAGCCCTGGCAGCTGCCCAATAGCGGCATCATGGTGTCGACGCCCTCGGCGATACTCAGTGACTGGGATATGCTCTGGAACGCCCGGGAAAGGTGCACTGTGACCGGGACATGTTCCCCCAGCCAGCGGGACATGCTCTAGACTCTAGAGCACCCCTGCATTAATATAGCGACAGATATGCTGTCGAGACCCTCAGCCATGGCTGTCGCTGACTGAGCCACGCCTTGGACAACTCCACTCATGCACCAGGCTCTCCTCTGGGGTTGCCACCCTCGCAGCGTTGGCCTCAGTGCCATGCATTTCCGACATCATCTCCTGTGCCCGTAGCCTCTGGGACTCCTCCAATTAGCTATGGACCTGCTAGAGCAGGGGTGGGCAAACTTTTCCGTGCAAGGGCCACATTCAGAAATTCACAATTTTAAAGGGCCGCATAGTATATTAAGTAAAATAATTACTTCACCCGGTTATGATTCTGGGCGCCTCATATAGAACATAGAACAGTACAGCACAGAACAGGCCCTTTGGCCCTCGACGTTCTGCCGAGCAATGATCACCCTACTCAAGTCAACGTATCCACCCTATACCAGTAAGTAACCCAACAGGCCCCCCATTAACCTTAAAAAAAATAATTAAAAATTTAAAAAAAAAAAAAAAAATTTTTTTTTTTTAATGACTTGGTGGGCCGCATAAAAACCTTTGGCGGGCCGCATGCGGCCCGCGGACCGTAGTTTGCCCACCCCTGTGCTAGAGTATCGCTGGCATCCCGCTTTGAATCTGACGGCTGCACCGTATCAACTGTAGCAGCTCCATGTACACCTGGCCCAGAGGCACAGCACCTGACCGGGGGGGCGGGGGGGGGGGGGGGGGGGGGGGGGGAGAGTGGTGTTGAGGTATAGCTGTTCAACAGATTAGTCCCTGAATCAGTCTGTTTTGTAGCCTAGAGTGTCATAAAATTACCTGCTAGAACTGATTAATAGTATAGTGAAATAGTTGGGGGGCTGGAGTCCAAATTGCTGAATTAATGAATGGGTTTATTGTTTGCCCGGAACAGACCATCCCAGGATATTTTGGGCACAATGTATTATTCATGGAAGGTGCACGTTTGCCATTGGAGAAAGTTGCGGAAAAGCCTGCTTGGTAACATTCCTGTTTGTGAAACAGTAAATCATCCGACTGGCCTCCTTCTGCACTGTAAATTCTATGAAATCCTCTTAACAGCAAGCGATGCCACAGTAGCTTGAAATAGTCGTAGAAAACTAAAGGCTCCCTGGGCATTAGGCTGTTAAACTAGCAAATCATAAACCTGTTGGAATGGATGTAACTGATCTTAATAAGATGGTGTATATTTCCCCCAAAATAGCTGTTCCTCGATCTGGACAGTTTAGACCTTTTCCTAAAGCCAATTTTGTTTTAAGCCCTGGTACAGTTAAATCATTCTCACTGAACCAATTAAAACTGTTGATCCACAATTGAATTTGATTTATAATCAGGTTGCGCTCCAATTTTATGTAATATGGGTGTTGGTGCTAAATATGATGTGCTCTTATCTTTTCGGTTTTCTGCAGTGCTCTGTTTGTACTAATGGGTTTAAAATGTTGAGCAGTCATTTTCTAATTTGACAATATTAATTTAGAAAATGAAGCTGATTAGTTCAGGAATGAGGAAGTAATCTGATCAAAGATAAGCAGCAATGTTAGAAATATACAGGAAGCTAGTTGATGGCTCGTCGGTTAAATAGATAAGTTGGTGTTTTGTTAACCCTTGAAACAACAGCAAATTGCATTAATATAGCGACTTTGGGGCAGCAAGGTGGAGTAGTGGGTTAGCCCTGTTGCCTCACAGCGCCGAGGTCCCAGGTCCGATCCCGGCTCTGGGTCACTGTCCGTGTGGAGTTTGCACATTCTCCCCGTGTCTGCATGGGTTTCGCCCCCACAACTCAAAGATGTGCAGGCTAGGAGGATTGGCCACGCAAAATTTTCCCTTAATTAAAAAAAAGAATCAGGTACTCAAAATTTTTTAAAAAAATACAGCGACTTTAAAGTACAAAATTGTGAGACGCTTCACAGGAGCATTATCTGACAGAACCTGAACTACACAAGAAGATATTGAGGTCCAAAGGTTTGGTCAAATGGGTAGATTTTAACATGGTCCTGATCACAAATCTTTGATCTTATTTTACTCTCAGTCCAGGCAATAGTTGGTTAGGCAGCACAGCGATATCGAGGGTTTCCCCACCTGTTTACATCAATAGAAATGAAGTAGAAAGGGTCGAGAGCTTCAAGTTTTTAGGTGTACAGATCACCAACAGCCTGTCCTGGTCCCCCCCATGCCGACACTATAGTTAAGAAAGCCCACCAACGACTCTACTGTCTCAGAAGACTGAGGAAATTTGGCATGTCAGCTACGATCCTCACCAACTTTTACAGATGCACCATAGAAAGCATTCTTTCTGGTTGTATCACAGCTTGGTATGGAGCCTGCTCTGCCCAAGACCGCAGGAAACTACAAAAGGTCGTGAATGTAGCTCAGTCCATCACGCAAACCAGCCTCCCATCCATTGACTCTTTCTATAATTCCCGCTGCCTTGGAAAGGCAGCCAGCATAATTAAGGACCCCACGCACCCCGGACATACTCTCTTCCACCTCCTTCCGTCAGGAAAAAGGGACCAAAGTTTTAGGACATGTACCAACCGACTCAAGAACAGCTTCTTCCCTACTGCCATCAGACTTTTGAATGGACCTACCTCGCATTAAGTTGATCTTTTCTCTACACCTTGCTATAACTATAATATTATATTCTGCAGTCTCTCCTTCCTTCCCTATGTACGGTATGCATTGTTTGCACAGCATGCAAGAAACAATACTTTTCACTGTATACTAATACATGTGACAATAATAAATCAAATTAAATCCTGATACAGTCCAGTGACTATCTACTGAACATTATGGATCAGTTCGGAATTGGGAATTGGATTTGAGAGTCCACCACATTCAAAGCTGAATTTCCTGACTGAATAGCAGATGAGGGAGGGATGTTCAACCACTGGGATGAGCAAAAACTGCCCCTCCCCCCCAGATCTTCCTCAAGACCCATCTCTTTTTCATAATTGCGTAAGTGCAGTTACACAGCTAATGTTGCTGCTGCTCCAGGATTTAAGACTTCAGTGTGGAACTTCAATTCTTTATTCAAATTTGCAGCTAATTTCTCAGTCCAATTGCCCAAACGGGATCATGATGTGGCTGGTAGAAGCTGGGAGAGGGCTCCCGCAGGCTGCCAGGCAGTAGGTACGCCTCGCTAGAGCTACCCAGGTCTCGCGAGGCATCACAATCATGATCCCGCCCAACAAGCCTCGCATGCCTAAGTAGGTTTAAAACCCGCTTAGGCGTGCTGACCCAAGACCTATCGGGCTCTCGCCATCCACCGGCCTACCCAGGGAGGAACAGCACCTCCCTGCCAAGCCCATCGGAGGCCCCTAAGTGGCCCCTATAGGCAGGCTGACCCACCTGGGCCTCCCCCTGGAACCCAGGCACTTTGATACTGCCAGGGTGGCACCTGGGCATTGCTGCCCTGATGCTGCCAAGGTGCCCTGGTGGCACTGCAAAACTGGCAAGGTCCCTGGTTCGATTCCGATCTTGGGTCACTGTCTGTGCGGAGTCTGCACGTTCTCCCCATGTCTGCGTGGGTTTCCTCCGGGTGCTCCCACAGTCCAAAGATATGCAGGTTAGGTGGATTGGCAATTCTAAATTGCTCTTAGTGTCCAAAAAAGGTTAGGTGGGATTACGGCGATAGGTGGAGGTATGGGAATAGGGTGAAGGTGTGGGTTTAGGTAGGGTGCTCTTTCCAAGGGCCGGTGCAGACTCGATGGGCCGAATGGCCTCTGTTTTTGTAAATTCACCACTCTGTCTTAGAATTCCCCCTATACCAAAAAGGGCCGATATTCCAAATGGTGAACAGGGATTCTCACTCCCTGACTCCGATGCAGGCTTCGGTGGGTGCTATTCAGGTCAAACTATATTTCCAAGTTATTCCCCGGTATAACCCATACCTTCACCGAAGAATTTTACCTACTTACCCCTTAATAGCATCGATGTCCTGCGTCCTGCGTTATTAAGGAAGTGAAGTAAGCTAATAACCACTTTTTCAGGTTAAGTTATTTTATTATTATACTTTTTTAAAAAAGTTGCAAACACTTTCTTTACAGAAAGGAAAAATGATTAGTGATTCTGGATGCTGCTGGTTTGTTGTAGGGACCTTCAGACTCTCTCTCTCTCTCTTGTAGTTCTCCTCCCCTTCTCTCCTGTTGCTGTTTCTCTCTCTCTCTCTCTTTTAATTCTCCTCCTCATTCTTGATGGCGTTGATCTTCGAGCCTTCCACCTCCTTGAGGGGAGCGGAGCTCCCCCGGGCCGTGCCCCGGCCGCCAGCTGCTGCTGCCTCGCGTTCTGCTGCTCTCTGCTCCTGCCTCGCGCGTGGGGGGAGGGGCGAGGGGAGCCCGCGCTTAGTGCTTTTTGGCGGGAGAGATCGGGACCTCCGATAGGGGATGGGCTACGGGGTTTAAAGGGGCATGGTGGGACACAACCAGGCCAATGGGTCCCCCTCTATTCAGTACATCACAGTGCTTCAACACAGCACAAAGAAATCTATGCAAACTCTCTTTTTCTTTTTCCCTTTCTCCTGCTGCAGGTTGCAATAACAATTCCGACAGACTGAAATTGACTGCATTTTTGACAGAAGAGCTGGCCACAGTTTCTGCTCTTTTCAGCTGCCACCAACCTCTTGTGGGATCTTTCCCTGCACTCTCCCAGACCAGATATTGGCAGACCTCTATGTTTCAAATGACACATTCTGTATTTTCCAGAACACCTCTTTCTGCATGGTAAATTCTATGATTCTATGACTGTTGGTCAAGATGACCTTTCCACTTCCCACCATGCCCTGTTTCCATCATATATTGTTTATACATGATTAAACTTGGAATGGGAAGTTAAGCTCAGACAAGGGTTGAGTTGGAACTGAGATGAGTCATTAGTCTGGTCTTGTAAGGGCCAGTCAGATGAATTTCAAACCATGGAGGTAATAATGAGTAATAAATGAATAACAAGCAGAAAGTAAGGAAAACTTACTAATCGATCTAATTGAATGGCGGAGCAGGCTCGAGGGGCCAGATGGCCTACTCCTGCTCCTAGTTCTTATGTTCTTGTGTTCTTATGTAAAACGAAAGTTCAAAGTTCAGGTGGCTTTTAGGCATTGCTTACACTGCTGAGAAGTCTGTGGTGATTTTACTAAATCATCCTCTTCCTGGAGCACAATTAGAAACTTCCCCATGCAACCCAATTCCAGATAAATGCTTCAAGCAGAAAAGCACCCATCCAGCAATGCTAAATTATATTTTTGCTGTATTCCCTATCATTCAGGAGGCCATTTTCCCCCATTGGGTCACTTTTGGCTATTTGCAAGAGCCATTCATTGAGTGCCCCTCCCCTACCTTTTCCCTGTGGCCCTGCAATGTTTTCCTCTTTCGATAATGATCCAATTCTATTTTGAAAGCCATGATTGAATCTGCCTCAACCAGCCTAGCAGGCAGTATATTCCAAGTCCAGCTACTCGCTGTATAAAAGTGTAAGTAAAAACAGTTCTAATGCCATTTGACAGGGGTGCCAATGTTACATTGATCGAGAGGATATAGGGACGTTAGCACAGGTGAACAGGCATTTCACTCCACATTCATCTCAACTTTTGCACTAAGCCTAGTTACTGCAGACAATTTTGGTGGATTTGCTGAATTGTATTTAAAAAAAAAGTGCAGAGCATTATTCTGGACTCCAAACGTTACGTTCGGAATTTGGGAAAGTTAACAATGAATTTGAGATGAAAACAAAATAACAGACAGGTAATAAGATTAGCTGGCATCTAGTGGAACAATGATTTACATAATAACAAGATTAGCAGGCATCTGGAGATATTGAGGTGCGAATGGCCATATCAGAAACATTGTTTACCAGAGATCAGTGGGGCTACACAAATGATAACTTCTAACAGCAAGGGATTTGAGAGAGGCAGAAGGCAGAAGCCACAGAGGGGAATTTCAAAGAGACTGAACAATATAACTGCCAGCATCCTCTTTGGGGAAAAGGCTAGTTTTCCATCCAAAAGTCAGACAGCAATTAAACCTGTGATCCGAGCCACGGAGGCCCATTCCATCTAACATTGAAAGCTACAGCAGTTTGCAGATATTCCCCTCTAAAAGACGCAGTTTTGTAAGATCACCGAACCAGGAAGAGATGTTTTCCGAGGCTTGGTCACCTAAGCGATATTGTGTGGTAACAATTATTTGAATGTGAGCTATAGTTTTAGAGTTACTAAAATTGGATGTTGCTTGGGAAAAGGGATGTGTCAATGAGTTATGGGAACGTGGCTATACTATGGGAACAAGAAGTAACAAAATCATGGAATGTTGAGCCTCCCCGGGGCTTTGAGACTCTCTCCCCGGGGCTTTGAGACTCTCTCCCCGGGGCTTTGAGACCCTCTCCCCGGGGCTTTGAGACTCTCTCCCCGGGGCTTTGAGACTCTCTCCCCGGGGCTTTGAGACCCTCTCCCCGGGGCTTTGAGACACTCTCCCGGGGCTTTGAGACCCTCTCCCCGGGGCTTTGAGACCCTCTCCCCGGGGCTTTGAGACTCTCTCCCCGGGGCTTTGAGACTCTCTCCCCGGGGCTTTGAGACCCTCTCCCCGGGGCTTTGAGACACTCTCCCCGGGGCTTTGAGACACTCTCCCCGGGGCTTTGAGACACTCTCCCCGGGGCTTTGAGACACTCTCCCCGGGGCTTTGAGAAACTGTCCCCGGGGCTTTGAGACACTCTCCCCGGGGCTTTGAGACACTCTCCCCGGGGCTTTGAGACTCTCTCCCCGGGGCTTTGAGAAACTGTCCCCGGGGCTTTGAGACACTCTCCCCGGGGCTTTGAGACACTCTCCCCGGGGCTTTGAGACACTCTCCCCGGGGCTTTGAGACACTCTCCCCGGGGGACTCTCCCCGGGGCTTTGAGACACAGTCGGCGGGGCTTTGAGACACTCTCCCCGGGGCTTTGAGACACTCTCCCCGGGGGACTCTCCCCGGGGCTTTGAGACTCTCTCCCCGGGGCTTTGAGACACTCTGCCCGGGGCTTTGAGACACTCTCCCCGGGGCTTTGAGAGTCTCTCCCCGGGGCTTTGAGACTCTCTCTCCGGGGCTTTGAGACACTCTCCCCGGGGCTTTGAGACCCTCTCCCCGGGGCTTTGAGACCCTCTCCCCAGGGCTTTGAGACACTCTCCCCGGGGCTTTGAGACACTCTCCCCGGGGCTTTGAGACACTCTCCCCGGGGCTTTGAGACACTCTCCCCGGGGCTTTGAGACACTCCCCGGGGCTTTGAGACACTCTCCCCGGGGCTTTGAGACCCTCTCCCCGGGGCTTTGAGACCCTCTCCCCGGGGCTTTGAGACTCTCTCCCCGGGGCTTTGAGACACTCTCCCCGGGGCTTTGAGACCCTCTCCCCGGGGCTTTGAGACACTCTCCCCGGGGCTTTGAGACACTCTCCCCGGGGCTTTGAGACACTCTCCCCGGGGCTTTGAGACACTCTCCCCGGGGCTTTGAGAAACTGTCCCCGGGGCTTTGAGACACTCTCCCCGGGGCTTTGAGACACTCTCCCCGGGGCTTTGAGACTCTCTCCCCGGGGCTTTGAGAAACTGTCCCCGGGGCTTTGAGACACTCTCCCCGGGGCTTTGAGACACTCTCCCCGGGGCTTTGAGACACTCTCCCCGGGGCTTTGAGACACTCTCCCCGGGGGACTCTCCCCGGGGCTTTGAGACACAGTCGGCGGGGCTTTGAGACACTCTCCCCGGGGCTTTGAGACACTCTCCCCGGGGGACTCTCCCCGGGGCTTTGAGACTCTCTCCCCGGGGCTTTGAGACACTCTCCCCGGGGCTTTGAGACACTCTCCCTGGGGCTTTGAGACACTCCCCGGGGCTTTGAGACACTCTCCCCGGGGCTTTGAGACTCTCTCCCCGGGGCTTTGAGACTCTCTCCCCGGGGCTTTGAGACCCTCTCCCCGGGGCTTTGAGACTCTCTCCCCGGGGCTTTGAGACTCTCTCCCCGGGGCTTTGAGACCCTCTCCCCGGGGCTTTGAGACACTCTCCCGGGGCTTTGAGACCCTCTCCCCGGGGCTTTGAGACCCTCTCCCCGGGGCTTTGAGACTCTCTCCCCGGGGCTTTGAGACTCTCTCCCCGGGGCTTTGAGACCCTCTCCCCGGGGCTTTGAGACACTCTCCCCGGGGCTTTGAGACACTCTCCCCGGGGCTTTGAGACACTCTCCCCGGGGCTTTGAGACACTCTCCCCGGGGCTTTGAGAAACTGTCCCCGGGGCTTTGAGACACTCTCCCCGGGGCTTTGAGACACTCTCCCCGGGGCTTTGAGACTCTCTCCCCGGGGCTTTGAGAAACTGTCCCCGGGGCTTTGAGACACTCTCCCCGGGGCTTTGAGACACTCTCCCCGGGGCTTTGAGACACTCTCCCCGGGGCTTTGAGACACTCTCCCCGGGGGACTCTCCCCGGGGCTTTGAGACACAGTCGGCGGGGCTTTGAGACACTCTCCCCGGGGCTTTGAGACACTCTCCCCGGGGGACTCTCCCCGGGGCTTTGAGACTCTCTCCCCGGGGCTTTGAGACACTCTGCCCGGGGCTTTGAGACACTCTCCCCGGGGCTTTGAGAGTCTCTCCCCGGGGCTTTGAGACTCTCTCTCCGGGGCTTTGAGACACTCTCCCCGGGGCTTTGAGACCCTCTCCCCGGGGCTTTGAGACCCTCTCCCCGGGGCTTTGAGACACTCTCCCCGGGGCTTTGAGACACTCTCCCCGGGGCTTTGAGACACTCTCCCCGGGGCTTTGAGACACTCTCCCCGGGGCTTTGAGACACTCCCCGGGGCTTGAGACACTCTCCCCGGGGCTTTGAGACCCTCTCCCCGGGGCTTTGAGACCCTCTCCCCGGGGCTTTGAGACTCTCTCCCCGGGGCTTTGAGACTCTCTCCCCGGGGCTTTGAGACCCTCTCCCCGGGGCTTTGAGACACTCTCCCCGGGGCTTTGAGACACTCTCCCCGGGGCTTTGAGACACTCTCCCCGGGGCTTTGAGACACTCTCCCCGGGGCTTTGAGAAACTGTCCCCGGGGCTTTGAGACACTCTCCCCGGGGCTTTGAGACACTCTCCCCGGGGCTTTGAGACTCTCTCCCCGGGGCTTTGAGAAACTGTCCCCGGGGCTTTGAGACACTCTCCCCCCGCCGGGGCTTTGAGACACTCTCCCCGGGGCTTTGAGACACTCTCCCCGGGGCTTTGAGACACTCTCCCCGGGGGACTCTCCCCGGGGCTTTGAGACACAGTCGGCGGGGCTTTGAGACACTCTCCCCGGGGCTTTGAGACACTCTCCCCGGGGGACTCTCCCCGGGGCTTTGAGACTCTCTCCCCGGGGCTTTGAGACACTCTCCCCGGGGCTTTGAGACACTCTCCCCGGGGCTTTGAGACACTCTCCCTGGGGCTTTGAGACACTCCCCGGGGCTTTGAGACACTCTCCCCGGGGCTTTGAGACCCTCTCCCCAGGGCTTTGAGACCCTCTCCCCAGGGCTTTGAGACACTCTCCCCGGGGCTTTGAGACTCTCTCCTCGGGGATTTGAGACACTCTCCCCGGGGCTTTGAGACACTCTCCCCGGGGCTTTGAGACTCTCTCCCCGGGGCTTTGAGACACTCTCCCCGGGGCTTTGAGAGACTCTCCCCGGGGCTTTGAGAGTCTCTCCCCGGGGCTTTGAGACACTCTCCCCGGGGCTTTGAGACACTCTCCCCGGGGCTTTGAGACTCTCTACCCGGGGCTTTGAGACACTCTCCCCGGGGCTTTGAGACACTCTCCCCGGGGCTTTGAGACACTCTCCCCGGGGCTTTGAGACCCTCTCCCCGGGGCTTTGAGACACTCTCCCCGGGGCTTTGAGACTCTCTCCCCGGGGCTTTGAGACACTGTCCCCGGGGCTTTGAGACTCTCTCCCCGGGGCTTTGAGACTCTCTCCCCGGGGCTTTGAGACACTCTCCCCGGGGCTTTGAGACTCTCTCCCCGGGGCTTTGAGACTCTCTCCCCGGGGCTTTGAGACACTCTCCCCGGGGCTTTGAGACACTGTGGCAGGTAACATCAGTGGGGTTCTCAACACGTTAACTGTCTGCAGATGCTGCCAGACCGGCTGATAGTCCCCCACACATTTTGTTTTAATTTCAGATTTCGTGTATCCGCAGTATTTTGCTTTTATTTTGGTTGCCCAGCCAGCCCCCCATTGGCAGTGCCCTGCAGTGGCCTCCTGGGTGTCTGCTGGCCCTGGCCCAAGCTGCCTGCAGTGCGGGCGGGTAGCCGCTGGGGGCGTGCGGGTTGTCCCGGAAGTGACGCGCTGACGGCCCCAGGCCAGTCGGAGAGTCGGGCGGAGCCGCTCATTCTGGGGCTGGGCGGAGACGGAGTGGGAGCGGAGAGCGGGAGAGCCGGTTATCCACCTAGTCAGCAGCCATCCACCCAGGCAGCAGGGTAAGGGAGCGGGCAGGTGGATTGGGGCCTTCCGTCAGCCCCCCCCCCCCCAAGTGTCCGGGAGCGCGCTGATTGTGCTACCATCGGGGGCGCGTAAAGGACTTCCGCCCCCCCCCCCATGGGGGTTGTGCCCCCCCCTCGGGAGCGCGCGGGGGGTCGTGCCCCCCCCCACATCGGGAGCGCGCGGGTCGTGCCCAATCTCGGGAGCGCCCCCCCACGGGAGCGCGCGGGGGTTGTGTCCACCCCCTCGGGAGCGCGCGGGGGTTGTGCCCCCCCCCCCCCACGGGAGCGCGCGGGGGTTGTGTCCACCCCCTCGGGAGCGCGCGGGGGTTGTGCCCCCCCCCCCCCCCCCTCGGGAGCGCGCGGGGGTGGTGCATCCTCTGGGGAGCGCGCGGGGGTGGTGGTCGTGCGCCCCTCGGGAGCGCGCATGAGTTGTGCCCCCCCTCCCCTCGGGTGCGCGCTGGGGTTGTGCCCCCTCTCGGGAGCGCGCTGGGGTTGTGCCCCCTCTCGGGAGCGCGCTGGGGTTGTGCCCCCTCTCGGGAGCGCGCTGGGGTTGTGCCCCCTCGGGAGCGCGCTGGGGTTGTGCCCCCTCGGGAGCGCGCTGGGGTTGTGCCCCCTCTATCGGATCTGCTGCTGAATTAAAACGGGGATTATGGGGAGGGGTCTGAGCGGTGCTGAGGGAGTCAGTGGGTTTGGGGGGGTGCGTATGGGTAGGAGATGTTGGGGGGGGGGTCGATCATATATAGGGGGGTGTTATTGGTGTGTGTGTGGGGGGTTATTGGTGTGTGTGAGGGGGGGTTATTGGTGTGTGTGTGGGGGGTTATTGGTGTGTGTGTGGGGGGTTATTGGTGTGTGTGTGGGGGGTTATTGGTGTGTGTGTGGGGGGTTATTGGTGTGTGTGTGGGGGGTTATTGGTGTGTGTGTGGGGGGTTATTGGTGTGTGTGTGGGGGGTTATTGGTGTGTGTGTGGGGGGTTATTGGTGTGTGTGTGGGGGGTTATTGGTGTGTGTGTGGGGGGTTATTGGTGTGTGTGTGGGGGGTTATTGGTGTGTGTGTGGAGGGTTATTGGTGTGTGTGTGGGGGGTTATTGGTGTGTGTGTGGGGGGTTATTGGTGTGTGTGTGGGGGGTTATTGGTGTGTGTGTGGGGGGTTATTGGTGTGTGTGTGGGGGGTTATTGGTGTGTGTGTGGGGGGGTATTGGTGTGTGTGTGGGGGGTTATTGGTGTGTGTGTGGGGGGTTATTGGTGTGTGTGTGGGGGGTTATTGGTGTGTGTGTGGGGGGTTATTGGTGTGTGTGTGGGGGGTTATTGGTGTGTGTGTGGGGGGTTATTGGTGTGTGTGTGGGGGTTATTGGTGTGTGTGGAGGGTTATTGGTGTGTGTGGGGGGTTATTGGTGTGTGGGGGGGGTTATTGGTGTGTGTGGGGGGGGGTTATCGGTGTGTGTGAGGGGGGGTTATCGGTGTGTGTGTGGGGGGGTTATTGGTGTGTTGAGTTATTGGTGTGTGAGGGGGGGTATGTGTGTGTGTGTGAGGGGGGTGTGTGTGTGAGGGGGGTGTGTGTGTGAGGGGGGTGTGTGTGTGAGGGGGGTGTGTGTGTGAGGGGGGTGTGTGTGTGAGGGGGGTGTGTGTGTGAGGGGGGGGTGTGTGTGTGAGGGGGGGGTGTGTGTGAGGGGGGGGGTGTGTGTGAGGGGGGGGTGTGTGTGAGGGGGGGTGTGTGTGAGGGGGGTGTGTGTGTGAGGGGGGGGTGTGTGTGAGGGGGGTGTGTGTGTGAGGGGGGGGTGTGTGTGAGGGGGGGGTGTGTGTGAGGGGGGGTGTGTGTGAGGGGGGGGGTGTGTGTGAGGGGGGGGTGTGTGTGAGGGGGGGGGGTGTGTGTGAGGGGGGGTGTGTGTGAGGGGGGGGTGTGTGTGTGAGGGGGGTGTGTGTGTGAGGGGGGTGTGTGTGTGTGAGGGGGGTGTGTGTGTGAGGGGGGTATTGGTGTGTGTGTGTGAGGGGGGTATTGGTGTGTGTGTGAGAGGGGGGTATTGGTGTGTGTGTGAGAGGGGGGTATTGGTGTGTGTGTGAGGGGGGTATTGGTGTGTGTGTGAGAGGGGGTATTGGTGTGTGTGTGAGAGGGGGGTATTGGTGTGTGTGTGAGAGGGGGGTATTGGTGTGTGTGTGAGAGGGGGGTATTGGTGTGTGTGTGAGAGGGGGGTATTGGTGTGTGTGTGAGAGGGGGGTATTGGTGTGTGTGTGAGGGGGGGTATTGGTGTGGGGGGGGGGGGGGGGGGTATTGATGATTGCTGGCCGAGCAGGAACATGGCGGGTCACTTCCTGGTTTGCAGTTTTTCAATAAAATGCGATGATTGCTGATCGGTAAATAACCGGAATCTGCACCAACCCGCCGGGGAGCTGCTGTTGGATTAAACACCAGACTCCAAATTAATTTATAAAAGTAATGCCTGGGCTCTCAGTCAGTGTGAGTGAGGGAAAGCTCCTCGTCTATTTCTCAGCAGCCCCATTTCCTCCCCCTTCTCTCAGCCTTTCTTACGGTTAAGGCGGTGCCTTGGCGCCCGGAAATGTTCACTCTGACTACCGGCGATCTGCTGCCCCTTTTCAAATTCATTTTCTTTCCGTGTTCGTGAGCCGGAGCTGGCCAGTTGCCATTGCCGGAGCTTCATCGGCTCAGTCAACAGGAGCGCAAAAAGCCCCTCACTGTTGTACATCCTGGGGAGCAGAAGGGTTGCTCTCTCCCCCCCTCCCCTCCCCCTGTATGGGGTAGTATGCTGGCCATCAAGCTCATGTGTTACTGGCTGGGGAAGCAGATTGCAGCCGCCTCGAGCAGTCGGCCATATTGTTCATGCAGCTTCTAAGCATTTGCAAATAAGGTTTAGTTATAAAGTCCTGGCAGGCATGGTGGATCCTGTGATCAAAGCAAGCAGCACGATCTGCATTCTGACACCAGAGAATCATTGGTTACAGCACAGCCATTGTTTCTAGGTCCCACTTTCTTGTCTTTTCCTGTACATTTTTTTGTTTTTCCTCGAGATAGCCTGCACAAAGCTTTGCCAGCTAGGTACCCCTATTACAATGTAGTCATTCCCTTATTTCAGATCGTAATTCCATTTGTCCTCTCTCTGTCCTGTTTCTGGTATCTGTCGAGGAGGCTCCAAGTTGACTGAATACGTTTTATGAGATGCAGAAAGAGGACACCCTGTGCTCGGGCTGACTTCATCAAAAGCTGTATCAAATTAATTCCTGCTGATTTATATTTTCTCCAATGGCCCTGCATAACTTTACCAATCTTTCCCATCAAAGATGCTGCTTTTCTTCTGGAAAAGCAAGCCAGACTCTGCCAATTCTAAAATTTGGCTTAATGTGCCTCCCCACATTTCGAGAACACTCTTATTGTTCCCTTGCCGATGATTCCCTGGCCAGAGGAAACATGTTGGCAGATCTTGAGTTCAGTGCAACCTTGCAGCGGTAGTGGTGTTAACAAAGTAAAGGGGGAAGTGAGCAACTGACAGGAAGTATTGCATGGTGTGGCATGCTTTTAATACATATATGTTGCAAGCTCATGGCATATTTATGCAATTTCAGTCTTGGGAAGCAGTGGCACACAATTATTGGTAGACTTGGATAATGTTTTATTAGTTCTGAATATTGTGTATATTTTAACAAATTTAAATGACAAAATGTGAACAAATTACATTATACCACTGATTGTAAATTGGATGGGTGTAACCAGGAAATGGGGTAATAACGTAACTTGGTGATATTAGAAATATTTGGGTCATAAAAGCATTTGGTGTGTTCAACTTATTGTTTGAGGAGTCCAAGCTGTGTTGCGATGAATAGTTTAAAACAAATCTAATGAACCAGCTCTAAATGACTGCTAAATTAACAGCTTTGTGAAGAGCACTAGTATAAAATCTTAATGCTTTTTAAATTTGTCTTTCGCTTGCTGTATGGAAATGCATAACTTTACACTTTAATCAGAACAATCTTAGGGCTTTAACCTAGAAGAAATGGCCCCTAATCTGTCCCGTAAACAGTTATCCACCTTATTGAAGTGTTGGCAGGAATGATCTGTCATAGCAGTCTACTTTTTTGAAAACAAAGTGGAAAGTAGGTTCTTGTGAATAGATAGCTACCTGGTTACATTTAGCCATTCAGTTGTTTCAAGTTCTGATCCAATTTATTTCTGTTGTTCAATGTCCATGACGGTTTCCATTTTTCTAACCGGACAGGCAGGCAGATGACACTTCTCGAACTGGCTGTTAAGAACTTTGTAGACTCTTTTGCTCCCAATAGGGATATGCCCAGAATCTGCACTATTTCCTCCTCTCTCAAATTTGCATTGTTGAGATTGGAAATATATTTTAATCATAATTACCATCAGAACTGGAAACCAAGCTATAAATACGGACTAACTATAAGGGCTAATGTTTATCCCTCATGAATGTATTTTTTATGTAATCATATATGCCGCATTTTACTCGTATACCAAAACCCGATCATATACTTAAGCTTTGTTTGTATATAATCCATATTTTCATGATTTTTTATAAATAGATCAGAATCCAATGCAGATAGATAAGACAATTGGCACAGTGGTTAGCACTGCTGCTTCACAGCTCCAGGGTCCCGGGTTTAATTCCGGCCTCGGGTGACTATCTGTGCGGAGTCTGCACTTTTTCCCCATGTCTGCGTGGGTTTCCTCCGGGTGCTCCGGTTTCCTTCCGCAGTCCAAAGATGTGCGGGTTAGGTGGATTGGCCGTGTTAAATTGCCCCTTAGAGTCCAAAAGGCTAGGTGAGGTTATGAGGTAGGGTGCTCTTTCCAAAGATCGGTGCAGACTCGATTGGCCAAATGGCCTCTTCTGCACTGTAAATTCTATGATTACAAATGGTCCTTGATAGACCTATGGTACCTCCCAAATAATCTGTCTCTTTTGACCACTATAGAAGGCAAGGCTTAATTTAAGATTGTTTTCCACGGTGGTGCAGTGGGTTAGCCCTGTTGCCTCACGGCACCGAGATCCCAGGTTCGATCCCGACTCTGGGTCACTGTTCGTGTGGAGTTTGCACATTCTCCCCGTGTTTGTGTGGGTTTCGCCCCCCCCAACCCAAAGATGTGCAGGATAGGTGGATTGAACACGCTAAATTGCCTCTTAATTGGAAAAAAATGAATTGGGTGCACTAAATTTTAAAAAAATTGTTTTGCAGGTGAAGCTATATAATCGTTCATTTGACCAAAATTTTGAAGTATCGCATAATAATGAACTGCGGAATAATTGTTCTGTAATGGTGCACACCGAGCGGCGCAGTGACGTAGTGGTTAGCACTGCAGCCTCACGGCGCCGAGGTCCCAGGTTTGATCCCGGGCCTCTGGGTCACCGTCTGTGTGGAGTTTGCACATTTCCCTCTGTTTGCTTGTGTTTCGCCCCCACAACCCAAAAGATGTGTAGGCTAGGTGGATTGGCCACGCTAAATTGCCCCTTAAGTGGAAAAAAAAATTGGGTATTCTAAATTTTAAAAAAAAGTAATGGTGCACAGATTACACTTGAGTTGTAATCTGTCTTGAGCGTGAGAAGTTGTGAACCGAATTCTGCTTGTAGAGGCTTCAAAAGCAGATTGCAGCAAATGAGACAATTTCAAGATGATACAGGTGGCAACATTTTGTTACAATGGTTCCAAGGCAGTTACTTTACATTCTATTATTGATTCATTAGCCAGCAACCTGTTAAAACTAGTGGATGAACACTTGCTAAAATAGCGCACCAAGGAATATTGTTTGAATGTGATGATTTGTTGCTGTCACTAGCAATTTCTGGGTTTGAAACAAAATAATGAAAAACAATTGAAACATATTAATTGTTAATTTCCAATAGTCATTGAAGTTTTCTGTTTAGTTCTCGTATGATGCAGTAAACATTTCATACAAAGCAGTATACATAATGTGTATTTCTCAAAAATCCGTTCCAGGATGTTTTAAAAGCCCCGAGATATAGAGTCCAGTTTCAACATTTTCTGGTATCACTTGCATCCAATTAATTCCCGAGAAAATAAAGTGATCTGAATGTCCTGTACAGCATACTTACACTACTAAAATTGCCATTGTAACATTCATTGATTGCTAACCTTTGCACAGATCTGTAATTTTGCTTTGTAATACTATGTTACAATATGTTACTATGGGGCAGTGACGTTTTAGCAGACATGCTTCAGAAACCAAGTGTTCTGACTGTAAGTATCACGTAGAAACTTTTATTTTAATATTTCAGCTGCTGTCTTTGTTAGTATTTTACGATGTACCGACAGAACACAGCAACATGCATACATATGCCAAGGTCCTATTTGAGCAGGAGCCAGATGAACTGGAAGGCTGAGGCAATCAAATCAATGTTTAAATTGTGTTCAGTATTTTAGTTGGGTACACAGTCAACATCAAAGTCAGAAAAATATTGTGGCAGTACCAACTTGAGACAATTACTGTGAGATACTAAAGTTGTGATGTTTTGACAATAATGAGTCTTTAAGTTGATATTGTGATAGTGTTTGGTCTGATGGGCAAACTGGCTAATTGTCCTAGTTTTGATTATGGAGGAAGCACCTTGCATGCACTTCATAAACTGTTTTGATAGCATGTTAACTATATGCTGGATAAGAAGTTTTTCCTAGTTTGTTTGCTTGCATACATCTGTCACAATACACTTGCGCCAGCTTTGAAAAACTCTGCTGTTGACAGTGTTGCTTTCTCTAATGTGATAATCTCACCATTCATCTTAATTTTCACATTGGCAATGGAGTGGGGGGGGGGGGGGTGCAGGGCCCTGTGTCTTGAGTGGAAATATTGCCAAAGGACAATATTTATTACCATATAAATGATCCAAAGTGTTCCTTGGACACAAACTGTAAATGAGGCTTTGAGTTGAGAATAAATTTTATGCCAGTTCTGAATACTTTGTCATTTCTCAATGCAAGTACAAGAACACAAATGTACGAATGGCAGTGAATAATCCGAGCTCAGTGCCCAATCGTTGATCTTAAAACTGAACCCATTTACAGTTCTTTTCCCTGATTTTTGCTGGATTAAATGTTAGAAACTAGAATTTTTTTAACGTAAACAGTACTTCAGTGTTGTCCAATATCTGTTGGCCACAAGGTAATGAATGAGTTGGGTACAGAAACATCTTGTTGCTTGTCTCTGCCAAAGCCAGCACCGTTTAATTTTGTGACGTTGCAAGGGAGCACTGTTAAGATCAGGTTCATATTGGAAATGCTTGCCGTAATTGTATTAATTCAAACACCTAGTAGTGAACAGGAGCAATATTCACATGCTCCAGTTGGAATTCTTTGAACAAGAGCCTACAGCGTCACGTCAGAATTGCAACCGTTTTCGTTTTTCAATTTTTACTTCCTTCTAAATCCATTTAATCAGTTACGTGCTCTTTACTTTTATTCTTGAAGTTTTTTTCTTGTCAGTCTTTACCGCTTTCTTTCATTTCATTTGAACTGTTGTATTTTTTATGCAAATTTTTGTTCCCCTCCCCGACCAGCCCCTTTATTTTATGGTTCTTGAAACAACGGGGGCAAGTTGGGGTGGGCGGGGGTGAGAAAGAGGAGATGTGTGTGTTGAAACCTGTAGGGAAACTGAGTTCAGGGTAAAATCAGGTGACCGGAATTTACAGAATTTGGAACTGACTCTGCAACATCTTAAATGAAAGCAATTTATGGGCATTGATGGAAGAGAAAGGAACCTGGCAGGGTTACAAAGTTGGACCACATGAGGGGTTTGCATGACAAATTGCTTTGGTTTTGCATGCACATCTCCAGTGTTTTGTAGCTTTTCAGCAAATGCTTGGGAGCTCTATAGAAATATTATACAGTATTACAGCATGGTGGCTTTATCTTCAAACCTTTTATTAAATGACGTACACTCGGACGGCACGGTGGCAATGTGGTTAGCACTGTTGCCTCACGGTGCCGAGGTCCCAGGTTCGATCCCGGCTCTGGGTCACTGTCCGTGTGGAGCTTGCGCATTCTCCCCGTGTTAGCGTGGGCTTCGCCCCCACAACCCAAAGATGTGCAGGCTAGGCCGATTGGCCATGCTAAATTGCCCCTTAATTGGAAAAAATGAATTGGGTACTCTAAATTTATTTTAAAAATAAAATAAATGACATACGCTCAGTTAGTTTCCTGAGAGAATCTATAATTAATGGAATTCTGCAATGTTTTTTATATTCTGTTGACTGCTTTTTCTTTGCCAATCAGCAGGAGCGTTGGGATTTTAGAGACGACAGTTCACTCATTCATTTTTCTCTTCTCATCTCTTCAGCTGACGGCCTGTCCCAGGCAAAAGCTTTTTGAAGCTCTTGTCTCCTAGTTGAGATTAGATAGTTGTAACTATTTTCCTGTTAAATAGGAATTGTCAGTCACCTTTTGAAATCTGATTCAGGAAGTTTTAGATTTTGTCTTGTGATTTTTGCAGTTGTTAAAAGATAAGTGGGCATGGTTTTGGAGGTCTGATTCCATGGTACTTTAGGTGAAAAATTAGAACTATTGTCGGGTTCTTTTATATCTATTTTTTTGCTAATTGCTGTACTCTTGTTTTGTAATATGATAGTGTTATGACACCTTTTCAGTACGATATCGGTACTTTTGTGTGTAATTGTGGATTCTTTGACAGCCAGCTGTTCTCGGGTGGCCAGTTTTTGGTTTTGTGTTATATAATCTTTTAAGAGCTCAGTGTTGGTGACTGTCAGTATAATATATTTTTCAGCCTCAACCCAGGAGTAGCGCTATAGCACAGTGGTTAGCATTGCTGCTTCACAGTGCTAGGGTCCCAGGTTCAATGCCCTGCGTGTATCACTGTCTGTGTGGAGTCTGCACGTTCTCCCTGTGTGTGCGTGGGTTTCCTCCGTATTCCTCCCACAAGTCCCAAAAGACGTGCTTGTTAGGTGAATTGGATATTCTGAATTCTCCCTCAGTGCACCCGAACAGGTGCCGGATTGTGGCGACTAGGGGATTTTCACAGTAACTTCATTGCCGTGTTGATGTAAGTCTACTTGTGACAATAAAAAAATTAATAAAAATGATTATTATACAGAGGCAGACTTTACCCATTTGCAGGGACCAAGTAATGCCAGCCCACTGACTGTAGCCAAGCCATTGTCTTTGGCACCTTTTACAGCAATGGGGGCAACAATTGGCAAAAAGCCTCTGGTCTGTGGGGAAATGAGCTATGATGTCAAGAGCCCCATGGAGGAGGAGAAGGAAGTGGCATTTTTCAAAAGTAGATTTCTGTAGCGGACTATTCGAATTGTGTACTATACCAGAGGCAATTGCATCACTTTTAAGTCAGTTCATTCACCTTTTGATGTCAGAGTAAGAAATATTTTGACTCCTGTAGATGATTTTAAAAATGTTCTGAACACTAAAGTTAACTAATGAGTTCAAATAAAATTTGGTGCTTGGATTTAGAGTTTCATTCTACTTCAATTTGTATCAATTGCTTATGCAGACATCTTTTGAGGTTAAACTATTCTTTCCGCTAAAGACAGACATGTTCCTTTTTGGCTACTTCTATTAATACGATACGTATACTTAAGCAGGAGATTCTCTCAATGAGTGAGTGCGTCTTAGAAATTCAGGAGTGATCTGTAATTGTTTAAATTTAATGTCACATTTCTTAATGTGTTCTTAATCAATAATTAATTAAGCGGAACCAATTCTGATGTGTTATTGTGTAATTTACTTCCTAACAAAAGTTACCCAACTAACTTGTGCTGCCATGGCAACTGGTTGGTGTAATCAGGCATACCTGGAAAGTCTACAAGCTCTTGATCGCGAAATATGCAAACAGGGGGGCCTGGTTACTTTTTGACCTTATTCACTGTCATTGTGGGGATTATCGGATACATTGTAAATTACATTTTAATTATGTTATTGACTGCTCTGGAGATGTTCGTTTTTAACACTGGCTGTCACTTCTATTTGTGAGCCGCAGAATAGTTGTACCATGGTGCCTGGTGCTGATTTTCAGTTTGGATAACCACCTCTTCAAGCTTTTTTCATTGAACATTGGTTTTGTTTCTTTGGTCAAAAATTGCTCTTATTTAGGGCTGCCTGCATCAACATATTTAAGTAGAAAAGTTTGCTTATCTATTTAAAACAAAGGATAGCTATTTCTTCACTTTTCAATCTTTGAATTGGAATTCTACTTGATCCCATTCCTGTTTCCAGACATTGATGGTGGCATTTTTTCTGTTGAATGTAAAATGGTAGTTACTTGTCTTTGAAAGCTTAAATATTTTTTTCTAAAATAGCTGCATGAATATTTGTAAATCTAAATATCACCTGAGTATGAAAGTAAAGAGAAGCACTTTGGGCTACTTTTCATGATAATTGCAATTGATAACCAAATTGTATGGATTCACCTTTAGATTGAGGTTCGTTTGACATCTCAGTTGAACCCTGGGTTGCCGCTGAGGATTGAGCTGGGTCAATTACATCATGTTTACCAGCTGGGCCTTGATTATGATATGCATTTGTCACCTGAAACTAAGTCGATATTGATTTTTTTCAAAAAAGTTATGCAGCTTTAATTTCACTCGTGTCTTATCCTCTGAATGTTTACATAAGCCAATATCAAATCAGGAAGAAATTACACAAGTGAATTATTATGGGTGAGGAGATGCCACATTCAAAGTGATAACCTAATGTGTCAACATAACTGCTGCATTTCTGAACCCCCAGGTGTATTGATGCCCACTTGGTTTCACCTAAATAAATTTGTTTCCCCGTTGTTATATTTAAATAGTCTGTAGTGGTGCGCTTTTCTTGCTAAACAGTTGGCACATGATCAATGGCCTGAATGCTTTCCATTTGTGCTGTATTGTACTTGTGTGGGGGAATTTGCTTTGAAAATGGATTGAAGCTTGAATACAAGCAATGGTGCCTCATTTATAAATACAACTTTTGGGTGGCTGCTTATTGGGGAATACAAATTCTTCTAAGCTCTTTTTGGCAATATAGTGTGAGTCACCACCTCCACCCTCAGCCTGAGGATAGGATTGTGTACAGCTATATGACGTCTCCGGTGGTTTCTGCGGTAATAGGTCCTTGTGGAACTATGCATTAACAAGGAGTTGTTGCCCTTGGGAGAATGTTGAAGATGGTTGCTGATAGGTAAGTGCTGCAACTCGAATGCACATCACCAAACATTACCTGCAACCCGCTAGCATTTTAGATCATAGAATGACGACGCTGCAGAAGGATGCCATTCGGCCCATCAAGTCTGCACCGACCCTCCAAAGAGCACACCAGCGGGGCCCACACCCCTGCCCTGTCCCCACCCCACCTAACCTTTTGGACACTAGGAGAAGTTTAGCATGGCCAATCCACCTAACCTGCACATCTTTGAACTGTGGAAGGAAGCCGGAACACCAAAGGAAACGTAAGCAGACACGGGGAGAGCGTGCAACGCCCGCACCGACACTCGCCCGAGGTTGGAATTGAACCGGAGTCCCTGGTGCTGTGAGGCAACAGTGCTTGCCACTGTGCCACCTGAATACAAATGGATGTCTATATTGTTCTTCCAGTAATTTAAATAATGCGTTTATTTTAATCAATGCCACTAGGTACCATTGTTGATATAAAGAGTGGCCATTTTTGAGATTTATATTTAATTTTCCATAACTCCGTCACTGAGCCAATTCCAACAAATTATTATTTCTGTACTGTACAGTGCTGTTTTTCAGAAATAATTTCCTCACATGCATTAAAACAGCTCAATGCTCTGTTTCTAAATAAACCTGCCTCTATAATTTCTACAGTTTCTTCCAGACGGGTCTGTTTTTACGATATAAACTGAGTATAGTTCTATTGATTTAATTTTTTGTGGGTAAACACTCTAAATGGCTTCTATCTGTAGCCGTCGTTTTTCTGGAAGTTGTCGATAACTGCTTTGATTAGTGGACAATGTCTACTCAGCTTTGATAGTTTCTGGGCCTTCCAAGTGGGCCAGAGGTAGCCGGATCCAGAATGTTGGATTTGATTTCTTTGCTTCTCTGCTGTCCCTCTGCCTCATTGAGATGTTGTGAGTCAGATCATTGACTTTTTTTCAGCCATCTGGACACCGTGTCCAGACCATAGAAGTTGATTCTGTAGAAATTTTGCCTGTGGAGCTGGCTTCAAGAAGGACACCAGCACTTGTTTGAAGGTCGTTCGATTAAGGCTAGAGGATGTGATGGAGGTATTGATGCTGGAATTTGTCAAGTGCTCTTGCGTGGCTGATACACTGTCCAAGTCTGTCTGTAGTACAGGAGCATGGTGATAAGAATTGCTCTGTACTTTTGTTGGACCCCGTGGAGGTCTTTGTTGTCAAATATCGCTGCCATGGTTTGTAAAATGTTGCCCTAGCGCAGCTGATCTGATGTTGATCACTGGGCAGCCTTTTGAGAGATGTGACTGCCAAGTTGCTCAGCATATTCCAGAGTCACACTTTCAATATATATGGAAGATGGAATTTTTGGCTATCCAGGTGTGGGTCAACATGAGTTTTTTTGTTTTGGCAACATTCAAGGACGGGCAGTGTTAGGTAGATTGTAAATAATATGGGTGCTATCACACAGCTTCACTTGATCCCAGTCCAGATTCAGTGGCATAATATCATCATGAAGCAATTGCAGGGTTGCAATGAAGTTTTTTAGACATCTGAATATTTGGAGTATGATCCACAGAGCGACCAAATCAAATGCTTTGGTCAGGTTTAATGCGATGAGAGTTTCTGGTGATACAATGAGGCCACACTGAGCACACTTTGTCAGCCGGAGAGCATGCCATTCGCATTGGGTTTTTCCACCTAGATTTTACCAATGGTCCCCATCCCAGGTTTGTCAGAGTCACGGCCAACCCTAGAGTCCCCTAGAAAGGATGGTTGATTCCTCTTTTGGGTTAGCAGTGAAGACTCCTCAGAGTCGTGAAAGAACTTTTCCTAACATATTTATTGGAGTCAAGGGTTGGGGAAAAAAGTGCTAATGACAGTGACATATTGGTTTTGGCTTCGCTGTAGTAAAGTGTCATATGAGTCTTTGTACATTGTGGAGTTTTGTCAGTGTGTTCAAAATCCTATACTGGATGGTAAGCCAACCTTCATGGACACAATTGTCGTTGTTGCCCTTTCCAGTAGAAGGTGTACCCCCTGCTCCTCCCCAGAAGGTAGGTTCTCACTGACCTTGATGCCAATTTGGAATTTTGATAACTCATGATACAATTGCAGTGTTTCTTTCCAGTTGGTCATTCTTGAGATTATCCATGAGTTCTACAGTGCAGAAGGAGGCCATGCGGCCCATCGTGACTGCACCGACCCTCTGAAAGGGCATCCTACCCAGGTTTCCCCACCGTATACCCATACCCGTAACTCCACCTAACCCGCATATCTTTGGACACTAAGGGTAATTTGCCATGGCCAATCCACCTAACCTGCACATCTTTGGATTGGGGGAGGAAACTGGAGGACCCGGAGGAAACTTACACACACTGGGATAAGGTGCGAACTCCACACAGTCACCCAAGGCTGGAGTTAAACTCTGATTCCTGGTGCCGTTGAGGCAGCAGTGCTGCGAACTGTTATGGACAGGGGGCTGTATGTAAAAAGTGTGTTTTTGAAAATTAAGATGTGGGTGTTTTGTAACCGGAGTGCGTGGAGAATTTGAATGATTAGCAGTAAGCTTTTCATAGGTTCAATGAGGGTTATTTGTTCATTAGTTCACGCTGAAACTCTAAATGCTACGTGTCTCACTCACCACTCAAAGATACACGCTCGAGGGAAAAGCAGTTCAAGAGAATAGTGCATTTACAAAACTATACAAAAGAATACTTTGACATTAATGTGATTGGCTTGTCTTAGGAGAAACACATTACCGGCCAGGTAAAGTAGGTCATTTCACTCCTGAAGGGTAGTCTAGATGGATTCAATAGCTGGTGCCATATATCAAAATTGTTTTCAGTATTCCTTTGAAGCGATGGATTTTCAGAAGATCATAGTTACTTTTAATCTTGTTACCGGGAGGTTGGTTTTCTGTACTGCTGGACTTGAAAAGGAACAGGTTTGGGTACCTTAAGATGTTGCTGTCTCCAGTTTTAAAGATATATTTGCTGCAATTTGTGCTGCTGCTGACTCTGCAGTTGTTCTGAATGCTGCAGATAGTAATTGAGGCTTTTTTAAAAGAGTGACCAACATGGCTGCCTCACCATGTGGCCCTTCACAGCTATCTTTTCAATTATGGTGTTGGGCTTCAGTGAATTAGCCACAACCTGGGTCTTTGCATACTGACATTCACCCTGCAGAGGAGCCTGAAATGTGCCCTTTTCGCCACTGTCGCGAAAGAGCAGTTTGAATCCACTGGTCAAATCGGGTGACTCTCAGCAGCCGTCTTTTGCAGCATTTTAAGTCTATTTTGAAAAATAGTTCATGGAGATTCCAAACTGCTTCCTACAGTTCATGTTTCTAAAGTTTATGGATAGGACATACCTCTGGGCATGACATGATGTTGAATTTTGCAACTTGGAATGTTTCTTTCTTTAATCACAAGAGATGGTGATCATGCAGTATGGTTTCCCAGTGAGGGGGACGTGCAACATTTATTTGCGCCACTTTTTTGAACTATACCTCCAATCCTTTTGCTGATTGGGTGTGTAAAAAGGTATCGTGAAGTGGACCTCTCGGTCATAGATGATGCTGTCCAAAGACCCCTCTGTCCCAACACAGATATCCGACCACCTTCTGTGTCATCTGTGTGCAAATTCCTGACTAAGGACTCCCAGGGTTGCCATTTACCAATTCTCCATCACTACATGGCTCTGCAAATGGACCCTGGTTGATGCTCCTGTGTGACATGTGGGGACCTTGGCGTGATGTTACTGTCTACATGGCCTTGACAGGTTGGTGGTCAGATTTGGTGACCACCAAATGACTGGGACCAGCTTCCCACTGCCATCTTCCAATGGCAAAGATGGAACCGTCTTCCATCTTTGCCATTGGTGACGCACAGTCTTCCTTCACCTGTTCTGCTGAGGACTCTTTGGACCATGCTTTGTCTGGAATCTTCCCCAGACCTTAAGCAAGGAGCACCCGCTGGCTTTGCTCAAGGGATATCAGGGTGCACATGCCTCTCTCTGTCAAGGTGCGAATCTATGGAGGGCTTCTGGAAATATCTGAGGCAATATTTACTCCAGCCTGGTGAAAGGAATATTTACAGCTTTAGCTTGATTCGCACTTGCCTTTTCAAGAGCTTTGTAACGATTGTTGAACCTTTTTTTGCAGTCTCTAGCTGATTTGATGGGATTTCTAATCCAGTGGTTTAGCCAGTGAAGATGTCTTTCTTTGCCACACCAAATATTTGCGTTGCTAATTGAATCTGGTTTCCACCCTTGAGGTTTCATTGGTTTATACACACAGCAACCTGTCCCTATTCATTTCCATGTGTAGAACTCTGGTACTAATGAAATGGTTAATCACTAGCATCGATGCTAAAGCAAACAAACACCAGCTAACTTTCTCATGACCCTCAGAATAACAAAGATTTGTGTTGTGTGACCTAGATTCTTTGTCAGGCTTCATCTTTTTGACATTGGAAATTTTTTCTTGTAAATAAGGAAATGGCAGGGGGAAAAAAAATCATCATGCAAGTGTTGGTGCTGTGTTTAGAAGCCTGAATAAGGAACTGGGCTGGAGTCAAGCACTGACAAGTCTATGGTCAGGCATAGACACGCCATTTTAATCAGTTGTGCAACACGTGGAGCAAAGCCAATCACAGAAAAGGACACAGGAGATTGGTGCTAGCATTTCCACATGTGCACAGGCATGAATTTGTAAACCTGCTCATCTCGATTTCAATGCTGGAATATCTTGGAGCTAGTAAGGAAATGTAGGGATGTTCCCATTGAAGTGGCTGAACAATCTGGCTCACAGTGTAATTTAGAACAAAGTGTTAAAGCATTCTCAGCAATGTGGGGCAGCAGGGTAGCATGGTGGTTAGGCATAATGCTTCACAGCTCCAGGGTCCCAGGTTCGATTCCCGGCTGGGTCACTGTCTGTGTGGAGTCTGCACGTCCTCCCCCTGTGTGCGTGGGTTTCCTCCGGGACCTCCGGTTTCCTCCCACAGTCCAAAAGATGTGCGGGTTAGGTGGAGTTGGCCATGCTAAATTGCCCGTAGTGTCCCTAATAAAAGTAAGGTTAAGGGGGGAGGGTTGTTGGGTTACGGGTATAGGGTGGATACGTGGGTTTGAGTAGGGTGATCATTCGCTCGGCACAACATTGATGGCCGAAGGGCCTGTTCTGTGCTGTACTGTTCTATGTAATGTACGTTGCTACTTCTGTAATTTTCCTTTTAAAAGGTTTACACTGTTGGAATTAGATTATTGACAAGATTGCTTGTGATGCCATATGCTGTAAATGGACACACATGGCAGGGCAGTAAAACCCAATTGGGTGAGACTTGAGCTACTTTTAGTTGATGAATATGAGCTTCTCAATTAAATTACTGTTTTATAATTTACAGATATTTATACTGTGGTCACCATGGTAGACATCACGTCAGCGTTCTAACGTAGTGAAATCTTTAGTTATATATCTGTGAATATTGTGCTCAAACACAATTCTAACTTAGAGTAAGCTTTGAAATGAAAATTGCTTATTGTCACAAGTAGGCTTCAAATGAAGTTACTGTGAAAAGCCCCTAGTCGCCACATTCTGGCACCTGTTCGGGGAGGCTGTTACGGGAATTGAACCCACGCTGCTGGCCTGCTTTAAAAGCCAGCTATTTAGCCCTGTGCTAAACCAGCTCCTGTTATATATCTGTGAATATTGTGCTAATCTACAGAAAGAGAAGGTTGGAAGCTTTCATCTGAAAAACCTACCTGATCCATCTTTCCTGTCACTCCAGGAGCTGCAGATTGTTTTTTTCTCTCCTGATATTGTGGAATTTGGCTTTGAAGAGAACTAACCTACTTTATCCTGCAGGCACCACCCCACCCCCTGCCTTAATCACCCTTCCAGCAGTGATCTATTCCAATCTTCTGTAATTCAAAAATCTACTCAAAGTACTGTTATAAACACCTTTCAGGATTGTATTTGAGCAATTCACTCTCCCCTGTCTGCTGTTTCACCGTTACTGGATGTGGATGACTAATCTCCGGGGGAAAAATAGTCACCAGTCATTTGAATCGCGCTGTTGGGCTACCAATAGAAATCTTGGAGAGGAAAAAAATGCCAGATGTAACTACTTTAAATCAGTCAGTGGCACCTAGTGTTAGAAATAGACGTTCTAATTCCTGGTGAAAATAGTTTACTTTGACTGGGCTTGGGAGTGGCTTCCTAATAATCTTTTCTGTTGGTTGCATCCTCCATGACTCTTCATGCATTCCATAGAAAAGTGATGTGTCACTTGTGGTCGACTGTAATGTTGCTTTGATTTGAAATATTTTCACCTCGTCTACAGTGGAACAAATTAAAAGTAAGATGTTTATAAGAACATTAAGCATAGACTTGGAATAAGTGCCATTAGGCTCTTTCCATGGGCTACATACAATCTTCCCTTTCATTAGATCTTTTCGATCTGTTTAATTTTCGTGAGGGTGATGTTCTGTATAAATGCTCCCTAATTAGCAAAGGAGCATCACCTCGACTGTCATCACTTCCCCAACACAGTAAATGGTTTCTAAATTTGCCTAATCGATTATCTCATCTGAAAAAGGTTGTAATCTGACAAAGGTGTCATCTGACATCAAGCCTACGATTGCAGGCTCACATCTCTGGGGAATAAAATGAATATTCGAGTCTAGAAGGTACAGACCAATCTCCCAGCGGTGTTCCAATGTGAGGTCCCTAGCCCCCTTCTTGCCTCCATCCTTCAAAACCCTCGTACATCCTTCCTATTCTCTTACTTTTTAAATTATTTAACGGATTGTGGGTGTTACTGGCTCTGCCAACATTTATTGCCCACCCTGAATTTCCCTGGAAGGTGTCAGCGAATTGCCTTCAGTTGCTGTAGTCCATATGTTGTAGGAACACATGCAGTGTTGTTAGGAAGGGAACTCTAGGATTATCCAGTGATAGTGAAGGTGATGTCGTTTTTCGGATGGTGTGTGGCTTGGAGAGGAGCTTGCAGCTGGTGGTGTTCCCATGTATCTGCTGCCCTTGTCCTTCTGGTGTTAGAGGTCACGGGGTTGGAAGCAACTGTTAAAGGTGCCTTGTGAGTTGCAGTGCATCTTGTATATGTACTACCACCATGTATTAGTGTTGGAGGGAGTACATGTTTAAGGTGGTGGATGAGGTGCCAATCACGCGACTGGCTTTGTCCTGGATGGTGACAAGCTTCTGGACTGTTGTTGGAACTGGGACTCATCCAGGCAAGTGGAGAGTAATCCATCACACTCCTGACTGCGCTTTATAGGTGGTGGACAGGGCTTTGGGAAGACGGGAAGTGAGTTACCGACACAGAATCCCTGCCTCTGACCTCTTGTAGCCATGGTTTTTTTTTTATTAACGGTTGGTATCTCAATGTAGAAGGCAGATTTTGCCTTCACATCGACAGTGTGCTGGTCACTTCTAGCAATACTGTAATTGACTGATGTATCAGTGATGGTATATTGGTGAACACAAAGCCAAGTAAGTTTTTCCCTCGTTTGATCTTTCATACCTGCCGTAAACCCATTCTAGCAGCTAGGCCCTTTAGGACACAGTCAGCAGTGGGGTTACTGAGCCCACTGAAGTTCACCACCCAGAGTACATTCTTTGCCATTACCACCGTGTTCTTCCAAGTGATGTTCAACATGGAGGAGTACTAATTCATCATCTTGGGGGATGGTGGAGGAGAGGAGCATTAGGTGGTAAGCAGCAGAAAGTTTCATTGCCCATGTTTGACTAATGCCATGAGAATTCATGCGGTCCAGAGTCTATGTTGAGGAATCCCAGGGCAGCTACCTCATCACTATACCACTGTCACCACCTCTGCTGGGTCTGCCTGCTCGTGGTTCAGGATATACCCAGGGATGGTGATGGTGGTGTCTGGTACATTGGGCGGTTAGCACTGCTGCCTCAGCTCTAGGGTCCCGGGTTCAATTCTGGCCTCGGGTGACTGTGTGGGGTTTGCACTTTCTCCCCGTGTCCATGTGAGTTTCCCCCGGGTTCTCCGGTTTCCTCCCACAGTCCAAAGATGTGCAGGGTAGGTGGATTGGCCATATCTTTTTATTAAAACACTAAAAAATATATACAAGGCTAAACGGTACAAACATTGATTTTGAGTTGGAGAAACAGGATATCCTCCCCTCAGTACCAATGTACGGGGAGGGGATGTGGATACCCTGATTATTAAAACAGTTCACAACACGTTTATACAAAAAACAAATGGTACAAGCACTAAACTTTGTGCTGGAGAGACCAGATACCCTCGCCTCTGTACAAATAGAAGGGAAAGGGAGGTGGTGGGGAGAGAGGGGAAAGGAGGGTGGTGGAGAGGGAGGGAGTCGGAGTGTTGGTGAAGGGGGGGGCCCAATAGGGCACTGCCTCAACTATCTACGGAGGCAGAAAAACGAAAGAACCTTCAATTATGATGTGCCATATTCTGGGAGTTCCCCAGAGGGAGTGAGGGGCGACATAGTGTCAGGCACGAGTGAGACCCGCACCCTGACGGAGTGTCTTGTGCACCCTGCGCTCCTGACACTGGGGGCTGATAGGCTTTGGACAGTGGCCCTCCGGGCACGAATCCTCCACCACACAGTGCTGCGGGTGACTCGGGGCCCACCAACCAACTCAGGGCTGCCTTGATCCTGCCGCCGCCGGGATAATCGATAGGTGGCATCTCCTCGGGCTCCTGGGGTCCCGGGCCAGTGGGAGGTGGTAGTGCAGATGCCTGCTCTGCCCCCGCCACCTGGTCACTGGAAAGCCCCCAAAATAACTCTGGAAACAGGTCCGGGATGGTGGCAGAGGTGCCCAAAGACGGCGGTTGGGGACAGAGGGTCTTCCAAACCATAACCCGCTAAGAACCTAAGAAGCAGAGGATTATTGCTGACCCCCTCCCCTGAGAAATTGAAGAAGTCTGGGGTGCTAAATTTTATTGGGTGGACCGGGCCCTCTAGGGTCCGTCCGACCCCGAAGCACCCTGCTTGGGGAACAGCAGCAGCTTCCTCACTATCCCCCTGCCTCTCTTCTTTCAGGGACTGGGCGTGATCGATGGGAAAGAACCTGGATTGACGCTATTTGCGGGGGAGAGGGTCACACGCCGGGGAGACCTCTAACTCTGGAGGCCCCTCCAGGCTGACTCCTTGTCCCTCGATGCTTCTCTCCAGAATTGTGGCTGGGACAGAGCACCCTCTGGTTCGAGGTCGCGCACCTCATACCGCCACTCAAAGGAGCCCCATAGAAGTGCCGCTGGGCCCTGCATCCGATGGCCAAATGTCACCGGGCTGAGGGTGTTGCTGGGGTGAGGCGTAACGGCTGCACCTAGGTCAGTATCCAGGGACACTGGGTCAATCACGGTCAGAAGGTCAGAAGGATCCAAACAAGGGTCAGCACAGCTCCATGCACAGCCATACTTATGTTTGTATTTAACAATGTGGCTGATCTGTTCATTAGTACAGTTGCACGAGGACACACTGGGGTCTGAACTAGTGATTGGAGGTGGGGTAACTGAAGAGGTGCAGAGGAGGTTATTAATGCCTTGTTGGTTCTCACAGTAACTTCATTGCAGTGCTACTTGTGTCAATAAAGAGTATTATCTATTAGCATGCATTCTGGGATCATGATGGAAATCTCCCTTTGCATTGTAACAAATTATGGCTTGTGTTTCTTCAAGATTTTCCTTTGAAGTAATTACCGCTTGTCAATTGTCAAAGGCATCATAGAATTGTACACAAGGACTTTCTTGACACATTGAATTCAAATGAATGAGAATGAACTGATCACTCCCAGTAGTAGGCTGGCATTTTAATGTGCCTACCCTGGCCCCAGCCCCTTATAAATTACCCAATTAGAACATATCAAATTATTCAAGTTAATTAAACCCAATGATGGAGAGATCCAGCAGCAATTTTGAATAGACCAACTGAACAAACAAAACACTTTGGGACAGAAAGCTCTCACCCATATGGATAGCCTTGCCTAGTTTTGAAAATGTTTTCATTACAGTAATCCAGTTTGGGAAAAAGCTGCGTCTCTACTGATGTTGTGATGAAATTGTTTTGTGGAGTGCAGATAAATTTCAATGCTTCAAAGACTAATATTTTCAGTGCTAAGAGAAGGCGAGAGAGAGAGGCCGTTTCTCATTTGAACATTAATATCATTGTATGTGCTTAACCAATATGCAGCTCTACGGGGCAACCACCGGTTTGTCCCGGGGAGAATTGATGGCGGGTTCCTGAGTTGGCAGGTATCAGGAGGTTGAGGGACCTGTTTGTAGACGGGAAGTTTGCGAGCCTGGGTGCGCTGGAGGGGAAGTTTAGGCTCCCCCTGGGGAGCGCCTTTAGGCACATGCAGGTAAGGGCGTTTGTCAGGCGGCAGGTGGCGGAGTTTCCTCTGCTGCCGCCGCGTGGGATCCAGGACAGGGTGCTCTCGGGGGTGTGGGTTGGTGAGGGGAGGATCTCGGCAGCGTACCAGGTGATGCAGGAGATGGATGAGGCCTCGGTCGAGCAGCTGAAGGGTAAATGGGAGGAGGAGCTGGATGAGGAGATAGAGATGGGGACGTGGGCGGATGCCCTGGGGATGGTGAACTCTTCTTGTGCGAGGCTTGGCCTCATACAGTTTAAGGTGCTGCATAGAGCTCACATGACTGGGACAAGGATGAGTCGGTTCTTCGGGAGTGAGGACAGGTGTATTAGGTGCTCAGGGAGCCCAGCAAATCATGCCCATATGTTCTGGGCATGCCCTGCGCTGGGGGAGTTTTGGAAGGGTGGTAGGATCCAGGGTCAATCCGGGCTGGGGGCTCGCAGTATTTGGGGTTGCGGAGGAGCCAGGAGGCGAAAGAGGCCGGTGTTCTGGCCTTTGCGTCCCTCGAAGCCCGGCGGAGGATTCTTCTTCAGTGGAAGGATGCGAGGCCCACAAGCGTAGAGGCCTGGGTCAACGATATGGCGGGGTTTATTAAATCAGAGAAGGTGAAATTTGCCCTAAGGGGATCAGTGCAGGGGTTTTTCAGGAGGTGGCAGCCATTTCTGAATTTCCTGGCAGAACGATAGGAAAAGGCCAGCAGCAGCAGCAACCGGGGGGGGGGGTTTGTTTCGTTGTTTTGGACCGAAGGGACGGGCACAGTTGTTCTATGCTAATAGTGGCCGTTGATTTACTTCTTTCTCTGTGTACACGGGGGGGGGGGGGGGGGACGTGTTTTGTGTGAATGGCGGGTGTTGATTTACCTCTTCCTTTGCGTGGTGGGGGGGGGACGACGACTGTTTTTTTTCTCTTTTTTGCAAAAAAATTATTTTACTTGTTGATATTTTATGAAAATTTTGAATAAAAATTATTTTTAAAAAACCAATATGCAGCTCTAATGTGCTGGCAAAGTAGAATATTTACAGGCAGCTTAATAAATCAGAACCACTAGTTGAAACAGATTGCCAATGCATCTTTTGTTTGAGAGATAGCCTACTTGGAACTGTGTTATAACACTTTTTCCCTTGTGCATTCCAAATGTACGATGACATTTTATGATGCTACCAGACGCAATTTGGACAAGAAGCGATTCCAAATGTGTATGTTAGTAATTGTACAAGCAGCAAATAGATGGAAATTAAAGTGGACTAGCCTATTGTATGTTAACGGCCTGCTAAAGTTGATAGTTCAGACTTTCCAAAACTGTATCTGTGCATATGGCTTACGAAGCAAATTGTACTATTGTGAAAAGGCTGTGAGCGTGGAATATAAGAATTAGGAGCAGGAATCTGCAATTCAGCCCCTCAAGTCTGCACCGCTATACAATGCGATTATGGCTGATCTTCTCTCGGCCTCAATTCCACTTTCTTGGCCATTCTCCTCTTAACCCATTAATTAAAAATCTATCTACTCAAATTTACTCTAACTCCCGGCATCCACTTCACTCTGAGATAATGAATTCCATGACTCTTTGAAAGAAGTAATTTCTCCTCCTCTGTTTTAAATCTGCTACTCCTTATCCTGAAACTATGACCACTCGTTCTGGATTTCCCTACAAGAGGAAGCATCTGCTCTTTGTCTTGTATACCTCAATTAGATCTCCCTTCATTCTTCTAAACTTGAGAAAGTATCGGCCTACCCTGCTCAATCTCTCTTCATAAGACAAGTCCCTCATCTCTGGAATCTAACTAATTAACCTCAACTGCCTCTATTACGACTGCACCCCCCTCAAAGAAGGGACTAAAACTGTACACCGTACACCAATGCCTTGCACAAATGCAGCAAAACTTGCCTACTTTTATACTCTATCCCATTAATAATTAAAATTTTTATTAGTGGATGGCACAGTGGTTAGCACTGCTTCATCGCAGCGCCGCGGTCCCGGGTTCAAATCCCACCTCGGGTGACTGTGTGGAGTTTGCACTTTCTCTCCGTGACTGCGTGGGTTTCCTCCGGTTGCTCTGGTTTCCTCCCACAGTCCAAAGATGTGCGGGTTAGGTGGATTGGCCATGCTAAATTTCCCCTTAGTGCCCAAAAGGTTAGGTGGGGTTACTGAGTCACAGGGGTAGGGTGCAGGCGTGGGCTTAAGTTTAAGTATGGTGCTCTTTCCAAGGGCCAGTGCAGACTTGGGCCAAATGGCCTCCATCTGCACTGTAAATTCTATGAAACACAAATAGGCTTACATTAACAGTGCAATGATGTTACTGTGATCCCCATGGCGCCACTAACATTGTTTTCTACGATGTGTCATAGCAGTGTAGGTAACATGTAGTAGTTTTGACGGTACTCGCACTTGCCAAACTTTCAATCACCTTTGGAAAGCTTCTATTTCTTCACTGCTGAAAGCAATCATCATCCCTACACTGCAATGACACATCGTAGAGAACAATGTTAGTAAGGGATCTGTCAATAGACGTATCTGGCTGTGCTGATCAAAGTTTTTGTTGCTACTTTCCAGAGTAGTTTCAGATTTTGAAAGAGGAAGAGGTGGCTGAAAAATACTTTTGAATTTGATCCCAGCTGACTCCAAATGAAGAGACTGAACTTCTGTGCCTCACCTGTAAAAGCTCATTAGAAACACGCCACAAGTCCATGAGGCTGTCAACATTCTGGAGGATTGTCTCCGAGAACTCTAGCAAATTAGTCAAACGCTATTTATCCTTCATAAAACCATACTGACTCATTTTGGAAGACAATAGAATTTTTGTTTATCCAGCCTTGACAAGTAATGTATTCTAGCCATTGAGTGGCTGGTGCATATGCTGGCTTTCTGAACAGTATTCTGAGGCTCTTCAGTTCAGGGGGTCGATACTCCCAAGTTGAGCCAGCCAGGAATTTATCTCTTTCAGTTTTCTATTTACACGGTAGTGAATCTCTCCCACCCCCTCACAAAAGAGAGAGGCTCGTAATCAGTTGAATGTGTTTCAGGCATTAGCATTGACTGTTACTGAAGTGCGTGTAAAAGTGGATGCGGTGTTTTCAAAAATTCCTAAATTGTATTTGCAGCCCTGTGTGTGTGTTTGACTATCATGGGTTGCAGTGCATCGCAGGAGATTAGAGTGAAAAAGAAGTTGCTTTTCTCCCCCTCCACCCACTTCATTTGCTTAGGACATTTTCAAGTCAAATTTATTCAGCTTTACATAATGTTACTTTGTAGTCGATTGAAATTCGACCTTGACATTCCTTCTGAAAAATGCAAAAATCTAAGCCGTTCATTTATTTATATCACATGTCTGTCTTTCATGGCATTGCATATTCCCATAAAACCTCTGTCGCGGCGTTGGATAATTGTATCACTTATTCGAAGCAGGCCCATCATGGAAAACATGGTGGATTTGCTGCATAAAATGCTGATTTGCGCCTTTGCTTTAGTGTGACTTTATTATTTTTTAAAAAAGTTCTCCACTGGCTGTCGGTTTTCACTCATATTAACTTCTTGCTGTAGAAGTTTCACTGGCTGCCAACGATACTTACATAACTGGTTATTATGCATGTGAGTGTTGAATGTTAATTGCCTCTTCAGTTGCTAATCCGCTGAATCATGAAGGCCAGGAGGATCTGAAATTCAGTTAGTATTCTATCTTGAACTAGATTTCTAGCAGCTTCAAGAGAAGAATAGATAGCAATTCTAAGAAAATGAAGAAAGTGTTTTATTTTTGCATACTGATGGTGGAGTGAGGGGAGAGTGAAAAGGTGGGATAAGTGAATGTGGAAGACTATTTTCTTAGTGATGAAGGGCCTTTAATTTAAAATGATTGCTGGGTTCAGAGGTTAGAAATTTTAAGTAATGGTTGTTGGAGCAAGGAATGCTTTGCACCTTTTAATGGTTCAAGTATTTTAAGCAGAGGAAGGTGCATCACCATGGCGAGAGGTTTGTTCTGGCAAAAGAGCTGCGAAGAATCAGTGGCTAAAATGGCTTTTTGAGCTGTTCAGTGGTTTGTTATCATGAACTGTGACATGTCTTTGTTTTTTCCATCAATGCAAAATGTTTTGGGGCAAATGATTTATTTTTTCTGATTTGTCATTTTGAGATGGCAATGCCTGAAATAATCTTTATTATTGTCACAAGTAGGCTTACGTCAACATACCAATGAAGTTACTGTGAAAATCCCTTAAGTCGCCACATTACGGTGCCTGTTCGGGTACACTGAGGCAAGAATTCAGAATGTCCAATTCACCTAACAAGCATGTCTTTCGGGACTTGTGGAAGGAAACCAGAGCACCCGGAGGAAACCCACGCAGTCACGGGGAGAATGTGCAGACTCTGCACAGACAGTGACACAAGCTGGGAATAGAACCTGGGTCCCTGGAGCGTTGAAGTAACAGTGCTAACGACTGCTACCGTGCCACCCAGTAAAATGGCCAGCCTGTGTCGCAATATTACTATGAGCTAGGGCACGAGGGCGGCACAGCAGTGCAGTGGTTAGCACTGCTGCATCACACTGCAGAGGTCCCGGTTCAATTCCGGGCCTGGGTCACTGTCAGTGTAGATGTTGCACATTCTCCCCGTGACTGCATGGGTGTCTCACCCACAACCCAAAAAGATTTGCAGGGTAGGTGAATCATCCATGCTAAATTGCCCCTTAATTGGATAAAAAAAGAATTGGGTGAACTAAATTTATTTTAAAGAAAGAGTCCGGGCAAAGTGCTCCTGTTGCACTTGCCCCTTTGGGTTTGAAAAAAGAGCCTGAGCCTGATACAGTATCTGAGAGTAGAGTTTTTCCTTTTGGGAATGTGTTTTGGTGGTTATACTTTGAAGCTGCAGACTTTTCTGGGTGGCCAGCCAAGTATGCACAGAGGTCTTTTAAATAGGAAAGAGTGCTCTGCTGAAGTTTGTTCCTGGGCTTGCAGTGTGACTGTGATTTTCACAAAGCATTTATGTGAATACCATGTTATTCTAAAGCCTATCCACCTGCTTACATGGCAATCCTTTCCCATTTTCCCGCTGATCAATAACTATCTTCACTTAGCTGCTGGGTGCACTCGGGCAGTGCTGACTCCAATTAATTTTTCATCTGCATAAGCTCAAACCTGACCTTTCAATTTGCTGCTTTGTTTGAGCAACATTTGCTGATGCCTGTGTGGGGTTTGCATACCATTGATTAATTGTGGGGAGCCAAAACTCATTCTAGCACTTTAGCACTAAAAAGATGGGTGTTTCAAAGTGAAATAAACTTTTTTGATTAGCTTCAATTATTGTTTGCATATCAGGAAAAGCGGTGTATCTAATTTTTATGAACCGTTGTCTTGTAGCTGTCGACAGGAGCTTTTAGGGCTAACTCTTATGTAGCTGTGTCCATCAATGGGTGATAGTTGGAAAATTGACATTGTATCTTTTCCTTTCAGGTGTGTCGTATATATCATAATGAAGTAAAATTAACATTAAATTTTAAGAGTATCCAATTATTTTTTTTTCCAATTAGGGGGCTATTTAGCACAGCCAATCCATCTACCCTCTACATTTTTGTGTGTGGATGAAACCCACGCAGAACACGCGGAGAATGTGCAAACTCCACACGGACGGGATTAAAATTAACATTAACGGATTTGTATATAGATCTTGGCCGATTTCTTGGAAACTTTTTAAATGTTTTACTCTCGGGCTATCAGTTTTTAACACTGGACATGATGTCTGCAAACCCCTGTCAGAATCCCCTGAGCTTTGGGCATGTCCAAAACAAGTGGACATGGTTCGCTGGCCCCCCTGCACATTTTGCACACCTATCTTCTACACCAAAGAACCTTCTCATCCTGGGCCACTGTCATGTGAGCCCGGTGAACGACCTTGAACTGTTTCAGGCGGAGTCTGGCACATGTAGACGTGTTGACTACTTCAACGCATCCGCCCAGAGGACATCCTCCATCTCTCCTCCTAACTCCTCTTCCCACTTGGCTTCAGCTCCTCAGTCTGCGTGTCTTCTGACCCCATGAGCTCCCTTATAGAGCTTCATGAGCTCCTTCCCTTCTCCTACCCACAGTCTGGAAACTACCCTATCCTGTATCCCCCTTTGTGGTAGGAGGGGGAAGGTTGAGACCTGTCTACATAGGCAGTCCCGCACCTGCAGGTACCTAAATTATTTCCCCTTGCCAATCCAAATTTCTCCTCCAGCTCCCTCAAGCTAGGAAAGCTCCCTTCTATAATCACATCCCCCATCCTCTCGGTCCCTGCTCTTTGCCATTTCCAAAGCCCCCCGTCCATCCTTCCCGGGGCAAATCGGTGGTTATTGCAGATTGGAGATCAGACCGATGCTCCCTCTGCTCCCACATGCTTCCTCCATGTGCCCCCAGACTCTCAGGTCCGCCACCACCACGGGGCTGATGGAGTACCATGCTGGCGGGAACAGCAGAGGTGCCGTTATCAATGCCCTTACATGAGGCTGCCTCCATATGCTCCCATGCCAACCCTCCCCCCCCCCACCACCCACTGTCCTGATCATGCTATATTCGTTGCCCAATAATAGTTACTGAGGTTTGGCAGCGCCAGCCCTCCCTCTCCCCGGCTCCGCTCAAGCGTCTCGTCTTTTTACTCGCGGGATCTTGCCCGCCCATACAAAGCCCGGTGAAAACTTGTTATATCCGTTTAAAAAAGGTCCCGTGAATAAAGATGGGGAGACACTGGAGCACAAACAGCAATCTCGAAGGACCGTCATCTTCAACCGTCTGGACCCTCCCAGCTAGTGACAACGGGAGCACGTCCCACCTCCGAAAGTTGTCCTTCATTTGGCTCACCAGACAGGCAGATTAAGTTTGTGCAAATGTTCCCATTCCCGCGCAACCACTTCCCCCTACCACTCTAAACACAAATTCCCTCAGTCGCCTCTCTTGTCCCCTTGTCTGGATCACCTACATCTCACTTTTCCCCAGATTTAGTTTGTAATCTGAAAACCGGCCAAATTCCCGCAGAATCCTTATGATCTCCCCCCCCCCCAACCCCACCCCAAAAAAAAAACTGGTCCGATAACATACAGGAGCAGGTCACCTGTGTAAAGCGAGACTCTTGTGTTCTCCAACCCCTTCCAGCCCCTCTAGGCTCTTGGCGCAATTGCCAGCGGCTCTATAGCTAACGCGAACAACAGTGGGAAGGGGGGCACCCCTGTGTCGTCCCCCGATGTAGCCTAAAATAGTCTGATGGCATCCTATTCGTCTGTACGTTCGCCACAGGAGCTGATACAGCAACTGACCCAGTCAATAAAGCCTGCCCAACTCCGAACCGTCCCAGTCCTCCCACATATATTCCCATTCTACTCTATCAAAAGCCTTCGTCTGCGTTCCATTGCAAACACTATCGTCACCGCCCTACCTCCGGGGGAATCATGATCACGTTTAGCAACCTTCTTACATTGGACTCCAACTGCCTTCCCTTAAGGAACCCCGTCTGGTCCTCCCCAATCAATGCCTCCCAGACCGCCGCTGCCGATATTTCCGCCGTGTCATTGACCTCCAGGTAATTCTGAATACATTTCCTCAACTGCCTGCACACCCTCGTCCACTAAAAGCCCCACGTCTAACGTCCAGTGCGGTTGCTGGTTACTGTCTTTACTAACCTGTAGGTCAACTCGGTGCGGGGCATGGTCTGAGATTGTGATCGTCGAGTACCCAGTGACCACCAGCCCCATCAGTAGAGCCCTGCTCAGAATAAAGAAATCAATCCGGGAGTACGCTTTAGGTATGTATGAGTAAAAGGAGAACTCCTTTACTCTTGGCTGCCCAAATCTCCATGGGTCCACCCACCCCCCACCCCCACCCATCCGCTCCATGAACCCTTTTAGTTCCTTAGCCATTGCTGGCACTCTGCCCGTTTTTGAGCTTGACCGGTCTAAACCAGGGTCTCCCATTTGCGGCTTTCTCGTGAGCGCTCTGTGAGCCCTGCCCACCTCTAAAGGTCAGGAGAATGCCTCATCCCCCAGCAGCTTCTCGAACATGGCTGCTATGTATGCCCCAGCGTCCGCTCCTTCGGGCCCCTCCCGGGAGACCGACAATTCTTGAGCTCTGCCGACGGGACCTATTCTGTAGGAGCCTTTTCTGCTGGTCTCTCAGCATCCCCACCTCCAACTCCACCGTGTTGGATGTTCCTCCTGGTCAGCCAGGTGCTTCTCTCTACTTTCTGGATTGCCCGATCTTGGGCATCCAATCTAAGTTCCAGCCATGCAATTGCCTCTTTAATCGAGTCCAAGCAGTCCTGTTTTCTGCTTGACGAAGCTCTCCTGGACAACTTGCCATCAGCTGCTCCATTGACCGCTGGGTCGACAAGCCAGAGTATCCAGTCCTCCGCCATGCTTCCTCCATCTTTGAATTTGTCTATATATGTTTCTGGAACATACCTCTTCATTTCACCTGAGGAAGGAGCTAGTGTTTGAAAACAAACATGTTGGACTTTAACCTGGTGTTGTAAGACTTCTTACTGTGCTTCCGGTGCAGCTTCAGCCAAGCCTTCTCTGTCCTTCTGTTTCTGCCATTGTGAGCACGCTCTCATCTTCCTCTCCATGCACCGATGTAGGAATTCAGTTCACAAATTGCCCTCTGTCATCAATTTTCAAATCAAGTCTGGTAAAACATCGGGGGGGGGGAAGAAAGAGGTCCAAAAGTCCGACCTGAGCGGGAGCCAACCAAATGTGCGACTTACTCCTCCTTCATAGCCGCCACCGGAAGTCCCAATCTCTGTTTTAACCTCGTCAACGGTCGTCACTATTTTAAAACTAGATCAGATTCACCTCTGTTCGAGCGGAAAAGCCTAACTGCTCAATTACTAATGATAACACTGCACTCGAGCAATACTTTCTTTCCATTGCTGTTTTTCGGTAATCCATTGAAGATAAACAGTTACTATTGCAACTGTAACTGTGAATATAAATTGGAATATTCCTTGTAGTTGCAATGAGATTGGAAATTTAATATTGAATATTCTCCAGTGCATTCAGAAACTAAGAAACTCACATTGTGACTGATATTTCATGCTGTTAACCTATACATTAGAAATGAAGGAGAATAAGAAACTTATTTAGCTGACTTGAATTAGTTTCCATGAAATGGCATTGGATGTTGTACAGTATTATACTGTCTTTGGAACCATTTGTGAATTAAGTATGTGTGATAGTATTGTGTTCAGCCTATTGCTGGCTTGTGCCTTTATCCTTGTGGGCATAACGTAACTCTATTTTCTGTTGCTGTAGTGATCTAGGTTAGTTACAGTCAGCAGAACTAACTAGAATGTTTTTGAAATGCATTAGCTGGGGGTTGGGTAGCTTCCTGTGTTCTACACCATCTTTCCACCCTGGCACCTAGGTTTGAATCTAGGCCGGGTTGGAGGAAATGTGTTTTTTCAGAGTTTTAAGGGTGTTGAAATGAATTTACACTGCTAGGTGAATGGCCAATTTTGCTCAAAGGCCCTCTTGTTTCCGGTCTGAAGATTGGACACCTATGCTCTGTTGAAATTGTTCTCTCCATGTTAACCCTCCCCTTCTCAAAAGTCTTGTCAGAGCCTACTGTATTGACTATGTTTTGGTATTTGCTCAATTCTTCCCTAGTTTACGTGTAAAGCATTGTGGAAAGTTTGTTAATATAGCTGTGTCCACAGGGCTATGTATGTATGAGGTTCGTTGTCTTTTAGAATTGACCTCCCGCAAGGTCTAGGCACATATTTTCTTTCTTTGCTGGTCTCAGCTCTTACCTCATCACAACTCCCTTAGACCCAGTAAGGGGCTAACCCTTCTGTCATTAATCTCTCCTGTCTTCCACCCCATCATAGACCAACATTTTAATCTGCTCCCACCCACCTTTTGCTCCCTATGGCGCATGGACAGCGTGGGTTGGGAGCAGATGTTCCCCTTAGTTGAAGGGTCAGTTATGAGGGGACACGAGTTCAAAGTGCGGGGTGGGAGGTTTAGGGGGGAGGATTTGAGGAAAACCATTTTAACCAGAGAGTGGTGGTGGTCTGGAATACACTGCCTGGGAGGGTGGTAAAGGTGGGTTGCTTCACATCTTTTTAGAAGGTACCTGGATGAGTACTTGGCACGCCATAACATTCAAGGCTATGGGCCAAGTGCTGGTAAATGGGATTAGGGTTGGTCAGGAACCTTTCATGCGTCGCTGCAGACTCAATGGTCCAACGGACTTCTGCACTGTAGTATTCTGAGTTTCCCTTCTGAGGGCAGTTAACTCCCCAGATGTGCCATGATCTGTGTATTTCCAGTGTTTTCTGTCAGATTTACAGCAATTTCAGTGTTCTGCTTTTTGATTAGTGCCATGATCCTTTGTTTTGCGATAAATAATTACGGTTACGTAGCACAGTTGTTGGCTCTGTTGCTTCACAGCGCCAGGGTCCCAGGTTCGATTCCCGCTTGGGTCACTGTACGGAGTCTGCATGTTCTCCCCGTGTCTGCGTGGGTTTCCTCCGGGTGCTCCGGTTTCCTCCCACAAGTCCTGAAAGACGTGCTGTTAGGTGAATTGGACGTTCTGAATTCTCCCTCTGTGTACCCTTGGAAAGGGTCCAGAGGAGGTTCATAAGAATGATCCCTGGAATGAAGAACTTGTCGTATGAGGAACGTTTGAGGACTCTGGGTCTGTACTCATTGGAGTTTAGAAGGATGAGAGGGGATCTTATTGAAAAGTACAAGATACTGCGAGGCCTGGATAGAGTGGACGTGGAGAGGATGTTTCCACTTGTAGGAAAAACTAGAACCAGAGGACACCATCTCAGATTAATGGGATGATCCTTTAAAACAGATGAGGAATTTTTTCAGCCAGAGGGTGGTGAATCTGTGGAACTCTTTGCCACAGAAGGCTGTGGAGGCCAATTCACTGAAAATGACAATGAAAATGAAAATCGCTTATTGTCACGAGTAGGTTTTAGTGAAGTTACGTGAAAAGCCCCTAGTCGCCACATTCCGGCGCCTGTTCGGGGAGGCTGGTACGGGAGTGTTTGAAGACCGAGATAGATAGGTTCTTGCTTAATAAGGGAATCGGGGGTTATGGGGAGAAGGCAGGAGAATGGGGATGAGAAAATATCAGCCATGATTGAATGGCGGAGCAGACTCAATGGGCCAAGTGGCCTAATTCTGCTCCTATGTCTTATGGTACCCGAATAGGTGCTGGAATGTGACGACTAGGGGATTTTCACAGTAACTTCATTGCAGTGTTAATGTAAGTCCACTTGTGACAATAATAAAGATTATTATTTAAAAATGTAATTAAAGATGTGCAGTTTAACAATCCTACTCCTGGTTTAGAAGGTATGTAGGGAGGACTGAGGTCAAATTCATTTCAATTTTCTTGGTCTCATGTTGGTTCTGTTGGCATATATGGGGAAAATGGAAGAGATGAGGTTTCTTCTATAAGAAAGCTAATCATGCTCTATAGTATTTATAGATGTCCTAGAATCCCTTTTAAATAACCTTGCCATCAAAACTCCTTGTACAATGTGTGTACTGAGAGGAGGAAGAGGGGAAGAAAAATGCAGTCTCTACAGTGTCTCAAACATCTGCATAATTGACCTTAATAAATACCCTTGCTGATATCACTGGCAAATACTCAGCTCTCTTGCTGTTAATCTGACCTTTTTGGGGAAAAACCATAAACTTTAACTTTTAAATAAATGATGGAGAGCAGTACTTGTTTAAGATGGAATTTTAAAACTTCTGTTTATAGAAACAAACCGTACCGGAGTATATTAATCTCGGGTTCAACAGTGGATAATATTGAACACATTTGACAACACAGAAAACAGCCATTGATTTATAATTCCGAGCTTTTCACAACGCATTTGTCAAATTTCCTGTTTAGTCCTGCAGTCCATTACCAGAAGCCATTTATCCAAATTGATCTGAGTTTCTTGCACCTTCCAGGATGCACGTGTATTATTATTATCTGTGCTGAATTTTGAAGTCTGGTGGTTTATTTGTGCAGATTTTTTATCCTGTTGCATGGATTGGATACTCATTTATTTATTTCACTTTATAGTTGTGAGAAAGTAGAAATGGCGGAACAGGAGCCAACCGCAGAACAGCTGGCTGTCATTGCTGCCGAGAATCTAGAGGATGAATCTACAGTGACCTACAAGGCACCAGCGCAGAAGACTCTTCAGGAGATTGAGGAACTGGACAAAGATGATGAGAGCCTCAGGAAGTACAAAGAGTTACTGCTGGGGAATCGCAGTAAAGTTCTTGGTAGGTTGCAATTTTTAAAAAAACAAATTGAAGAGTACACAATTCTTTTTCCAATTTAGGGGCAATTTAGTGTGGCTAATTCACCTACCCTGCATATCCTTTTGCGTTGGGGGGGGGGGGGAGAGGGGAGAGGGGGGGGGGGGGGAGGGGGGGGAGGGGGGAGAGAGAGACACTGGGAGAATGTGCAACCTCCACACGGACAGTGGCCCAGGGCCGGGATCCAACTCGGGCCCTCGGTGGCGTGAGGCAGCAGTGCTGACCACTGCGGCACCATGCTGCCGCTGCAATTTTGTATAAGCTACTTTTGTACCATCTGCTTTTTATTCAAGAAATGTATTAGTTAAGCGGCACCTTCCACTTTGTTTTTTAATCCATCATCAGACCCAGCTCTGTTTTCTCAGTGTACAGAACTGTTTCCAGGGAAGGGAAGCAAATTTGGTCCAAAATGTGCAAAACAAACACACGAACATTTATGTTCCACAAATAATCCTCCTGATGACTTTGTGAGTGTAACCAGGAAGCAGCTGAATCTTGCAGACAAGCAAAGTCCGAGGTTTAATCTGATCCTCGCTGGAAGTTTGTGGTGACCGTAGAATTGGCCTCAGCGCTGCTTAGTAGGGAGGGGAAAGTTAGTTAATTCTCTCTCGAATGGGGACATATGAATGAGGATATAAAGACATCTGGGAATTGAATATTCCGGCTTGGTTCAGAGTGCCTCCTGCAGTGTATCATCTTTTCATTGGCAAAGAGCAATCTGACCTTTCATGAGTGTAGCATTGGACATCTTTAGTCAGTCAAAATAAAATGAATTACACATGAGGACGAAACAATATAGAACCACCTGGAGGCAGCACGGCACAGTAGTTAGCACTGCTGCCTCAGGCACCGAGGTGCGATCCCGGCTCTGGGTCACTGTCCGTGGGGAGTTTGCACATTCTCCGTGTCTGTGTGGGTTTCGTCCCCACAACCAAAAGATGTGCAAAGTTGATGGATTGGCCACACTAAATTGCCCCTTAAAAAATTGGGTACTATAAATTTATTTTAAAAAACCTTCTAGATTTGGATTTTTGGATTCTGACAAGTTGTACATCATATATAATAAATATTTATTTATATATACTCTTTTTTTAAATATATATATATACTAATAATTTCTTCAGTAATACTCTTCATCAAGGATGTAGATTTGTACTATATATATAAGAAATTATTTAGTCTTACCTTACATTTGAGCGGCAGGCTGTCTGATGTGCAAGTGGCAGAGAAGTCTTATTTCTCCTTTAAATCCATTTCTTTCTTTTTTTTGTTTTATAAATTTAGATTACCCAATATTTTTTCCAATTAAGGGGCAATTTAGCGTGGCCAATCCACCTACTCTGCACATTTTTGGGTTTGGGGGTGAAACCCACGCAGACACGGGGAGAATGTGCAAACTCCACACTGACAGTGACCCAGAGCCGGGATCGAACCTGGGACCTCAGCGCCGTGAGGCAGTTGTGCTAACCACTAGGCCACCGTGCTGCCTTAAATCCATTTCTTGATGCAGTTGAGTGCATTTTTAAAATTATGCCTCTGGGTTTGCTTTGGAGCAATTTAATTTTTACCTTTAAAGGGGCTTGATTTAAAAAGCAGATCTGGCAAGGTGGGGTGGTCTCCCTTTGTCACTGGCGGGGTGGTTACAGGCGGTTAAAATGAATGTTTTGCCGCGATTCTCTTCATTTTTTAATGCCTACCGATTTTCCTGCCAAAGGCTTTTTTCAGGAATATCGAGGGAAGGATTATCTCATTCCTATGGGGTGGGAAGGTGGCCAGAGTGAGAAAGGTGCTGCTACAGAGGGGAAGGCAGGCAGTGGGTTTGGGTCTTCTGAACCTGATGTATTACTACTGGCGACGAATGTGGCGAAGGTGCATAGCTGGGTCAGAGGGGTTGATTCCTAGTGGGTCAGAATGGAGGAGAGTTTGTGCAGGGGTCAGGACTGAAAGCATTAGCAACAGCGTCGCTCCTGATAGCCCCAGGGAAATACTCAGGGAGTCTGGTAATAATAGCTTCATTGAAATGGCCGATTCGGGGGAGCCACAGATTTGAGCCAGGGGAGGTGGATGGAAGGTTTTGAAATGGGAAGAGAAGGGATGAAGACACTAAAAGATTTGTTTTCTTAGGGGTCGGTTTGCAGGATTGAGGGAGCTGGAAGCGAAGTATGGGCTGGAGCAGGGAGAAATGTTTAGATAGATTCAGGTTCGAGATTTTGCTAATCACTTTCATATGTTTTGGTCCTGTCCAAAGCTAGAGGATTACCGGAAGGAGGTTTTTAGGGTAATTTCCAAGGTGGTGCACGTGAAACTGGACATGGGTCCCGGGGAGGCATATTCGGAGTGTTGACCAGCCAGGGTTAGAAACGGGTGCAGATATCGTAGCCTTCGCCTTGTTGATCGCCTGAAGGCGGATCCTGCTGGGATGGAGAGCAGCCTCTCCACCCTGTGCCCTGGCGTGGCGGGGGGACTTGTTGGAATTCTTGATCCTTGAGAAGGTTAAGTTTGAACTGAGGGGAAGGACGGAGGGGTTCTGCAAGTCATGGGTATTATTCATTATGCACTTTCAAGAACTGGATAACATCGAACATTAGTTGGGGGGATAGGTGGGAGGGTTGAGGGGGGAAGGGGACTGTATGTGTTGATGGTGACCAAGGGTAATTCCTGATTCCTTTTTTGTCATTTGCCTATGTAAACATGCGGGCTGATGTTTGGGGACTGGTGGGAGGATGGGATCGTTGTTATTGATACGGGGATTGACATATTTGTTGCTGATTATTGTTTATTGTTGGTGGGTGTAAATTTGGGAGAAAATGTGAAAAAGGGAGGAGAATAAAAATATTTTTTTAAAAAGGGAGCTTGATCAATATAAATTCAGGTTGCCCCAGTAAATAAAGGAGAATTAATGGCAAATGAGTTTGGAAGGGGGGGGAAATACCAACGAGGAATAGCCCTTCAGGAAAGGATGAGAAAAATAACTTTTCGGAACCTTGCTACTGAGATGCAATACTATTCCGAATGGTTCAAAATCAATACAATTTTTTTTTAATGAACAGAAGGCAATTTGTATAATTACATAAAGGTAATGAGTTAAAGCCTCCTGGCAGTGTGCATTACCACTTTTCTGTGTAATATCAGATATGCAAATGAAAATAGCTTATTGTCACAAGTAGGTTTCAAATGAAGTTACTGTGAAAAGCCCCTAGTCGCCACATTCCAGCGCCTGTTCGGGGAGGCTGGTACGGGAATCGAACCGTGCTGCTGGCCTGTCTTGGTCTGCTTTTAAAGCCAGCGATTTAGCCCAGTGTGCGAAACAGCCCCTGATATTTGCATTGTTCAGTAATTCAGAATTGCAATGGGGCATAAAATGGATTTTCTGGGCATCATTGCAATTGTTGATAGACCAAAGAAATGGGCGGGGTTTTCATTCGAACAATGGAGGTTAGGAGGTGATTCAGTTGAAGTGTTCAGCATTGAGCAATGAGGAGGATGGGTCAGGGAGCAACTGTTTCCAACTGCTAAGTGAATTAGTAACCATAGCGCGCAATTCTCACATGAGGGAGAAGAATTGGGAGGTGTTTTTTTTTAAAGAAGCAGCTAGTTAAGATATAGAATGTCGCATCAGAAATTATGGTGAAAGTGGAATCCACATGAGCTTTCTAAAAGGAATGAATAAATATTGAGAGGAGTAAGTGGTTAAGGGGATAGCTCTTTTAGAGAACGGCATAGATTTGGCTTAATTCTGTGCTGTGCAATTCTTTTTTAAAATGTAAATTTTAGAGTAGCAAATTATTTTTTTGCCAATTAAGGAGCAATTTATCGTGGCCAAAACACCCATCCTGCATAACTTTTTGGGTTGTGGTGATGAGACCCACGCAGACGAGGCAGAACGTGCAAACTTCACACGGACAGTGAGCCGGGGCCGGGATCGAACCCAGGTGCTCAGCGCTGTGGGTCAGCAGTGCTAACCATTGAGCCACTGTGCCACCCTGTGCTCTACAACTCTGATTTTTATCTCGCCCCATTACTGTGACCGAACAAAAATCTATTGATATCAGTCTTGAAAATTTAAATTGAGGCAGAATTCACAGCCCTGAGTGTGCGTTCTGGATTTACATGATCATTGTCGCAAGAGTGTTTCCTGGTTTCAGTCCTGATGACCCGTTTCTAATTTTAAGATTATGCCATCTTGCTCTGGATTCCCCAACCGTGGAGCCGTATGTACCTTATACAATCCCTTATTTTTTAAAAACCAAAATTTATGCAAGCCTTTTTTCAAAGTGGTTAAGCCTTGGCATCAGCCTTGGTATCAGACTGCACTGCGCCCCTTCTGCTGCCAATGTATCTATCCTGGATATTGGTGCCCAAAATTTAACACTCAGTTCATGCGGGAGTCTGACCAAGGATGGGCATAACTGAAGCATCAGTTCCTCAGCTGTGTATTCCAGAACCCTTGGGACGAAAGCCAGCATTCTATTGTTTCAGGTCTGTTCTTTAAAGCTGATGAAAGTGGCTGAATCGGGGGACTGTCTATGCCTGGACACTTTGGTTGTTTGAGGGTGATTATTTCAAAGGTACACTCTGCTTTCCCACTCTCAAAACGTTACTGGTTGCTCTTACCTGCTGGTCTTAGTTTTCAGATTTGTGCAAAGCTAATCATTTTATAAATTAAAAAATGTTGCAGCCCGAGAACATGCCTGCCTTGCTGTGTAGTAATCAGTTATCAGATCATCTACTGTTAAATATTTTAGTATTACTGTATAAAAGAGCTCTGGCAATATGCATTCTAACTGGTTTATGCACTCACTCAATTTGTTACTTGATTGTGATCCAGCTTTGAATTGATTACAAAGCTTACTGAGATATTTAAATCAAATCTTCCTGTTATTGTTTCATTCATGGATTTCCTCCGGGTGCTCCGGTTTCCTCCCACAGTCGAAGGATGTGCAGGTTAGGTGGATTGGCCATGCCAAGTTGCCTTTTGTGTCCGAAAAAGGTTACGTGGGGTTACAGGTTAGATGGGGTTACGGGGATGGGGCTTAAGTAGGGTGGTCTTTCCAAGGGTCGGTGCAGACTCGATGGGCCTCCTTCTGCACTGTAAATTCTATGATAGAAAGGAAGTTAAAACTTTGTACTGAAGGATACCCAAAGTTCTGTTTTGTAATCTGTTCTTTCAAGTTTTTAAAGCAACAATCTGATGCATCCTACAGATGTACTGTCAAAACTGAATACCGGTGAGAAATCGTTGTTAATGTGCTGTGAGGTCACGGTTGGGGGAGTCACTGGAATGTTTGGGGGGGGGGGGGGGGGGGGGGAGGAAAGAGAAGAGAGACGACTAGTATCTAGACCTGACAGATGGGCTAACTGTTTTGGATGTAGCCCGTCGCTCGTTCTGATTAAGGGCTGTGTAACGGTTTAACATCCAGCTGATGAGCGATTGGGCGTTCCTCATTTTCTGTTTTTATTTGTTGTTCAGGATTCTTTCGGGTATTTTTTTTATTGACGTGCAGTTGATATTTACCTAATTTGGGCAAAAGTATCTCTTGAACATGATTCACAACAAAGCATGCATTTATCTGCATAAATATAGCAGCCAAAATGTGTTGTCCAAACGGTAACCCAATGAAATAAGCTTTTGCAGTGGTTGCGATGTGACTCCAGCTGCAGTATTTTTGCCAAGCGTACCTAATAACTATAGTTTCAGAATGACAGTCCCAACTCCGAGCTGAATGTGAACAGCTACAAAGTAGAGGAAAGGATTTGGGCACTTGGCTTGATTATTGTTTCCTAAAATAGCCAAAATTTTGTCCTAACAAAGTCACATAGTTTCCACAAGAAAAAAGATCTGTACCATACATTTTTCACTTGAGGCACCCATCAAAACACTTATTGATTTGAATTGAAATAGATCCTGTCAATAGCAGGGCATGCATTGAGAATAGTCTTCACTTGAAGGCTACATTTGTTTTACAATAAGACACTAATATGAGGTTCATGACTGACTGCACCTTTTGGACAGATTATTTTGGCATTGATTTATATCCCTCGATACTTGTGCATCTTTCCAGAGGACCGAGATTCCAATGATGATGTAACCTTTGCTGTGAAAACGAACTGTCTGAGTTTCTTGCCAGTAACGTTTGTCATAATACAATTCCCATTTTCTTCCCAAATTAGTACTGCCTTTTAATTTAAATATCGTAAGGTGTTTGCCTAGTTAGATCCTGTAACATATTTGTTTATGAAAATGAAACTTTACTAATAATGGCTCTTCAGGTGGGAGAGAGGATAGTCAGGTTTTTCCTTATTAGGTTATGATGAATAAATGCCTGGCTTCAACTTTAACATAGAGCGCTGTTCAGAGACTCTTTAGTTGACAGTTCAGAGCTGGGATGTGTTCCTCCTTGGGCTGTGCCCACTGCATAATACACTAGAGCTGATCCAAAACTCGACAGCCTAGATCCAATCTTGCAACAAATCACATTTACCAATAGACCCTTGCATGCTGACTGATTTGGCAACACCTCAATTAAACCCCCCCCACGCGTAGCCTCCTACAGCACTCCAAAAACAAAACAAACTAGAGTGAATATTATCATAGTGCAAAAAGAGAATATACAATATCAATTAAATAGACATAACCCCACGCAACCCAGTCTTCCCACACCATCCCAATGAAGCACTCACTCCACACCCCCCCCTTACAGATTGCTGCTGCTGCTGACATTTTATTTTTCCCCGAGAAAGTCGACGAACGGCTGCCACCTCCGAGAACACCCTAGCATAGACCCTCTTAAGGCAAACTTTATTTTCTCGAGGCTGAGAAACCCAGCCATGTTGGTAACCCAAGTATCTACACTCGGGGGGGCTTCGAGTCCCTCCACATTAATAAAATTTGTCTCCGGGCTACTAGGGAGGCAAAGGCCAAGACGTCGGCCTCTTTCGGCCCCCCCGAACTCCCGGGCCTTTTGACACTCCAAAGATCGCTATCTCTGGACTCTGCACCACCCGTGTGTTAAGCACATTGGACATTGCCCTCGTGAACTCTTGCCAGAACACTCTCGGCTCCGGGCATGCCCAAAACATGTGGACATGGTTTGCAGGGCTGCCCTTGCACCTCATACAACTGTCTTCTACCCCAAAAAACTTGCTCATTCTCACTGCTGTCATGTGTGCCCAATGGACCACCTTAAATTGAATTAGACTGAGCCTGGTACATGATGAGGAATTAACCCTGCCCTCGACCTCTGCCCACAGACCCGCTTTCAACTCCTCACCTAGCTCCTCCTCCCATTTGCCCTTGAGCTCCTCCACCGGGGTTTCCTCCGCCTCCTGTAGTTCCTGGTAGATATCCAACACCTTCCCCTCTCCCACCCAGGTGCCGGACACCACCTTGTCCTGTATCCTCCGTGGCAGCAGCATCGGAAAGGCCACTACCTGTTTTTTCAGGAAGGCTCGTACTTCCAAATATTTAAAGGCGTTTCCTGGCGGCATATGAAATTTTTCCTCTAGCGCCTTCAAACTGGGAAAGCTTTCATCTATGAACAGATCTCCCATCCTTCTGATGCCTGCCCTCTGCCAGCTCTGGAAGCCACCATCTATCCTACCCGAGACAAACCTGTGGTTGTTGCATATCGGGGTCCAGACCTATGCTCCCTCCACCTTATTGTATCTCCTCCACTGTCCCCAGATCCGCAGTGTCGCCACCACCACCGTACTTGTGGAGTAATGGCGAGAATGGCAAAGGAGCCGTTATCAAAGCTCCCAGGCTAGTACCATTACATGATGTCGCCTCCAGCTGCCCCCCCATCGCCCACTTCCTAAGCAGCGCCAACTCTCTTCCCCCCCCCCCCCTTATTCCCCCACACAAAGCCCGTAATGATCCTACTCACCCGCTTTAAAAAAGGTGGCGTTCCCTCCCTAAGTCTAAATCTCTCTCCCTTCCAGTCGCATACTTTAAGCTTTTGATAATTCCCCCCATAACATCTCCTTATTCGGCATGGTGTCAAATTTTATTTCACAATGCTCCTGTGAAATGCATTGAGTCATTATACTACATTAAAGGTTCTAGTAAATGGAAGTTAGCTCTTTGCTTAACGTGTGGCTGCTGAAAAAGATCAGTCTTCATTATCTTTGAATAGAATGGAAGATTCGGTTATTAATTTCACTTTTTTTATCAGCCCAGCATTTAGTCTTTTACTTGTTGTTGTGGGAGAAGTTGATCATTACACCATAAAAACGGCAGCTTTTGGTGTCTCATAGTCCCATTTTGCCCTCCTCATTTTCTCCCCTTTATCCAGGTGTGTCTAACGTTTTGAATGTGTTTCTCAGCGAATGTATTATTTTGTTTGTGTTGCAGTGTTTTCCAATTTAAGAAGTTAATGGTTTGTAATCCCCAGTTGGCCACATTATAGTAATTCTTGAGCTGAGCTTGAAATGAATGTGAAGCTGATGTAAAACGTGAAGTGTAGTTTCTGAGCAATACTCTACTGAGCCATTTCATACAGCACGACTTTGCCATTCTCAAGATTTTGTAAGTCGCCTCCATTTGTGGTAGAAAGTGGTTTGACATGTCACAACCCGTTAATAGATTTTTTTCTTAAGACTGGATAAATTGCCAGCTGGATGTTCAGAGATTGTACAGAACACAAAACTGATGCGTTTTCCAGTAAACCTATTTATGCTAATCCAATATGCTGTAATTAAGCCATCTCATAATTAACATTATTATAAAATGTTTCCTTGGGTGTAATTACTTTTTAAAATTTGCCTTGTGCGTCAGCATGATCATACTTCAATGTTCTGTACTGACATGCACACATTTCCCAACTATTTTTCATGCAAGGTAGTGTACGTTATTGAACTCTAACTCAGTAAGCTAACACGCTCACTACATCTTGCGATACTGGAAAATACCAGTGCACACCCCAACATAAACCTTCGATCAATACTAAATTTGCTACACAGTGGTATGGACATCACAGTGGACTTTATTGTCTCTGTTATGGAAAGAAGGAAATTTGGCCGGGTTGTTATCCAATGACTCATGCTGGAAAATATATGAATAGCAATCAGGTGAGGTTGGTTAAGTCTTGGCTGTTCTACCAACCCAACATCCATAGCCAATAACCTGTCAGCATTCACTCTTAAGATGCATATTTGAAGACTGGCCTCCCTGGAATGCTCGTTGAATTGCTCCTGAACAAATGCTAACATGCTGGTGTGTTTTTTTTTGTCAAATAACTAGACGCTATCCCTCTTTAGAAATGGGATTGAAAGTTTGAACACGCACACAGGCAAACTGCTGTACGGAAAGTGATTGTTCCAGAACTGCTAGGAGCAACTTCACCTGAGCAGTGTTAGGTCCAGTGTACTGCCGAATCGCATAACCAGGCTGCAGAGGACTTAGTTAGAGAAAAGACGAGGTAATAGCTGGAAATTCCCTGGGGTCTAGATAATGTGAGGGAGTGGTGTTCAGTCCTAGCTAAGCAGGTCATGGGATAATATTTTATTAAAATTAGAGTCCCGGGCAGCACAGTGACGCAGTGGTTAACACTGCTGTCTGTCTCACGGAACCAGGTTCGATCCCGGCTCTGGGTCACTGTCCGTGTGGAGTTTGCACATTCTCCCTGTGTTCGCGTGGGTTTCGCCCCCACAACCCAAAGATATGCAGAGTAGGTGGATTTGCCACATTAAATTGCCCCTTAATTGGAAAAAATAAATTGGGTACTCAAGTTTTAAAAAAAAAGTCCCCAATTATTTTTCTTTCCAATTAAGGGTTAATTTAGTGTGGTCAATCCACCTAACCTGCACATTTTTGGGTTGTAGGGGTGGAACCCACAGACACGGGGAGAATGTACAAACTCTACACATACCATGACCCGGGGCCGGGATTGGTCATGGGACAATTTAGTGGGATACAGATTATAGAATTAATGGGAGGAGCCAGGTTGTCTGTAGTTTTTGCAGTTTGAGACAATTGCAGTAACCAGATTTATAGTGGCACAGAAGCCATCAAAGGTGAATTAAATGTCTGCTGCCCTTTTAATACTGTCTGAGAATCGAGAGCTGAAGCAATTGTGAGCAGTTTACACAGCAATCAAGTCAAAGAAATACTTTTGTTTTGTTAAAGTTCCCAATTTTTTTTCTGTAATTAAGGGCAATTTAGTGTGGCCAATCCACCTACCCTGTACATCTTTGGGTTGTGGGAGTGTACAAACTCCACACAGACAGTGACCCGGGGCCGGAATTGAACCCGGGTCTTCTATGCCGTAAGGCAGCAGTGCTAACCACTGCCACCATGCTGCCCCGAGACATAGAAATCTCAAGTGGGTTGGTGTAAAATCCTGGATGGGGATTGTTTTTAAATGTACAGTGGAAGCTTTGTCCAAGTGTCATTTGGAAAATCTGGTCTGGATTTCTGAATGCAAATCTCGAAGGGAAAGCATAATTATGAGAGAAAATTTTAAAGCATGTTTTTGGGAGTGTAGTTTGGAAACTCCTGTGGCAATCATCTTGTGGGATTCTGAGGAGACATCCACAAAAGTTCAGTTGGGGTTCAGAGTGTAGAGATGTATTTGCCCACAGTCATCTTGTGAGTTTAAAGGAACTTTGTGCTAATGGGACCATTGTAGATTAAAGTAATTTTGTAATCCATGTTAATCCTAAAACCGTGTCGTTATTAAGGGGGGGGGGAGAGAGAGAGGGGGTGGGGAAGAGTTGAGGCGTATTGTATCATAACCCAATCTTTTCATGTTTAATAAATGTTTTTTTCTTATTGAAACAAATTTGCGATCCTGTGACTTTGTTCCTCCACATTTTATTTTTTTTAAAGTTGTAGTCTTTTGAACCAGAATTCTATTCTGGGATTTTCCCATGCAATTATAGCATCAACTGGGCAAATTCATCCTTGTCGACCCTGCAAAGCCCTGACTTAACATTTGAGAGTCGGATGGACAAACTGTCTCACAGAATAATCAAGCAGCAGCATAATTTAGTCATCCTGATGAAATCATGCCTTACAAATAATGTACACCACCATCACTATCCCTGAATGTGCCCTGTCCCACTGACTGGGCAGAGCAGAGGTGGTGGCATAGTGGGTATGCAATTGGGAGGGTGATGCCCTGGAAGTTCTCAGCATTGACTCTGGACTTCATGAAATCTCTTGGAATCAGGTCAAATATGGGCAAGGAAACCGCCTGCTGATTGCCACTTACCACACCCATCTCAGCTGCTGAATCCGTGCTCCACCATATTGAGCACCACTTGGAGGAAGCGTGACAGGGGTGCAGAATGTACACTTGATGAGAGGGGGTGGGGGGCTTCAATGTCCCATCACTAAGAGCAATGTGGAAAATTGCCCAGTATGTCCTGTACACATTGCAGGCCAAACCCAACCTGGCCAATTACCATCCAATAAGTCTACTCTCGATCATTAATAAAGTGATGGATGGGGTCGTCATCAGTGCTATCCAGTGGCACTTGCTTCATAATAATTTACTCAGTGATGCACAGATTGGCCTCTGCCATGGTTACTACACTCCTCACCTCAGTACAGCCTTGATCCAAACATGGACAAAAGAGCTGAACTACAGAGGTGAGGTGAGTATGACTGCCCCTCCCCCCCCCCCCCCCCCCCCCACCCACCCACCCACCACACCCCCTTGCTGCCAAGTATGGCAGCACAGTGGTTAGCACAGTTGCTTCACAGCTCCAGGGTTCCATGTCCCAAGTTTGATTCCTGGCTCGGGTCACTGTCTGTGCGGAGTCTGCACGTTCTCCACGTGTCTGCGTGGGTTTCCTCCGGGTGCTCCGGTTTCCTCCCACAGTCCAAAGATGTGCAGGCTAGGTGGATTGGCCATGAAAAATTGCCCTTAGTGCCCAAAAAGGTTAGGTGGGATTACGGGGATAGGGTGGAGGTGTGGGCTTGAGTAGGGTGCTCTTTCCCAGGGCTGGTGCAGACTCGCGAGGCCGAATGGCCTCCTTCTGCACAGTAAATTCTATTGCATCAAAAAGTCCTATCAATACCGGAGTGAATGGGAATCGGGGTAAACTCCCCAGTGATTGGAGATCTAGTTGGCTTAGAGGAATATCGTCGTGGTTGTTGGAGGTCAATCATCACAGATCCAGGACATTACTGCAGGAGCTCCTTGGGTAGTGTCCTAGGACAGCTATCTTCAGCTCCTTCATCAATGACCTTACTTGCATCATAATGTCAGAAGTGGGGATGTTCACTGATGTTCAGCACCCTTCGTGGTGACTCATACTGAAGCAATGTACGTCGAAATTCAACAAGACATGGGCAATGTTGAGGCTTGGGCTGGTAAGTAACATTTGCACCATACACGTGCCGGTCAATGACTCTTTAACAAGATTTTCAATGGCATTATCATCACTATATCCCCACTATCAACATTTTGGGAGGTTACAATTTACCAGAAACTGAACTGGACTAGCTATATCACAACACTGGCCATAAGAGCAGATCAGTGGCTGGGAATTCTGCAGTAGTTAACTCATCACCTGACTCCCCAAAGCCTGTCCACCATCTACAAGGCACAAGTGGACGACTGCAGCTCCAACAACTCTCTAGGAGCTTGATACCATCAGGACAAATCGGCTTGCTTGATTGGCACCCCATCCACAAACATTCACTCTTTCCACCACCAACCTACAGTGGCAGCAGTGTGTATCATTTACAAGATGACCTGCAGGATCCTTGGCACCTTCCAAATGGACATCCGCTATCATCTAGAAGGACAAGGGCAGCAGACCAGTTGGAGCACCATCACCTGGAAGTTCCCATCCTGACTTTATATTTCCATCACCATCACTGGCTATAAATCCTAGATCCTTCCCTAGCAATACTGTGGGTTCACCTGCACCGCATGGATTGCAACAGTTCATGAAGGTAGCTCACCACCTTTTTGAGGAACCTGGGGATAGGCAATAAATGCTTGCTTAGCCAGTGATACTCGCATGCCATGAATGAATTTAAAGGACCCTCTAGGTAGGAGTAATCTTTTCAGATTCAGTTTAAAGGTGAGAACCTTGGGTCTGAAACTAGTGCCTAAAACCTAAATGATGCTGGTTCTAGATTCCCCTGTGTAGGAATCTAGAACTAGGGGGCACAATTTAAAGAGAAGGGGTCTTCCGTTTAAGACAGATAAGGAAGGGAAGTTATGGTTTATGTAGATCAGGCAAGAAAGTGGAGTTGGGTCACAATCCAATTAGCCATGATATTATCGAATGGCCGAGCGGGCCTGATGGGGCCAAATGGCCGCCTCCTCACAACACAAGAAATAAGAGCAGGAGAAGATTAAATGACCCACTGAGACTTCAATATGATAATGGCTGATCTTGGTCTTCACATCTCCACTTTCCTGCATGCTCCCTATATTCTTTGATTCACTGAGAACAAAAATATGTCTATCCCAGCCTTAAATGTATTCAATTATTGCAGCCACAAATCTCTGGAGTCGATAATTCCAAAAATTCACATCCTTGAGTGAAGAACCTTTCCCTCGTCTCAGTCCTAATCAGGCCCTTATCCTCAAACTGTGCTCCCTTGTTTTAGACTCTTGGGCCAGTGGAAACAATCTGTCTACCCTATCAAACTCCTTCAGAATCTTCTGTTTCATTGTGATTGCGCCTCATTCTTCTAAACTCTAGAGAATAGGTTTAATTTAATCAGTCTGTCATCTATTTCTTCTGAACTTGCACCTAGCTGCGGGTGTGTGATGTGGGTGTGGGGTTTGAAGGCCATTCAAATTTTGCTTCAATTCAAGTGGGAGGAGGAAAAGGAAACAGCACAGTAACTTTCTTCAAAGCGTTAAACAGGTTGTGCAGGATCCTTGCAGCTACATTTGTACAGCCTGTGTTGGGGATTGATATGATTTTGTGCCATGCTTATTGCAAGGTGTGACTGGCGTCGTGGGTATCCTGATTTGAGTGCCACAACACAATGGATGGTGGTGTAATTCTGAGGTTGTGGCGTCAGTCAGGCTTCAGAAGGGAAAGGGGTAATGTCATCAACCCAGGCAGTTGTCACGCCTAATGGAATTCCCTCATTTGTGAAAACGTACAATGTTAAAACAAGTTATTTCAGATGATATTGTTACCGGGAAGCGGTGGTACAGATGGGTTGCAGTAAACTGGGACTCTGTCTGGACCTGTATACTTAATTACCTGCAAAGACTCGTTTGCATATAATTTCTGTCTTGGTTCACAGTAGAACATGGGATAAACTGGTTTGTTCAGTGTTAGTTTAACATGGGAGGCAGAATGGTTTTATCTGCTCTCGGTGCTCTGGGACAGAGAAGTGTTTCTAATATGCAGGATTGCTTTCAAAGGTACTGAGTAATTTTATACTTTTGGCAATGTGACCTGGCATTGTAGTAAGTGGTTGTGAGTACAAATTCTCAAAGGTGTGGCAATTCTGAAGTCCTTCAGTTGAATTTCCTGGAACGTTTTGATAAAATGGGGGGGCGGGGGGGGGGGGGGAATAAACTTTGACTGAATAAAAACCACTATCTTAATGTGCATTTGGCTCTTTGGAGACTGCACTTCCTGGAAGGTGGACATTTAACATTTTAAAAAACGCATTGGTAGCTTGTGTTGATTGGTCAACAGTTTCCAACTGTTCTCATCGCAGGCAAGTGCATAGCATTCTGGTTTGTCGCTTTTAAAGGGAAATTTTCACTCCTTTTGTTGCAACAGCAACTTGTATAGTGTCTCAGTAACCCATGGTTGTGGTATAATCAGATACTGGCCAGGGGTTGAGGAGAAATGTCAGGGAGGGGACCAAGAAATTCTGTTCCATCAAATCTGAGATCAAAGATTGTTACTTCTCTATTTGAAGGAGGTTTTGCTGCCGTATCGCTTAGAAAAGCCGTTGTGGAGATAATGTAGGACATAGAAGCTGAATATACTCATGGTAAACTTCAGTTCCGATTTCGTACGGAGTTGAACTTGGACAAACTGCCGATTCCACGAGGATAGTATTGAATATGACTGTAAACCCGTATCAGAGAAGTGATATTTGGATCTTTATAGTGTTCTGACCACTTTAAATTTGCTTTGTATTGAGAAACGTGTTTGGCAATCAGCCTTCATTAAGTGGTGTTTTATTCTTCATTTACAGACCCAAATGTTCCAAATGTTCAGGTGGTTCGATTAACATTGGTGTGTGCAGCAGCACCTCACCCCTTGGTCTTGGATTTAACAGGTGAGTAAAGCCCCCGGCTCGAGGTCTTCATAATCATGAAATGTGCCCATGTGTGTCATTTTCAAAAGGTGTCAAAGTTGATCAATGTTTTACTAGTTTGAATCTGTCTCCTTGTATGGTGGTTGCAGTTTAATTTGAAGTAATGTTTCAGACCTATCTTTACTGTCCCATTTGCTGGTTTGTACTGCCATTTCATCTTTAAAGGTTGATAATAAATTTCTCCAGCTTTTCTTTAACTTCTCTGGCAAAGAATCAGTCCCACCCCTTTCAGATCTTGAATATCTTCCTTGTGCCTTGATGACCAAAGAATTAAGTACAGCCTTAAGGCGTGACCAAAGCACTGTACGTTTTTTTAGGTTGACTCTTAACATCTGCTCCAGTCTCAGCACATTTGCTGCTGAAACCCTCATTCACTACCTTTGTTTCCTCCAGATTTGACTATTCTGCACACCCTTGGCACACCCTGCCATCTCTAAACTTGATGTTGTCCATAACTGCTGCCTGTTCTACTGCGTCTTGTTCACCTGTCACCCTTGTGCTCGTTGACCTACATTGATCGATCAAAGCCTCAATTTAAAAATTCTCACCCTCCTTTGAAAATCCCTCAGCGGTTTACCCCTCCCTATCGCTAATCTCCTCCATCTCCACATATATGTGTCCATCTAATTCAGACCGCTTTGCGATCCCTAATTTTAAGTGCTCCACCAGTGGTGGCCTGGCCTTCAGGTGCCTAAGTTCTAAGTCCTGGAATCCTCTCCTTGAACATCTCTGCTTCTCTATCCTCCTTTAAGATGTGCCTTGAAACCTACCACTTTGGCCAAACATTTGACCATCTGCCTTAATTAATATTGCTTGTGCCAAATGTCACTTTATATCCCTCTGATGCATCTTCGGGCATTTTAATATGTTAAAGGCACTTTAGAATGTACTGTTTAGGCATCATAAGCACCCACTATGTTAGCTTCACTTACAGCTCCACAATGACTGGCCACGTTGAATCTAAAATTCTGGTTAAACCCCTCAATCTTTTTTTCATCTTTACCCATTTTAATATTTCATGAACTCTGCTTTTCACTTTTCCTTCCTAAGGCAGTGTTTTGCACTTGTTCTCATTTTAATGAAAAGAAAAAGATTTAATATTTGGTCTAATTTATTTGGCTGGATTACCTCTGCAAATTCAGTTGCCATTTTAGTTGGAATTCTGGATTCCAACCGCTAGCGCAAGTTGAAAAGAAGGTTCCCTCGTTCCATTTTGGGGGGATACCCGGTTTAAGTTGGCTTCAGAACAAACATTTGTACGTAGCAATAAAAGGGAAGAGCTGTTAAATGTTGAAGCGGGTCTCTTTTTTTAAATTCCATTTGGATTTTGGCCAGTTCAGTAGCCTGTCTTATTTAAGCAATCATCAAGCTTGTTGTTAAGAATGTGTTTTCGGAAACCACTATTGGCCAGAAACTAGCCTGTGAAGTTGTAACACAAGAGAAGTTTAGAATTAGACCTTTTGTTCACAGATTTGTGTTTGATGCTGAACTTCAGACTGTATCTGATTACTCACCCAAGGTAACTATCTCTTGGCAGGATTGCCTGCACTAATCCCACTGGAGTTCAAAATCCTTGTTCCTTTCTACTTATCATTCCACTAATGCATTCTGTCCTTGCTCTCACAGCCCGCTCTACTGGTTGGTTGCCTGTGCCCTCCTTTCCTCTACTTACGGATCTATTTTCAGCCACCATGCCGTATCGAGGGCTCCCTTCCGAAAGAGCTCTGTCAAGACACATCTCTGTGAAAGGCGAAAGGCTTTCTCAAAACATAGATTTAAATTGTCGTTCCTCCCCCCCCCCCCCCCCCCCCCCCTCTGTCACTTTTCTTTCAAGGTGCTGTGGTGATTTTCACCCCAAAGTGTAATTCTATCCAGGCACACTTTCAGAATGAGAGTGCAAGATGAAACTGCTTAAATTAAAAAATAATTTGTCCTTGTGTGTTTGACTAAATGTCTTTATTTTCAGGTGACCTTAGTAACTTTAAAAAGAATCCTTTTGTACTGAAAGAGGGCGTGGAATACAGGATAAAAATCAGCTTCAAGGTATGTTTCTGCACATAAAACCTTAAACGTGATAGTGAGACCCCTGGTTTAAATGTTACCAGGCTTTGTGAACTTGGGCGTTGTTGCTGTAGCCTCCAACTCCTCACCCTCTGCAGCCCCTTACCCGTTAGTCGTCTGGACCAAGCGATTCATTAGTTTACGAACAGATTTGCAATGTTATGGCCGGCTTTGTCAGATCGACAAATGGTTCCATTGTTATGACTGTAGAGCTGCCGCCACTTTATGCTAAAGTAGCTTAAAATTCAGAATTCTGACTGGTTCTATTTTTAGATTTGTTCCTGTTGTTCCCATCTCCTTCCTGTATGGAATGGAATAGCTTGGAAAATTGGCAGAAAACTTAATATAACCCAGTGGGGATATATAGGGAGTTGGTATAAATAAAATCCTCCAGTATTCATGGAGGTTATTTTAATATTTTGGAGGAGATGGTGACATGGTGTAACGTCACTGCACCAGCAATCCAGAAGCTCGAGGTAATGCTCTGGGGACATGGGTTCAAATCCCACCGTGGCAACTGGTGGAATTTGAATTAATACATTTTATAATTGAACGCTAGTCTCACAGTGATCATGGTTCCTTTTAAGTAAGGAAATCTTCCATCCTTACCTGGTTTTGCCACTGTCACCCACGTCCCGTCAAAGAATTAAACAAAGATTTGCTGCTATTGCCCATGTAGGTTGAAACAAACTAATGGTGACAACTCTCCGCCTTCAGCCTGCGTGAGCCTCTCCGCAGCAGCCTACTCTTTGACTTTTTTAAAATCACCTCGTCATCCTTGTATCCACTCTATTTAATACACAATTTAAATTTTGTGGGTCCATTCCTACCCCAGAATGGGGTGGATCTGAAGCTTAACTAAATGTGCTTCACACCAGTGTGTTGAAGTACAGAGGTTGGTTCTCGGGAACGAGCGCGGTGTTTTATGTCCAAGACTTGTGACAAAAGTTTGAACTACTGCAAGGATTAGCAAGTATTGTATCAATAGCTGAGAGTCCGTGTGTTTACTGAGCCTCTCTGTTTCTCCAGGTTAATAAAGAAATAGTCTCTGGGCTGAAATATGTTCAGGCATCAACGAGGAAAGGAATAAGAAGTGAGTACAAGTGTGTCACTTTCTCTTGAGATGTCTGTTTATAATATTAATTGCCATGAAAAATCAAATCTTTTAAAGCTTTTTCTTAACCGTTCCGAAAAGCAGTCTCATCCTCCTTCCCAACCAAATACAAACACACTCTAGTTCCTCTTCACAATAATGCAAATGTTAAATGCAACAGCATTGTTCTTTCAGACAAAACAGGATGTTATTTTGATCATTTTTTTCATAGAATTTACAGTGCAGAAGGAGGCCATTCGGCCCAGCAAGTCTGCAACGGCCCTTACAAGGAGGCCTACTGAAGCCCATGTATCTCCCCTAACCCAGTAACCCCCACTTAACATGTTTTGGATATTAAGGGAAATTTAGCATGGCCAATCCACCCAACCTGCACGCCTTTGGACTGTGGGAGGAAACCGGAGCACCCGGAGGAAACCTATGCAGACAAGGGGCGAACGTGCAGACTCCGCGCAGACAGTGACCCAGCCAGGAATCAAACCTGGGACCCTGGAGCGGTGAAGCAACTGTGATAACCACCATGCTACCGTGCTGCAAATTTTTGATACATTTGGAATTAATAGTTAACATTGCTGTGATTTGAATCTTGTGCTGATTGGGATCATATTTGTTCTGTTTGCAAGTAATAAATCGCAAATCAGCCATAACATTTTGAGTTCTACGTTACTCAAGGGTAGATTTCAAAAGGGGGTTATCTGATTTAGACTTAAAACACCCTGAAAATCTATAAGGAAGATGATTGCCACAAGAGCACAACACCTCTGACTGTCTCTGGAAACAGTAAGAAGTCTTGCAACACCAGGTTAAAGTCCAACATGTTTGTTTCAAACATTAGCTTTCGGAGCACTGCTCCTTCTTCAGGTGAATGAGAAATGCGGAGATGAGAAATGTCTTCACTTAACATGGTGAATCTTTTGAATTCTCTGCTCCAGAGGGCAGTGGATGCTCCGTTGAGTATTATTCAGGACTGAAATTGATAGAACTTTGGACGCTAAAGGTTTTAAGCACCGAAGATTGAGCAGGAAAGAGATTTAGGAGTTCAGCCATGATCTTATTGAACTGCAGAGCAGGCTCGAGACGCTGGCCTATTCTATCCTCCTATCTCTTCAGTTAAATGGGGAACTCCCCTCCCCATAAACATTTCAGTTGGGCAAGTTGGAAAGCTTCAAAACGCTGGTTTTTGTTTGAAAATGATATTGAGGATTAAACCAAGGTGGCTGACTTGAATTGTGGAACAGGGACAAGATACTGAATGACCACCTATATTTCTAAGTGGTGAAAAGGGTCAGTAGTCTGTCTGCATGGGTCTCACCACCACAACCCCAAAAAAGACGTGCGGGGTAGGTGACTTGGCCAAGCGAAATGGCCCCTTATTTGGGGGAAAAAAAAAAAGAATTGGGTACTCGAGGGTCGATACAAAAAGAGCCTTTTGAGTACATGCTGGGTTGGGGGCAAGTGGAAGGAAATTGCTAAGTAACCACGTATCCCACTGGTTTGCTAGTAACAGGTACATGGGCACTTGGGTTGTAAATGGATGATTCATTAAAATGCTTTCTTTTGTACATTTTGAACAGTTGATAAGACTCAGTACATGGTGGGGAGCTATGGTCCACGCGACACCGAATACGAGTACCTGACACCACAGGAGGAAGCACCCAAAGGAATGATTGCGAGGGGCAACTACCATATCGAATCCACTTTCACAGATGATGATAATCACGTCCACCTCTATTGGGAGTGGCAACTCAATATCACAAAGAATTGGAAAGAGTAATCAATGCAAGACCAGTAGTCCATCTGATAGAGGAAACAAAACAAAAAAAAAAAAATACACCTCCTGTACCAAAGTTATCTTCTTTTTTTTTTTTGGAAAGGAACAAAAAATGTTAGATTTATACTGCACAGCGAGATCATTGGCAAAAGAAAATCAAACCCATTTTTTTTTAGTTGTACCTAGGTCAGAGGCATGGCTACATGTTTCATTCCCCAGTCTCATTTTAATTTGTTTCTGTTCTTTGATGGGGAGGGGGGAAGAGGGACTGCAGTTTTGCTTTAAGAGGAAGCATTGAGCAAATTGGATGTCTTGACACTCCGCAGTGGGGATTTGACCACTTCTCATCTGTTTCATAAATGCGATGCTAAGCTTGGAAATGTGAATGATCACAATAATGTTTCAACCAGGCAGAAGAATATAATATAATCTTTAGAGGCAGTACTTTCTCGGATTTAAAAAAAAAATCCTGTAATTTTTATTCTGTGTAACCATGTTGCCTTAAGTATGCTAAAATTGTTTTTGGAAATAATGGCAGAAGAGAAAAAAAAAATCATGATAGAATTTCTTAATCAAGTCTTTTATACCAATAGCATAGATCCAGAACCCATTTTGGTCTGACTAAGCTGCCTTTGGGTGTGATGGCACTGCTCTGGGGCTAGTCTGATCACTGCTGACGTTTGTGATATGAGTGCATACCTGTTAAAAGTAGTATTCCAAATGTACAAAACTGAGTATTGAGGGCCTACAGCTCCTAAGGAGAGAGGTTTGTGCAGTGTTTTGGCATATTGCAGCAGAGGTAAGAATCCTGTACAGGTTTGCAAAGAGCTTTGCTAAATGGGGCTGGCAGAACACCATTTCAGCAGTAGATGAAGCTTCAGCAACAAAAAAATATGAAAGAAACGTTGCCTCGGTGTGTTGGAAGGGATGATGGAACTCACATTATGCCTCTTGTATTTTGTGCCTCCATTCCTGGATTCTGTGCTCTCTCGCCTAGCTACTTCTGGTTGATTAATTCAATTTCTGAATGTGGCGTATTGAAGAAATAGCATTCTAAGCCGTCAGCATGCATCATTGGGCGTCTTGTAGCCATTAAGGTTAGAACTGGGACCAAATGTGATTTTTACCTGTTTGTCTTGCCATATCCCTGCTCTTCCCCTTTTAAAATAATGGATTTTTTTATGTTCTCATGTGACTCCTGTGTAGACTGGACATAACAGGTTAAAGAACAGTATCCTCATTTTCACAGCAAAATAATAAAATATTCAGACTAAATACTTGTTGCCTTTTGTCTGTCAGCATTGTATAATGCCTTTAATATTGTCAAAGATCCCAAGGCTTCTTCACATGCATTATCAGACAGAATTCAGCACCAGTGCACGCAGGTTGACTGGATGATTGTTGGAATTCTAAAACGTGTACAGAAAATTAAGGAAACGCAGGCAGTATCGGTGGAGAGGGAAAGGGTTAAACATTTCAGGTTGGTCCAGAGCTTGAGTGCTGAGAGCCCGTTTTCCACAACTATGAAGTCTAGACAATTAGGAATTTCGTCACTTGGGATTATGGATCTTTGAAAGTCCATCCCCAAAGGATTGTGGATGCTCAAGTCATTGAATGTATTAATGACAGTGATTGAAGGATTTATTTGGCACCAGGTGTATGGGGCAATAAAATGGAGTTGGGGTGGTACGGTGGCACAGTGCTTAGCACTGCTGCCTCACAGTTCCAGTGACCCGGGGTTCGATTCTGACCTCGGGTGACTGTGGAGTCTGCACATTCGCCCCGTGTCTGCTTAAGTTTCCTCCGGGTGCTCTGGTTTCCTCCCACAGTTCAAAGATGTGCATGTTAGGTGGATTGACCATGATAAATTGCCCTTAGTGCCCTTTACTTACAATTCTAGCCCTCAGGCTGTTCTTCTAGTCAATAAATCTTCCAGTTTGGACTTCTGGGTTAGTAATAATGCTAGATACACTGGTGCCCAAATGTACAAACGTGACCCAACTCTAACTCCATGCATTATTTCTTAAAGCTACATTACAGTATTTATGCACTTTAAAGAGATGCCAACTTAAAGACTTAATAACATTCCAGTATTACATATAAGCAAAGACCATGATTAGTAACGCTTGTGGAGTGATGTACCTCAGTCAGGTAATTGGTCAGTTATGTTCCTGGTTTGATGGGTCAGGAATGAGGACCCTGAATTCTCCGTTACTTACATACAATGATAATGCAGAAAAACATTGCCAAGGCATCACTCACTGGTGTCTAAAATAATACTAGAACAAATGCTGAATGGAAAAGTAAATGATCCTGATTACAGTAACGTTATTTCACTACTTTATCACTTTTGACTTTAGTAGTTAATTGAGCTGTCACTAGTGTGAAATAAGGTACTCTAGTTCCACCTAGTGGTATAGTGCAGTTATAGAATAAAGACTGATTTTGAATTCACTTTTGAAAATGAAATGAAAATGAAAATCGCTTATTGTAACGAGTAGGCTTCAATTAAGTTACTGTGAAAAGCCCCTAGTCTCCACATTCCGGCGCCTATCCGGGGAGGCTGGTACGGGAACCAATTAAGTACTTATTGAACTGTAATTGCTGTTGTAATATCAGAAGTGCAGCAACCAGTTTGCACACAAACGGTGCTCTCAAACTGCGATATGATTATGAGCAGATAGGCTTTTTTTGGTGAAGTCGCTCAAGATTTAAGCATTGACTGGGGGCACAAGGGCCTTTGATCTTTACTGGGATGAGCTGCAACAATGACTCAGTCAATAAACCTACTTTTTGGCTTATTGTTACTGATTGAGGGATTTAAAAACAAGAATGGTAATTTGGAAATTGAAGTGTTGCTGGACAAAAGCCAATGTGGGTCAGCGAGTGCAGTGGTGACGGTAAATGGGGATCACTGGCAGCGTAGGGACAGCAGAGGAATAGATGAGTATGTTTATGGAGGGTGTGAGGGAGAAGGTTGACCAGGAAGGCACCAGGGGGATGTCAGATATCGCCCCATCACAATCACATACCTCATACCACTCGCATATAGCACCCCATCGCAACCATATCACCTCATCTTTACCAGATATCATGGAATAGAATCCCTACAGTGTGGAAGGGGGCCATTTGGCCAATCGAGTCTGTACTAACCCTCTGAAAGAGTGCCCCCCCCCCCCATAACCCCGCCTACCCTATGCAACATTTTGGTGCTATGGGGCAATTTACCATGGCCAATCCACCTAACCTGCACATCTTTGGACTGGAGGAGAAAACAGGAGCACCCGGAGGAAACCCACACAGACACGGGGAGAACGTGCACACTCCGCACAGACAGTGACCCAAGCCAGGAATCGAACCTGGGGCCCTGGTGCTGTGAAGCAGTCGTGCTAACCACTGTGCCGACTTCACCCACCACTATCGGATATCAATCCATCACTTTTCTAAAAATAAATTGAGTACCCAATTAATTTTTTTCCAATTAAGGGGTAATTCAGCCTAGCCAATCCACTGACCCGGCACATCTTTGGACTGGGGGGAAACCCACACAGCCAAGGGGAGAAAGTGCAAACACCACAAGAGTCACCCAATGTCACTCCTATATCCCACATCACCACCAATCACCCCCCCCCCCCCCCTCCATTGCATTGGATATCACCCCATCACCATCAGATATCACTTTATCAGATATCGGGTAAGTTTGATTGCCCTTGACATCAAGGCAGCATTTGACCGAGCTTGGCTGGGTGCCCCAGCAAAACGAGTCAATGGAAATCATGAGGAAAACCCTCCACTGGTTGGAGTCATACCTAGCACAAAGAAAGATGGTCGGGGTTGTTCGAGGTCAGTTATCTCAGTCCTGGGGCATCACTGCAGCAGTTCCTCAGGGATGTGTCAATCGTCTTCAGCTACTTCAATGACCTTCCTTCCAACATGAGGTCAGAAGTGGGGATGTTCACTGATGACTGCACAATGTTCAGCACCATTCGAGACTCGGATAATGGAGCTGTCCATGTTCAACTGTAGCGAAACTTGGACAATATCAGGGCTTGGGCTGACAAGTGGCAAGTTACATTCGCACCACACAAGTGCCAGGCATTGACCATCTCCAATAAGAGAGAATCTAAGCATCAGCGTTTGGCATTCAATGGTATTACCATCGCTGAATCCCCCACTAGCAACATTATGGGGGTTACCATTGACCAATACCTGAACTGGGATCGCCATATAAATTCTGTGGCGGCCAGAGGCTCGGAATCCTGCAGCGAGTTACTCGCATCCTGATTCCCCCAAAGCCTGTCCCTACCTACAAGGCACAAGTCAGGAATGTGATGCAATACTTTCCACTGGCTTGGGTGAGTGCAGCTCCAACAGCATCCAGGACCAAAGCAGCTCGCTTGATTTGCACCTCTTCCACAAACATCGCTATCTGATAAACCACATCAGCATCGGATATCACTCACTGCAATCACTTTCGGATATACCTCATCATTATCCAATATCAACCCACCACCATCAGATAATTCACATCATTATCATATATCACCTATCACTATCAGATATGACCCCATTATAATCCGATATCACCCATCACTATCAGCATCACCCTGACACAATCATCTTATCATAAGAACTAGGAGCAGGAGTAGGCCATCTGGCCCCTCGAGCCTGCTCCGCCATTCAATGAGATCATGGCTGATCATTTTTGGGCTCCGCTCCACTTTCCGGCCGGAACACCACAACCCTTAATCCCTTTATTCTTCAAAAAACTATCTATCTTTATCTTAATAACATTTAATGAAGGAGCCTCAACTGCTTCACTGGGCAAGGAATTCCATAGATTCACAACCCTTTGGGCGAAGAGGTTCCTCCTAAACTCAGTCCTAAATATACTTCCCCTTATTTTGAGGCTATGTCCCCTAGTTCTGCTGTCACCCGCCAGTGGAAACAACCTTCCCACATCTATCCTATCCCCTTCATAATTTTATATGTTTCTATGAGATCCCCCCCGATCCTTCTAAATTCCAACGAGTACAGTCCCAGTCTACTCAACCTCTCCTCGTAATCCAACCCCTTCAGCTCTGGGATTAACCTAGTGAATCTCCTATGCACACCCTCCAGTGCCAGTATGTCCTTTCTCAGGTAAGGAGACCAAAACTGTACACAATACTCCAGGTGTGGCCTCACTAACACCTTATACAATTGCAACATAACCTCCCTAGTCTTAAACTCCATCCCTCTAGCAATGAAGGACAAAATTCCATTTGCCTTCTTAATCACCTGTTGCTCCTGTAAACCAACTTTTTGCGACTCATGCACTAGCACACCCAGGTCTCTCTGCACAGCAGCATGTTTTAATATTTTATCATTTAAATAATAATCCCTTTTGCTATTATTCCTACGAAAATGGATAACCTCACATTTGTCAACATTGTATTGCATCTGCCAGACCCTAGCCCATTCACTTAACCTATCCAAACCCCTCTGCAGACTTCCAGTATCCTCTGCACTTTTTGCGTTACCACTCATCTTAGTGTCGTCTGCAAACTTGGACACATTACACTTGGTCCCCAACTCCAAATCATCTATGTAAATTGTGAGCAATTGTGGGCTCAACACTGAACCTTGAGGGACTGTAGGGATTCTATGAGCTATAATCCCATCACTATGGGATAGCGTTAATCACAATTGGAAAGCACACCATCAATTTCCGATATCACCCCATCGCTATAGATATCACCCCATCATTATCCAATATCAATCCTCCACCATCAGATATCACATTATTATCATATATCACCTATCACTATCAGATATCACTCATCACTATCAGTATAACCCCGTCACAATCAGCTATCACCCCATGCCTATCGGATATAACCTATCAATGTTGGATATCACCCTATCGCTATCAGGTTTCAACCCATCATTATCAGCTATCACACATCTCTATCAGATATCACTCGTCACAATCAGATTTCACTTCATCACTGACGTATATCACCATCAATATTAGATATCTGCCCATCATTTCCAGATAGTACCCATCACTATCAGTTATCAGGCATCACTATCAGAGCTCCCCTATCACTAACAGATAATCCACATGAGCATCAGATATCACCCATTACAATCAGATATCACGCCATCACTATCAGATATGACACTACCATTATATATGACCCCATCACTATCAGATGCCACCATCACTATCAGATATCACCCATAGCTCTCTGATGTCACCATTGCTATCAGTTATGACCCCATCACTATTAGATATCACCCATCACAGCCAGCTATCACCCATCATTATCAGATATCACCTCTTCACTATCATATCATAGGTAGGGTGCTCTTTCGGTGCAGACCTGATGGGTTGAATGGCCACCTTCTGCACTGTAGAGATTCTATGATCTATAATCCGATCACTATGGGATAGCGTTCATCACAATCGGAAAGCACCCCATCACTATCAGATATCACACCTCCACCATCAGATATCACACATTATTATCATATCACCCCATCACAATCAGATATACCCCATCACTATCAGATATACCCCATCACTATCAATATCACCATCACTATCAGATATCACCCCTTCACTATCAGATATCACCCCTTCACTATCAGATATCACCCCATCACAATCAGATATACCCCATCACTATCAGATATACCCCATCACAATCAGATATACCCCATCACAATCAGATATACCCCATCACTATCAGATATACCCCATCACTATCAGATATCACCCCATCACTATCAGATATCACCCCATCACTATCAGATATCACCCCTTCACTATCAGATATCACCCCATCACTATCAGATATCACCCCTTCACTATCAGATATCACCCCATCACTATCAGATATCACCCCTTCACTATCAGATATCACCCCATCACTATCAGATATACCCCATCACTATCAGATATCACTCCATCACTATCAGATATCACTCCATCACTATCAGATATCACCATCACTATCAGATATCACTCCATCACTATCAGATATCACCATCACTATCAGATATCACGCCATCACTATCAGATATCACTCCATCACTATCAGATATCACGCCATCACTATCAGATATCACCATCACTATCAGATATCACTCCATCACTATCAGATATCACCCCATCTCTATCAGATATCACTCCATCACTATCAGATATTACCCCATCACTGTCAGATATCACCCCATCACTATCAGATATCACCCCATCACTATCAGATATCACCCCATGACTATCAGATATCACCCCATCACTATCAGATATCACCATCACAATCAGATATCACCCCATCACTATCAGATATCACCCCATCACTGTCAGATATCACTCCATCACTGTCAGATATCACCCCATCACTATCAGATATAACCCCATCACTGTCAGATATCACTCCATCACTATCAGATATCACTCCATCACTATCAGATATCACCCCATCACTGTCAGATATCACTCCATCACTATCAGATATCACCCCATCACTATCAGATATCACCCCATCACTATCAGATATCACTCCATCACTATCAGATATCACCCCTTCACTATCAGATATCACCCCATCACTATCAGATATCACCCCATCACTGTCAGATATCACTCCATCACTATCAGATATCACCCCATCATTGTCAGATATCACCCCATCACTATCAGATATCACCCCATCATTGTCAGATATCACCCCATCACTATCAGATATCACCCCATCACTATCAGATATCACCATCACAATCAGATATCACCCCATCACTATCAGATATCACTCCATCACTATCAGATATCACCCCATCACTATCAGATATCACTCCATCACTATCAGATATCACTCCATCACTGTCAGATATCACTCCATCACTATCAGATATCACCCCATCACTATCAGATATCACCATCACTGTCAGATATCACCCCTTCACTATCAGATATCACCATCACTATCAGATATCACTCCATCACTATCAGATATCACCCCTTCACTATCAGATATCACCCCATCACTATCAGATATCACTCCATCACTGTCAGATATCACCCCATCACTATCAGATATCACCCCATCACTATCAGATATCACCCCATCACTATCAGATATCACCCCATCACTATCAGATATCACCCCATCACTATCAGATATCACCCCATCACTATCAGATATCACCATCACTATCAGATATTACTCCATCACTATCAGATATCACCCCTTCACTATCAGATGTCACCCCATCACTATCAGATATTACTCCATCACTATCAGATATCCCCCATCACTGTCAGATATCACCCCATCACTATCAGATATCACCCATCACAATCAGATATCACTCCATCACTATCAGATATCACCCCATCACTGTCAGATATCACCCATCACAATCAGATATCACTCCATCACTATCAGATATCACCCCATCACTGTCAGATATCACCCCATCACTGTCAGATATCACCCATCACTATCAGATATCACTCCATCACTATCAGATATCACCCCATCACTATCAGATATCACCCCATCACTGTCAGATATCACTCCATCACTATCAGATATCACCCCATCACTATCAGATATCACCATCACTATCAGATATCACCATCACTATCAGATATCACCCCATCACTATCAGATATCACCCCATCACTGTCAGATATCACCCCATCACTATCAGATATCACTCCATCACTATCAGATATCACCCCATCACTGTCAGATATCACTCCATCACTATCAGATATCACTCCATCACTATCAGATATCACCATCACTATCAGATATACATAGAACAGTACAGCACAGAACAGGCCCTTCGGCCCTCGATGTTGTGCCGAACAATGATCACCCTACTTAAACCCACGTAACCCGTATACCCATAACCCAACAATCCCCCCATTAACCTTACACTACGGGCAATTTAGCATGGCCAATCCACCTAACCCGCACATCTTTGGACTGTGGGAGGAAACCGGAGCACCCGGAGGAAACCCACGCACACACGGGGAGGACGTGCAGACTCCACACAGACAGTGACCCAGCCGGGAATCGAACCTGGGACCCTGGAGCTGTGAAGCATTGATGCTAACCACCATGCTACCGTGAGGCCCCCATCACTATCACTATCACTATCACCATATCACCATATCACCATCACTATCAGATATCACCCCATCACTATCAGATATCACTCCATCACTATCAGATATCACCCATCACTATCAGATATCACCATCACTATCAGATATCACCCCATCACTATCAGATATCACCCATCACTATCAGATATCACCCCATCACTATCAGATATCACCATCACTATCAGATATCACCCCATCACTATCAGATATCACCCCATCACTATCAGATATCACCCCATCACTATCAGATATCACCCCATCACTATCAGATATCACCCCATCACTATCAGATATCACCCCATCACTATCAGATATCACCCATCACTATCAGATATCACCATCACTATCAGATATCACCCCATCACTATCAGATATCACCCCATCACTATCAGATATCACCCCATCACTGTCAGATATCACCCTATCACTATCAGATATCACTCCATCACTATCAGATATCACCCCATCACTATCAGATATCACCCCATCACTGTCAGATATCACTCCATCACTATCAGATATCACCCCATCACTATCAGATATCACTCCATCACTATCAGATATCACCCATCACTATCAGATATCACCATCACTATCAGATATCACCCCATCACTATCAGATATCACTCCATCACTATCAGATATCACTCCATCACTATCAGATATCACCCATCACTATCAGATATCACCATCACTATCAGATATCACCCCATCACTATCAGATATCACCCCATCACTATCAGATATCACCATCACTATCAGATATCACCCCATCACTGTCAGATATCACCCCTTCACTATCAGATATCACTCCATCACTATCAGATATCACCCCATCACTATCAGATATCACCATCACTATCAGATATCACCATCACTATCAGATATACCCCATCACTGTCAGATATCACCCCATCACTATCAGATATCACCCCATCACTCTCAGATATCACCCCATCACTATCAGATATCACCCCATCACTCTATGATATTACCCCATCACAATGAATACTCTATGAATATGATGGGAATAGAGGGATACGGACCGAGGAAGTGTAGAAGATTTTAGTTGAGACGGGCAGCATGGTCAGCGCAGGCTTGGAGGGCCTAAGGGCCTGTTCCTGTGCTGCACTTTTCTTTGTTCTTTGTTCTTCTTTGTTCACTATCAGATGTCACCCCATCACTATCAGTTATCTGCAAAGCTTTATCTAATTTCCCCCATGAGAATCCCTACAGTGCAGAAGGTGTCCATTCGGCCCATCAAGTCAGCACCGACCCTCCAAAAGAGCGCCCTACCTAGGCCTCCATAACCCCACCTAACCTGCACACCTTTGGATTGTTGGAGGAAACTCACGCAGACACAGGGAGAATGTGCAAACTCCACACAGTAACCCAAGGCTGGAATTGAATCCAGGTCCCTGAAGTAGCAATGCTAACCATTCTGCCGACGTGCCGCCTTTGCTATTGCTATTAGATTGCCATTATTATCACCCCCATAATCTGTAACACACCTGCTCTATTCCCTAAATCCCGCTTGGTCATAAAATCTGTACTAATTTTATAATATACATTGTAGTAATTTATGGACCGTATGCTGTGATGTTTGAGGACTATGTGTTGTGGTTGGGGAAACCCACTGAAGTATCAGAGGCTGCCGTGATGAACCTGACACCAGACGAGTTCAGGCTCAGCCCTTTCAATGCCAATAAGTCGCCTGAAGGCTTTGAACAGGAAACTTGCCGTTTTGATGGCTTGCTCTCCGGAGTGGTGTTGACACATGTCAGCCAGCAGGGGGAGCTGCAGTCGGGCCTTCTCAATCTGTTTGCTTCAGAGTCTCCATTCCCTTTTTATCAAATATTCACGGACCCCCTGTGTCACAAGGCCTGTCTAAATGTTAACGGCGCAATTACAAAAACGAACATTACTTCTCCTAACCTACTTGATGCTGATTATCTCTTTGGAATTGGGATGGCTTCAAAGATTCTTGACCTTTGTACAGGTTACACCCTGCTGCTAAGGTACATCTCCACTTCCAGCCTACACACAAGGGAAACTCAATCAGCTGTCGATAAGTATTTCCTTCATTTTGTGGGATTAATGGCAGCTTGACTTTTATTTTTACTCGCATCTCCATCTCCTCGGTGTTCTTCAGCCCTTTGAACTTGATGAGGCAAGTTCTGTTTTCTTGAATTTGCAGTAGGGTTGAATTTAAAATTATAACATAACCTGAGAGCCTGTTAACTTCTGCAAAATCAGGAAGTAATTTTGTTTTTAATATGAATTTAGAGAACCCAATTCATTTTTTCCAATTAAGGGACAACTTAGCATGTTCAATCCACCTAACCTGCACATCACTGGGTTGTGGGAGCGAAACCCACGCAGACAGGGGGAGAATGTACAAACTCCATGTGGTGATATGCATCACTATAGACCAGGGGTGGGCAAACTTTTCCGTGCAAGGGCCACATTCAGAAATTCACAATTCACAAAGGGCCGCATAGTATATTAAGTAAAATAATTACTTCACCCGGTTATGATTCTGGGCGCCTCATATAGAACATAGAACAGTACAGCACAGAACAGGCCCTTCAGCCCTCGACGTTGTGCCGAGCAATGATCACCCTACTCAAGTCAACGTATCCACCCTATACCAGTAAGTAACCCAACAGCCCCCCCCCCCCCCCATTAACCTTAAAAAAAAAATTTAAAAAAAAAAAATTTTTTTAAATTTTTTTTTTTTAATGACTTGGTGGGCCGCAGAAATACCTTTGGCGGGCCGCATGCGGCCCGCGGGCCGTAGTTTGCCCACCCCTGCTATAGACACACAAGGGATTAATGTAAGTACACGTAAACTAGCTAGACACTAGAGGGAGCACCAGAGACATGACACACAGACACTCAACCAATAGGTCAGTAAGATAGGATACGACCAATGGGCATTCACGATACACACAGAGGTGACACTACCACAGGGGGCATTACACCAAGCCATACATAAAGGACACAGCACACATGATCCTCCTCTTTCCAGTGGAGACACTCAGTGAGTACAGACACAGGGTTGTTTCAACATCACACCCACCACGTGGATTGTAGCAGACTGGTTTGTCAGTCTGAGTAGCTATAGAAGGATTAACAGTAGTTGCAAACCCAAGTAGGAGAATTGTAAATAGTTCAATAAACGTGTTGAAGTTATCTCCACGTCTGAACCTTCCTTTGTCAGAGTGAACATCAAGGAAGCAGCTTATGCTACACCCAGAGCATGACAAGACACTCCGCACGGACAGGGACCCAGAGCCGGGATCGAGCCTGGGACCTCGGCGCCGTGAGGCAGCAGTGCTAACCCACTGCGCCACCGTGCTGCCCAATCAGGATGTAATTAACACATGCCAACCAGAGGTGGGCATAACTGCCATCCTCACCCACGTCCCAAGAATTCAAACATTCCAACCCTCCTTCGAATGGTGAATAAAACAACCTCAAACAGTGACCATACCATTAGGTAAACTATGGGTAAGGCAGCACGGTGGCCCAGTGGTTAGCACAACTGCCTCACGGCGCTGAGGTCCCAGGTTCGATCCCGGCTCTGGGTCACTGTCAGTGTGGAGTTTGCACATTCTCCCCGTGTCTGCGTGGGTTTCGCCCCCACAACCCAAAAAATGTGCAGAGTAGGTGGATTGACCACGCTAAATTGCCCCTTAATTGGAAAAAATAATTGGGTAATCTAAATTTATTTAAAAAAAGGTAAACTATGGGTAAGCAAAGCATCCAATACCCAAGGTGGGTGAATACTCCCATTCCTGAAGAATTGTTGCCCGTCTTGCTGTGCCTGTTTTCCATTGGCTGGGCTGTATTTTGCTTTTTTGGCCTCTTTATTAAGGGGAGGCTTTGCTGAGTCAGGCTGCAAACCTGGACCATTGACGTCTGTCTGCTGACGCTGTCTCAACCCTTGGTGGTACAGCGATTCAGGAATCGCGCCATCATGTCGACCACCATGTTTGCTGGATGTTTCTTGGAACGTAATCCTCCGTGAATTTCCACTGGAAATCCTGGAGATCGTATGGGTCTCAACCGATCCCCTCATTGATCTGGTTCTGATCGACAACCATGAAGAGTGAGCAGCCGTTTCCTCCAGCCAGCTTATTCACTGTTTACATTCTATCGACATGCCTTGGCAAGATGACCCTTCTCCTTACAGAGGTGCCACTCTGCCTTAACAGTTGGACAACTCCCTACCCAATCCTGGCCCAAGCACTGGTAATGGGACTTTGTTGTACCTCTGCTCCAACAAACTGCTATTATCTGGGCCTTCGGCCTACTCAGCTGCAGCTCATTTGCTTCAGCAGATGACTGCCGCCTGTTAACTCCGACTTCCCTCGAGTCACATTCCGCCATGTCCATGGATCACGCTGTTGAGGACCTGTGTCGAAAGTTAACTTTGGCAATGTCACCAACTTACTGCCAATGTGTTCACTCTTTAAACCGCGTGCACATCTGTCTAGCAATGCCCCCTTTTAAAATTCTCTGAAATGACAGTGAATGGGCGATAAAGTCTCCAGTGTCGTCACTGGGCAGCCGATTCTTGGTGCCAAACCAGAAACCTTCTGCAATCCACAATGGTCTGGGACTGTAAAACTCACAGCCAGGCCGCTGGACACTCAGTCACCAATGGTCTGGGACTGTAAAACTCACAGCCAGGCCGCTGGAGACTCAGTCACCAATGGTCTGGGACTGTAAAACTCACAGCCAGGCGGCTGGAGACTCAGTCACCAATGGTCTGGGACTGTAAAACTCACAGCCAGGCCGCTGGAGACTCAGTCACCAATGGTCTGGGACTGTAAAACTCACAGCCAGGCGGCTGGAGACTCAGTCACCAATGGTCTGGGACTGTAAAACTCACAGCCAGGCCGCTGGAGACTCAGTCACCAATGGTCTGGGACTGTAAAACTCACAGCCAGGCCGCTGGAGACTCAGTCACCAATGGTCTGGGACTGTAAAACTCACAGCCAGGCCGCTGGACACTCAGTCACCAATGGTCTGGGACTGTAAAACTCACAGCCAGGCCGCTGGACACTCAGTCACCAATGGTCTGGGACTGTAAAACTCACAGCCAGGCGGCTGGAGACTCAGTCACCAATGGTCTGGGACTGTAAAACTCACAGCCAGGCCGCTGGACACTCAGTCACCAATGGATGGTGGATGTGTCATGAATATATTCCATTATATTCAGTTACACTGTTTAATATAATAAATGAAGACAAGATTGGTGAGTGGGGTACAGGATTAGTGGGATGAGGGTAGCAGGGTTGGTTGGGGGGACGGGGGGACGGGGGGGGGGGGGGGGGGGGGGACACACACACTCCCTGGAGCATCTCGCCAACCAGACAGGCAAGGACTGATTAGGGACAGTCAGCATGGCTTTGTGAGTGGAAAATCATGTCTTATGAGTTTGATTGAGTTTTTTGAAGAGGTAACCAAGACGTTAGATGGGGGCAGTGGAGTCGACATTGTCTATGTGGACTTTAGCAAGGCCTTTGACAAGGTACCGCATGGTAGGTGGTTGCATCAGGTTAAATCTGACGGGATCCAAGGTGAGGGAGTCAATTAGATACAAAATTGTCTTGACGACAGAAGACAAAGGGTGGTTGTGGAGGGTGGTTTTTCAAACTGGAGGCCTGTGACCAGCGGTGGGCCTCAGAGATCAGTGCTGGGTCCACTGTTATTTGTTATTTATATTAATGATTTGGATTGGAATTTAGGAGACATGGTTAGTAAGTTTGCAGATGACACCAAGATTGGTGGCATAGTGGACAGTGAAGAAGGTTATCTAGGATTGCAACAGTAACTTGACCAATTGGGCTAGTGGGACGATGAATGGCAAATGGAGTTTCATTTAGATAAATGTGAGGTGATGCAGTTTGGCAGATCGAATTGGGGCAGGACCTACTCAGTTAATGGTCGGGAGTTGGGGGGAGTTATAGAACAAAGATCAGGGAGTGCAGGTTCATAGCTCCTTGAAAGTGGAGTTGCAGGTGGACAGGGTGGTGAAGAAGGCAATCGCTATGCTTGGTTCATTGGTCAGAACACTGAATACAGGAATTGGTATGTCTTGCTGCAGTTGTACAGGACATTAGTAAGGCCACACTTGGAATACTGTGTACAGTTCTGGTCACCCTATTATTGAAAGGATATTATTAAACCAGAACGAGAGCAGAAAAGATTTACTAGAATGTCACTGGGACTTGATGGTCCAAGTTACAGGGAGAGGCTGGATAGGCTGGGACTTTTTTCCCTGGAGCGTAGGAGGCTCAGGGGTGACCTTATAGAGGTCTATAAAATAATGAGGGACATAGATAAGGTAAAGAGTCAATATATTTTCCCAAAGATAGAGGAGTCTAAAAGTAGAGGGCACAGGTTTAAGGTGAGAGGGGAGAGATACAAAATGGTCCAGAGGGACAATTTTTCCACATAGAGGGTGCTGAGAGTCTGGAACGAGCTGCCAGAGGCAGTAGTAGAGGCGGGTACAATTTTGTCTTTTAAAAAGCATTTGGACAGTTCTATGGGAAAGATGGGTACAGAGGGACATGGGCCTAATGCGGGCAATTGGAACTAGCTTAGTGGTAAAATCTGGGTGGCATGGACAAGTTGGGCGGAAGAGCATGTTTCCAAGCTGCAAACCTCTATGATTCTATAACTAAGGAAATTTGGCATGTCCACATTGACTCTTACCAATTTTTACAGATGCATCATTGAAAGCATCCTATCTGGCTGCATCACAGCCTGGTATGGCAACTGCTCGGCCCAAGACCATAAGAAACTACAGAGAGTTGTGAACACAGCCCAGTCCATCACACGAACCTGCCTCCCATTCACTGACTCTGTCTGCACCTCCCGCTGCCTTGGGAAAGCGGGCAGCAGAATCAAAGGCCCCTCCCACCCGGGTTATTCTCTCTTCCAATCTTTTCCATCGGGCAGGAGATACAAAAGTCTGAGAACACGCCAAATTTCCTTAGTTTCCTGAGGAAGTATAGGCACTGTTGTAGTTTCTTGGTCGTGGCATTGACGTGGGTGGACCAGGACAGATTGTTGGTGATGTGCACACCTAGGAATTTGAAGTTGTCAACCATTTCCAAGGTTCAAAAACAGCTTCCTCCCCACTGTTACCAGATTCCTGAATGACCCTCTTATGGACAGATCTGAACTAATCACGCACAATCTCTACTGAGTAGTACTACACTCTGTATGCTTCACCCGATTCCTGTGTCTCTGTATTTACATTCTGTATTGATGTATACCCTATGGTTTTTTTCATGTATGGAATGATCTGTCTGGACTGTACACAGAACAATACATTTAACTGTACCTCGGTACACGTGACAATGGAACAAAGTTTCAAATTCCTAGGGGGGCATATCACAAAAAATCTGTTCTGGTCCACTCACGTCGATGCTATCACCAAGAGAGCACAACAGCGCCTATACTTCCTCGGGAAACTAAGGAAATTCGGCATGTCCACATTAACCCTTACCAACTTTTACAGATGCACTATAGAGAGCATCCTATCGGGCTGCATCACAGCCTGGTATGGCAACTGCTCGGCCCAGGACTGCAAGGAACTTCAGAGGGTCGTGAATATCGCCCAGTCCATCACACGAACCTGCCTCCCATCCATGGACTCCATCTACACCTCCCGCTGCCTGGGGAAAGCAGGCAGCATAATCAAGGATCCCTCCCACCCGGCTTACTTACTTTTCCAACTTCTTCCATCGGGCATGAGATACAGAAGTCTGAGAACACGTACGAACAGACTCAAAAACAGCTTCTTCCCCACTGTCACCAGACTCCTAAATGACCCTCTTATTGACTGACCTCATTAACACTACACCCTGTATGTTTCATCAGATGCCAATGCTTATGTAGTTACATTGTATATCTTGTGTTGCCCTATTGTGTATTTTCTTGAATTTTGTTTAATTCCCTTTTCTTCCATGTACTGAATGATCTGTTGAGCTGCTTGCAGAAAAATACCTTTCAATGTACCTCGGTACACGTGACAATAAACAAATCCAATCCAATCCAATCCAAAACTGTACTGTAGTCAGCACCACCAGGAGAGGAGGAGAGCAAACTGAGGCTGCTGTTTCAAACAGTGCAAGAGAATGTAAATGAGGTTATTACTGAGATATTAGAGGCTCACTTGCACATCCTCTACTTCACTAATTTAACACTTCAGTGATTTATTTGCGTGGGACGGTTCCAGTGATGAACCCAGCCACACTGGGTTCTAGTTTACCATTAGCAGCTGCCGAAAGGATTGTAGAGAGTGATAAGGGCTGATTTAAAATTAACAACTGTGTTGGTCGTGTTGACAAAAACGTATCACGAGCCCCATTGCGTCAGCTTCCTAGGTCAGGTCAACACCGTTCTCACTCAGCTCCTTACTCTGAAACAATGAGCGACATTTCTACGCATGGGGAAGATTAATTCTCCCCCACAGTTCATGGGCCACAGAGTCTTGGCCACTTTTTCCATGCCCCCCCCCCCCCCCCCCCCCCCCCCGGGTACTGCTGTGTATTCTGTTCCCCACCCCAGCACACAGCCACTTATCATTGCTCCATCATTGGCCACATTGCTGTCAAAGCCCCTTGTTCTGCAATTCCCTTCCTACTAAAACCCCCCTGCCTCTCTCTTTCACCTTTAAGACACTTCTTACAATCTACCTCTTTTTTTTTCTTTTTTTTAAATAAATTTAGATTACCCAATTATTTTTTCTATTAAGGGGCAATTTAGAGTGGCCAATCCACCTACCCTGCACATCTTTGGGTTGTGGGGGCAAAACCCACGCAGACACGGGGAGAATGTGCAAACTCCACACAGACAGTGACCCAGAGCCGGGATCGAACCTGGGACCTCAGCGCCGTGAGGCGGTTATGCTAACCACTAGGCCACTGTGCTGCCCTACAATCTACCTCTTTGACCAAACTTCTTGCCACCAGTCTGGATATCTCCTGATGTCAATTGCTGTTAAATGTTGGCCTGTAACACTCCCAGGGAGCAGCGTGGACCATTTTCCAAAGTTAAGACACCAAAGAAATGAGATTTGGCCTTGCAACCATCACACCTCCTCTGGACCCATCATTCCTTCCTCCAGCTGTCCCATTACCACAGCGTGTTTAAAAGCTGACCATCTCCAATGCCTTCCAGTTTGATGGAGGCTTGAAACATCAACTGTTTCCGTCTCTGCAGATTCTGCTGAATATTCTTAGCCACCTCACTCCTCCCATTCCAGCATCTGAAGCATTTTGCTTAGGTTGCAATTTCCCTTCAACGGGACGTCTGTCTAACTGAGCAACGCTTGTCCTGAGAAATCTTCATTCATTGTTCGCCAAGGCAGAGTGAATGATGAGAGTGGCACCGATGCGTTCAGAACAGGTCTTGTGGTTCCTCTCCCCTGTCAAACAAAAAAAAATCAAATAAGACTGTGGTAGCATGACTAGGGGTATTACGGTACCTGGGAGTGTGAGCTGCCATTGGTGCAGAGGACTCGCTGCCCATTGGCCTAGGTATCGTGTGCCTCTTATCCCTATTGGCTAAGAGGAAGGTAGCTCCGCCTATGAGGCGGGGTATAAGAACCCGTGTTCCCGGCAGCCAGCCATTTTCCTGTACGTCTGCTGCCGGGCTCACTTCTTGCTAATTAAAGCCTTTCGTTTCGGACTTCACCTACGGTTCGTGTCCATTGATTGTGCATCAAAGACTTTTTTTTCAATGGGGTCCCTTTAGATCAGTCCCTCTCTGGTGTTCCAACTCCAGGCCTTTGGTTCCAGCAACAATGTCTATCAGCTGAGTGTGAAACGCTTCAGGAAATAAATTCTTGCTGGACCGCCGTCCTCAATCACCTGCTTGCTGTATCCGAGTGCCAAGGAATCGGAAATCTCATCACTCCTTACGTTTCTTTGTCTGCACAAAATAGTTTCCTAGGAAATGGAGCCAGCTTGCATTTGGGAAAGTGCTACAAAATTAATTGGTTCAGTGGCATAGTTGCCTTACGTCCCAAAGTCCGATTATAAAGCATTCACGTGGTTTAGGGACACAATGGTATGGCCACATTTTAGAATATCCCAAAGTGCTCTGCAGCTGGAGATGTCCTTTTTGAGTTGGGGGCCACAGGTTATTTTCCTGAGGAAGAGTCGAACGCACGCAAAACATTAAAAAAACAATTTAAAGTGCACAATTTATTTTTTTTCCAATACAGGGGAAATTTAGCGTGGCCAATCCACCTACCCTGCACATCTTTGGGTTGTGGGGGTGAAACCCACGCAGACACGGGGAGAATGTGCAAACTCCGCACGGACGGTGACCTGGGGCCGGGATCGAACCCGGGCCCTCGACACCGTGAGGCAGTAGTGCTAACCACTGTGCCACCTTGCCACCCCAACCCATCACTATCAGATATCACCTGATTGGTGTAATGTGTGTGACAGAAACCTCACTGCCTCTCCGCCCTCCCACTCCTCCTTTCAAACCCTCCCAAAAACACCCCAAAGCTTTGGGCTGCCCTTTCTGAGCCAATCCTGTCTCAGTGCCTCAATGGCCCATTTCCCTCTGTCTGAGAGGCAGCTTGAGGCATTGATCCGCTCTGTACACCCTCGCTGGTGTTATAGCCGTGGCATTATCAAATCACAGAAACTCACAGCACAGAAGGAGGCCAGTCAGCCCATTGTCTCCATGCTAGCCGACAAGTAGCCATTCAGCCAAATCCCATATGCCATCTCTTGATCCGAGGCTTTGTAGGTTATAGCACCACAAGAAGATATTCAAGTTTTCTTTTCAAATGTTCTGAGGCTTTCTGCCATATTCAGGAGGGATATTCCGGGGCGGCACGGTAACGCAATGGTTATCACTGTTGCTTCACAGCTCCAGGGTCCCAAGTTTGATTCCCGGCTTGGGTCACTGTCTGTGTGGAGTTTGCACGTTCTCCCCGTGTGTGCGTGGGTTTCCTCCGGGTGCTCCGGTTTCCTCCCACAGTCCAAAGACGTGCAGGTTAGATGGAATGGCCATGATAAATTGCCCTTAGTGTCCAAAAAAGTTAGGTAGGGTTACGGGGTTAGGATGGAGGTGTGGGCTTAAGTAGGGTGCTCTTTACAAGGGCCAGTGCAGACTCGATGGGCTGAATGGCCTCCTTCTGCCCTGTAAATTATTTTTTTTAATTAAGGGGCAATTTAGCATGGCCAATCCACCTACCCTGCACATCTTTGGGTTGTGGGGGTGAGACCCACGCAGACACGGGGAGAATGTGCAAACTCCACACGGACAGTGACCCAGAGCCGGGATCGAACCTGGGACCTCGGCGCCGTGAGGCATCAGGGCTACACCACTGCGCCACTGTGCTGCCCTGCCCTGTAGATTCTATGATCTATTTAGACCCCTCAATTTTGTCCACTTCATTTAGGTCTCCTCTCAGTTTCCTCTGTTCCAACGAATACAACCCCAGCCTATCTAATCTGCTCCTGTAACTAAAATTCTCCAGTGTATGAAGCATCCTTGTAAACCTCCTCTGTACCCTCCCGAGTATGATTACATTTTGCTTACATTAGGGAAACCTGAATTACATGCAATACTCCAGCCATGGCCAGTGTTTTACACATTTCCAGCATAACCTTCCGTCTTATATTTGTGCTTCAGTTCATGCGGACATTTCATACTTTTTCGACCACCTCATCTGAGAACGAGCAGCCCAAGGTCACTTTGTTCCTTTATAGTTCCCAGTATCTCACCATTTGCCGTGCCTTCCCTTGCATTGTTAGCCTTCCCCAAATGCACGACCTCACGATTCTCCCACTGAAGTAGGAAGGCTCGTAAATAGTGAGCCTTTCAGTGGAGACTCACGAGCGCTCAAACCTGAGAACCCATCGCAGAAAGAAACAGCTATTGACTAATTCCTGTTTTTATCTGGCCAATCAAGGCTGGCACCAAACTGTGCAGCCACTTGAATTGGTCACTCTGACCCTCCCTTTTAACTCATGTTTCTACAGTAACAAATAATGGTCTGGATTAAGGGTACAGGAGCACTGAGCGTTCAGTGACAAACCAACACAGGACGGCAACTGGAGACAGGTTTAGCCAAACGTCCAGATGCCCTTCATAGAACATAGAACATAGAACAGTACAGCACAGAACAGGCCCTTCGGCCCTCGATGTTGTGCCGAGCCATGATCACCCTACTCAAACCCACGTATCCACCCTATACCCGTAACCCAACAACCCCCCCCCCCCCCCCCCCCACCTTACTTTTTAGGACACTACGGGCAATTTAGCATGGCCAATCCACCTAACCCGCACATCTTTGGACTGTGGGAGGAAACCGGAGCACCCGGAGGAAACCCACGCAGACACAGGGAGGACGTGCAGACTCCGCACAGACAGTGACCCAGCTGGGAATCGAACCTGGGACCCTGGAGCTGTGAAGCATTTATGCTAACCACCATGCTACCGTGCTGCCCTCAAGCCCATGCGGTGCCAGGAGTTCACCATCTTGTCTTACCTGCCCACATTGTATACAATGGAATCTGGGTATTGGCATCTCTCACCATCTCCAGAGAGACAATTGTTTATATATAACCTGAGGGGTGTCAATCCACGAGCGTGGCTCAAAGCAAGGAGGTTGGGTCTCCATAAGCGACCACAGCTGGTATGGGGATTGAATCCATGCCATTGGCATCATCCTACATCACATCCTAACCATCTGAGCCACCTAGCAAACTAAACCCTCAACCAGCAGCAGAGAATCGTTCAGGATTAATCCCAGATAAATCTCCTGTATGAAATGAAAAATGAAAATTGCTTATTGTCACGAGTAGGCATCAATGAAGTTACTGTGAAAAGCCCCTAGTCGCCACATTCAGGCGCCTGTTCGGGGAGGCTGGTACGGGAATTGAACCGTGCTGCTGGCCTGCCTTGGTCTGCTTTAAAAACCAGCGATTTAGCCCAGTGAGCTACAGTATGAAATCATGATCAGAGTCCCACAGTTAACCACGTCTCCCTGTGTTAGGGAGTTTATACCCCTGATTTATGGAAGGCTGTGTAAATGTCGTGGCTCTGGACATACAGAATCACAGAATAATACAGGGCAAAAAAGGCCCTTCAGCCCATCGAGTCTGCACCAACACATGAAAAACATCTGACCTGCCAATCCTAATCCCATTGCCAGCACTTGGCCCATAGCCCTGAATCTTATGACGTGCCAAGTGTTCATCCAGGTACTTGTTAAAGGATGTGAGGTAACCCACCTCTACCTCCCTCCCAGGCAGAGCATTCCAGACCCCCACCACTCTCTGGGTACAAAAGCTTTTCCCCAAAGCCCTCCTGAACCTCCCGCCCCTCACCTTGAACTTGTGTCCCCTCGTGACTGACCCTTCAACTAAGGGGAACAGCTGCTCCCTATCCACCCTGTTCAGGCCCCTCATCATCTTGTGCACCAGAAGCATCTAGCAGTTAACAAAAAGGGTTTATCGATGAAAGGCAAAGGCAGTTAGATAACAGGCACAGAGCTCGATACAACAGGGGCTGGATTCTCCCAGATTCTTGGTCCCGGAGATTTGCCGGACCGCCGCTGTGCCCGATTTCAGTGCGGGATTGCGGAGAATCCAGCCCAAGGTCTTTACACTTCAGCTGCCTGGTGCACCCTGCCTGGGGTCCCACTCCCAGAGACCCTGTGCAAACGTCTCAATGGCTGGGCTTCGCACATTACCACGCGTTTACCCCCGAGCCATCACATAGTCAGTGGAGCGAACCTCCTCCCTCTTTAAAGGGACCAGCCTACCACAGGAAAGAACTTTGGAAAATCTGGCTGCTCTGTGGGAGGTGGGGGGCTGAAGGGGTGGGAATTGGATTTGCATGGGAGGGCAAAATAAACGATAACGTATTGGCCGCCTGTTTTAAAATCCACATCCACATGTTAGGTTCGAGGAAGCGGCAACACGGGAGGATAAGAAAACAAAAGGTTTAAAGAGCAAAGAATTAAAACTCTATCTACACCACTCCGTGCAGAGACTCCTGCACCTTGCCCACACCCCAGCTGGGTTTTTATGTCCAGGTTTGTTCCCCGAAATCAGCGGGCAGTTCCCCCGATATCAGTGGGTAGTGTCCCCGATATCAGTGGGTAGTGTCCCCGATATCAGCGGGTAGTGTCCCCGATATCAGTGGGTAGTGTCCCCGATATCAGCGGGTAGTGTCCCCGATATCAGTGGGTAGTGCCCCCGATATCAGTGGGTAGTGTCCCCGATATCAGTGGGTAGTGTCCCCGATATCAGCGGGTAGTGTCCCCGATATCAGTGGGTAGTGTCCCCGATATCAGTGGGTAGTGTCCCCGATATCAGGGGGTAGTGTCCCCGATATCAGCGGGTAGTTCCCCCGATATCAGTGGGTAGTGTCCCCGATATCAGCGGGTAGTCCCCCCGATATCAGCGGGTAGTGTCCCCGATATCAGCGGGTAGTTCCCCCGATATCAGGGGGTAGTGTCCCCGATATCAGCGGGTAGTTCCCCGATATCAGGGGGTAGTGTCCCCGATATCAGGGGGTAGTGTCCCCGATATCAGCGGGTAGTTCCCCCGATATCAGCGGGTAGTGTCCCCGATATCAGCGGGTAGTTCCCCCGATATCAGTGGGTAGTCTCCCCGATATCAGTGGGTAGTGTCCCCGATATCAGGGGGTAGTGTCCCCGATATCAGTGGGTAGTGTCCCCGATATCAGCGGGTAGTGTCCCCCGATATCAGTGGGTAGTGTCCCCGATATCAGTGGGTAGTGCCCCCGATATCAGTGGGTAGTGTCCCCGATATCAGCGGGTAGTGTCCCCGATATCAGCGGGTAGTGTCCCCGATATCAGGGGGTAGTGTCCCCGATATCAGTGGGTAGTGTCCCCGATATCAGCGGGTAGTTCCCCCGATATCAGCGGGTACTGTCCCCGATATCAGCGGGTAGTGTCCCCGATATCAGCGGGTAGTGTCCCCGATATCAGCGGGTAGTTCCCCCGATATCAGCGGGTAGTGTCCCCGATATCAGCGGGTAATGTCCCCGATATCAGCGGGTAGTTCCCCCGATATCAGCGGGTAGTGTCCCCGATATCAGGGGGTAGTTCCCCCGATATCAGCGGGTAGTGTCCCCGATATCAGCGGGTAGTGTCCCCGATATCAGTGGGTAGTGTCCCCGATATCAGTGGGTAGTGTCCCCGATATCAGCGGGTAGTTCACCCGATATCAGTGGGTAGTGTCCCCGATATCAGTGGGTAGTTCCCCGATATCAGCGGGTAGTGTCCCCCGATATCAGTGGGTAGTTCCCCGATATCAGCGGGTAGTGTCCCCGATATCAGTGGGTAGTGTCCCCGATATCAGTGGGTAGTGTCCCCGATATCAGCGGGTAGTGTCCCCGATATCAGCGGGTACTGTCCCCGATATCAGCGGGTAGTGTCCCCGATATCAGTGGGTAGTGTCCCCGATATCAGCGGGTAGTGTCCCCGATATCAGCGGGTAGTCCCACTGATATCAGTGGGTAGTGTCCCCGATATCAGCGGGTAGTGTCCCCGATATCAGCGGGTAGTGTCCCCGATATCAGCGGGTAGTGTCCCCGATATCAGCGGGTAGTGTCCCCGAAATCAGCGGGTAGTGTCCCCGATATCAGCGGGTAGTGTCCCCGATATCAACGGGTAGTGTACCCGATATCAGTGGGTAGTGTCCCCGATATCAGCGGGTAGTGTCCCCGATATCAGTGGGTAGTGTCCCCGATATCAGCGGGTAGTGTCCCCGATATCAGTGGGTAGTGTCCCCGATATCAGCGGGTAGTGTCCCCGATATCAGTGGGTAGTGTCCCCGATATCAGCGGGTAGTGTCCCTGATATCAGCGGGTAGTGTCCCCGATATCAGCGGGTAGTTCCCCCGATATCAGTGGGTAGTGTCCCCGATATCAGCGGGTAGTGTCCCCGATATCAGCGGGTAGTGTCCCCGATATCAGTGGGTAGTGTCCCCGATATCAGTGGGTAGTGTCCCCCGATATCAGCGGGTAGTGTCCCCGATATCAGTGGGTAGTGTCCCTGATATCAGTGGGTAGTGTCCCCGATATCAGCGGGTAGTGTCCCCGATATCAGCGGGTAGTGACCCCGATATCAGCGGGTAGTTCCCCCGATATCAGCGGGTAGTGTCCCCGATATCAGCGGGTAGTGTCCCCGATATCAGAGGGTAGTGTCCCCGATATCAGCGGGTAGTATCCCCGATATCAGGGGGTAGTCCCCCCGATATCAGCGGGTAGTGTCCCCCGATATCAGCGGGTAGTGTCCCCGATATCAGCGGGTAGTGTCCCCGATATCAGGGGGTAGTGTCCCCGATATCAGCGGGTAGTTCCCCCGATATCAGTGGGTAGTGTCCCCCGATATTAGCGGGTCGTGTCCCCGATATCAGCGGGTAGTGTCCCCGATATCAGCGGGTAGTTCCCCCGATATCAGTGGGTAGTGTCCCCCGATATCAGCGGGTCGTGTCCCCGATATCAGCGGGTAGTGTCCCCGATATCAGTGGGTAGTGTCCCCGATATCAGCGGATAGTTCCCCCGATATCAGTGGGTAGTGTCCCCCGATATCAGCGGGTCGTGTCCCCGATATCAGCGGGTAGTGTCCCCGATATCAGTGGGTAGTGTCCCCGATATCAGCGGGTAGTTCCCCCGATATCAGGGGGTAGTGTCCCCGATATCAGGGGGTAGTTCCCCCGATATCAGCGGGTAGTGTCCCCGATATCAGTGGGTAGTGTCCCCGATATCAGCGGGTAGTGTCCCCCGATATCAGGGGGTAGTGTCCCGGATATCAGCGGGTCGTGTCCCCGATATCAGCGGGTCGTGTCCCCGATATCAGTGGGTAGTGTCCCCCGATATCAGTGGGTAGTGTCCCCGATATCAGCGGGTAGTGTCCCCGATATCAGTGGGTAGTGTCCCCGATATCAGTGGGTAGTGTCCCCGATATCAGTGGGTAGTGTCCCCGATATCAGCGGGTAGTGTCCCCGATATCAGTGGGTAGTGTCCCCGATATCAGCGGGTAGTGTCCCCGATATCAGTGGGTAGTGTCCCCGATATCAGCGGGTAGTGTCCCTGATATCAGCGGGTAGTGTCCCCGATATCAGCGGGTAGTTCCCCCGATATCAGTGGGTAGTGTCCCCGATATCAGCGGGTAGTGTCCCCGATATCAGCGGGTAGTGTCCCCGATATCAGTGGGTAGTGTCCCCGATATCAGCGGGTAGTTCCCCCGATATCAGCGGGTAGTGTCCCCGATATCAGCGGGTAGTGTCCCCGATATCAACGGGTAGTGTCCCCGATATCAGTGGGTAGTGTCCCTGATATCAGCTGGTAGTGTCCCCGATATCAGCGGGTAGTTCCCCCGATATCAGCGGGTAGTGTCCCCGATATCAGTGGGTAGTGTGCCTGATATCAGTGGGTAGTGTCCCCGATATCAGTGGGTAGTGTCCCTGATATCAGCGGGTAGTGTCCCCGATATCAGCGGGTAGTGTCCCCGATATCAGTGGGTAGTGTCCCTGATATCAGCGGGTAGTGTCCCCGATATCAGTGGGTAGTCCCCCCGATATCAGTGGGTAGTCCCCCCGATATCAGTGGGTAGTGTCCCCGATATCAGCGGGTAGTGTCCCCGATATCAGCGGGTAGTGTCCCCGATATCAGCGGGTAGTGTCCCCGATATCAGCGGGTAGTGTCCCTGATATCAGTGGGTAGTGTCCCCGATATCAGTAGGTAGTGTCCCCGATATCAGTGGGTAGTGTCCCCGATATCAGTGGGTAGTGTCCCCGATATCAGTGGGTAGTGTCCCTGATATCAGCGGGTAGTGTCCCCGATATCAGTGGGTAGTCCCCCCGATATCAGTGGGTAGTCCCCCCGATATCAGTGGGTAGTGTCCCCGATATCAGCGGGTAGTGTCCCCGATATCAGCGGGTAGTGTCCCCGATATCAGCGGGTAGTGTCCCCGATATCAGCGGGTAGTGTCCCCGATATCAGTGGGTAGTGTCCCCCGATATCAGTGGGTAGTGTCCCCCGATATCAGCGGGTCGTGTCCCCGATATCAGCGGGTCGTGTCCCCGATATCAGTGGGTAGTGTCCCCCAATATCAGTGGGTAGTGTCCCCGATATCAACGGGTAGTGTCCCCGATATCAGTGGGTAGTGTCCCCGATATCAGTGGGTAGTGTCCCCGATATCAGCGGGTAGTGTCCCCCGATATCAGTGGGTAGTGTCCCCGATATCAGTGGGTAGTGTCCCCCGATATCAGCGGGTCGTGTCCCCGATATCAGCGGGTCGTGTCCCCGATATCAGTGGGTAGTGTCCCCCGATATCAGCGGGTAGTGTCCCCGATATCAGTGGGTAGTGTCCCTGATATCAGTGGGTAGTGTCCCCGATATCAGCGGGTAGTGTCCCCGATATCAGCGGGTAGTATCCCCGATATCAGGGGGTAGTCCCCCCGATATCAGCGGGTAGTGTCCCCCGATATCAGCGGGTAGTGTCCCCGATATCAGCGGGTAGTGTCCCCGATATCAGGGGGTAGTGTCCCCGATATCAGCGGGTAGTTCCCCCGATATCAGTGGGTAGTGTCCCCCGATATCAGCGGGTCGTGTCCCCGATATCAGCGGGTAGTGTCCCCGATATCAGCGGGTAGTTCCCCCGATATCAGTGGGTAGTGTCCCCCGATATCAGCGGGTCGTGTCCCCGATATCAGCGGGTAGTGTCCCCGATATCAGTGGGTAGTGTCCCCGATATCAGCGGGTAGTTCCCCCGATATCAGTGGGTAGTGTCCCCCGATATCAGCGGGTCGTGTCCCCGATATCAGCGGGTAGTGTCCCCGATATCAGTGGGTAGTGTCCCCGATATCAGCGGGTAGTTCCCCCGATATCAGGGGGGGTAGTGTCCCCGATATCAGGGGGTAGTTCCCCCGATATCAGCGGGTAGTGTCCCCGATATCAGTGGGTAGTGTCCCCGATATCAGCGGGTAGTGTCCCCCGATATCAGGGGGTAGTGTCCCGGATATCAGCGGGTCGTGTCCCCGATATCAGCGGGTCGTGTCCCCGATATCAGTGGGTAGTGTCCCCCGATATCAGTGGGTAGTGTCCCCGATATCAGCGGGTAGTGTCCCCGATATCAGTGGGTAGTGTCCCCGATATCAGTGGGTAGTGTCCCCGATATCAGTGGGTAGTGTCCCCGATATCAGCGGGTAGTGTCCCCGATATCAGTGGGTAGTGTCCCCGATATCAGCGGGTAGTGTCCCCGATATCAGTGGGTAGTGTCCCCGATATCAGCGGGTAGTGTCCCTGATATCAGCGGGTAGTGTCCCCGATATCAGCGGGTAGTTCCCCCGATATCAGTGGGTAGTGTCCCCGATATCAGCGGGTAGTGTCCCCGATATCAGCGGGTAGTGTCCCCGATATCAGTGGGTAGTGTCCCCGATATCAGCGGGTAGTTCCCCCGATATCAGCGGGTAGTGTCCCCGATATCAGCGGGTAGTGTCCCCGATATCAGCGGGTAGTGTCCCCGATATCAGTGGGTAGTGTCCCTGATATCAGCTGGTAGTGTCCCCGATATCAGCGGGTAGTTCCCCCGATATCAGCGGGTAGTGTCCCCGATATCAGTGGGTAGTGTGCCTGATATCAGTGGGTAGTGTCCCCGATATCAGTGGGTAGTGTCCCTGATATCAGCGGGTAGTGTCCCCGATATCAGCGGGTAGTGTCCCCGATATCAGTGGGTAGTGTCCCTGATATCAGCGGGTAGTGTCCCCGATATCAGTGGGTAGTCCCCCCCGATATCAGTGGGTAGTCCCCCCGATATCAGTGGGTAGTGTCCCCGATATCAGCGGGTAGTGTCCCCGATATCAGCGGGTAGTGTCCCCGATATCAGCGGGTAGTGTCCCCGATATCAGCGGGTAGTGTCCCTGATATCAGTGGGTAGTGTCCCCAATATCAGTAGGTAGTGTCCCCGATATCAGTGGGTAGTGTCCCCGATATCAGTGGGTAGTGTCCCCGATATCAGTGGGTAGTGTCCCTGATATCAGCGGGTAGTGTCCCCGATATCAGTGGGTAGTCCCCCCGATATCAGTGGTAGTCCCCCCGATATCAGTGGGTAGTGTCCCCGATATCAGCGGGTAGTGTCCCCGATATCAGCGGGTAGTGTCCCCGATATCAGCGGGTAGTGTCCCCGATATCAGCGGGTAGTGTCCCCGATATCAGTGGGTAGTGTCCCCCGATATCAGTGGGTAGTGTCCCCCGATATCAGCGGGTCGTGTCCCCGATATCAGCGGGTCGTGTCCCCGATATCAGTGGGTAGTGTCCCCCAATATCAGTGGGTAGTGTCCCCGATATCAACGGGTAGTGTCCCCGATATCAGTGGGTAGTGTCCCCGATATCAGTGGGTAGTGTCCCCGATATCAGCGGGTAGTGTCCCCCGATATCAGTGGGTAGTGTCCCCGATATCAGTGGGTAGTGTCCCCCGATATCAGCGGGTCGTGTCCCCGATATCAGCGGGTCGTGTCCCCGATATCAGTGGGTAGTGTCCCCCGATATCAGCGGGTAGTGTCCCCGATATCAGTGGGTAGTGTCCCTGATATCAGTGGGTAGTGTCCCCGATATCAGCGGGTAGTGTCCCCGATATCAGTGGGTAGTGTCCCCGATATCAGCGGGTAGTTCCCCCGATATCAGCGGGTAGTGTCCCCGATATCAGTGGGTAGTGTCCCCGATATCAGCGGGTAGTGTCCCCGATATCAGTGGGTAGTGTCCCTGATATCAGCTGGTAGTGTCCCCGATATCAGCGGGTAGTTCCCCCGATATCAGCGGGTAGTGTCCCCGATATCAGTGGGTAGTGTGCCTGATATCAGTGGGTAGTGTCCCCGATATCAGTGGGTAGTGTCCCTGATATCAGCGGGTAGTGTCCCCGATATCAGCGGGTAGTGTCCCCGATATCAGTGGGTAGTGTCCCTGATATCAGCGGGTAGTGTCCCCGATATCAGTGGGTAGTCCCCCCGATATCAGTGGGTAGTCCCCCCAATATCAGTGGGTAGTGTCCCCGATATCAGCGGGTAGTGTCCCCGATATCAGCGGGTAGTGTCCCCGATATCAGCGGGTAGTGTCCCCGATATCAGCGGGTAGTGTCCCTGATATCAGTGGGTAGTGTCCCCGATATCAGTAGGTAGTGTCCCCGATATCAGTGGGTAGTGTCCCCGATATCAGTGGGTAGTGTCCCCGATATCAGTGGGTAGTGTCCCCGATATCAGCGGGTAGTGTCCCCGATATCAGCGGGTAGTTCACATTCCCAGAGGCTCACAGGGAGCCTGATTGGCCCGGTCTGTGGTTTGGTTATAACACAACTCAACCAAATTTCTTTCCCTGAGGTCACTGGTTTGGAAGATGTTGTCTGAGGAGATATGGCTAGTTTCTGCGGGCTGCATGGAGGTGGTACACACGGCTGCCACTCTCCGTTAGCGGTGGGCTGATTTGTCCTGGATGGTGTCAAGCTTATTGAGTGTTGTTGGAGCTGCACTCCAGGCAAGTGGAGAGTATTCCATCGCACTCCTGACTTGTACTTTGCAGGTGGTGGACTGGCTTTCGGGCGTCAGGAGGTGAGTTACTCGCTGCAGGATTCCCAGCCTCTGACCTGCTCTTGTGGCCACAGTATTTATATGGCTGATCCAGCTCAGTTTCTGGTCAATGATGACCTCCACAATGTTGGCAGTGGGGGATTTAGCAATTGTCGTGAAATTGAATGTCAAGGGGCGATGGTTGAGTTCTTTATTGTTGGAAATGATCATTGTCTGGCATTTGTGTGGCACAAATGTTGCTTGCCATTTATCAGCCCAAGTCTAAATGTGTCCAAGTCTTGCTGTGTGTGGAGATAGACGACATCAATATCTGAGGACTCGAGAATGGTGCTGATCATTATGTAATTGTGATAACCCTCACGAGGACCACAGGGAATGACAAATCGATTCCCATTGGGGTTCATAGAGTTCCTGTGGTAGCGAGATCCCATCCAGCTGGGACTCATTAGTGAACCCTTTAAATGGGCCCCCAGACCAGGACTGGAAGTTCCGATAGTCCCCGGGGCTGGGATATTTATGTTGTATGCGTGGTCACGGTTTTATCTTTCGAGTTAAAAATACCTGTCTAGCCTTCGTCGTCTTGTCTCCTGGATTGCTACAGTAACCATTGGGACTTGAGGGTGGCACGCGGCGCAGTGGTTAGCACTGCTGCCTCACGGCGCTGAGGACCCAGGTTCGAATCCCGGCTCTGGGTCACTGTCCGTGTGGAGTTTGCACATTCTCCCCGTGTCTGCGTGGGTTTCGCCCCCCACAACCCAAAGATGTACAGGGTAGGTGGATTGGCCACGCTAAATTGCCCCTTAATTGGAAAAAATGAATTGGGTACTCTAAATTTATAACAAAGAAAAAAACTATTGGGACTTGAATCCGTAAACATTTAACTCAGAAAACAAGGGCGGTACCCATTAAACAACGGCAAGAAAAGATAAAAGGGTTTGAACTTTGAATTCTCCAGTAATGAAAGCATTCGGAGCCTCATTCTGGAGTTAAAACATGGACGGGAGCTGTCTCGGACTGTGTTACACCAGAGGTATAATATTCTGCAGTCAGACTTTAATTCTGCGCACATTTTTCACATGTTTCTTGGCAGTAAGTCATGTTCACCTTTGCTCACTGCCCTCCTCTGGCTCCTGATCAAACAACATCTTGATTCCAAAACTCTCGTCCTTATTTTCAAATTCCTCTGTGGCCTCGCCCCTCCCTGTCTCTGTGATCTCCTCCAGCCCCACAACCCTCTGGAATATTGGGCTTCTTTAATTCTGGCCTTGTGCATTTCCAATCATAATCACGCCACCCGCGGCCGTGCCTACAATTGCCTTGGCACACGCTCTGGCATTCCCCCACTACACCACTCTCTCCACCCGTAAACCGATCCTTCACACCTCCCTCTCTGACATTTCTCGGCCAGCTGACCTTATATCTTCTTATGCGGATCAGTGGCAAACTTTGTTTTCTAACACTCCTGTGAAACACCTCGGAATGTTCAATTACAGTAAAGCTGTTACATAAATGTACGTTGCTGTTGGATGGGGAGTGTATTCACAGATATCTTCAACACCTCACTCCTCCTATTGGGGCTGGTTTAGCACAGGGCTACATCACTGGCTTTGATAGCAGAGCAAGGCAGGCCAGCAGCACGGTTCGATTCCCGTAACAGCCTCCCCGAACAGGCGGCGGAATGTGGCGACTAGGGGCTTTTCACAGTAACTTCATTGAAGCCTACTCGTGACAATAAGCGATTTTCATTTCATTTAATTTCCGCTCCAAGGTTCCCACCAATTCAACAAGGCCACTATCAGTCCCAAAGAAGAACAAGGTAGCCTGCCTCAACGACTACCGATCGGTGGCCCTGACGTCTGTCATCATGAAATGCTTCGAGCGGCTAGTCATGGGATCAACGCCAGCCTCCCAGACGGTCTCGATCCATTGTAGTTCGCCTATCGTCGCAACCGGTCCATAGCGGACGCTATCTCTCTGGCTCTACAATCAACACTCGAATGCCTCAACAACAAGGACACCCACGTCAGACTGCTGTTCATAGGCTTCAGATCCACCTTCAACACCATTATCCAACAAAACTTATAACCAAATCTTGGACTTGACCCCTCCCTGTGCAGCTGGATCCTCGACTTCCTCACCAACAGGCCGCAATCTGCCAGGATCAGCAACAGGACCTCCTCCACAATAGTCCTCAACACCGGAGCCCCGCAAGGATGTGTGCTCCGTCCTCTACTGTATCCCTTTACATACATGACTGTGTGGCAAGATTCAACTCCAATTCGATCGAGAAGTTTGCGGATGTTAAGACTGTGGTGGGTCGTAGCTCAAACAACGGCGAATCAGACTACAGAAAGGAGATAGGTCACTTGGTTGCGCGGTGTAGTGAAAACAACCTCTCTAAATGTCGGCAAAACCAAGGAACTGATCCTCGACTTCAGGAAGCGTAACTATAGTCTGTGAACAGCAGTCTGATGTAGGTTTCCTTGTTGTCGAGGTGTTTGAGTGTTGATTGCAGAGACAGTGAGATAGTATCTGCTGTGGACCGGTTGCGGTGATAGGCAAACTGCAGTGGATCGAGACCGTCTGGGAGGCTGGCAGTGATCCATCTCATGACTAGCCGCTCGAAGCATTTCATGATGACAGACGTTAGGGCCGCCAGTCGGCAGTCGTTGAGACAGGCTACCTTGTTCTTCTTTGGTACTGGTATTATGGTGGCCTTGAAAGGAGATGGATACATCCACCCCCCATCCCCCCCCCCCCCCCCCCCCCCCCCCCCCCCCCCACACACCCACACACACACACAGACACACCTGTCCTGGTCCACTCACGTTGATGCAACAGTCAAGAAAGCCCAACAATGTATCTATTTCCTACGGAAGCTAAAGGAATTTGGCATGTCTGCATCGACTCTCACAAACTTCTCCAGATGAGCGATAGAGAGCATCCTACCCGGCTGCATCACAGCCTGGCAGTGGCGGACTGGGTCTAAAAATATTGGTTGCCAGGAGACAAAGGGGGCCCACCCACAACTACAATGCTATCATTTAATTTTCATAACGAATAAATAAAATTTTCAAAAAATACATATGGAAAAAAGGGTACAATTAAAATTTTTGTGGAAAAAATGTGTATTTCTTAGTAATTACAGTGTACATGTACTGTACATATTGCTGGCAGTAGATACCAAATGTAAATACAGAATGTTATAATTGAATTTTTTATTTTTTTTTTATTTTAAGTAATTGGTTGATATTTGTAAATAGTTTACTGCACAATTTACACATTAACAGATAGTTCAAAAGCACAATAGAGCATTGCATGCAGTCCACTATATTAAGAGCAATTGTTTGTGTTCGCTAGATGATTGTGCGAATCTGCCAATAATTACTTCTGTATCCAATTCATCTAACAATTCCTTTTCAATGGATAGCAACATGTATGATTCCAAATTCTCCTCAGACAGCAAATTTCTTAACCTTGTCTTTATGATCTTTAGCTTTGAAAATGTCCTCTCACATTGGACTTGAGTAACTGATAGTGTGCAGATGACTTTATAAAGTTCATAAAGGTTATCATATGCCTTGTCATGAAGTCTGTTGGATGCCATAATTTTTAGTACACACGATGGGTGCTGCAAATTTTACAATTGTTGCAACTGGAATCCATATTATCACCATCATTAAGCAATAGCTTTAATACATCAAAGTTTGAAGCAAAAGAAAACAATTCCAATATTCCTTGATCTTTGCTGATTTGTGGAAACAGCTTAATAATACCTTCCAATGCTTCATCTTCAAGGCCCTTCTCTGCAATAGTTTTAAACTTTGCTGGGTCCAAGCAGGACAAATCTTTATACAACTGTTTGTGTTGTACAAAGCGTGATTCTAGTGACTGGACAATGCAATCCATTATTAGGTTAAACACATTTACTCGAAAATCACCTAGAGAATCTGAGGAATTTCTTTCATCATCAATAAGCTCACCTGCCATTCTTTTCTTCTTCCTCTGCCTCTTAACTGGCAATGCTGTTTCCAACGCATCAATTTCCAATGTTTGATTTTCATCCATATTCATCTGTGAAATCCTGTCATTACATTTATTTACAAATTCCAAAGCCTTGCTGTGAACATTATCAAATGTTCTTGTCTGTTCCTTCAACTTTGTTGTAGGTGAATCTACCAAACTCCATGCAGTAAACATATCTAAACCATTTGTCTGTAGATAACTTGATAACGGGGTTGTAGTTTCAAATATATACAAGTAAGTAAATGCTGTCAATATAGTTTCAAACTTTAGAAGACTTTGAAGTAAAACATTTGCTTCATGTTTTGTTTTTGCATCAAACTTTTCTGAATCTTGCATCATTGATAAGCATGTCAATAGATTTACGAAAGTACTGGCAGCGGCATCATCAAAACGTCCAAATATAGTTGTTGCTGCATTGGATTTTCCTGACCATCTGGCCTCACCAATTAGCTTTAATCGTTTCATTTTTTCTTGTCCTAGATGTTTTCCAACAACTTCTATCCATACAGCCATTCTCTTGTATGATGCTTTCACAAAAGTTGCCATATACTGGAGCAAATTGAAAAAAGAAACTGCAGGCACACAACATTTTGTTGTTTCAGTTATCACCAAATTCAAGACATGGGCATGGCACCATATATGAACATATTGATCAGCCACATCAGCAATTTAACTTTGTAAACCATTATACTGGCCATGGTAGCTTGCAGCGCCATCTGTGCTATCAGATAAACATTTTTGGGGGTCAATTTTAAGATGCTGTAATGTTTCAATCAATAGATCAAAAAGTCCCTGTCCTGTACCATCATTACTTGGCACAACTGAAAGTAGTCGCTCACAGATAATACCTTTAAGCACATACCGAATAATAATGCTAAACTGATCGATGGATGAATTATCTTGTGTTGAATCAACCTGAATAGAATAATATTTTGCTTGAGAAACTTCATGACTAATTCTTTCTTGTATCATATTCTTCATAATTTTGATTAACATGTTTATAGTTGTTTTACTCAGGTATGTAACAAGTCCACCACGGCCTTTACTTTGAGCCTTTCCTTGTTGCTCTAATCGTTTGATTCTTTGTTTAGACTTGTTTTGCACTGCAGAAACGTGAGCTGCCATAATGGGGTCATATTTTGCCATCAACTGCACTGTAGCTAAAAAATTGCCATGATTCAGAACCTCATTATCTAGAGTGTAGGCCGATTCATTTCTGTGACCTCGAAAAGGACGTGCTTGCTTGCCTAACATCTTTATGATGTCTATAATCCTCATGACAATACTTCTCTGCTTCAATACTTCTTCTTTACTTTTAATTAGTGATGCTGCAAAAAATTTATCTAAGGTGCCATCATTAACCACACTGATATATTGCTGAGCATTTCTGACATGTGTTGTTGTCGATTCATGTAAAGTCAAGCTCTGGCTAATACGCCTGTAGTCACTAAAGCCACGTACAAAGGGTGATGGATTACAAGTGTTGGGAAACTCAAAGGCTAAGCAGTATGAACAATATAAGCATCTATTTTCTTTGTTATATGTTATCCATTTTCTTGGGACTGCGTCATTCATAATTTTCCTCTCATACAAACGAGCATCAAATGGCAGATCATCAAGTGGCTGAAGTGGATGTTCAGCAAAAAACTGTTTTAGCTTTGCTCGTGATGGATATTGGAAGATTCCAGTAATTGATCTTTCATTTTCTTGCGTAGGTTCATTTACAGGATGTGCTTCAGAAACCAAGTCATTTATGCTTGAAGGAACATCTGATTCCCTGACACTAGTTGAAGCTATGTGTTCAGATGTTGCAACTACAGGCAGTACAGATACCGGAACAAGGAAGCCAGAAGAAATATTGGGCCTGGGTTGATTAGTAATGGATGCACTTGTATTTGTCTCTACATTCAAAGTAGCTCTTCTATGTTCTTGTAACTCGCATGTCATTGCATCATCACCATGAGCATTGTTTCTTGCTTCTTGATTATTTGTTGCAGAACTGGATATTGATGTGGATTGTGCTTGTGGTATTATAAACTCTGTAATAAGCCTGCATCGCTTGGCTGATTCCTTCCTTTCTGCTTCTTTTTGTTCTTTGCGTTTTAGTGACCCAGATTTATGCTTTTTCTTTTCCATTCTTTTCCATAATATTCCTGAAATAAAAACGTAATTAAAAATAGCCCACATTGGGAAAAATGAATCTTGATGATTGCAAGAATAACTTGAAGGAACGCCAGATAAACCCCTACTTGATAAAAAATATAAAATAACTTCAGTAGACTATGTTCATTAGTCAATACTACTGTGGCCTATGCAGCTTCAGAAGAGGAGACAATCCACTGTCCAGTGTTCACACCAGCAAGAAACTGAGACAACTGTTGAAACTTAGAAGTTTGGTCCGACTATAGTAAGACATTAACAATGGCCCCACGACCAAAGGTAACATGTCCAGTTTGATACCAGTGTAGTGTTACAAGTCGCAACCCTTTGAGTTTACCGATCATGGCTTATCACTTCAATATCTTTGACCTCATGATTCACGGTCAAAGGTACCGCTTCTCCTTTTCGGTGACCTCACGATCCTATGTACTGCTTGATATCCTTTCAAGTTGCCGACCATCTCAAATCACGAACTGTAACTTTATCTTTAAATTCACACACTCTTGCTGAAAACGTGGATTTCCAACTATGTCCGACCCGGGTGAACCAGCCCCCCCCACCTCCACTCCTTTTCACATCCGTTTAACACTGCTTCGTTCCTTCATACACTGAGTGATTATTTGTTTGTTTCTTTATTGCATTTTTATTTGGTATTGCTCTTTTTAAAAACAATTATATTTTATTAAGTTAGAATACAAATCTCAGGAAAGAAGTTGGAGATTTATTTATCTAATTAATTATAATTTTTAAGGGCCCTTCAGAGATTCACGGGCCCCTTCTTGGCTCTCCGGGCCCTGGACCGATGCACCGGCTGAACCAAGTCTACTGCTTGATATCCTTTGAAGTTGCCGACCATCTCAAATCACGAATTGTAACTTTATCTTTAAATTCACACACTCTTGCTGAAAGCATGGAATTTCCTTAATTATGCCCGACCCGGGCCCCCCTATTCCACAGCCTTCCACTACCTCCCCTGCTTCGTTCCTTTTCATGCACTGCTTATTTGTGTCCTGTTCTCTTTTTTTTCTTATTCCTTTTTATTACTAAAACAGTTGTCTGTGTTTGTTTCTTTATTGCATTTTTATTTGATATAGGGGGCCCACTTCATCAGGGGCCCACTTGCCATCGGGCAAGCTGACACCCTGGCCAGTCCGTCACTGCAACCTGGTATGGCAACTGCTCGGTCCAAGATGGGAAGAAACTGCAGAGTTTGGTGAACTCAGCCCAACGCATCACACAAGCTTGCCACCCCCACATTGATTGTGTTTACACCTCCCGCTGCCTCAGGAAGGCAGACAGCATTATCAGAGACCCCTCCCACCCAGGCATTGCCTTATTCCAGACCCTTCCATCAGACAGAAGGTACAGAAGTCTGAAGACTCGCACATCCAGACATAGGAACAGCTTCTTCCCCACAGCTACAAGGCTCCTCAATGACTCCCCCTCGGACTGATCTGTTCCCTGTAAGCACACTTTTCGCGATGTCCTATGCTGCTATTGCTTGGCAGCTCGGCAGCATGGTAGCATTGTGGATAGCACAATCGCTTCACAGTCCCAGGTTCGATTCCGGCTTGGGTCACTGTCTGTGCAGAGTCTGCACATCCTCCCCGTGTGTGCGTGGGTTTCCTCCGGGTGCTCCTGTTTCCTCCCACAGTCCAAAGATGTGCAGGTTAGGTGGATTGGCCATGATAAATTGCCCTTAGTGTCCAAAATTGCCCTTGGTGTTGGGTGGGGTTGTTGGGTTACGAGGATAGGGTGGAGGTGTGGGCTTGGGTAGGGTGCTCTTTCCAAGAGCCGGTGCAGACTTGATGGGCCGAATAGCCTCCTTCTGCACTGTAAATTCTATGATGTATTTGCTTTGTTTGGCCCCTTGTTCCACACTGTAACTAATCACTGTTTATCAATGTACTTTGTCGATTATTCTTTTTGTCTGCTATTTACGTACTGTGTACGTTCCCTTGGCCGCAGGAAAATACTTTTCACTGTACTTCGGTACATGTGACAATAAATCAATCAATCAATCAATAATTGTTAAAGTTTATTAAAATGCTGTTGAGCAGGGGATTGAAGCGTCGGTTGGCTGAGCAGATGGTGTGAGATGCAGAGCGAGGCCAGTACCCGTTCCCGTACCGGCTGAGGTTATTCTAAAGGCCTCGTCTTCTCAGCCTTGCCCCTCGCCTGAGGTGTGGTGACCCTCAGGCTAAATCACCACCTGTCAGCTCGAACCCTCAAAGGGGAAAGCAGCCCTTGGTCGTCTTGGGCGTTCCCTCTACTTCTGTGGTTTGATACGCTTGGAAATATCTTCAAAGATTGTGTGATTGTGCAGTCAGGCCTCCCGATCCAATCAGCCTCTGCCAACTCAGCCAGCTCCAGTCTCTGACTAGAGGCACAGTCTTATCTGATTGGATCGCCCTTCCATTTACTCTACCGTGATGGCAGGGAACTTATTCTAACAGATTTCCACACATGCATTTTTTTTCCTTTGATCTACATTTTACTGAAAATTCACTTGTGGACCGGATACCGTCGAGCGAGACAGTCAATTTGTTCCCCTCTGGCCTGATAGTTTGCTGAAGCTTCTCAGGTTTGGGAGGGGGAAGGTGTTATGTTAAAACTGCCCCACTCGGCTGCCCCTGAACCAGTTGCTCTCTGAGATCTGGGGAGGAAGACTTGGCTTCCTAAAGACACACAGTAAATTCCGCAAATATACTGCAGGTTGTGGCGGCATCTGTGGAGAGGGAAACTGGATTGAAGCTTCAAACCTTAACTCAAACCTCAACCCTTGCTCAGAATCTAGCGGCAGCTTTTCACAGTTCTGATTGAAAGATCATTGACCTGAAATGTGCACGGTAGCACTGTTGCTTCACAGCGCCAGGGTCCCAGGTTCGATTCCCGGCTTGGGTCACTGTCTGTGCTGAGTTTGCACGTTCTCCCCGTGCCTGCGTGGATTTCCTCCCGGTGTACCACACCTGAGTGGGTGTACCACCCCTCAGTGGAGTGTACACCACCTGAGTGAGTGTACCACACTATGTGAGTGTACCACACCTGAGTGAGTGTACCACACTGTGTGAGTGTACCACACCTCAGTGAGTGTACCACACTGTGTGAGTGTACCACACCTGAGTGAGTGTACCACACTGTGTGAGTGTACCACACCTCAGTGAGTGTACCACACTGTGTGAGTGTACCACACCTCAGTGAGTGTACCACACTGTGTGAGTGTACCACACCTGAGTGAGTGTACCACACTGTGTGAGTGTACCACACCTCAGTGAGTGTACCACACTGTGTGAGTGTACCACACCTCAGTGAGTGTACCACACTGTGTGAGTGTACCACACCTGAGTGAGTG